>NC_053432.1:78601452-79801452 GCF_007990345.1 Gossypium hirsutum
TTTAAATAAAAAAATTTGTGATTTGATCATTATTGTTACAATAATTTATTATTGATTACTTATCGCTAATTCTTAATGATAGATAGCTGATTAGGTATGCAGTATCATCATTTTAACTTTTTTTATTGATTATTGTTCATCATTTATAATTCTAAATTGAATGAGTGATAATTGAGGATTTTTATTTGCTAATGCATCGATAAATTATTTTTCAATCACAAAAATAGATTGAGGGAGATGATGATGATGATGATGAAGAAGAATAGTAAGTGAATGAAATTGAGAAAAATATCAACACAAAACTAATTGTAATTGTAATAATCCGTAAGACCAGCCAAAAGAAAAGAAACACCATGACCACAAAATAGCAGGAAACTAAAAATCAATAGAACCAGCCAATTATAAGTTAATACCCACTAAATTCATACAACTACTGAATGAAGCAATAACTTCAATCCCTTGATGATACAATTATCCATACAACTAATTTGTAGTAAATAAAACACATAATCATCTTTTCATGATGGTATAAAGTTTGAATAAATAAAATTGTTTTGGATTCCATTCATCAACCTTGCAACTTTTATTTAAACATCATTTCGAGTAGGGCATGTTATCTTGGAAACCACCTCATATAACTTTTCACAAGTAGGTCTTGATCTTTCTTAAGTTTTCTTCATTACCACATACTCCTTGATTGATGTAGCCGATTCACTCACCCAAATCATCTTTTTCCATTTATTTTAACGTGAACTTTCAGTTGGAGTAAAAGAAGGTGAAGCTTAGCTCTGTTTATTTGGTAAGTTTACTTCATTTCCAATTTCTCCTCCTATACATTCATTAGCACCTTTACTTGTTCTTCTATCTCTACCACAAAGATCATAATATCATCTCATATATTCAATCACCTTATTGCTTACTTAGATTAATCTAAACTGTCAATAAGAAAATACCACAAGATTTTTGAAGAAAGATAAAACACCATATATAATATAGCTTAATAAACTTTATGAAAACAAATTTAGAGGCTATGTAATGTAAACATATAAAAGAAATACAAATTACAATTTGAAGTATCATTCCAAAATGGAAATTACCTACTATGATAATTACTATTGTCTTTTCTATATGCCACAAGATTTCATTATTTAATAAAAATGAATTTCCGTAATAAAAACATGATGATTCCTCTCAATTTTAAACTCTCTTTTTTATATATATATTTTCTATAGTGAAATTGAGCTTCAAAGTAGAGTTGATATACTCACTAGCAACATCATATGCTTGAGGTTTAAATTCATTTGTTACAATTTTTTAACCTATCCATTTCCCAATTTCAATTTTGTCTTATAGGTAATGCAATTCACAAAAAACTAGGTTCTTTTAGATATAAACCAGCATTGACTTAGTTTAATTACCAACGTGAGACTTGGACTTACGATTATCATATTGTATTGATAAATATACTCGTATTTTATTTTTATATTCATACATATCAATATTTATGTGTTTTTGGTATATCATTTTGAATATATTAATATTTTTAAATTTTATATATACACAAAATATATATTTATATATAATTCTAGTTTTTAATAACATATATATTATATGCAAAAATACTTTAATAACATAAGTATAAAATGTATATATGTAAATATAAATTTTAAAAGAATCAATTAGGTTAAATAACATTATTTTATTATTAACAAAATATTAAAATCTTGTAACTAGTTAATACACTCTGGCTTTTGATGAAAACAAACCAAAACATAATGGAGATATGTGATTAAAATGGACATGTCTGATTGGAGTCATTAAAGTGAAGGTGGACTTGAATTTACCATGACTTACGGGGAAAAGAGCCAAATAAATTACCTTTGTACTTGATGTGTAGTGACCACTAAGACTTACGATTGGAAAACAATAAGTTGAAATCCTTTTTATGGAAAGAAATACTTGATGTTTTTCATGAGTAGAATACATTGCAAGAAAATATTGGGGGAGAGGAGTTAACAGTTACTATGCCACTAATTTAATTAACATGAGGAAGAACACTGTTATAGTAACTCAACAGAAGTAGAGTCTTTTGTAATTTTCATAACTCTTATCACATATATGTTTCCATTGAATTTCACCATTTCTGTTTTTGAGAGTTGAATTCATTAGTCTTTATTTGAACAAAAGAATATGGACTTTTGAGGAAACCATATATAATTTTAAGGCCCATCAAAAAGTTACCAACTAAAACATTAATTATAAGGGCCCAACCGGGTTCGAACCGGTGACCTCTTGATCTGCAGTCAAATGCTCTACCACTGAGCTATAGACCCCTGGTGTTAAGGGCTCATCAAATTATTATTTAAAAAGATACTGTGAAGACCAGCTTTACTTACTCCTGTTCCAACACCATTGCCTAGCTTTTGTTTTCAAACAAACTACTTTCTTTATTCTAAATTTGTGCTATCTTTCTAATTTGTAAATTTTCTGCTAAAAAAATTAAAACAATTATTCTGTCAATTGGTAATAAATTTTCTAAACTTATTAGCTTCTAAATTTAAACTTTTGGTACCAAGTAAAAAGGAGGACAAGTACCATGAAACACTCCTCCTCCTCAGTTCTCATACATATTCAAGATCAAGTCAATCTTTCTAATATCATTTTAACATTTACTTATATCACATTAACCAAACTCATTACAATTAATTCTCAAAATTTGTTATCCAAAGTCAAGTTTGTAGTACCAAGTCTAAATTTTACAATTCCCAATCTTATAACTCCACTAAGACTGAGGAAGGAGTGATAATCATTATTGTTAGGTATGAGGCATTAATATTTTCCTTCACATGAGGATTATAGCTATATAGATGCACTCTATATCACTTCCAAATTCTTACATATAATGGAAGGCCACTTTGGTACATCTAAGGGAAATGAAAAACGTGTACTAAATACTAGTCGTCAGGATCTCCCTTTCTTCTTTTTAAATATAAATAAAAAGGCACCCATTGTATATTCAGATGTTTGTGGATATTCCATTTTTTTTCTTTTTTTTTTAAAATTTAAATATTACA
Source organism: Gossypium hirsutum (assembly GCF_007990345.1). Lineage (NCBI taxonomy): Eukaryota > Viridiplantae > Streptophyta > Magnoliopsida > Malvales > Malvaceae > Gossypium > Gossypium hirsutum. The sequence continues at coordinate 78,604,527 of NC_053432.1, forward strand.
ATTTTTAAATAATATTCGGATTTGGTTGATAAAATATATTATTCGTTACAAATTTGAAACAATACAAATATATATTTATTATTGAATTCAGTATTATATATTTAGATAACTAATGTGGATTCGGATATCTGAATCTTTTGATTACAAAATGCTTATAATATAATAAGAATTTTAGTGAACTTTAGATATCTAGAAAAAATAATTGAAAGTTAATTTTTCTTACTCATATATAATAATATTTAATTTAAATATAAAAATTCAAATATCTAACTTATTGTCACTCCTATGGCGATATTTGTAATTAAATTTAATGATGTTATAAATAGTAAATAAAAGCATCTCGAAAGTTAAAAAGTATTTTCTTTTTAGTACTGATTAAAATTACTTTATGAAGAATGAATAGTAAAATTGATGAAGCTGAAAATCATCTTAAATTTTGTATGAATGAGATATACATGGATAATTGTATATTGCTCATAGTATTTAATCGATAGGTGGTAATGCCACGTAATTGCCTTAGGATAAGGGTCGGAGGGAAAAGAAGTTGTATTGGATATTTCCATGATTATTGTTTTCTTTTTTCCTTTTTTTTTTCTTCAAATTATAAACTAATTCAAATGTCGGTAATGCACAAATTAATCATGTCTGCTTAACATTATTAACATCTTATTTATCTTTATCAATAACACGATATAGCAATTTGTATTTTTTATTTGTACAAAGTTGCACTTTATCTAGAAATAAATTATTTGATTTATATATATATATGTGTTTTTTCTTTTTATTAAGACATGATATTTTTTTGGTTTAAATGATAAAAGTTGATAAATTATAAAAAAAATGTGATCAACATGCGAGAATAATACTTATATTATTGAATCTCAAACACTATTGATGATTTAAGATAATTGGCTAAGAGATCAATTGAGTCTTAGCTTGATTGGTATTGATATTATCATCAATGCAGAAAGACGTAGATTCAAATGTGTTATAATAAAATACATTATCCTCCTATTTAAATATTAATGAGGGACTTCAAATAACTCTAGATATTGTAAAAAAAAAGTAAATATGATAAAAACTAGAAATAAAAATATGATTTTAATTTTAAAATTACTCAAAAGAAAATAAAAAGGTAATAGAACAAAATGCGGCTAAAAGTTATATTTGTTGGGTTCAACAATAATTGCCCTGTACACGTGAAGCGTTCTTAGTTTAATCTATATACGTTTTATACTGGTGGAGTTATAAAATGAAGGGTAAATGTGGACTCCAACCAAATCTTTTAAGGACTTTTGACTCTTTCTTTAACCTTCCTTTTTCTCTTTTAACAAAAATCACTTACAACCTAAATTAACTCCTTTTTTTTAAAAAAAATTTGAAAAACCTATATAATAAATAAAATTAAAAATTTGTTTTCAATAATAAAAATATGCTGGTGCATTATTTTCTTATAATAGAAACATAAAAAAATAAAATAAAATAAAATTTGTATTGATTCCAACCATGATAAGAAAATTTGATATTAAAAAAAAGAAGAATATTTTTATGTTTGAATGAGGGTAATTTATAAAAGAGGAAGTAAACAAAATCTTAAAAATGGAAAGCCCATTTTGGTGCTTAGCGGTACATCAATTTCATATCAGCAAAACGATTGCGAGGGAAAATTGAATGATTAGTGTTTAGGTTAAAATTAAGAAATTCATAAAACAATGAAGCTACGATGAACAACATTAGTGTGTTACGCATATTCTACCAATCAATGTCACAAAATTTCATCATTCTTACTTTTAAATTAAAGATGAAGAAGCTCAATCTGAAATATGGAATAAAAATCCAACTTATGTTTTACTAATTGGAAGCTTAAACAATTTTACTTCAAACTAAACTAAATTAAATTTTAGCTATTTTTACTTGTTGAGCTAGGGTGGGACCAATTGCATCCCTAGAAAAACACGTGGTGCTTTCTTGCAATAAAACATGGACATGGGATATGGGAAGGGAGCCGCGTAAGGGAGAGGGAAAGTCACTGATGTCTTTCACACTTCTACAGCGTTTATTCATTGAACCAAAACAAGTAAAAAAAAGATCCCAGGAAGTTGGCGCCACCGGCCACCGGAATAGTTGGGTTTTAAAATAAGATAAATGTTGAAAGCAAGGACTTGATAGCATGGTTGCAGTTAGTAGCAGTTGCATTAGTTGACCACCAACACCACCCGATTTTGTAACGCGAATTAAGTGAAAAGGCATCATAACATAGATGTGGAATGCCGCCAAGTATCTGAGTAGGTGAAATGCACTAACAATCCCTTAATTTGTAGTTAGGTTAGGCTTGCTGCAATAACTATACAAAGAGAAGCTAGTGGTTCACCTTATTAGTTTTTTTATTGCTTCAAAAGCCATGGCCTCCGGAGTCGGCTTTGCAACATTTTCTGGCAGGTTTTAGTGGTCGAACCAAACTACATACTCGTCTCCCGACTTCCATCTTTTCATTATTAATAATCTCACTTCTTTTTAACTCAAACACAGGTTTAAATTTTAAAGACAATATTGTTATAAAAATAATTACGACAAAATAGACAAAAAAAGATAATAATAAAAATTCATAATTAAATTTTTAACAACTCTGATCAACATACGAATTTTGAATGTATTAAAATAAGACTTTTTTTCATTATTAATAGCACTACTAAAAAGAGGTAAAGTAAAGTAGTTTTATTTAATACCTAAAAGGTTTTTTTATGTTTGGAAACGTATTTTATTATTAATGACACTACTAAAAAAATAGTGAAGTAACGTAGTTTTATTTAATAACTAAAAAGTTTTGTTATGTTTGGAAATGTATTTCATTATTAATGATACTATTTAAAAAAAAAAGTGAAGTAACATAAAAAGTTTTTTTTATGTTTGGAAATGTATTCTATTATTAATGACACTGTTAAGAAAAAAAGGTTAAGTAACGTAATTTTATTTAATACCTAAAAAGTTTTTTTTTTTATGTTTTGAAATGTATTCTATTATTAATCACACTAATAAAAAATGGTGGAGTAACGTAATTTTATTTAATACCTAAAATGTTTTTTTTTATGTTTGGAAATGTATTTTTTTATTAATGAGACTATTAAAAAATGTAAAGTAACGTAGTTTTTTATTTAATAACTTTTTTTTTATGTTTGGAAATGTATTCTATTATTAATGACACTATTAAAAAAAAGTGAAGTAACGTAGTTTTATTTAATACCTAATTTTTTTTTAATCTTTGGAAATGTATTCCATTATTAAAAAAGTGAAGTAACGTAGTTTTATTTAATACTTAAAAAGTTTCTTTTTTAATACAATAGGTTAGTGTTTGGTATATTAGTAATATTTTTTTATTATACAAGTAATCTTAAAAATTGTCATTATCTCTTTTTCAAATATTTATTTTTTTAAAATTTTACTATATCAAGACACTTATCAACCCTGGCTCGACTTGTAGAGTGTAAAAACTCCATTAACAATGTACCAAATATTATTTCATAATATTAATATGAGATATACTTCATGTCCATTTTACAATCCATATTCAGGGTTCTTAGTTGCCCCTCGCAACAATATTGTATTCAATGATCGAAATTGAGTCATTTCCTTAAGAGTGCAATGTGTCCCAACCACTTGTTGGTCAAATGTTATGATTTTCATTTATATGCATGTAATTTTTTAGATTTATCAAAAAATAATAATAATAATAAACATAAATACCTTCAAAATTGTTGCAGGCCAATTTTGGCCTACCACAAATTGAACCAATTTACAACCAAAAAAAAAACCACCTAATTTATCCAAACCTCAATTAGCCCACATCCATCTAAATTAACTCAACTACCCAAACTCAAATTAAAAAAAATATAAAAATTCCTAGCCCAATAATATAGCCCAAATTAGAAAAAAAAAGAAGGGAAAACCTAACCCTAGCCTCAACTTTCGGTGCCACTTGCCTCTGACAACCCTACCAGTCATTTCCATACCTTGCAAAAAGTAAAGCAAACAAGCAAGACAAAAAAAATAGCAAAAGTAGTAATAAAAAAACTTGTAAAATGGCTATAAAAAGCCAAGCAAAAAGAAAAAAGGGGGAGAATTTTTTTAGTTTTGATTTCCTTTGACTGTTGTTCTGTTTTTGAAAAAAAGAAAAAGACTGTTAGACAAATGTATTGAAAATCAAAAAGCAAAACAACAGAAGAAAAAAGGTGGATTTTAATCTCTATTTCTCTTATTCCTTTAGTTTATTTCTTTCCTTTTTTTGTTTTCTTTCGATTCAATCTCATAGTTTTTTATTATAAATTATTTTTAAATAAAAAGAAAAAAGAAAAATTTACCTGGATCTTGGTGCCCCTGACCACTGTCGACGGTGGAAGCCCCGGCAGCTTCAAAGAGACACAATGACGGCGACAAAAATGGGTTTAGAAACCTTAACCGAAAAAGGGGAAAGGAGGTGGGGTGTTCTTTGTTTGCTTAAACAAAAATGAAGTAAATAATAAAAAATAAAAAAATAACAAAGATGAAATGGAGTCACAAATACTAGGCCAAGCATGTTTCTGCTTTTGGGACAAATTGTGTAAATGGTCTCTCCTCCTTTCTGGTCATTTCAAATCAGCTCATTGTTACTTTTAAATTCCGCCCAAAATATTATTTTAATTACATTTTAGTACTGGTTGGAGTGGCACCGTTTTGATGGTATGGGAATATTCCCAATTCGGTCCTCCACTTTTGTGCGTATTTCATTTCAGTCTCTTTTTTTTTGTTTATTCATCTGTTTGTTACATTATATCCCTCACATATATATTAAGGACTTTAATGCTTACTTTCTAAATATTTGTTGTTCTTATTATCTTCATTTAAATATTTGTTATTTTATCATTTTTACGCTGCTAATATTTATTTATTTGTCTATTCATCTATTATTTATTTCCTTTTATATATTTCCCCGTATTTCCCTTTCATTATTTTCCTTTTACTTTACTATTATTATTATCATATTATTAAATTAATTAGCTTTGCATTATTATTACTATTACTATTATATTTCTTTTATATTTATTTATCTATTCCTTTTTTTTACATACATATATTTTACTTTGTTTTACCATTTATTTATATCCCTTTATGATTTTAAAACTTTGGTTATTATTATATTGTTATTTTTCTCAACCTTCACATATTATTATTATTATTGTTATTATTATTATTTTTACTATCTAATGTATTATTATACTTATTTTTACCCCTGTTATATTTATTATTAATATTAGTATATATTTTATTGTACGTATATATATACTTTTATATATAGTATTATTTTTATATATCATTATATTTATTATTATGCTTATTATTTTCACTATTGTTACTTATTATTTTATTTTAGTATTATTATGTATTATTTGGTATACATACATCTTTCTGTACATATTGTTATTATACATATATTATTTTATTATGGTATTAATACATTTTTACTTTTTTTTCTTTTATTGTAAATATTATTTGTTATTACTCTAATATTTTAATATTATGTTATAATGTTTTTTATTAATCACTTCATTATATCATGTTTGCACCGTTTTATTTATTTATGAATTTTTATTTTAAAAAAATAGTTTATTCATTTTTTCTTCTTCTTTTTATTTATAAATAAGGCAACGTGCCGATTTAATATTAAGCCATTGATTTCATCGCTATGTTGGGTGAATATCATCGGCTAGTGTTAAAAATGGGACGTCCTTTTTTAAAAAAATTGAAAAATTTAAAAATTCTCGTGTTTTGAAATAGGATATTTATTTTTGTGATTATTGGTAAGTGATCAAACTTTATTTTTAAAATGTAGATGAGGATATGTAATTTGTCAAAATTTTAATGCTGAAAACTTTTCGCGTTTCCAAAAATTTTCGTGTTTTAAAAAAAAATTCGGATCCCAAAAATTTTCGTGTTTTCAAAATTTTCGTGTTTTAAAAAATTCTCGTTTTTCAATCGGATCACGGTTAAATGACAAATTGAATTCGTATTTTTGAAAATCAAGACAACACATGTTTAATAAAGATACCAATTTTGGGTGTCATGAGGGTGCTAATACCTTCCTCGTGCGTAACCGACTCCCGAACCCTATTTTTCTCAGGATTTTCGCGTAGACCCAAGTTTGGCCTTCGTTTTTGTTCAAGAATAAACTTTCTTTTCTAAAAAAGATGATTTATTAGGTGTCCGATCACACCTAGAAAAAAGATCGGTGGCGACTCCTTTTTTTTTAAACCGAAATTCCATTTTCAAATTTTCAAATAATCGCCTCAATTAGCGACCGAAAGCGAAATTTTTATGTCGCTACAAAAATGATATTTTTTACTTTATAAAATAAATGAGTAATTGATAATTTCCTAACAAAATTAAAACCCGATTGATAAATGATACCAACTCAATCAATATATATTACATAATGTGAGATAATGTATTTAAGCACGCAGGGGATTCACAATCAAGTAGTACAATTTTATGTGAGTTGTTCATCATAATAAAGGGTTAAATATACTTAAAGTCATTAAATTATTAAAAAAACTATATTTTGATCATTCAATTTAAAAAAAATACAAAAAAGTCATTGAATAAATTGAAAGTTATTATTGAAGTGATTTAGTTTGTTTTTTAAAGGTTTAATTAAATTGAGATATGAAGATAGGTGGAAACACATATTGGTATAGTCTAAGATAACATGTTGTCTTAAAACCTTTGAATGTAAGTGAAGCAGGTTTTGCATTAAGATATGGGAATTTGTTTGACAACATCCCCCAAACACGTTTATATCAAGAAAAAGAAAAGGGAAAACCATGTTGGTATGAATTTCAAAACTTGAGAAGCTTAGACGAAAACTTTGAAATCTTTATGTTTAAAACTACAAAATAAGTGGTTTTCAAACTCAATAGTTAGTTCAACTGTTTAACTAACAGAGCAGTAAACAAAAATTATCTTGGTTAAGCCTCCTAAACTTTCATATATATCCACATAGAGATGCTAACCACTGGAGATCATGATATGTATTCCTATTCGTTGATTAGATTTTATTGTGAGGGAGTCATTCAGGTGATGCACTGTATGACATTTCTTGGCGGGTAAGACGTGGCCGGAGCTGGGCCTAGCTCATGCGCAAACGTAACTCCTCTTCTATAATTCCAATCTTTCCACTTTCTCACTAAAAATATTACTAGCTACCCAATCCATTCCCCCTCATTTTGGAACTTAGCCTCATTTGATGGGTATTTGTATTTTCTTTTTATTCTTTTTTTGACCTTTGATTTATCACTCTTTGACTTCTAATAATTCAATATTTTGATATTTGGCTCCAACAAAACTCTTTTTTTCAATTTGTTTTATATGCATGAAAAATGATTTCTCTTTTTCTCTAAACAAAATATAATAATATATTCTATTTGATGTTATGAGTCAATCGGATATTAATTGAGTTAAAAAAATATAAAAATATCTTTTCATTTTTTAAAATAAATTATATATTTGAGGGTATTTTAGTTTTTTTTTACCTTAAAAAGCCAATAAAAATTATGTATATGATAAAATTTGTACCCATACCAATTACATCTAAAAAAATCCAAATTTACAACTTAATCAAAACTTTATTTTAATTTACTCATATATTATGCATACACGAAATTTTTGCATATTCTATAATTTTATGTATAATGATATTTTAAAAAGCAACGGTTATAATAACATGAAATTTTGAATTGTTTTCTTTTAATAAATGAATTGATTTGATATTCATATTTTGATTAAATCAAGAATGTTATCCTTTTATAAAGAAATTTTTTACATGAAATAAGTAATTAGACACTTATATATATATATATTCAATTTTGACTTGCAAAATTTACAAGAACAAAACTTCGAACATAACGTTAAAAGGGAAAAAACCACATTAAAAAAATTAAGAAATATACAAAATTATGTTACATATTCTAGTTTGGCATCTCTTTTATTTTGATTATTAATTTTTTATACAATTATTCATTTATTTATCATAAATAAAACCATGAAATTTTAAAATCATAAAAGAAAGTTGAATTCAATTAAAAGAGAGAGACTAAACGATCATCTACGTTATAAATGTGGATATTGTATGTGACAACATGCATCATTATGGAATATGTCGTTGCCTTCACGTATATGCTATTTTTGTAAAGAGAAAGGGCATTTTTCTTTGCAGTTGAAATATTCTAAAATTTTTTAACTAAAATATCAAGCCATTCATGTAACGGAGATTATTTCATACATCATTATAAGTGTAATTAGTTTTACTTATATTGTTTAGTTGAATTGGTATTTTATAAAATAGATTCAATCCAGATGAAAATTTATCAAAATTTATTTTTTTATAAAATAATAAATATTTATATGAGAGTATTTTTACTTTTTTACATTTTATAAAAATATTTAAAAAATAAATATTCATAATCGGATTTGAACTTAAACATTATAATTTTTAACTTAATCAATTTTATTTTTTTATAAATGTTATATTTTTTAAAATATTTGCAACTTAAGTTCAAGTCACATCATTTGTAAAACTAATTTTTTCTTGAGTTTAAACTATGAGTGAGTATTGGTACAATGGTAAAGTATTTTTTTTTTAATTCCACAAACAACTTAAAAAATTAACATGTGTCTTTTTTCTTTAAATATCTATTTTGTAATATTTTATTGACCGCTATAAGATATTTGTCAACGCCCTAACTCTATTAATTAACGGAGTTTAAAAACTCCATTAATAGTATATCAAATATTTTTTCTTAAATTATTTGTATAAAAATATAAAATCATTTTTATAAAAAAATTGTTATTCTCTTGAAAAATATTTCCTAATTAAATTACAAGTCGTGAGAGCAAAGAAGGATTAATAGAGTAGAAATGCAAAAACTGGAAAAGAATGGAGTGTTGTTGAAACCGTATCGGAAAATGTAAGCAAAGCCATGGGTTTCAAACATTGTTCAAATCCCCTAATTCTGAAATCATTGTTTGAAACCTGCTAAAAATCCGGCTCCTCTATTTTCTTCTCATTCACAGTCTGGTCTGCGATTTTGAAAGAGGAGGTGCTATGGGAAGAAAAGAACATCAATTTCTTTTTAAAGTTTGTGGCAAATAACTATGTCTGTATGTACTGGCCAAATCAGCCACGTAATACAAGTGTCAATTATCAAAGTTGCACTAAATGGAGTAAGTAGTTGCCGTCAACCGACGAAAAACGAACGATTGAAATTAAGTACAAAAATATTTCGTATTAAACACTAATACAAAAGAAAGTTTTCTTAACTCATGCTTAATTATTATTTAATAATTAGAAATATTTTTGTTTAAATGTTATAATCATATAAAATATTAATATATCATCTTTTATAGTTTTTATGAATAAAGTAATATTTAGTCACTAATTTAATAACTTTTTCTTAATATAGTTTCTGAAATTTTTTAGTCCACCCTCACTTCTAAAAATAGACATTTATTTCCTAATTTGATCTATAAATTTAAATTTCAAGTGTGATGAACTAACTCTATAAAATTTAAATATATATAATTATCTATACGAGCTTGTTGTAAATAAATAAATATTTATATTTTATTAGTAAATTCCATGAACAAAGTTATATATATTTGCTTTTTTATGTTATTTTTATTTCATCTTTTTAATTCATAAAGTGGTAACTTTGATACCATTTTATTTGCACATAGCTTATATATAAATATTTATAATAAAGTGACATTTACTTCCTAATTATAATTTATTTCCTAATTATCTATACGAGCTTGTTGTAAATAAATATATTTTATTAGTAAATTAGATGAGCAAAGTTATTTATATATATATATATGCCTTTTTATGTTTTTTTTAATTAATAAAGAAAAAGATGAATGTTTTCAATTTCATCACAGGGCTTTGACTTTTCTCATTCGTGGAAACCCTCGTCGGTCAAAGGCTTAAACATCAAATGTAAATCATGAATATATATATATATTCTTTAAAGTCACATCATTTGTAAATAAATATATTCATTAAAATATCCAAAAGAAAATTTCCACTTGTCCACTGTCCAGACTCTGTAATAAGAAAGGGTATATAATATATTTTATTCCTATGGTGGATGCTAACGCTCCACGATTCGTGCTCACATCACTCATTAAACAATTAGACCTCAACACTCTCAATTTTTATTTTTATTTTAAATTTAAGTCAGAACTTTATATTTTATATTAAATGTTACTATGAAGAATTCAAAGTTAACATAATAAATTTGAATTTTAACTTAAAATTATTTTTAAATTTTTATCATTAAATATTTACATATTTTAAGAGTTAAAATGAAGTTAATGGCATATGTAAAAGTCAACAACAGTGTGGAAGGCTGATGCAGATGAGTCAAAAGGATCCTGGGTGGAGGGAAGTGATTGGGCAGAATCTGAATATATCGGACCGTGTATGTTTAAACCACATAAGGGAGAAAACACCAACAGTGACCTATATTTGACAAAGACAAATTTATATATCGGACCGTGTTTGTTTAAACCGCATAAGGGCGAAAACACCAACAGTGACCTATATTTGACAAAGACAATTAATCACGCTGGTCGGCGAAACCAATTTATATTTAATACATATTTTTACAACTTAAATGATGTTAACTTAATCAAAATTTATTATCTTTATATTAAGTTTAGAGTTGGAATAAGAACAATTCTATTTTTTTTATAAGTATATATAAATATATTAGGTATATTATTCATTTGCAGCAAAAGACAGGATAGATACAAAATAGCAAATTTTTTTTTTAAAAGAAAAGTTTGAAAAAGATCGAAGACTATGAAAACATACAAACTGACCAAGGGGTGGAGCAAATAGTCAAAACTCCGACATTCTGGAACTCCGTTTTCTTCTATAAATACCCACTTCATTCGCTTCGTTGAACATCAAAATCATACGTGTATTCTTAAGTTGCTCTATAGCCAAAAGAGCTAGCCTGCTAGAGATCGATAGAGATCTTTTGTAACCAAAAAAAATGGGGATTTTGAAGCTATCCCAAGCTTTTATGAGCATGGCCATGGTGGCTTTTCTTGTTTATTTGCTGTTGAGATTGCTATTCTCTTGCTGGATTCTGCCCATTCGAGCTTACCGCAAGATCAAGAAGAATGGGTTTGAAGGTCCAACTCCTAGTTTTCCTCTAGGAAATATTACAGACATGAAAAATACTAAGAATTATGTTAATGATTCCTTACTTAGATCCTCTGCAGCTATTTCCCATGATATACACTCCACTGTGTTTCCTTACTTTGCTCGGTGGCAAAAGACTCATGGTCAGTCTTCGCTATCTTTCATATATATAAACAAAATGAATACCCTTAGTTTGTTAAATGATTTTATATATTTATATCTGGTTGGGTTGCAGGAAAAGTGTTCATCTACTGGCTGGGGACTGAGCCATTTTTATACATTGCTGAGCCAGAGTTCCTTAAGAAAATGTCATCGGGAGTGCTGGGTAAGAACTGGGGAAAACCCAGTGTGTTTAGGCGTGATAGAAAGGCTATGTTCGGAAGAAGCGGATTGGTGATGGTTGAAGGAGAGGATTGGGTTCGTCATCGCCATGTTATTACTCCTGCATTCTCCCCAGCTAACTTGAAGGTCTCTCTCCTTTTACCACTCTCATACTATTACTCTAATCCACTACGTTATTCTTGGCTTTCAAACAAACATTCCAACTGGACTAAAGCCAGGGTTACTGGGTGTACCATCCACTTAACTTCATTTTATGCTTGATGATAATGTAGGCCATGGCAAGCTTGATGGTGGAACCGGCCACTAATATGCTAAACAGGTGGACTACCTTAATAAGTTGTGGTCAAGCTGAAATCGATGTTGAAAGAGAAATCACAACAACGGCAGGGGAGATCATTGCAAGGACAAGCTTCGGCTTGAGCCACCAAAACGGCAATAAAGTGTTTGAGAAATTGAGAGCCGCGCAAACCACACTTTTCAACTCCAACCGCTATGTGGGTGTTCCTTTCAGCAAATGGATTTGCCCTAAGAAAAACCTCGAAGCCACAAAACTTGGCCACGAAATAGATCAACTCCTTTTATCCATCATCCACGCTCGTAAGCAGTCTTGGGATGGATCCCCTCAGAAGGACTTGCTGGGTTTATTGATGGAAGGCAGCCACCTCGACGGCCGGTCCGGGAAGAGCTTAACCGCTAGGGAGCTTGTTGATGAGTGCAAGACTTTCTTCTTCGGTGGCCATGAAACCACTGCATTGGCTCTCACTTGGACCTTGCTGCTTTTGTCCTTGCATCCCCAGTGGCAATACCAATTGAGGGAGGAAATTAAACAAGTGATTGGAGATGAGGAGATCGACTTTACTCGATTTGCCCACTTAAAGAAGGTACCTTGTTGATTTATTTTATATACCAATGTGATCTAACTCTTTTGATGCTCTCCAAAGTAACAACTCATTATTTTAACGTTACCCTAAACCAAAAACAAAGAAGAAAGCAAACGAGGAAGTTAAATTGACACTTCAAAAACCTCATATGCATAGCCTTTTTGTATATATGAAACGAATTTCACGTGGATCAATGCTTGCATAGATATTGATACCATTTGTGTGGCTTGTATTTGCAGATGGAGTGGGTGATGAAAGAGGTGCTAAGACTCTACTCACCAGCACCAAATGCACAAAGGCAAGCAAGAGAAGATATAAAAGTGGATGAGCTTGTTATCCCTAATGGAACCAACATCTGGATCGACGTAGTTGCCTTGCACCATGATCCTACAATATGGGGAGGCGACGTGAATGAGTTCCGACCAGAGAGGTTTAAGGACGATAGTCTATACGGAGGATGCAAGCATAAGATGGGGTTTTTGCCATTCGGATTTGGAGGGAGAATGTGTGTTGGGAGGAATTTAACAATGATGGAGTACAAAGTTGTATTAACCCTTATGCTTAGGAGGTTTTCCTTTTCAATCTCTCCTAATTATCGCCATTCACCTTCTATTATGCTTTCCCTAAGGCCTAAATTCGGACTTCCTCTCATTGTTAAACCCCTTTAAGCTTTTCCTTTTCCTTTTTTTTTTGTTTTTTTTTGTTTTTCCTTTTCTTTTCCTTTCCTAAGGGTATAGTCGAATTACATTAGGAGAAGGGTTACACACAATCTTAACCCTTACTTATCCAAAGGAATTTGTATCCCCTTCTCTTCTATGTATTTCTTTTCCTTCCATTTGCGTATCATTTACGTGGTCTTTGTTCTTTGTACTTTTTTTTAATATATATAAATAGAAAACATGAATTTAAAAAATCATCTTTTTTATATTTTTTTTAATAAATATATTTATATCATATAAACACTCATATTCTATACATTTAATGTTCAAATAAAATAGCAAGTAAGAAGGCATCCGATCAAGAGTGAAGTGAGAAATCATTTTTAGGGGAGCCGCCTCAAGTGTAGATAGATATATAAAGATTTAGAATAAATAATTTTTTTCAAAAGACTTATATATTTTATTGTATTTGAAAATTAATCTTAGGAAAACTCAAAAGAGACATTTACATTGTTCGCATGGGTGATTTTAGAAAAAAAATTTAGGGAGGATTAAAATTAAGTTATATATTTTTATTAGAGTTAAAATATAATATTATATTAATTTATATCTTGATAGTTTTTAAAATGATTAAATTGAACTTTTGACATTTTTTAGGGAGAAATTATAATTTTATTATATATTAATTTAAGATTTTATAAATTTTGGGAGACTAAAGCAATAATTTTTCTTTTTCCTTTTTGAGGTAAGGGCTCTAGTTAACCCTCCTTTTCACCTTATTGTTGGCAAAGGTTGAGATTCTATCGTCTAATTGCTCAAATTTAATTCCCACCTTAAATAATATGTGCGTTGTTTTCATATTTATTTTGGCTTAAATTTTACTACGTGTGAATTCTCTTTTTTGAGTTTTGAAAACTTAAGGGGCCAATAACCTTTTGCACCTTTAAACTCTTTCATGAATTCATACTTCAAATTATTCTTTATGCTATTTTTTGAGAATATAAATATAAATTTAATTTATTATATAAATTGTAAAAACGAAATAGATACATATAAATAAATTAGTTGAGTTTGAAATTAACAAATTTCTTTAAAAAATTCAAACAATCATAAATATAATATTAGCATAGTATTTTAAAAATTCAAATTCAATCCCATTTTCAAAGCTTGAAATTTAAATTGCCGTCATTTGTGAAATATGGCTCCTATATGCTATTTGAGGATACTTTTTTTTTGACACCTAAAATAGAAAATAAATATTGAACCAAAGATGATGTTATTTTCTATATTATATGCTCTATAAATAATATATATATATACTTATTTTACAATTTTTAGAAGAAAAAGCACCCACAAAATTGATTTACTATACATACATACATGTTACAAATTTTGTTGCAATACATGATAATCATAGCATACTAATATTTATATCTTAAAAGATTATTTAAGTCCACCAGTGTGACAAAATTTAAAGTTTTACTTGATATTATCTCGTTTAGACAAAGCAATCTCTTGTTTTTTATAAAAATATTTTATACAATATTTAAAACTACCTATATTCTCTTTATAATATTTAAATAAGAGGATGAACACCCTTTAGCATGTTCCCACCCACATTCTCTTATTCTTCTTTGTATTTTTTATTTTATGCAATATTAAGCGGGAGATCAAAATGATAGGGTTTAAATTCATGTGAAATAAATGTTTAACAAAAGTTTTAACTTTTTTTTTTTGCAATCTTTTGAACTACATTTTTTTAATAATTAATATTTAAAAATATTTAATTTATTTTGAACTTTTAAATTTAATATTATTTTATGTGTAATGTAATTACGTACAATCTCAATGAAATAGATGACAGATTTAGTTTTTAATAAGTTTTTTAGGTGTTAATAAATCCAAATTAGCAATGTAAAACTCCCTCCCATCAACAATTAATCATAAAAACACTAATGGAAGGATATTTTAGGTTTTGATCAAAATAAAGAATCATTTTACTTCGTTTTCTTTTACATACATTAAACTATTAAAATAGTCACATTTTTTTATATTGTGTTATTTTTCGTCACTTATGTTTTAGTTACTTATGTTAACGTGTTGTAACATTTTAGTTATTGAGCCGTTAACGGTGTAACGGTAAGCTGACATGGCACGTTAAATCATCATTTCAAACAAAAAATTTAAGTTCAATTATACAATTGGCCATCATATTTTTTTTGAGCAATTTAATTATTTTTCTTTATTTTCCATTCTCTTCTGCTTCTCCCTCTGTTTTCCTCCCTTCTCCATATCTCTTAATGTAACGGCCCAAATTTCAATGATATCGGAATAGTGATTTGAGATCACTAAATCCGACATGTGAGTTTAGATATTAATAAGTAAAAGTTAAGTGTGGTTTTAGAAATAATTTCGAATTAGTGAAATTATGAATTAAAAGAAATTTGCATATTAAATAAGATAAAAACGAGGTATCGAGACCTCGAATTCATAAAATGAGCCATAAATATTTTTATAAATATTTATGGAGTTTAGTAAGTTAGTATTAAATTTTTGTTAAGAAATTTTAAGGTTTCGGTAGTGAATTGGGTAAAAAGGACTAAATTGAATTAAGTACAAAATTATGAAATGTGATTAAATAGCTCTAGTAATTATTAAAGGAAGACTAAATAGGCAATTAAACACCTATTATTGGGCTGGACGGCAGGTGTGTGCTGAAAAAATAAAAATCAAGTGTGAACAAGGGGCAAAATTGGAATTGGGTAATTATTAAATTGTAAAATATGATATATTAGGTAAAAATCTAGAGTTTTCTTCAATTTTCTTCATCTTCTCCAGCAAAAACACCATTGAAGGATTCTTTTAAGCTGGTCTTTCATATTTTTATTACATGTAAGCTCAATTCTTGATTATTTCTTGTGTTTTTTGTGATTTTGAGACTTTTGCAACTAGGTCCTAATATCTAATTCAATAGTTTTTGCTTTTATGAATATTTTGGAAAGTTACCATGAGTAAATGCTGAAATTTTATGATGATTTATCATGTAATTAAGGTTTTAATTTCATTATATGATGATTTTATGAAGAGATTTGCATAGAAATTTATTTTAGGACCTAATTGTGAAAGTTGTTGGAATTAGGGTTTTGTGTTGAAGCTTGGAATGTAAAAGGCTGTGAAGTAGTTTGTAGTGTTTAGATAAACTGATATTTGAAAGGAATTAGTTTGATTGATGAATAAATTGAATAGGGACTAAATTGTAAAAATCAAAAAGTTTGGGGTAATTGTGTAATTTTGAAAATTAAGGGCATAAATTGTGAAATAGAATGAAATTGAAATAGATGATAATGAAGGAATGATTTTATAATTATAGATCAAGAAAACGAAGTGAATCGTGGAAAGGAGAAAATTCAAGAATAGTCTCTGAATTTCTACGATTTTTGCAAATTAGCCCAGGTAAGTTCATATGGCAAAGTTCAATGTTTGATATGAAAATCTTATGATTGTTAAAGTATTTTATTGTAGATGAATATTATTTAATTGTATTAACTAATGAATAACGTGTAACTAAAAGAACAAATTAGTTGGAACAATGGTTTAAGTGCTTTCATTTTATAACCATAATGAGTTGACGGAAAAGATGTGATATGTGCTTCCGTATAAGACCATAGCTAGGCTATACCATCGGTACAATGTGATTCATACTCCCATATAAAGACCATAGCTGGGTTATGGCATCGGTGTGATGTGAAAATGAGATTTCGTATAATACCATATCTGGGATATGGCTTCGGTATGATATGTGATCCGTATAAGACCATGGCAGGGCTATGGCTTCTGTATGTGATGTGTGATAATAAGAAGGTCTATAGTTTACTATGGCAATGTGATAATGAAGCACTCAACACCATTATTGTTCCCTAATTTGACAATGGAAATAAATAAGAAATGGGCCTAAAAGAATTAAGTTCGTGAATTGCATCATGAAAATCATT
The DNA here is from genome assembly GCF_007990345.1 of Gossypium hirsutum. Lineage (NCBI taxonomy): Eukaryota > Viridiplantae > Streptophyta > Magnoliopsida > Malvales > Malvaceae > Gossypium > Gossypium hirsutum. Next base: position 78,621,637 of record NC_053432.1, read on the forward strand.
CAAATGAGTTTATTAATGAAGTTGTGATTTGTAAGATGAAATAGTTTAACTAATACATATATAATTGTGTACATTGTTCGGTAAGATTTGTGTTATTATGCCTATGAGCTTACTAAGCTTCTATAAGCTTACTTGTGTATGTGATTTGTTTTGTAGATTGACTTATATACATACGGAGGATCGGATCTACACCAAGGGTCACACTATCAAGATTTACTTCGGTAGACTTTGTTAAACAAATTTTTGATTTATATGGCATGTATAGGATTTGATTTAGAAATATAATTATATGATTATATGAATAATTAAGTATGTAAACTATGTTGAATGTGATGTTTTGTGAATGGAAAATGAAATATACATGTTTTGGCTTGAAATAATTGATTGGTTGGATTCTATTAGTGTATAATTGTATTTAGGTACAAGAAATGGATAAAAAGAATATTATTTGATTAAGATATATAAGTAAATGTTTCGGGCATGAATAGGGTGTGTTTAGTATGTGAAAATAGCTTTAAAATGGTCAAAAATTATGTTTTCACACGGCCAAATCACATGGGCGTGTGCCCAGGCCATGTGGAAAAGTCAGAATCTGCATATGGGCAGGCCACACGGGCATGTTCCAGGTCACACGGGCGTGTCCCAAACCACACGGGCATGTGCCCCTATCTTCAAGGAAAATTTTCCAAAGTTCCCGGTTTAGTCTCAAATCACTTCTAAAACATATATAGGGCCCCGTAGGCCCATATTAAGGACTTTAAGATGAAATTTGATAAGAATTGATCTAAAATGTAAAGTTTATGACTTGGTTTTGTATAAATGTTAGTGTATAAGTCCGGTAATGCCTCTTAGCCCTATTCCGATGATGGCTTGGGGTTAGGGGGTGTTACACTTAATGTAGTTTTTCTATATTTTCTATTTATTAAAACTTTATTTATGTTCATGAAAAAATAAAATGTGAAAGATGAAACAAAAATAAAATTTATTTCGCATATTTTCACCCTACAATTACAAACCATATAACCCTTATCCGTCCCCGAAACAGGATTACGGGGCATTACCAGTCAATATAGTTCAATTACGACCATTAATTAAAATATTTGTTTACACTTATCATAAATTTAACATATCGTCCCTTTAATGGGCCCTTGAAGCCCAATATAAACAGTAAAATTAATTCGGGACTAATTTAAAATCATTACAAATTTTTCTCAAATTTTAAAAATTTTTCTTATGAACAGTACCCACACATCCGTGTAGATTGCCCGTGTAACTCACACGGCCGTGTTAAGAGCCCGTGTAACTCTCTGACTTGAAAGTTTCAAGGAGCAATTTTCACACTGCCAATCCACACGCCCGTGTGCTAGGCCGTGTGGATTCAAAATGAGTCTTAAACAACAAATTTACCAGCCCTGCAATTTAATATACCAAACATTCCAATAACCATTCATTCAATTACTTTAAATCTCATTCAAACCTACTCAAAATATGTCAAATTAGATATTTTATGGGCCTATATGATAAATCTTTTTAAGCATTTCACATACATTTTCAAACAGGTCAAATTCATACTAATTAAGCCAATTCCTACCATATATCATAACCAAATCTAAAATTTACTTATTTCACCTTTACTTTCATAATTCAAAATGACACTCATATGAATAAGTTATCTTAGGTACATGACATTACCAATAAATAATATACTTCTCCACTTAGAGTTCGGGATTGGCCTGGGATGCTGATCCAACGATCTGACTTTGACTTGTCTTGTGCACGGAAACAAACCGTACGCTAAGTATGTACTCAGTGGTATTTTTATAATTCGAACACTTAATAATATGAAAATATAACATTCACTTAAAAATCATATAACAATCACAATTATATAATTATTCAATTTATAGATAAATCCTTTTTAACCCAATCAATTCTTTCATCTACTAACCCGTATAATTTTTCCACAATATGTTCACAATTCACTTGAACAATAATATTATTCACTTATATCTCATTTAGAGTTACATAATTCATGTGTTTCAATCATGTTTCAGTTCAACGTTCAATATCAATAAATAATCTTCAACAATTCACATTTCAATCAGTAATCTGTTTTATTCCAAGCTCAATTTCAGTCAATATTTTTCAGTATCGATCAATTTATCAATATCATTCAGTAACAATCAGTCATTCAGTACCTTTATTTACCCCTATTAACATGACTCGAACATTAACGGATACACGGATCCAACCAACACACCAGTACGGCACACAGTGTCTCATCGGCTTTGCCGAAGTAAACAGTAATAGTACGGTACTCATACCTCATCAGATCAAACCGATGTAACAATAGCAGTACGACGCACAAGGTGCCTGATCGACTCAAAGTCGAAGTAACAGTACAACATTTATAGTGCCTCATCGACTCAAGGTCGAAGTATCCCTGAACACTTCCAATCCTATGGCATGCCAACTATATCCGACTTAGCCCAATACTATTAATAGGGTTTTAATAAATTTTCAATTTCCAATCAATACACATTTCAATTTAATCACAAAAATTAATAATTCAATACAATTCAAATTACTTTTTATTAACATGCATTCAAATTCCACAATAATCACATATGCATATTTATTTCATCATAATCTCAATCAATTTAATTTTCAATATAACATACATTCAATATTCAATTTCCACATCAATCATATATATCCATATAAATTCGATAAATTTATCACATACCAAATCAATCCATTTCAATTGTAAAACATAATACAAATAATTCTCACCTTAATTACTTGCCATAACATTTAATCAAAACACAAAAATTAATACTTAAATTTACTTTTCAATTTCAACCAATGTTCACTCCAATTCAAATAATCATTTCAATGCACTTATCATACATATTAAATAATAATTTCAACTATTAAATATTAAGTTCAGATTATAGAAATACAAACCGTAATTTCTGAGCTAACCACCGTAATTTCCGAGCTAACCCTCGTTGACTTTGCCTTTTCCTTCCTTAGCCAAGGTTTTCCGGAACAACGTTAGCTTGGAAATTAAAAAAAAATTTCATAATCATTAATACAATACTAATTTACATTTAATATTTAAATTTCTTATTCAATTTCTATTTTAATTTCAATTTTAATCTTAACTAAATTCACTTACTTTTCTATCTCAATTCATACTTTGTTTCTACTCAATTTTCAACCAAACTTAGACATAACTATCTAAATTTCATCATAAAACCCTAATTTCAAAATTCTTTCAATTTAGTCTCTGCTATGTAAAACTTATAACTTCTTTTACAATTTAATCCTTTAATCAATTATAACTAAAAATTCTATCAATTAAACCCCTAATTTATCATTTTGTTCAACATGAACTATATTTGGAAACCTATGAACTTCCAAAATATTAACTTAATTTCATCAAAACCTTATTTTAACATCAAAATTAAGTAAAAAGGACTTAATTGACTTACCTTTTAAAGCTTAAAGCTTCAAATTCCTAATTTTTCCTTTTTCTTTTCTTTTTCTCCGTTCTTTCTTTCTTTCCCATTTGCCTTCTTTGTTTCTTTTCTTTTATGTTATATATATATATATTTATTCTTTTATTTTATTAATTAACTTATTATATTATAATATAATAACATTAAATATATTTTATATAATTAATCATATACATACAAATGTACACCATCAATTCCATACAATTGTCACACTTTCAATTTATTTACTAATAAAAATCTTCTAATATAATTATTTAATTAGTAATTATCTTTTACTTAATTTTCAAGTAAATAAATAAATATAATACAAATGTATATATTCACATTATTACAAGTGTTACTATCTAATTTGCCCATTATACAAAAATCTCACAATTTAATTATTTTATCTAAAAAATATCTTTTACTAAAAAATATCACAAATGTATATATTTCTATTAACACACTTGTATTAAATCACTACCATACATTTATCTTTATTTAACTTATTTCATAATATAATAATAATTAATATAATTTATAAATTAATTTAAAACCTTCAACATACAAAAATCTAATAAAAATCTTAGATTTTATCTAAGTTTGCCTCCTCATCTATGCTAAATGGCATATTTGTCATTTTGGTCCTTTTTACTTTCTACTAATCTATAATTCAACTTTTACCCCTTATTCAATTTAGTCTTTTTTTCTAATTACCCTTAATTCACCTATCCAAAATCTAGTTACCTCGCAATTAACATCATAAATATTTCTAATAAATATTTTCGAATCCATTTTTCAGAAACGGAGACTCGAAAATATACTTTTCTGAGAACCGTAAAATTCGGGTCGTTACAAACCATCATCATCCATCATCGCTTTAATGAACCAATTTGAATTTCTCAATAACCTAGTCCACAAGCTCGCCTCACTTGAAGTCCTCGCCAGTCATGACTTATAGTAGTCCACCTTCAACAAAGTTTCTCGAGCCCATTCCCTTAACCTCTTAACCAACCCCCACAACCACATTTTCTATCTTACCTACAACATTCTCACCCTCTCGAAACTATGTTGTTTCATGGATTCTTCAAATGAGTTCTACATTCTCAATGACTAAAATTATCACCATACGAAACTTACCCTCAACTTTAGCCAAACCAATTTAGTTCCATGCTCCCTTTCTCTCTTCGGTTCATCCATGCTTGACTTCCAATCAAGCTTGCTTGGGAATATCTAAGACGATTTAGATCAGTTTTATCGTTTGCTTTATTTTATTTATTAGAAAATAAAAAAATGAAATGAATAATCTACATGATTCTGTAAATGTTTGGAAACGTAAATTTTTTGTTTTGAATATAAATATTTCAATTTATGTTTGGATTTGATTAAGAATATGGTTTTTTTATATTTATTAGTTAGATCCAATTTTATTTTCAAAATTAGATTATATTCAAATCGAGATTTGATTAAGAATGATTGATATTCGATTTTGAGTGAAATTTAATTTAAGAATCATGTGAAAAAAATTAAGGACTTGGTGTATTTGGTTGGCAAAGATTATGTTTCTGTAATGAAGAATATGAGAAGAGAGAAAATTAAAGGGGAAGAAGAAAAAGAAAATAAAGAAATAAGAAGGAAAGTTTAAATTGTTCAAAAAAATAAAAGTGTAGGGACCAGTTATTAAAAGAAAAAAATAGAGGGGAAAGGAGAAGAGAATGGAAAATAAAGAAAAGAAGTTTAAAGAACATAAAAGAAAAAAATTAAATTGCTCAAAATGAAAAAATATAGGGATCAATTATATAATTTAACCTAAAATATTCATTTGAAATGATGATTTACCGTGTCACATCAACTTACCATTACACCATTAACGGTAAATAATGCTCAGTGACTAAAATGTTATAACACAAAAACGTAACATTTCAAAACATAAGTAACTAAAATGCAAGTGACTGTTTTGATAGTTTAGGGTAAATCAATTTGGTTATTTGTAAGTGATATGTTTACCTGATTTGATGTGCATGAATATTTGGGGGTTTTTTACCCAAATAACATTAAAATATATATCTAAATGGCATGTTGCAAGAATTATGTCCCAAAATGGTACATTCAAATGGGTGGAGGGTGGTGCATAGGCGGCACCACCCTGGTTCTGACATAATTTCGTTAAAAAAAACAAAAAAAGGGATATAGGGGTGTGGTGCCTATCTAATAGGCGGCACCAGTGATCCCTATCTGATAGGCAGCACTGTGGTACCTATCTGATAGGCGACACATCTAGTATTTCCCCTCCCCCCACACTCCCTCATCCAGCTCATTTTAAATATTTATCAAAATACCTAAAGTTTATATATTACTTTTAATTACAAAAAAATACCAAATAGTTTTGTCCACATCATATTTTTTTATACAACATTAACAAAATAAATATATCTTATAAATTCCAACTCAAACTCCAACTCAATTGTTCCATTCACAAATTTCATCTCAATGGTTTAATCTTTTACCTACATAAAAAACAAAAAAATTATATTAAAATAATAAAAATAACACGCCAATAAAAAAATATAACAAAAACATAACATAAATGATATATAATAAATATGAATATTTTTATTATTATTTTAAAATGATAATAAGTAAAATATTTTGGTTTAAAATATAATATATATTATATATAATAACATGCCAACTTAATTATAGTCAAAAAATATAATTTTTTTTGCATAGAACTTCAAAAGAAATTTCATTTTTAATATTTATAAAAATATAAAATAAAATTTAAAAACATAAACTCTTATTCTCAATTATAAAATCTTAAAAAATTAGAACATATAAACTAATTCGTAATTTATCTCATAAATTTCAAATTCCATATCAATGGTCTCATCTTTTACCTACATAAAAAATAAAAAAATTAAAATAATCAAAATAACATGCCAACTAAATTTCATAAAAAATAAATCTAATCAACCTAAAACACACATAACAAATAAATTACATAAAAAAATAAAACATTCTTTGTACATAACATAAACAGGCTTTTTTTTACTTCAATAAACATTAAAAATAAATTATGAATGAACGAAAATATAAAATAAATACAAACATACCTTAATAGTTCTTTTTAACCAAATCTTACAAAAATGAGCTGGATAGGAGAGTGGGGGGGAATACTAGATGTGCCGCCTATCAGATAGGGGTCACTAGTGCTGCTTGTCAGATAGATATCACACCCCTATACCCCTTTTTTTTTTACGAAATTGTGTCAGAATCAGGGTGGTGCCGCCTATGCACCACTAGAGGTGTGCATGGGCCAGGCCAGGCCCAACTAAAAATTTAGGCCTGTTTGCTAGGCTCGACCTCGGCCCCGCCTGAAAAATGGGCCTAAAATTTTGCCCAAGCTCGACCTGAATAAAAATGTTAAAACCCAGGCCCCACCCGGCCCGCCCATATTAATTTTTATATAATTTTAAAATATATATAAACCATCAAAAATACTAAAAACATCAAATAAATATTTCTCAACAAATTGAAAATAAATTTTAAAAAATTTGTATACTTAAATAACACTAAAATAGATGCAACTTAACAAGCAAAAATTTCTAAAATAATAACAAAATTAACAAATGTCTTTAAAATAATAAAAAAATTAACAATAAAATAAGTTTTATACAATATCCAAACAATAACAACAAAATAGTAGCAACATAATAGTAAAATAGTAGCAAAATAGGGAGAAAACAATAAGAAAATAATATAAAAAAATTGTCATGTAGTGAATTCGGACCGGGCCCAGGCCAAAAATGTCTTACCCGAGGACGGGCCTTTTTTTTTGCCCAAACCTATTTTTCGGGCCTATATTTTTGCCCAAACCCTCCCACATTTCGGGCCGGCCTTCCCAGCCTGACCCATGCACACCTCTATGCACCACCCTTTACCTATTTGAATGTACCATTTTGGTATATAATTCTTGCAACATGTCATTTAGGGCTTTTTTATTAAAATAATCTAAAAAATTAATTAATTATCAAAATGACCCATCTTTTTAATTAAACATGAAAATGACCTGAAATTTACAATAAAAGTTGATAGAGCCAAATGATTTGGCGCCACTAACATGTCATATCAGCATCCATGAAAAAAATTAATTTTTTGGTGGAGTCATATAGAATGACGCCACCTATATAAATATTAAGGAAATACTACAATTTCTTAAAATATGGGAGACTTTAAAAAAATTTACCATTTTCTGGTGGAGTCAATTAATTTGGCGCCACCAGCCTACAACCACCCCGTTACTTTTTGTATTTCTTTTTTATTACTTTTTTTACTTTTGTCATATTGTTTTTTTTTTACTTTTTAAAGTTTTGTCTTTATCTTTATTTATTTTATTTTTATTATTATTAATTTTAAAAACTTGAAATGTATATTTGAAATGTTTTATAATATATATATATTTGAAATTATTTTTTCTGAATTTTAAATATAATTTTTAAAATATTAAATATATTTTTTAATAATATAAAAATTTAAATATTTTAAATATATAACCTTTTAAATTTATTATTAGTTTTATAATATTTTAAATGTATATTTTAAATTTTAAATATAATATTTTAAATTATTTTTAAAGATATTCAAACATTTTTAAAAATTCTAATTAAAAGTTAAAAAAGAATATTTTATTTAAAAAAGTAAAATTTGATTTAATTAGAAAAAATAAAAAAATATTTGTTAAAAAATGAATTTATTTAATATATATATTAAAAAGTAAAAATTTAAATTAAATTAAAAATTTAAATCATAATTTAAAATATTATAAAATAAATTGAAAAATATTTAAAATTTAAAATATACATTTAAAATATTATAAAACTAATAATAAATTTGAAAGGTCATATCTTTAAAATATTTAAACATTTTATATTATTAAAAAAATATTTATAATTTAAAAAATAATTTAAAAAATATTTAAAATTTAGAAAAATAATTTCAAATATATATATTTAAAATTTAAAAAATATATATTATAAAACATTTCAAATATATATTTCAAATTTTTTAAAATTAATAATAAATAAAAATAAATAAATAAAGATAAAGACAAAACTTAAAAAAAAAAGAAAGAAACAATATGACAAAAGTAAAAAAAGTAAAAAAAAAAAAACAAAGTAAAAAAAGAAACAGGGTGGCTGTTAGGCTGGTGGCGCCAAATTAATTGGCTCCACCAGAAAATGGTAAAGCATTTTTAAAGTTCTCCATATTTTTAAAAATTATAGTATTTTTTCGATATTTATACAGGTGACGCCATTTTACATGGCTCCATAAAAAAATTAATTTTTTTTCATAGAAGCTGACGTGACATGTTGGTGGCATCATATCATTTGGCTCCACCAATTTTTATTGTAGATTTCAAGTTATTTTCATGTTTGATTAAAAAAATTGATTATTTTGATAATTAATTAAAATTTTAAATTATTTTAATAAAAAAGCCTATAATTTAAATATATTTTTTTAAATATTATGTAGGTAAAAAACCCAATATCTAGTTAGAAATAAATGAGTGACAACTTTTACCTGTCCTTTTCATATGAAAGCATGTAATATATTTATAAAGAAAACGTGTTAAAATTATGAAAAGAATGCCAATATGTTATTTGTAATATATTGACCCAAAAACAAAAGGTAACACACGCCCTACATTTTGAACCCTACACAAAATATTTTATATGAAAAACCACATTCTTGCTTGGTAAGCAAAATAGTCATAGAAATCATTAAACCAAGAATGTGAATTTTACGAGAATTTATATTTGAATTAATTACACTTTTATTAATTTTAATAATAAAAAAATTTAAAAAAAGAAAGTATGTATGAAATAGTGAGGCTTAATTTTCGTCATAATAGTTTTTTTCAATGGAAAAACGTTAACAATATAAAATAAAATGACATTAATGCTAAGCAGATACGAAGGTAAGAGTTCGGCCCATCCAACCAAAGCAAATCCCTCCATTTTCTTCTTTCATAGTGAATCTCAGGTTAACCCGGTTACCCGAATTCAGTCTAGCACGCATTGACTCAGCCACGCTCTCACTCAGTGGCTTTAACTCGAACCCCTCCATGGTCATTCGGGCCCTCCACTTCCCAAAAACCTTGCATCTTTTCACACGCTCTCTCCCCTCACACGACACTGAGTTGGCAGTCTTGCGGCACAACCCTTCCTCCACCATTACTCGTTCTGACTTCTCCCTCGGCACGCTCGACTCAATCGAGTCAAATAACGCTCCGTAATATGCAGACGCTTCTCCTACCCACGACACAAACGGCGTCGTGTTGGTGTTCATTTCATGTTCGACCAATGTCACCATGCTCGGTGCCAAATATACACATTTGAGGTTATGAGGTTGTTTTTTTAGCAGTAGGAGCATATTAATATTATAAATTTAACATTATGTTTGTTGTAATAGAATAGAATTGTGATATAATAGAAATGTAATAAGTAATTCAACTATTTGGTTTAATGGAATAGAATAAGAATAGTAATAGTATTTGTGTTTGGTTGAACGAAATGATGTTTTATTAGTATAAGAAAAAAAAATTGAAATGACCAGAATATCCTTGGTAGAATTTTTGTTAGGTAGATGATTCTTTTTATTCTTATTAAATTTTATTAGGATTGTTATTAAAAATAATTTAATAAAAAATATAATTTAATATAAAATAATATATAATTTAATAATTGTTTTTAATTTTATATTAAATTATATTAAAATATTTCAAATATTTTATTTTTATATTTTGTGAGTCTAAGTTTTAAAGGATTAATTTGAAAATTAGATTTTTTTTATTCAATGTTGTACGGAATAGTCCTTTTTTGGTGATACAAAAAAATAGCTATTATCGGAAGAGAAGTAATAAGAAAGTAATAGTCATTCATTAAATAAGTATTGCGTTCAACCAAATAAAGAAATAATTTACCATTCAATGAATAAAGAGGGAATACTATTCCATTTCCTACCAACCGAACATATTGTAAATCTCATTATTTACTAATTTTATTTTGAATTAAATTATCTTTTATAAAGTTCAAAAGGACATATAAAATACAAAAACAACCTATTAGGATAAACTATACTAGATATTACTTAATTTTATTTAATTTTTGAAACTTACTAACACCCCATTAACATTTTATAGTTATTACAAAAATGTTACTCCATCATTTGCAAAAGTATTTTCTTTTTTTTTAATATTATATTCTCTTTTTTTTCATCTTATTTCCCTTTTTTAGCAAACTGGAGCTGTCATCAATTCCATGACCATCTAAATGCCTCAACTTTAGTATTTTAATAAAAAAATTATTTTTATTTTTATATTAATTATTCATAAATGTATTTATTACATTAAATATTTTCCTTTCACGATATGAATGTACCGTAAAATGATACGGCCACGGGACAGTGACCACACTAACCTATAAATAGCTAACATATAAGGAGGGTGGATCGGTCCTTTAGACTAGATTTCTAGGTCAGATAACATTTTTGGTTTTCGTACATTTTCCTTTTTTGGGTCGAATATTTTTGTACTTGGACGAATTTGTGGATGAAATTTTCATAGAATAATTTATGCACATGTAAACGTGAAGATTTATTTTAATTGTAATTAATTTTGTTTGAGTATAATCAATTTTTAAAACTTAACATATGTTGATTATCGTTATTTATTTATTGAATTATTCCTTCTTTGATAATTAATATATACATATTTAATTATTTTAGTGCATATTTATTCAATTATTTACTATTTATTATTTAATATTTAATATTTGGTCGTTATCATTATTTATTGGTTATTGATCAAGTTCATTGCCATTTGAATTTAAATATACATAATTAAGATCATTAAAATCTTCATATTCCATGTACTTTTTGAAATATGAGTTATCTCATTTTCACCTATGATTGAAGTTATAGAACATGTAACATATTAGTAGGATCCAACATTATTTTTTATGCTATACGAAATGAGAATTTTTTTAGAACAATAAATGTCTTTTCAACCACATTTTGAAACCTTGAATGTCTCAAATTAAAGACTTTGCAAGTTATTTATGGTGTTTATCGTGGGATATGGTAAAGTTAGTGTCGACCTTATAATATTTGAGTTTATGGTCAAAGCAATGTGTAACTTTGATTATAAAAACTTATGTAAACTTAAATTGAAGAAATAATTATATTAGGTTATATCAATTTTTATAATATTTAAATTAAGAAAAAATAAAAAAATAAAACCTTTATTAAAAAAGGTTTTATAAATTTTCCAAAAATTTTATAATATTTCTTCTAAATAATACGCTTTTTCCCTATAATTTTATAAAGTTATTTTTATAAATAATTCATGATAAAAAAATTATAAGATTTTTTATGAATAAGTATTTTTTTATAATATATAACATGGACACATAAATAAGTTATGTTCATACTCATGGACACATAAATAAGTTATGTTCATACTTATTGACCATAAATTTTTTATAAATAATAAATTATAATATTTTTATAACATGTGTTTTTTATAATAAACTTTTTTACCATAATTTAGAATTTTTTAAGAATTTAAATACTATAATTTTTATTATAACATTATAAAATACACAAATTTATTTTTATGATAAAGTTTTTAGGATTTAGAATATATATTTTGTTACCATAACCCTCCTAAGCACTGATATGGGTTTATGTTTATAATATAAATTTTATAATTTGTATAAAAATATTTTTTTAATATTAAATTTAACTGTAATTACTTCAAGATTCACCCTCCCTTTTAAGAATTGAAATGTGTAATTGAGTTGTTCCAATTACACTAAATTTAGTAAGATATATGAATTATAATAATTATTTAAATATGTGACTATTGTGTAATTACACTCAATTTTAATTATTAAATAATATTACTTTAGTTGAGCAAATTACCAATGTTGAGTTAATTGGTTAATATCTAATCTTAGGACAATAAATTTTTTTATATAATATTGGGATAAGTAGGACAAATTAAATTTATATGAAATAAATGTAAGCTTGCATATGAATCAAGCATGAATCAGCGGCATAGCCCTATTGATTAGATTAAAATATAGAAAATTTAGGTTTAGGTATTCAAGTAGTGGAGTATGGTGAAAGTGGGTCCCAGTTGGGTTGAGGTAATTAGGGAGATAGGGCATCCACACTTTTGAATTGCAATTGCATGGCAGTTAAATGAGTTGAGAGAGTGGCTATTCTCATCAAATTAAGGTTGGTCTCCAATCGAAGCCATTTCAGATTCATTTTGGGAATCATCCACCATCAACCACTTTAATTCGCGCTTCACCTTCTTCATTTCTTTTTGTAACCTTTTTTAAAATCTCTCCATTAATGAAAACCGGGCACAAGAGTAATATCACAATTTTTTGAGGCGTTAGAAATTAAATTGTATAATTTTTATAAGAATTAAAATATATATTTTTTTTTATCTGCCGAAAACTCTCTCATACGACACATGGAATCTACCTGAAATATTAATGTTGACTTGACAAATATTACCAAAATTTAAAAATGGTAAAAGAAAACTTTAAAAAGTTCTAAAATATTATAAACAAGCATAAAAAATTACAAAAATAATTTTTTTAATTAGATAAAAATTGCAAAAAAAAGTAAAAAATTATCAATTTTATTTAAATTATGATCATTTCAAAAAAAAAAAAATAAAAAACTATAAAATTACAAAATAGTATATAAAATTTTAAATATTACAAATAATATAGAATTACAAAATAATATAAAACAGTAAAGAATCGGAGCAATGGTGTTAAGTAATTTTCATACAAAAAATTTGACTTAAAATGAATAAGTAACTTATTACGAAATTTAAAAAAGTGTTAAAACATTTTTAAAATATATATAGTGTTTTGATAATTGTAAATTAAAAGTTATAAATAACAAAAAAAAATGTCATCTGGCTATTAACTAAAAGTTATATCACTTGATTATTAATAAATAGTCATAATTATTGAATAATTATATTTATGGCTAAAGATATAACTATCTATTTGGATAGTTATGTCTCTATGAAGAGATATGAGGTTCCTATAAATATGAATGAAATTTCATTTGTATTAAAAAAAAGTTTCTTTCTATTCACTCGCTATTTTTATATTTCTAGATTATTTTATAAATAATTATTGCAAATTTTTTTATAGAAATTAATATTCTTGTTATGCTCCACTCAATGTTTAATAGATTATTTTCATCAGTGCAAAACGTCGATAACCACTGGGTTTCACTGTATCCTCGAGGTTTATTTACCAATAACTCTTTTGCACATTAAAATATAGGTGATGAAAATAAAACCTCAAAGAAAATGATATTGATACACATCTTGAAACCTTCATTAATTTCTCTTAAAATATTTTATTTATAAAATAAGTCGTATATGGATGATAAGATTGTTTATACGCTAAGATTATTTAATAAACTTTGCAAAGCTGATAAGTTTATCGATAATAAAAATTATGCGGTATAAATTGATAGGAAAAAAAACAACTAATATGTTAAAAGGGAAAAAAGGGAATAATAGATTTTAGATCATTCAACTTAACATCAAATTTTATGTGAGATATATTTTAACATATTAAATTAGTTTAAAATAGAGGTGTTTATGGATCAAGTTGAGTTCGACCAAAACTTAGACTTATTTGGTAGGCCTAAGCTTGACTTAAAAAACGACCTTAAACTTTTGTTCAAGCTGTAAATCAAAATGCAGAATCGAGAATTAAAAAAATATAGTATGGTCCTTGAAGCACCGAATACTCTTGCTCATTCGGCAGCCTAAATTGCAAAACAGAGAATTAATGATAAATGAGTCCTACACTCTTTGTAGTTGCCAAGAAAAAGAAAATATAGCATCAAAGCGACAAAAATAACTCACAGCAAGACCAACAACGTCTAGTTAGAAAATCGCAACAGATTGACCCTTTTTGGGTTTAGCAACATTCACGTTGGCACCAAACCACAAGAACAAAAGCAAAACAATCTTTTCATAATATTGATATCTTCATTTTACCACTTCTGGAAATATATATTGAAGCAAACCAAATTTGGTTTAGAGCGGAGAAGGCAATAGAGGAAGCAACAGTGGTGAACATCAATGACAGAGGAAGCAACAGGAAGATGGAAGACGCAAGTCGCAACGTTGATGAGCTGGAGTGGGATGGGTAGTGGCGTTGGAGGTCATTGGTGGAGGTGGTGAGCGGCACTTAGGGGTTTTCTTTTTACGAACTAGAGACTGGGATTAGGGATTGAAAAAGGGAATTAAGGATTAGGATCGGGAAGGGCTAGGAGTCTGGGAATAAGGATAAAAAATTTTAAGTTAAAAAATTTGAGTCGAGTTCGAGTTGAGAAAAATTTACCTGGAGTTCAACCCATTTTTTAAACGGACTTTAGTCTTAAGCCCAAACTTATTTTTTGAATTTTTATATTTGTTCAAATCTTCTTACATTTCGGGTGGACTTTCAAAAAAAATAAAGATAAGATTTACAATGTGAATAAACAAAATTCATCTTTTATTTTTATTAAAAAAAAAAACCCTCTTCTTGCTTTTAGGTGGTCTTTGTTTAATTCTTGCTCCAGATCTATCGCTTTTATCAAACGAATTGAAAGCCTTGGGTGGTAAAGGTTCATGTCATATAGTAAGTAAATGGTTGGAAATCTAAAGGAGAAGGACCACATGTTTAGATGGATGGAATATTTATATTTATATAATTTAAAACATCGATCTTATATAGAATGATGGACTCTTGGTCTGTCCTTAACCCAACCACAGTTCTTACATTTTATTATTACTTTCATTCATTCATTGAGTGAAAGCTGAAAGTACATAGGCATCGATTCATGGGCTGTTAATTTATTTGAAGCCGGACCCAACCTATTTTTAATTTAAAAGAGTATTTGTGTGACACAAATTTAAAATAATTTGGTTTGTCTAAGAATAGAAGCAATAAGCAACTTACTTATTTGCCTTCCAAGTATAAGATTTTTTGGGACCAATCTTCACTTCCAAATTAAAAGAAGAGTCTTTTATATTCATCCATTTTCTTACATTATAAGCATAACCAAAACAACACCAATGGAACTTGTATTATAAACTGCCTTCTTCCTCGTTCTCCCTGCATTTCTCACCACATCAATATATCCTTTCATTTACTTCTTCTCTTTTTTTCTATATGAAGTAAATTTGATATAATAAGATGTCTCTGAATAGTTCACTCTGAAATTTGGTAGTGTTGTGGGAGGCAAAATTATGAAGAAAAGAATTAGGGCAAGGATCAGCAAGTTTCTTCTTCCATGTACTGGTACGTACACCAAACCACCATTTCCATTTTCATAATAATCATCCCGGATGGGATGAAGTAATTTTCATTTTTGAATTTTGAAGCCATTCAGGGTTCAAGCATTTTTCTATACATAATTCTTTAACACAAAAACTAGATATTAATTTTACTTGTAAGAATGATTTAGAGTTACTAAACTTGTGATTTTTTAAAACAATTTCTTTTCTGTCTATTCTACTTATAAATCCTTCTCTAATATAAATTGGAGGGAAAATGCTCTTAAAGATAATGTCAAGTTTAGCCTAACTAGTAATTCTATTTTAGCATAATCTTAAATTTAGCCCTCAATATTTATAATTTTTATTTATTTTACTATTATTTTTTGTGTTAAATTTGGCCATTAATATTTTAAAAAGAGTTTTATTGCTTTTTTTTTAAACGGAAATATTGGTTAAAACATTAATTTCTTAACGATGTTGGTGTGACAATTCACATATACTTTATGTTGACATGACACTATTTTTTTATATGCTAACTCAATAAATAATTTTAAAATTAAAAGAATTTTTTAAAATAAAAAGTTAAAATTATAAAAAAATATTTTATAAAAATTAGCATGAAGTACACGTGGATTGCCATGTGTGCTGTCATGCTTAAAAATTTAAAGCTTTAGTCCGTATTTCTATTAAAAAAATAATTTGACTCTTTTTAAAAAGTTAAGAGTCAAATTTAATTTAAAAAAAAGAATAACGGCTAAATAATAAAAGATGTAAACTTTAAAAACTAAATTTGACATTATGTTTAAAATAAAAATAATATTTAAAATTTTACAATTAGATTTTAATTAAAATATATTATTATTTAATTTTAATTCAAAATGTTACTGAAATATTTAATTTTTAAAAAGAATTACAAGTATAACCCAGAAGTAGAGTCAAACTGATAGCCAAAGAAATTAAAAAATTATATAAATCTCCACCTTAAAAATTTGTAAATAGAAAGTTATATATATATATTTTTTCCCAGCATCCAGTGGCAACTCTACAATTATTCCGAATAGCATTGATGTTCGTGAAGAATATGCGAATGCCTTCCGGACGGAATCATACAACGAGTTTTGGGCACGTGTTCTTTCAGTATCCCACTTGGATTTTGCCACGTGTATTAGCCCCATGGATTCAACCACTGCAGCTCGTCTTCCTTCTTATCGACTCTTCGCTGAGCATCTATTGGATCCGGACCAACCCTCAGTTACTCGGATCCTTACTTTGACCCAGAACCGACCCAAAACCCGCACTCTTTTAACCGACTATTTTTCCCAAACAGCCAATGCTTCTCTCCTATGTGGCCTCCTACTAAAAGATATCGACCGTACGCGTGTCAAGTACCGTTCTTTTAGGGCCGCCTTTCAAGCCCTCGAGATTGGGAATGAAATTTCGGGTATCCTCGCCTGTTTACTTGAATTCTCTAATTCAACCAACCCCTTTCAATCAACTACTCCATCTTCGAGTAAAGTTGGTGTGATTCAAGCCGGTTGCTGTGAATTGCTAAAACGGCTTGAATCTAGCCGACACAAGGTTCGATCTAAGCTCCAAATAATGAGCAGTTTACAACACGGGTCGGGCCTATTTCTAGTGGCGTTAACGGCTTCACTCACTATAATAGTTGCATCCCATGCTCTAGCATTGCTTGTGGCTGCGCCGGGTCTTGTAGCTGTGTCGCTTGAGCTGGCTTCCACGAGAAGACTTGCAAGGGAGTCGGCTCAGCTGGACGCAGCTGCTAAGGGAACTTATATATTGAATAGAGACCTGGACACAATTAGTCGGCTAGTGGCTCGACTAAATGATGAACTTGAGGACATGTGTGCAATGGTTAAGTTTTGGCTTGCGGGTGGAGAAGATCGACTACAAGCCAGTGGAGAAGTGGCGCGCCAACTGAAGAAGAACGATGCTAACTTTACTCAACAACTTGATGAATTAGAGGAGCATTTGTATTTGTGTTTCATGACCATAAATAGGGCTAGAAACCTTGTTGTGAAAGAAATTCTGAATCTGGATCCACTTACGACCCGATATTCTGATCCCATCTGACCTTATTTTACTATTACTTAAATAAATAAATAAATTAATCCATCCATCATATTAGTTGATATCTCTTAATTGGTTTTAATTTTCACAAATATTGAAAAAAAAACTTAATTACCAACTTCGTTACCCACAATTTTAAGTTAGGAATTTTGTTAAGGAATGTTGTCAAATATATTGAAAAAGGATGAACAAATTATATACTTTTAAGGAAGCAAGTTATATATGCTGAGGGATGAAGAATAGGGTGATATGGTGTGGGGTTGCTAACAAGCATTGCATGCATATGTGACGTCCCTCTCCCTCACATTTATTTTCTGAAAGAAGAAAAAGAATGATGTTAATTGATATATATATACACACAATAATGTGCATATGGGTAGAGGAATTTTTGTAGTATAGAATTCTTTATCATTTATGAAGTTTATAATTCATTTTGGATGAAGCCACCCTCCCCACCTACTTTGATAGCTTCAACATGTGGTGTGCCTGTTCGGCTTTGGGCTTGTAGGACCATACCTACACTCAGCCACCGCATTTCTAAAAAATATCCAATTGGTTTCACCCGAACATTAACAAAAGTTGTACCGATATTACTTACACAGCGTTTTAATTCTTCCAAGTTGACCGGAATATTATGTGGAATGCAAAATAAATAAACGATAGGCGTGCGGAGGGATCCATCCGCACTTCACTGCTACAACGATGGATGTGGCTGTATCGGATGCAAATTGACTTATATAAATGTGCTCTTCATTTTTCAGTTATGATTATAAATATGTTGAAAAATCCAAGTATATTAATTTCTCCATTCCCTTGTTCCGAGTAATCAAACCAGCAGTAACATTGGAATATTTGATGAGTACATCAAGTTCCATTTTGATTAAATAAATAGATAAGTTTTAATCAATTTAACTGAGCTAGTTTAGTTTAGACAAATGATGAGTAAAATTGTATAAAATCAGCATTACCCTAAAATATTACGAATATAAAATTACCAATATACAAAATAATTTTCGAATTTCAAATAAAAGAATGTAATTTAAAATATTGTATTATTACAAAGAAAATAACATTTCATGGACTAAATCATTATGTTTTGAATGGACTAGGGGAGTGGTGAATCTACCATGCATAAATTGTAACTTTCTAAACCATTAGTAAAAGAGAAAGAATAAAGGTAAACCAATTTTTGTTTTTGGTTGTTTTTAAAAAGTAGGCTTTCCCAAGATCAAAAGGATGTATGAATCATTTGCGTATCACATTCCAACTTTTTTCCCATCACTTTCATCTTATTTACAAAAATAAAATATGGTAATGAAATCTAGGTAAATTTTTATAGCTTCTAAAAAGCAATCAATAATATATATTATAAAAGATCGTATATAAAAATTTTAAATTTTAAATTCATTTTTTTTGAGTTTTAACATACTTCCCGGTTTCAGATTACTTCCTTAATTATCATCTTAAAATTTTATCACTTTTTCTAACTACCAGACTACTTCCTCAATTATTACTCTGGTACTTTTTATTCTTAATTTATCTTTAATTAATATTTTACCCTATAAACCTTTTGTTACTATTTTAAGTGATTTTTATTACTTTATAAAATAATATTTTAATTGATACATATAATTAAATTCGTGCATTGCATAGGATGTAAACTAGTACAAAAATAAAGCTAATTTTTTTTCTTGATATTCCAAATGTCTATTTTGTTGTTTATATTTAGAATTTATAATTTTCAAAAAATAAATACATAATGATCTTATTTGGCTCTCTAACTTTATATAAAAAAAATCGTTTTAGGCCTCCATTTAATTTTTTTTGTCTCTTTTAACCCTTAAACTTGCGCTATTTGTCAAAATAAATAAAAAAATTAACATATGTTAAGTTTATTGTATGCCAAGTTAGCATTCATCTAACAATTCACATGTATACCAAGATAGTAATTAATTGATTTTCTAAAAAGTAAAAATATTTTTATATTTTTTAAAATAATTTTAATTTTTAAAAATAGTTTTCATAATTATTGAGTATTAAAAAAATAAATTAATTATTGACATGACATACACATAAATTACCACGTATATACCACATCAATAAAGTTAACAATTGTTAACTTTTTTATTTATTTTAAGGTGATTTAATAAATAACAAAAATTAAAAAATTAAAAAAGATAAAAAATTAAATCAATAATTAAAATATTTTTTTTTATAAAACTACATAACCAAATAAGTCATTATACGAAACATGAAAAAAGAAAGGAAGAAAAAAGTAAATGAAGGGGAAAAGGTGGAATGAAAGGACCAAAAGATAAAGGGACCCATTTTTCGAACAAGTTATAAGCACACGTGCGCAGCTTTGACAAACACGAGTTTCACTTATCTTGTTCCGAAGTAAAAAAAAAAAAAGAAATAGAAAAAGAAAATAGTGGAACTTGGTGGCTTTTGCACGTGGAATTATTTTATATGTTTAGAAACACATTGAATTGGAGCACCTTTTAAGTATGTATGCTATATTTTAATTTTCAGGATTATATAGGTAGTAAAATTGAGAGTATAAATTATGTATATTAGCAATCATATCAAAGTGATGTTTAACTTATTGGTTAGAGAAATAATCTGAATTAAAAGAAAATCAAAGTGATGTTTTGGTTAATGGGATGGCCCACGAGAACCAGGAGACTGCATTGCAGTCACGAGACTCTTGCATGCATGGGATGATGGGCTGCTCACTTCATTACAATCACGAGTTTCTCACGCCCTTCTCTCAATTCCCATTATAATTAATTAATCTTTATTTATATGAGTTTGGATAAATTTAATACTATTTTAATATGTTTGTGTATTTATATTATGTTGAGTGAAAAAATAATTTTTATATTTAAAAAAAAAGTATTTAATAATAAATATAGGTAGAATGATAATGAATTTATATTTTAATATTATTAAATATATGTTCAATTTTTAGGTTTATAATTCTTAATTCTTTCATCTAATGATGATATAAGAGTCATAATCATAATAATATCAATTATAATTTAAAAGTAGAGGTATTTTTATAATTTCATAATTAAATTTATGATCTGGCTAAGAGTAACTTCAATTCAATAAAATATTTAAATTATAAAAAATAGATTTTATAATAAATGTAAATGAAGTGATAACAAACTTGAATTACAGTATTATCGAACACATGTTTAATCATTGGATTTCTAATTTGTAATTTGTAATTTTTTTGTTTAAAAATAATGTAAAAGTGCCGTTATGGTAATATTAATTATAATTTTAAAAGTTTATTTTTATAATTTTATAATTAAATTTAGTAAAATGTGATTAAATATAAGTATGATATTAGATTAGATATTTATTATTTTATAATGATTTCATATTTGATATTTGTAGTTAATTTCCTCTAATTTTTTTTAATAAAGAATGTAATTGAAGTTGAAATTAATTTAAAAATTTTAAAGAGATTAAATTGAAAAATGATTGGATCATAGACATATTGCCCATGGAACAGAGCAGTGATGTTGGATTCATTAATAAAAACTATACGTTAATGCAGGTAGCAATGAATGAGAAAAACAATAAAAAGAAAAACTAAGCTCGTGGGTCCTAACCTTCCTATAAGATGACGTGGCGATAACTCGGTGCAAAATGGATTAATACTGAAAGATAATGACTGGAGGGCAACTGAACCGTAAGAGTAAGGCCAATACAGAAAGAGAGAGAGAGAGAGCTGATCTATGAATCTATTTTCTTATATGAAAATATGAATTGATTTAAACAAAAATAATAAGAAAATCTCGAAATTTTAATTTCTTTTATTCCCACTCCCGTAGTCTTCAGGTCGTTTTTGAGATTTGAATTTCGAGAGATTCAGAGTTACATGAAGCTGACGTTCTTAACGTTAGAAATCGAAGATGAGAAACGTAAGCGACAGCGTCCAGACCGTCAACGCCGCTGCCACAGCAATCGTCTCCGCCGACTCCAGAGTCCAGCCTTCAACCGTTCAGGTAACATGTTTATGAATGTATATTGTTTTAAATATATGAATCTTAACCTTCACTTTTGTCAGTAATAGTTTTTTAAAGTTGGTTTTTGCTATTTCTAAACGCTGCCTTGTTTGTTTTGTGATTGTTTCCTGGTACCCAAAAAATCACCGGAAAAATTCGGGATTTTGAGATTACTGGAGGTCTCTTTGGATTAAGTTTTCTCTAGGGGAGAGTGAACAGAAAAGTGGAGTTTCGCAAATTTTGTTGGTGTTGCTCTTTGCTTGCTCTATTGATGTTGAAACGTCTGATATTCTTTTTCGTGATTTATTCTCAGTATTGAACTTTGTTGCTTTTATTTCTTTCTTCTCTTTTTGGTTGCTGAGAAATTGAGGGAAAAGTGATTTTACTATGTTTTTGTCTTAGCAGGCAATTCAGTTTGCTGAACTAGTCTCTGTCAAGGTCCATTTCTCTTTGTGGTTTTTCATACAAAGAAAAAAAAACCCTTAATATTAGAATTCTGATTATATGTGCTTTTAAAGCGAGACTTGATTTTTTAGAAAGTTAGGTGTTATTTTTTTAAAGTTTTCAAGGAAATGAAAGGAAAATTTTTATTCTAGAGTCTGGTAGATGCTATTGGATCTGAAGTATACTCTTTTTTATTTTTCATTTTCCCTTTTAACCTATAGGTTTATTTCTTTCTAGACTTGAAAATTGATATTGTTGATATAGTGTGGATCATGGTATTCTCCAAATTGTCTCCCCACAGCAGCATGAGAATTGATACTTAAACATTGGTTGATTTAAATTTACAATTCATGATTGTTGTAATACGTTCCTTGAGGGAGATGAGGCGTAGAGACTGAAGATTATATGCATCTGGCTCTTCATTTGATCCTTTGCTCCCATCTTATTTTAGCAGTTTATTGCTCCTTATATAGGTTCTTGAGGATGAAAAACTTAATTCCCCTATGTAGTACTGATTCACACACTATTGTTTAACTACAGAAGAAAAGATGGGGAAGCTGCTGGAGTTTTTACTGGTGTTTTGGATCTCACAGAAGCAGTAAGCGAATAGGTCATGCTGTTCTTGTCCCCGAAGCATTGGTACCTGGAGTTGCAGTTGTAGCTGCACAAAATGCAAGTAATCCAACTGGCATTCTATTGCCCTTTATTGCCCCTCCCTCATCTCCTGCATCATTTCTCCTATCAGATCCTCCTTCTGCCACCCAGTCGCCTGCTGGATTGCTATCCCTAGCATCGCTTTCAGTTAATGCCAACTCCCCCCGTGGACCTGCATCTATTTTTGCCATTGGCCCTTATGCACATGAAACCCAGTTAGTCACGCCACCTGTATTCTCTGCCTTGGCAACTGAACCATCTACTGCTCCTTTTACACCCCCTCCCGAATCAGTTCAAGTGACCACACCTTCATCCCCTGAAGTACCATTTGCTAAATTGCTGACATCTTCATTGGAGCGTGCTCAGAGAAACAGTGGGATCAATCAGAAATTTGGGTTATCCCATTACGAATTTCAGTCTCATCAAATATACCCTGTGTCGCCTGGTGGTAATCTCATATCACCTGGGTCTGTAATCTCTAATTCTGGCACTTCCTCTCCATTTCCTGATAGACGTCCCATCCTTGAGTTGCGCATAGCGGAGGCTCCTAAAATCTTAGGCTTTGAACATTTTACTACTGGCAAATGGGGTTCAAGGCTAGGCTCTGGATCATTAACTCCAGATGGACTGGGGCAAGGTCCAAGACTGGGTTCTGGATGTATGACTCCAGATGGTATGGGGTTGGATTCAGGATCATGGACACCTGATGGTTTGCCTCCTTCCTCACGAGACATTTTTGTTTTGGAGAGTCAGATTTCTGAGGTAGCGTTGTTTTCAAATACAGAGAATGGACCTAAAAATGATGAAACTATAGTTGACCACAGGGTCTCTTTTGAGTTGAGTGGTGACGATATTGCACGCTATCTTGACAGCAAGTCATTTATATCAAATAGAACCAAGTCAGAATGTCCGAAGGACTTGGTTGCAGAGGGCAGGATAGATAGAGATGGGATGAAAAAAGATCTAGAAAGTTCTTGTAAGTTGTTTAGCAGGGAAACTTCCAATGAAACGGTTGAAAAAGCTTCAGGAGAATCTGAAGAGGAGCATTGTTATCAAAAGCATCGTTCTGTTACACTTGGGTCAATTAAAGAGTTCAATTTTGACAGTACAAAAGGAGAAGCTTCTGATAAGCCTAGCATCAGGTCCGAGTGGTGGGCCAATGAAAAAGTTGCTGGAAAGGAAGTTAAGCCTGGTAACAACTGGTCTTTCTTTCCTATGTTGCAGTCATAGGTGAGCTGATACTGAAACCATGTGAACTTTGTTTCACCTGGATGCATAAACTATGTCATTCGGTTCTTTGCTTAATTTAGATGGTGGAGTGAAGACCAGGTTTCAGAGTTCAGAGAACCTTTATTCCCAATGGCCTGAAAGATTATACAATGAAAAGTTCCAAGGCATCAACAGTATGGGTACTGATAGAGCATTCTTTTAATACTTCCTTACCTGATGTTACACCAAAAAAATTGAACAGTATTCACATACATGGTATTGTGTTTTATTGCTATTATTTCTTTAGAGTTGTGACAGTAAGGATACTTTTTTTCTTCTTGGTAGCAATCTTCAGTTCATTTGATGATACATTTACGGTTAGTTTCTTGGTCTTTTTAGGTACTTACAATGCTTCAGCACCCTTTCAACAACATTTGGTCCTACATTTCAGTTTGCTAGTTCATTCGTTCATTCTTTCATTTTCTTTTAAGAGATTTGCTAGTTCATTCTTATTCTTTCGGATTTCTTTTTCCAGCCACAGTCAGAAACTTGTGCTATGTTATTAACCTTGCTCAGGCGTGTATAATGGGTTGAGTTAGTCTCAAGTTGCAGCAAAAGAAGGAATTTTAACATCTGAATCCAGAATTAACCAAATAGCTTGCACCCGAAGCAGTCTGTTATCAACAATGTAAGCACAAAACAACAAATATATGTAATATTGTTCCTCGAATAAATACTCTCTTTTTTCTAAAAAGTTTTACAGGAAGATCAACTTAGTACTTGAGATGAATATATATATATTTGATTCAGGGACGGTAGGTATCGGCCATTTTGCTCATTCAACAATTTTAAAGCTGAAATCCCATAATTTCTTGGCCAATTTAACATCCCTTCCATGTTCACTTGCTTGGTCTATATTACTGTTCTTGAAATATTGACCACTTTTACCCTTCACTTCTGGATGCATTGTGGCAGTTCCCTGTAATCAGATAAAAGGACAAATATATAATGAGAAAATATGTTCTAATATTCTATATAACTCGAACTTTTCATATATATGTATTAAAAAATAATCATATTTGACAAGACTTTTGAACATTACTATAGAGTATGGTTTTCCGCGACGGGCATATTCTTGTATTTTATGGGAGAAAAAATGGGGCCGATGATGATATAAGTAACAGGATATGCAGTTAGAAAAGATGTTTACCTGCTGGACATTTTAAAATGCAACCCTACTACTATCAAGGGCAAAAACTATATGTAAAATGCATGCATGCTTGCATTGGCGAATCTTAGATGTTTAAGTCCATATTTAACCAATAAATTATAGTCATACACCTGAATAATTACCACCAAAAACATCCATATACCGGAAAAGATTGGTGGAAACTCCTCCTGAATGAAGTGCATTTGCTGACTGCTGTTATATTCACTCCATCCTCCTGCTCGTTGACACCAACCACCATCATTTATGCCAAATTCAGTTAGCACAGACATTAATTTCTATTGAGTACTTAGTGTTGGGTATGGGTCCCACTATGTGGGAAACCCATATTTTCTGCCACAATGTTTTGCCTTCTTTTTTTGATTTTGTCAAAAGCCAATTTTTTGGCCTTTTAACGTGGGAGTGGGCAGCATTCTTAATTGAGAGCAAAATTCTCAATTACATCCAGAGAGAAACAGAGAGTGAGATTGAAGTAGAAAAATCAGTTTTTCAAGCTTGGTGCAGCAGTGATCAACTCTTCGATCGAAGGTCCATCCGTGGTTCGATTGAGCTGATTTTTGGACAGCAGCTAGGCGATAAGGTGTTCTTGACTTTGTACGGTCGGATTTTTCATTTGAGTCTTGTAGAATCGAAAATACCCATTTTTTAGCAGCTGCGTTTTTGGTGATATTCTCTCATTTTTCTCTCTTTTGCTAAAGATTACATATTGTTAGCATTGTCGGAGTTGAATGCTTGTTGTAGGCTTGATATTGTGATCTTGTAGTCGAACATTTGATGATAGTAGAGCTCTTTATCGGACTCTAAAGTCCCGTGGTTTTTACCCTTGATTTAAAGGGGTTTTCCACGTAAAAATACCGGTGTCTCTATTTATTTTTGTTGTGGTTGCATTAGTTGATTTGTGGTTGATTAAGGTTGCTAGAGAACATATCTTGTGCTATTGTGCTTGCCATAATTTTTGACAGGAGTTATAAGGAGAGAAAGAACACCGGTTGTGCTTTCACTTTGTTTCGGTTATTCGGTTTCTTCCCAACAAACTGGTACCAAAGCTTGGTTATTGTGTTAGGTAATTATGGAAATTAATACGAGCAAGATGATTATGTTGAATGGCACAAATTATCAACTTTGGCGGAATAAAATGAAGGACTTGTTGTTTGTGAAGGCTTTGCATCTTCCGGTCTTTACTACTCAAAAACCCGATTCGAAAAGTGATGAAGAATGGGAATTTGAGCATCAACAAGTGTGTGGCTTTATTCGGCAATTTGTTGAAGAAAATGTTTACAACCACATTGATCAAGAGACACATGCTCGAACATTGTGGGAGAAGCTTGAAAGCTTGTATGCTTCGAGGTCGGGCAATAACAAGTTGTTTTTGCTGAAGAAAATGATGGCGCTGAAATATAAAGAAGGAATGTCTATAGCTGACCATGTTAGTGAATTTCAGAGTGTGATGAATCAGTTGCTTGGTATGGGTGTCAAATTTGATGACGAGATTTTAGGACTTTGGTTGCTTGCTACTCTACCAGACTCTTGGGAGACCTTTCGAGTCTCACTCATTAATTCTGCCCCACAGGGTATTATTACTTTGGATTTGGCTAAGAGTGGTGTGTTGAATGAAGAGGTTAGAAGAAGATCTCAGGGTTCTACATCACAGTCCGAGGTGTTGGTTATCGAGAACAGGGGGAGAAACAGAGACAAAGATGGAAAGGGTAGAGATAAAAGCCGAAGCAAGTCAAGATCGAGATACAAGAATCTTGAGTGTCATCATTGTGGTAAGAAAGGTCATATCAAGAAATATTGCTTCAAGTGGAAGAAAGAGAACAAAGGTGGTGGTGATAAACACGATCGGAATGACGATGAAAAATCCGAGCGTGTTGCTACTGTTACTCGTGAAGATCTGTTAGTTATTTGTGATGAGAATTTGGTCAACCTAGCATGCGACGAGACTAGTTGGGTGATTGATACTGGTGCATCACTTCCTGTCACGTTGAGGAAGGAATTCTTCACATCTTATACTCCTGGTGATTTTGGGGTATTGAAGATGGGTAATGATGGTTTGGTTTCGGTTATTGGTATGGGAGATGTTAGCTTGGTGAGTAACAATGGAACAAAGTTAACTCTCAAGGATGTCAGACATGCACCGGATGTCCGTTTGAATTTGATTTCTGCAGGAAAACTTGATGATGAGGGATTCTGTAACACCTTTAGTGAAGGGCAGTGGAAGCTGACTAAAGGCTCATTGGTTGTGGCTCGAGGAAAGAAGAGCTCAAATTTGTACTTGATGCAAGCTTTGACTTCTCGAGAGACGGTGAATGTGACACTGAATGACAACTCAACTGAGTTGTGGCATAAACGACTCAGTCACATGAGTGAGAAGGGGCTTAGCTGTTTAGCGAAGAAGAATCAACTTTCGGGTTTAAAGAATGCTACACTGAAGAATTGTGCTCATTGTCTAGCAGGAAAGCAGAAAAGAGTTTCATTTAGAAACCATCCTCCTCATAGGAAATCAGAGTTGCTAGAGTTGGTCCATTCAGATGTTTGTGGTCCGATAAAAGTAAGATCACATGGTGGTGCACTTTACTTTGTGACTTTCATTTATGATTGTGCAAGAAAGCTATGAGTTTACACTTTGAAGTCTAAAAATCAAGTCTTTGAGGTGTTTAAACAGTTTCAAGCATCAGTTGAAAGGGAAACTGGGAAGAAGTTGAAGTGCATTCGTACTGATAATGGTGGCGAGTACATAGGGTCGTTTCATTAGTATTGTCTGCGACAGGGAATTAGACATCAGAGAACACCACCAAAGACTCCACAGTTAAATGGGTTAGCTGAAAGAATGAACCGAACATTGATTGAGAGAGTCAGATGTTTGTTGTCAGATGCAAAGTTACCAAGATCGTTTTGGGCTGAAGCTTTGAATACAGTGACACATGTGATAAATTTGTCTCCTAGTGTTCCTTTGAAAGGTGATGTGCCAGATAGAGTTTGGTTTGGTAAAGACGTGTCATATGATCACCTACGTGTGTTCGGTTGTAAAGCATTTGTTCATGTTCCAAAGGATGAAAGATCCAAGTTGGATGCCAAGGCTCGACAATGCATTTTTATTGGTTATGGTCTAGATGGTGAGTTTGGTTATAGACTCTATGATCCAGTTCAGAAGAAACTCGTGAGAAGCAGAGATGTTGTCTTCATTGAGGATCAGACCATTGATGACATTGATAAGACGGAGAAAGTGGATTCACAAGGTAGTGGTGACTTGATCGATGTGAATCCAGTTCCTCTAGGCTCTTTACCAGATCCTATCCAGGATGATGTGCATGGTGATGTTAGTGGTGACCATCAGACTATAGGTGACTTTGATACTCCCATGGATGATGTTGTGAATGATCAACAACAAGCACCTATAGCTCCACCAGCAGTTCCACTTCGAAGGTCGTCCAGAGATCGACGATCTTCTGTCAGGTATTCTCCTGATGAATATGTTCTTTTGACTGACGGGGGAGAACCTGAATGTTATGAAGAGGCTATGGAGAGTGAATGCAAAGATCAGTGGGTTGAAGCGATGAAAGACGAACTTCAATCCTTGCATGAGAACCATACTTTTGAATTGGTGAAACTGCCTAAGGGCAAAAGAGCTTTGAATAATCGGTGGGTTTACAGGTTGAAGCAAGAAGAGAAGTCTTCATCTCCACGATACAAAGCTAGATTGGTCGTCAAGGGTTATACTCAGAAAAAGGGGGTTGATTTTGAAGAAATATTTTCTCCGGTTGTGAAGATGTCCTCTATCAGAACTATACTGAGTTTGGCAGCTTGTTATGACCTAGAAGTTGAACAAATGGATGTGAAAACTGCTTTTCTTCATGGTGACTTGGAGGAAGAGTTTTACATGGAGCAGCCAGAGGGTTTTGTTGCACAAGGGAAAGAGGACTATGTGTGCAGATTGAAGAAGAGCTTGTATGGTTTGAAGCAAGCTCCAAGGCAATGGTACAAGAAGTTTGAGTCTGTTATGGGGGAGCAAGGCTACAAGAAGACTACTTCTGATCATTGTGTGTTTGTTAAGAGATTCTCTGGTGATGATTTTATTATTCTTTTGCTCTATGTTGATGATATGCTTATTGTTGGTCAGAATGCTTCTAGAATTGAGAAGTTGAAACAAGAGTTGAGTAAATCCTTTGCAATGAAGGATTTGGGGCCAGCAAAGTAAATTATTGGCATAAGACTGACACGTGATAGAAAGGCCAAGAAATTATGGTTATCACAAGAGAGGTACATTGAGAAAGTACTTCAAAGGTTTAGTATGGACAAAGCTAAAGCGGTGAATACTCCCTTTGCTATGCACTTTAGATTGAGTGTTAAGCATAGTCCTTCCACAAAAAAGGAGAAGGAAAAGATGCAGAAAATTCCTTACTCTTCAGCCGTGGGTAGTTTGATGTACGCAATGGTTTGCACGAGACCAGACTTGGCTTATGCCGTTGGTACAGTTAGTCGGTTTCTTTCTAATCCAGGCAGAGAGCATTGGAATGCAGTGAAGTGGATTATGAGATATCTTCGTGGCACTTCCAACATGAAACTTTGTTTCGGCAATGAGAAACCTGTTCTTGTTGGGTATACAGATTCAGACATGGCCGGAGACATTGACTCGAGGAGATCTACTTCAGGTTACTTAATCACTTATGCAGGGGGAGCTGTGGCATGGCAATCGAGACTGCAAAACTGTGTTGTATTGTCCACCACCGAATCAGAGTTCATTGCAGCAACCGAAGCGTGTAAGGAGATGCTTTGGATGAAGAAGTTTGTGCATGAGCTTGGTTTTACTCAGGAGAAGTATGTCCTGTACTGTGATAGCCAGAGTGCTATTCATCTTGGTAAGAACTCAACTTTTCATGCTAGATCTAAGCATATTGATGTGAGGTACCATTGGATACGAGATGTTCTTGAAGCTAAGCTGTTAGAGCTTGAGAAGATACACACTAATGATAATGGTGCTGATATGTTGACGAAGGCCTTACCAAGAGGAAAGTTTGAAGCATGTTGTTTGACCTCCGGCATGGAGGCATTCCCCACATAGTTGGAGGGGGAGATTTGTTGGGTATGGGTCCCACTATATGGGAAACCCATATTTTCTGCCACAATGTTTTGCCTTCTTTTTTTTGATTTTGTCAAAAGCCAATTTTTTGACCTTTTAACGTGGGAGTGGGCAGCATTCTTAATTGAGAGCAAAATTCTCAATTACATCCAGAGAGAAACAGAGAGTGAGATTGAAGTAGAAAAATCAGTTTTTCAAGCTTGGTGTAGCAGTGATCAACTCTTCGATCGAAGGTCCATCCGTGGTTCGATTGAGCTGATTTTTGGACAGCAGCTAGGCGATAAGGTGTTCTTGACTTTGTACGGTCAGATTTTTCATCTGAGTCTTGTAGAATCGAAAATACCCATTTTTCAGCAGCTGCGTTTTTGGTGATATTCTCTCATTTTTCTCTCTTTTGCTAAAGATTACATATT
Organism: Gossypium hirsutum; assembly: GCF_007990345.1. NCBI lineage: Eukaryota > Viridiplantae > Streptophyta > Magnoliopsida > Malvales > Malvaceae > Gossypium > Gossypium hirsutum. The sequence continues at coordinate 78,652,648 of NC_053432.1, forward strand.
GTTAGCCTTGTCGGAGTTGAATGCTTGTTGTAGGCTTGATATTGTGATCTTGTAGTCGAACATTTGATGATAGTAGAGCTCTTTATCGGACTCTAAAGTCCCGTGGTTTTTACCCTTGATTTAAAGGGGTTTTCCACGTAAAAATACCGGTGTCTCTATTTATTTTTGTTGTGGTTGCATTAGTTGATTTGTGGTTGATTAAGGTTGCTAGAGAACATATCTTGTGCTATTGTGCTTGCCATAATTTTTGACAGGAGTTATAAGGAGAGAAAGAACACCGGTTGTGCTTTCACTTTATTTCGGTTGTTCGGTTTCTTCCCAACACTTAGAATGAACGTAATTGGCAGAGATATAACATGATTTATATCAACATACAAATTAACATCTCTGATAAAGAAAAGGGCTTCAAGTTCAACAACTAAGACTTGGGTGACAGGCGATGTCCGAGTTTCAACTTCGCCCTCCACATTGCCTTCGTGGAACTTGGAAGTCAGGTGCTCCCAAGACACATACCCGATAAAGTACTTTGATTTACATAGAGCCAGGCACTACAACTTCACCCATTTAGTGCAAAAGATTGGCTTTCAAAAGAACGACATTGCAAGTAATGGGTACAAATTCATTTAAAGCCAAGATATGATATTGACTAAATTTTGCAATTGAAATAAAAGGAAGTCATTCTAATGTTTATAATTGATTAATGGTGTGTAATCACCAGAAACTTTTACCACTGATTAAAATAATTTCCTCGCTACTGAAAGTGATTGCACACGTTTAGCTGTCTTGCGAGTTAATTAGCATGAAGAAAGTGTAGTAAGGGCATTACTCAAATGCATTACAGTCAGAGATCATCCGTTTTCCATTCTAGAGTTGTGTCTTGATGCTTCAATGTAAGTACTGTAACTAAAATACCATTCAGATCACTTTTCTGCCAACATATCTATGTGGTTGGTGGCAAACAGTAGTTCTATTTTGTCCTTTGAAAGGGTGAAAGGAATCCCTATAATTCTTGCATTATTACTGACGAAAACACAAACACAAAACCATCCTCTTGTTGTCTGATTCCCTTGTTAGCATGCCCGAAGAGAAGCCATATGAAAAACATACAAGGAGTTGTAGATTGGTAACACAAGTAACACATCCATGCACAGAGATTACTATTACACTTATCATCTTCGGCTGGCAAATTATGATTATTATTTTTTCCGCTATTTTAGTTTGCTTACATAAGGAGATTTAGTGGAGGATCCGACGAGCTAAAATCTGATTCAAATTTTCTCACGGATGCCATTGATCTAAGGTCCAGCTCCATTGCATCAACTTTAGCTATGGGGAATTTCCTTGACAATTTGCATCTTTGATATCTCTAGCGGCAACAATGTTTCTGACCCCCATTATTACATGAACACCACGCAGAGCTAGAACTCGTGTAGTTTCAATGTCAATATATATCACTGGATGCTCTTATAATCATGGATTTCAACAAGGAGAAGAAGGTGGTGAATATAGGAGTGTCGGTTCAGCATGACAAGTGAAGAGTCGGAGTTCAAGTGTTAAAAGAAGAGGAAGAAGAAATAGAGAGAGAAAAGAATATCTTTAGTCCCTTGTGCTTTGCAGCATATATAAGGAATCATCCATTGTCTTGTAGTTTCACGTAATTAACAGTACGGGAGTTTGCATAATCATGATGTACTTAATGTCGTTACATGTTAATTATCACCATATGATAGAAATAATATTTACTTTTGGAAAATTCAAATACTAAAAAAACCAACGCCCATAGGGATTGTATTTGCATCCATATGATTTTTAACTCGAGCTCCCTTGTGCACCATCTACGTGCATTTTTATTTTTGGTTTTATACTTTTTGAGTTAATGGTTTGAAAGTGAGATTCGGGCTTACCATGTAGCATTTGCTTATCCTTCTGTTGTTCACGGTGCTAGGTTTGATTTTTAAATTAAGAATTTTATTTATTAATTTACAAATATAACTATAAATTTTAGTAAAATATAATAAGTATATTCCCAAACCGACCCAAAATCTTATCTAAATCCATATTTTTTAGACTCGTACTTCTGTCCAAACAGCCGAACACACAGGGTCTTGATTATAGTTTTATTATCGAAGAGAGAGGGATGATGGGTTAATATCTGCCCTTCTGTCACTGTTAATTAGGAGTTTGATGCTTTTAGCATGAGTGGATTAGGCCGAAATGATGCAAGAACGTAGAGTAGACAGAATGGACCCAACCTACTTCTAACTCACTACTTAGGGCAGGCTAGGGAATATGATCCATCCAAGAATCGTGACAAGGGCATCACTCATTCTACCAACTGTTGGACTAGAGAACACTTTGGGATATGGAGTGGCTTCAAATGTTAGATTGCACATGTATGCATAAACGTTAGAAACCTCAACCATAAGATCAAAATTACAGAGACACATTATATAGAAGGATTAAAATTACATAAACCAAACCAGACCACTTTAACTTTAGTGGGAATATATGAAATGAGAACATTTCATTTCAACTACTCTACTATCGTATTCAGTCTTTGACCTTAGTTTCAGAGTAATACATCTTAAAAGCTTTAGGTAGATAAACAGGCAACAAGAACCCAAACAGATTGAAGCACCAAAACCCCATATTAGCCAAAGCCAGCACTCTTCCTACGTAAACTCTCTTACCAGATCCCGCATACTCGTTATCCACCTTTGTAAACTCACACCTCAACCAGTCTACCAGACTGAAAATCCTCCTCGTATTGTAAAATACCGGAACATAAACCCGAACCGGAATCGAAAACCTGTCTGAAAACGCCACTCCTTCCATGAAAACTTGACTTGACAAAAGAAATACATGCGGCGCCGCTGCCTTTATCCCTTGTTTATCGCCCTCCAGGATCCCGTGAAAGATGTACGCCACCGGGAGATAAAGCCCAATAATGGCACCCACCGTCACGTACAACCCAAGGATCTTGTTCCTTGGATCGAAAACCAAGGAATTTTGTGGAGAGATTTTCCTAGGGAAGGCAACTTTGAGAAGCAAGTACATGTAGAAGATAGAAAATACCACAAAGGCGAAGTCTTCGAGACCGACCATGCCGCTCGCCGCCACGATGATCATAACGGCAAGACAATTGAGTTGCCTGAGGGTGAGAAATCGAGTCGGTTTAAGAGGATTGGGGTGGGATGATTTTTCATGGCCTTGAATTCCTTCATTTGGTAGGCTTATATCATTGCAGGTTGGGCCAACCCCTCCTGACATTTTTTTTTTCTTTCTCAGATGTGATGACGAACAGTAGCAGGTTTGTTTATCTTTCCTCTAGCAAAGAAAGAAAGTGAAAGAAATACTGTATGAAGATTTTTCCTGGAAAAGTTACAGTGCAGAGGAAAGTGAGAGAAAAGGCTTGGATGGGGTAAGTTAAGGAAGGGAGAAATAGAATTTTGGAGAGGAGGGGATAGGAGGGTTGAGGTAATGAAGATGGACATGTAGCAGCCGTGGAAGAGTTCCAGGTGGACTTTGTACGGAAACCGAGGCTTGGAATTGGAAATGGGACTTATGTCGTTTAATAGAAATTGGGAATTGATTAAATAATAATTAAATTTGCAACTTTAATCTTTATCCATTGAATACTGTTTTTCTTTTGAAAAGAAAAAAGATAGTTTGTTGTTGTGCCAACAAAATGTGTATTTTGTTATGTTATTAGTTAAAGAATAGTGACTTCAATCTATATGGAACTCAAGCTGAAAATGAATATGTAAAAAATAAAGGAATTTTTTATGGAAATGATAAAGGTAAGGCAGGGGGATTTTTTATATCAACTAACAATCAAAGCTTTAATTTCTTTCTTATATATTTTTTTTATCAAGTTGCTCCTTTATTCGAAATCATGATGGTTTGTTTGTGTGCAGATTGTCCGACACCCTTCTTAATGCAGTAGAAGTGTGGATGGCAAAACTTCTTACTCTCTGCAAGACTCTTTCGTGGCTTAAGGAATTAAGATTAAATCATATACCGTAATGGCTCTTACTAAACCTTCTTTGAACATTTCTGAGCTTGGTATGATTCTTGATGGTTGCAATTTGTTGAGTGCTCCTTTTCAGCGTTTGTCCTTCCAATGGGCTAAGACTATTTACTAACAAAGTGGCTCATGAGGTTGCTTAGATAGAGCTTTGTCCAATGCCGGTTGTATCATCTATGGGATGCTTTTCCCACGTCGCTTTATTTTATTGTAGAGTCGAATCATAGTGCTTTTGATTTCCGTATGTTGGAGAGACATAGGATTGGATATAACTGTTCTTACTTTCTTGATGATTAATATATAACTTTACTAAAATAAATAAATCTTATAAATAATAAAAAATTTAAAACAACAATTTCTATGATATAATGAACAATAAGAACTAAATTCACCAGTTCAAAAATTTTTCTAAACTTATACTGTTATATATACTAATTTTCTTTCTCATATGCGTTGTAGGTAATAGACATATTCTTTACAAATTAAAATATAATATATAAAATATAACACATTTAATGTAGATAATATTTTATGTATAAAAGAATTTAGTATCATAATTTAAATTAATACGAAGTAAAAAATTATATATTATACAAAGTAAAGGAAAAAGTAATTAATATCAAGTATAGAATTAATAATAAAATTATACCGGATTACTTATTCACGTGCTCTTTCAAATCATAAAAAAAAACTCATAAAATAGAACACTTTTATGAATTGTTGAAGTTGTTTCTTTAACCGTAATATAAGAAGTAAATAACAATTCAAATTTATTATCATATTAATAAACCTATCAAAATATATATATATTTTTACTATGTCTAAGTTTTTTCTTCTTAATATTATCTTTGAATTAATGCATAAAATTATTGAAAAAAAAATAAAAATTTAGAAGTATACTATAAAGTAAATAATAATTTTAAATTAAAATAAAAATAGGTAAAACAACATGCATCAATCATAGTAATAATATCAATAAGTGCAAAAAATAATTGCATTAAATTGGTTAAATATAAAAGATATTTACATTAAATTAATAAATACATTTAATAATGATAATTAAAAAATAATTATTGAAATATTATATCATAAATAATAAGATAAAAAAGTATAAAATAATACTTGCTTTACACGATATAGACAACTTCAAAAAATAAAATATTATATTAGCTTATCATCAATTAAAATAATTTTAGATCTTTCTCCGGTATTAATATAACTCTAACACTAATTAAATGATAATTAAAAGGTAAAATCAATCTCTATTTATATACTTAGACTTCTATTTAAGTTATAACTCTATTTTATCGCGTTAATAACTATGAAAGTATAAAAGTTTACTTATAAAATTAAAAATAAAAATAATTTAAAATTTAACAAAAATCTTTTAACCTTAATTAATAGTTTTTTTAAAGGGAAACATAAGCAAATTCATTAACCGAAAAAACAAGAGAAATCGAATAATAAGAAGGAAATACCTGCCTACAACAATACCAACCTGTTGTACCTACACACCCTTCCAGCACAAAAGGTTACGATGAAACCACAAGGACCATAAACTTGTGATACCTCTCTGTTGCAGCCGATCATGAGGCGATTTTAGAAGAAAAATAATAAAATCTTTAACAACTGTAGGTGCGGATTGAAACCTTGCAAGCTGCCATGCCGTTCGGGCTCTACTGCAGTTAAGTAAAACATGATCCAAGTATTCACTCAAACAGCAAGACACACTCAACAGCGATAGAAACCCCTTTCTCAAGCAACCTTTCTTTCGTGGGAATGAAATGACATAAACAACGCCAAAGAAAGTGCTTCACCATCGGCAGTACACGACATCCCCATAATTTCAACCATGGTCCCTCAAGAAAAAGAGACTCAATATCAGCGTTCAAGGACAGCGCTAACTGGTACCCAGAGTGAACTGTATACACACCATCCCTATTGAAATGCCAAATAAGCCTGTTCATTTATTTATACTGGGCAATCGACACTTCTAGAATATAAGCCACATCCATCGTGTAATAATCCGATAGTTAGAGGTGTTACATACAATACAACAAAATGGCCTGGTAGAGAGATGGAACAAAACCTTACTTAATATGGTTTATTCAATGTTAAATTATTCAAAATTGTCAATATCATTCTAGGGGTAAGCATTACTAACTACTTGCTATATTCTAAATTACATACAAACTAAGGAAGCACCTTAGGATCCATACAAAATGTGGCACGACATGAAGCCAGGCCTAAATCATTTTAGGAATTGGGGATGCCCAACCTACGTGTTGGCTAAAGATGAAAAAAAGTTGGAAGCACAGATAGAATTGTGCATATTTGTTGGCTGTCCAAAGTGGAGTAAGAGCGGATAATTTTAAAACCCAAAAGACTAAATGGTTAAGGTTTCGACTTATGCTACTTTCCTTAAGGAATTCTACATTAACAATTTTAAACCTCGAAGTAGATTGTTACTTTAGAAAATTTCAGGAAAATGAACTTATACTTGTAAGTCATTTTCCATGAAACAAATGCAGCCAAAGGGAAATGAATAAGAGGATAATCATTTTATAAACAGTTATCTAAAAAATTAATCTATTTTCTAGGATTAGTAGGCACGTTTCAATTTTTTTTACCACAAATTCTCTCTCTCTCTCAAAAATAGTAAACCTAACAACATCCTTTTACCAAATTTACACATTTACGCATTTTGTCCAACACTCTCGGCAATTACCAATCCAACTGTTATAAATTGTGCCAAAGTTCATTGAAAAAAACATGCCATCACAAATTACCGGTATTAGTCACCCGGCTAGCTAACTTTTTATTTAAAAAAATGAAGAGGTTTTCCCTTATTGTTTTGTGCGTGGTGACTCTAGTGGTGGTGTTGTTTTCAAGTTCAGAGGCAGCACCAGCGCCAAAATGTGATAACCCCCTGGAGTATAGCTCATGCTTGAACGCGTATAAGAAGCCACCTCCATCAGCCGGTTGTTGCCAGAAGATGAAGGAACAAGCACCATGTTATTGCGAGTACATGAAGATAGAAGATGTCAAACGTGTTTTTGACAGAGTTGAGATTGCGAAAATGGCTAAATTGTGTGGAGTTTCATATTCTTCCACCTGTTAGAATCACGTTTGGTTTCATATGACTATCTCTGGCTGGGATAATGTGGCATCTCAATAAATAAAAATTTTATTTGAAAACTAATTTACTCATAATTTCAACTATAATTTACCTATGTTCTTTTTTTTTTTTGGAATGATACCGGTGATTTTCTATTATTTACCTTTATTGTCTTGATTCATGTTACATATGTGCTAAAAGAACTACACAATGATCTAGATTTTGTTTGAACCGTACTGGATTGGTTGGATTGGAAACTGGTTTTGATACTAGTATAATTACAGGGGTTAGATTGGTTGACCCACGAACCAATAGAGACTAGTTGAATCGATTTTCTCTATTTCTTAAAAATTATTTTTATATTTATTTGAATTTTTAAATAATTTATTTAATAAAACTGGACGAATTGGTCGAAATGAAAAATAGTTATTTAACTGATTCGACTATCAGTCTAGTTCTGAAAACATTGTTATAGTTAAAAAAAGAAAAAGAAATGGGTAGGGTAGATCAAATTATTAAATTATAAACATATATGTTATTCGAATATTTATTTGGGTAAAGCACACTTGTAGTCACTCAACTATTAGTAAATTTCTCTTTTATGCTCTGAATTATGAAAATTTACAAAATGATCACTCAATTATTCAATTTTCTCTTTTTTGATCTCTTGTTAGCTAGACTTGTTAATTGGCCGGGTTACCTTACCAGGCATGTAACAACCCATTTTTCAGTGGTGTCAGAAACAATGGTTTCGGGACCACAAATTCGATGAGTAAGTCTATATATTTATTATTTAATATTTATGAGTCAGTTTCAATATTATATTGAATTTGTGATTAATAATTTTTATAAATTGAACGAATAGATAAGTAAAAGTGGTTTAATCCAAAGTCAAGTGGTTATTGAAAATGAGACGTTGGGACCTCATTTCCGTAATTTAAGGTCGTAAATATTTTTATTAAATATTTATGGACTCTTATTATAGGTGAATTTAAGTTTGGTTCGATAATTTTGACGATTGATTTCTTAATTAAGGAAAGAGAATTAAATTGTAAAAAAGGTAAAAATTACCCATTATAGATTTTAAATTACCAAAGGGATTAACATGGAAATTAGACCATTGCCAAAAGTCCAAACGGTGGTGGATGGTAATCATTCCACTAACCTTTGGGATATTTGTTCATTAGGTCCTAATTAGGTTAAGGTTAAGTTGAAATAAAGTTGTTTGATTTGATTTAATATAATTGAAGGACCAATTGTGCAATTGGACTTTTCTTAAATGGCCAAACGGTAGGAAGGATATGAAATTCTCTAGTTTTGTGATTAATTGCTATTAGATCCTTATTATTTAGTAATGAATTAAAAAGGACTAAATCGTAAAGAATGAAAAAGTTAAGTTTTATTAATTGGAAATGTAAATTAGATGGACCTAGATGGTAATTATGTCATATATATTTGATGGAAAATTATGAACATGTGTTAGAGATATTATAAGTATAATTTAAAGGTTAATTTTGTAAATAAGTAAATAGGTTAATGAAAAATAAAAGATAACTAAATTTAAAAAGCTATCATCTTTTTATCCATTCAAGAAAAGTGAAAACACCATTTTTAGAGGAGAAACAAGTTCGTCCAACTAGGGTTCTTCCATTTAAGAGCTAAACCTTGCTCATTGTTAGTATTTTTTATGTTTTTAAGTTTATTTTAGCTTGATCTAGCTAACTTAAGGTCTAATTTGTAAAATTGTTAAACATTGTAGATTATGCCATTGATGATTTAGTGTGTTCTTGAAGTTTAATGGTATATTATTAACCTTGGTTGTTAAATAAGACTATTTTGTAAAGTATTTTTTTTGTAATTTTAATGTTAAAGGACCAAAATGTTAAAGTGATAAAATTACAAGGACTTGACGTGAAATAATAGCAAGTTTGAGTTTTAATGTAATAGAATGCGATTCGGTTTGATTTGGATTTGGTTAAAATTGGTTAAATAGCAAGTTTGGAGCTTAGACACTAAATTATATAAAAGTAAAATATTGGAGGTAATTTTGTGAAAATGTCAAAAATGACTTAGTTGCATATAATAGTTAATTATGTTGCTAGAAATTGATAATTGAATGAAATTATTATTTAGATTGTGAATGAATTGAAAATCGAAGAAAAGAGAAAGTTGCTGAATAGTCCTTGAACTTTTGTCATTTCTGCAGTTTAGCTCTGGTAAGTTCATTTAATATGAAATAAATTATATTTCTAATTGTTTATGAATGTTAGAGCTTAAATGATATAAAATTACTAATATTTAAATTGATTTATTTATAGAACTGAAACTGTAAAAAGTTACGAAAATGGTATTTTTTTATATCAATGGAGACAAGCTATATTCGTATGTAAGACCATAACAAGGCTATGAAAATTATAAACGTAAGACCATAGTGAGAGCACAATATGAAGCGTGTATTGGGGTTTCAATCGTCTTTACAATATTCATCATATGGAAATAAATGAGGATCTAAATGTGATTTGATGTGTGAAACGATAAGTGGTTTGTAATAGTATATACGTGTAAAGGTAGTAAATGTTGTATTATCATTATATGTTAAAGCGATTATGCATTGTGATAGTAAGAAATGCGAATGTTGTTGAAATGTGGAAATTTGATTTGAACTAATGTTTGAGCATTACTCACTTGCTGTAAGCTGTGATTGACAAGAATTCTGATAATAACCTTGTTGACAGTAACTCTATTCATTTATCTTGTTATTTGAATTATTTTGTTTAATTTAGTAAGTTTTATTGTTTAATTGACGAACTTACTAAGCTTTATGTAAGCTTAATCGTTTCCTTGTCTTTTTCTTTGTAGATTATATTTTATGGAAATCGGGAGATCGAATCAACTCAAAGAATCACACTACCTGAAGACCTTTTTGGTAGATTTTGAATTCAATTTGGCTTATATGGCATGTAATAGGAAAATTTTATTATGTTTTGTAATGGCTCCTAACTACTTACATTGTACAGTTGTTGTGTATGTAAGGTTGTGGCTTGAATAACTTTGTTAGATATGCATGCTTAATTCTAAACTTAAGCATAATGGATAAACATGGAATGATAAGTTGGCATGAATTAGATATGGTAAGTTGGGACTGAATTTGAGTGTGTTTGTGGTTTGTGTATATTTGCTAAGGTAATGAGATCATAGGGTTGGACTTGTGGTGTCTTTGTTGACACATTAGGTTAGGTCTTGGCTGAATGATTTAGCATGTTTTGGATGTTCTCAAATGTGTTTTGAAGTCTTGTGATCATGTGTTATAAAATGGTTTAGGTACCTAAGCATTTAGATGTGAAAAGTGCATGTTTTGGGTCATTTTTGGGCACACACGGCCCGAGACACAGGTTGTCACATGATCCTATATCACACATGGGCAACCTACACAGGTGTATGCTCCGAGTATGTTAGGTGCAGGGTTCACACGGGCTGGCACACGGAGGAGTCACTGACATGTGAGCCAAGTTAGTGAGTTACACAAGTGGATACACATGTGAGCACATGGACGTATGGAGTAGCCACACAAGCGTGTGGGATAGCCACATAGCCATGTCTAGAGGCACACGATTTAGATTCTGTCACACGTCTTAGACACACGACCGTGTGACCCTTGTTTGAAAATTTTTCAATTTTTCTCTGAACTTCTTGATTTGATTTGAATTGGTCCCTAATTGTTCCTAATATATTTTTAAAGCCTCTTAGGCTCGATTTAAGCTCCATAAATATATGTTTATTTCATTCTGAATTATATATGTATTTTCAAAATTGATATGATTATTAGATGTTAATTGTTATGAGATGTTCTGAATTGTACGATAATACTCTGTAACCCTATTCTGATGATGAAAACGGTTTATGGGTATTATATTAAGTGGTATTAGAACCACAATTTAGTCGATTCTTAGAATGAACGTAGCGTGTTCGAAGTCTAGAAATTACATGCCATATAAACTAGTGATAGTGTGATATGGATTGATCCGATCTAACCCCTATTTTATTGTAGATTATAAAGATGTCATCTGAATCTGATCGTGACGAAACTAATGAATTTAATAGTAACATTCCGACTTTTGATTCTGGTGCAAGTCATAGTATACAGGTTCCACAAATGCCTGAAAACGAGGTTAAGAATATTTTCTTATAGATCTAATGAATGTTAATAGAATCTGACCATACTGAACTTGATGAGGTAAATGGTAATATTCCAACTTATAAATAAGAGGTAATGTAATGACCCAAAATCCACATGCACCGGAAAAGTGAGTTATAGGGCCCCCGTCTTAGTGAAATAAGTTCGAAAATAATTATTAAAAATATTTATGAGCCTAGTGGTGTGTCTAATTAGGATTTAATTAGGTGAAATTAACTTAATTTAGAATAATTAGCAAAAAGAACTAAATTGAAAAAGGGGTAAAAGTTTAATTCTAAAGTAATAGAAAATAAAAAGGATCAAAATGGCAATTAAGCCATTTACATAAATTGAGGCGGCAAATGGAAGAAAAATCAAGATTTTTCTTGAATGTATGTATTATATATTTATAATATTAAAATTATTATTATGGTTTTATAATTATTATGATTATTTAATGAATATTATATTTTAAATAAATTAAATAGTTGATAAATATATGGTAATAAAATTTACATGTGTAAAAATTATATTGGTACATTTGTAATTTAAATACTAAATTACTTATAATTTAAGTAAAAAGATATTTGTTAACTAAATAATTAAAATTTTAAATTATGAGATTTTTGTTTGAGAAACAAATTAAATAATGACAAATGTAATAAAATTATTGGTACAAATGTAGAATTAAATATGTGTACAATTGTAAAATATGTAAATGATGTTAAAATAGATATTTAAAATAAATATATTATAATATATGCTAATTAAATAAGTAAAGCAAATAAATATAAAAGAGAAATAAAGAAACAAAAGGGAATAGAAATAGAATTGAAAACGGGAAGCAGGGGAGAAAAAGAGAAAGAAAAAGGGAAAGAAAAATAAAAGAGAAAACTAAGGATTTGAAGCTTGGAGTTAATTTGGAAAGTTAATTAAGTCCTTTTTAGTTAATCTTGATGTTTTAGAAGCTTTGAAACAAGATTTTGATGAAATTAAGTTGATAGTTCAAGAGTTCATATGTTTCCAAATATGGTTCATGTTGGACAAATTATGGAATTAGGGATTTAATTGAATGAATTCTAAGTTAGAATTGATTAAGGGATTAAATTGTAAACTAGGCTATAAGTTTTATGTTGTAGGGACTAAATTGAATAAATTTCGAAATTAGGGAAATATGCAGGAAATTTTATAGTTAAATATAAGTTTAGACTAAATTTAAATAGAAAAAGAGAGTGAATTGGATTAAGAAAATAATTAAGTTTAGTTAGGATTAAATTGGGAATAAGGTAGGAATTGTTTAGAAATTTAATTATTTATTATAATTAATGCTGTAAATAATAATGTAAATTACTATTATTTTCGTAGCCAACAAAGAACCTGAAGCATCAGCATCAAAAGGAAAGGAGAAAGTCATCGAGGACTAAAACGGGAGAATTACGGTGTGTATTACTATAATTCGAATTTTAATTATTATTGATTGCTGAATTTTTAATTGTTATGTATGGTAAGTAAGACTTGAGGTAAGTAAGTGAAATTGATATGAATATTGAGTGAAAATGAAAGTGATGCATATTGAATTAAATTGAATAGAATAAGTGAATTATGGAATATGTGATTATTTGAAAAGTGTATTGATTGAAAAATGAATGGTGATTTGAATTGTGAATTGAAAGTGATAGAATTGAGAAAGTGAATTGAATACCCTATTAACTAGTCGGGCTGAGTCGGATATAGTTGGCATGCCATAGGATTAGAAGTGTTCAGGGATGCTTCGACCTCAAGTCGATGAGACACTGGGTGTCACTAAATTTCTTCGGATAGATTCGATGAGGTACTGGGTACCAACTTTACTTCGGCTAGGCTGATGAGACACTGGGTGTCAACTATTACTTCGAACTATCCGATGAGGCACTGGGTGCCATATTGGTGTGTTTGATTGGATCCATGTATCCGCCAAAGTCCGAGTTACGTTAATAGGGTGAAAAATTGAAATGTGAATTTAAGGCATTGAAAAAAAAAAGAAATTGAATTATGAATAGAAATTGGAATTGTGATAGAAAGAGAAAAGTATGACCTAATGTTCGTAAGTGGTTTAAATTCAAGTTTGTGAAAAATACATTAATTGACGAATAATTAAATTGAATTGTTATTATGAAATGATGAAAATAAAAATAAAAATAAAGTATGAATTAGTATTTAAGAAATTAATTGTTATGTATTTTAATATTTATATTTTTATTATTGATGATATATTTTGAATTATGGTAATACCACTGAGTATATCCATACTCAGCGTACGGTTGTTTCTGTGTGCAGGTTAGTAGAAGTCAAGTGTCCCGGCTCAGCATCCAGAACTATCCCGACTCCAACACAAATTTGGTGATGTATATTTTTCTTTTGGGTAAAGGTGGCATGTACGTAGGTGTTGTTTAGTCACTTGAATATGTATATTACTTTGGGTAGTGAAGGATGAATTATAAGATTTAGATGGTTAAATGAATGAAGTATTTAATCAATTTAGAATGATGCTATGATAGTTATTAAGTTAAAAATTATGTTAATGATATAAATATTAGTTATATGAATGTGAAACATTGGTGTTGGTTGTTTTGGTTTGAATTTGCGGGGGTTTTAGGTAAAAATAAGCAGAAATGCTGCCGAAATTTTTTTTATAAAAAAAAAATTCCCGGAATACTCGAACAAGTCCCGTTCTACTTTTAATACGTGTTTGAACTTCGAGAGTCCAATATAGGGACTTAATTATTATATTATACTATGAAAGTTATATTAATTGTAAATTATTCGTAAGTTGTCTAATATGTCCGGTAATGCCTCATAACCTCGTTCCGGCGACGGTTTGGGGTTAGGGGGTGTTACAGGTAAATTATAGTTTATCGGTTTTGTAAATGTCAGATAGTGAAGTCAAAATGTCATTTCAACTTAATGAGTCAGTAGTTCACAGAAATAGCGTGAGCCAATTCAGAGGCTCTACAATTTTTACCTCTTTTCGAGCATCCCGTGGTAACTTTGAGTCTTCAACTGACTAAAATAGTTCGAAGACTCTTGTGTAAATAATTAAATAGTATAGTGATGAAGACTTCAAAAGTAAAATAGATGAAGATTCTATTAACCAACAAATTGGATAGATTAATTAAAACTGAAATTAACTAAATTAATTAACTAAAGAACACGACAAAGAATGAATTAGGAAAACAAATGATTAACAACCAACAAAGAAAATAATACCCAGGAAAGAATCCTCCTTGATTTCATCTGTCATTATCAATCTGAATTAAACAATTTCTTCACTTTCTATCTTGATCTGTAGAAATCCCTAAATTATGTTAATATCTCTTTCGAGAGTAAGAGCAACTGACTTTAGGTTAATTAATTGAAATTTATTTCCAATTAAAACCCATATTATCACATTAACTCGATCTATGGATCCCCCTATTATATTTAACTCTAATGTGGTAGATTTATGTCATCCTATTTCTAGGATTGCATGCAATTCCACTCAATAATGCTAGATCTACTCTTAAACAGAAACTTTTCCTCCTCTGATTTAGAAATATCAAACCAATAATTAAGCACAAATAATTGAGAACAAGATCTAAGTATTTATTGTGTAAAATAGAAGTCAAACAACATAATTCATCATATGGTTTATTTCCCCTAGGTATTTAGAAAATTAGTTCATAATCACAAATAAAAGCATCCAGAAGACAGTATAACCACAAGAAATAAGAAAACCCATAATAAACTTCAAAGGAATCAAGAGGAGATCTTCAATATTGATGGAAATTTGCTTTAGAGTCGGCTTCAATGGTGTTTTTTAAGTTGTTTTCTTGAGTATTCTATGATGGCTCACTCCCTTCTTTTTATATTAGGTATATATAGGTTTTAAAATACCCGAAAAACCTAAAAATTAAGTTTTTTTTTTGCATTTCTAGAGTGCATTTTGCAATTTCCACACCGTTTGGCACACGACCATATGGCTCACACAGCCGTGTGTCCAGTTCGTATGGAATGGCTCAGCCATTGTGGCTTCTGAAACTTGCTCTTATTTTTTGATTTTCTCTCATTGTTTAGTCATTTTGCTCCCAAATACTCTCCTAAGTATAGAAACATGAATTTAAAGGATTATGAGCATAAAATTCACCATTTTAAATAGAAAATCATCCAAAAATGCATTAAGAATGAGGCAAAAACATGTTACTTTTGGCATTTGTCAAATATCCCCACATTTAAGCATTTGCTTGTCCTCAAGCAAAATCCTCAACCCACATTCAAATTAACTGTTCTCAAGTTGTCATTTTCATCAATAATGTTTCAAGATAATTCGCAAACAATCATGCATTGGAAATTCAACCAAAAGGACACTAAAGATTCAAGCAGTCCAAACCATAACCATAAAGTTATCTCGCCTTATCTAAATAATTATCTTAAGGTTCAAATATTGTGCACTCAATATTCGAAAGAGAAATGCCATTACCATAAAATTGCTTAAAAATCAAATCTCCACCACTATAGAATGAGATGACACACCAATCAATAGGTCTTTTCAAGGTTGTAATGGGGCTTAGGTTAAGGGTATGGAAAAGGTCAGAAAAGTCGGTTATAATCAAGATCGAGTTAATAAATTATCAAACTAGAAAAACAATCAATTGCTGAATTAAAAGAACTTACGTCAAAAAGAATAAGCACAAATGGAAACGAGCTTTTCGACAGAATATGAAACTAATTATTCAAGCTCAATATAAAATTTATGTTTTTTCTTTTTTTTTTCTTTTCAATTTTTTTGAGAAATAAGAAATAAAATTCAACAATTTCAAAAAAAAAATGAAATATTGTTCTCGACAAAAAGGGAGTCAATAAAAAGAATACATTTACAACATAGATTTGGGTTAAGGGTTAACATTAATAGGTTAATAAAAAAAATTTTAGGATCAATGAGGTTTACTAGGGGTTAACACAACAATTAAGGTGGTTAAATGAGTTAAATCCTAAGTATCTCTATCATCTCAATATATTAAATCAATAATATGGTCTAAACATGTATAATATAAGAAAGTTCTAGAATAACAAATGAAGTTGACATACTTTCAACCAAAAATAAAATGAGCACGAATAAATATAAGCTCTATAGGCTCAAAGGCTCACAAAAAATTAAGGTTTTGATGTCAAACTTGCAATTTCAGAGTTTCAAGACAATAATTCAATTCAAGAAAGCAACCTAAAATATTTATTTATGAAAAATTAACTTATCATGCTTGACTCTCTCGTGCCTTAAAGTATAAATCACACAATGCATATAAATCCACAAATTAATCCAAAACAACATCAATAAAAATTTCAAATAAAACAATTCACTCTAACAGACAACCTTCTCAGACTTAAGATGTATATTATCCTTCATGTACAAATAGATATAAGCACAGAATAAGACAATATCAAAAGAGAGGGAGAACTAAAACTAGCCTGAATATGGATGAATTTGCCATAATAGTGAAAAGCAGAATCGTAAGCGAGTCTAAATGCGGTGCATGTTTCCAAGTAAACTAATAAGAAAATTAACAAAAATAAATAAGAAGGTAAAGAGATTACAAACTTGAACAAAACAACCATCAAAATAATAAAAATAACAGCATAGTTCAAAATATAAATAAAATAAATTAGTCTCACAAAAAATACAACAATTAAAAATAAAAGTACAATTGAAAATAAAATAAATAAAGCAAAAAAATGAAAACAAATTAGTGATCATCATCGTGAGAGGCATCAGGATCACACGAAACATAAGCAGAATGGGAGATATGCAGGTGTTGGTGAATCAATGTAAAGCCGCGTCAATGTTGTCGAACCATGCTGACTGTTACTCGACATGCTCATAATGTAACCGTTCGAGGCGATTTAGCTGATGTGAAATATTGTCAAGTGTGACTGAATGTGCAGGTGCAATAGTAGAAGGGCTCGGAGGATTGGGAATGGGTCGCAATGCTGGGGGGAGATCATCATCAAGGTGCTTATTATCCTCGTGCTATTAAGTTGCTCGTAGCAACACATACTGATCACCGAAAGGCCCAGGCTGATGAGCAATCATCCTCATATGTTTCATAATATTTAAACCTTGTGGTGTCATGTCCCCAACCAAAGTAAGAGTACCAATCTGCTTGGGAGTCTCGAGGAGACCAAAGTGACAAGTCAAGAGTGTGATATCTAGACCCATACAAAGAGGTCCTCTCCGTGACCGCTCACTCTGATTATGAAAACACTGGGCTACAAAGTGGGCTAGATCAATCAGATGTTGTCCGTGCATACTCTATAAGAAATATGCATTTAAAATGCCCACGATGCTTTTAACGGCCTGTTTTCAGTGGTGTTGAAAATAGTGGTTTTACCATAATTCTGATTAGTGAATTATTAATTTATTATTTATTTAATGTCTATGGGATTATATTAAGGTCTTATTAATTTTTTTTAAGAAATTTTGATGTTTAAATGGTTAATTAGGTGAAAATGATTAAATCGTGAAAAGTGTAAAAGTTGAGTTGTATTAGTTAAAGTGGTCTAATGGCTATGAAATCATAAACTAAAGGACTTGATTGGTAAATATACCGTTTAAAGTGTTAGTGGATGTGCATGGACAAGGTTTTAATGAAATTTTGATAGTTTTTAAAGGTTAAAATGGCAATTGAATAATTAACTTTAAAACAAAAGAAACTAAAAATGGTATCATCATCATCCTTGGCTATCTCCACCAAAATTTGAAGAGGAAAACACCATTAGAATAGGGTTGAGCATTCGATCAAGTTTCTACTTGTATGTAAGTGAATTCAAGCTCCTTTTTTTTAATGATTTTTATGTTTTCGAGTTCATTTTAGCTTAATCTAGCTAGCCCGGAGGTTAATTTGCAAAACCGTTAAAGGTTGAAGGACTTTTCATGGATGTTTTTTAATGTGTTTTGACGTTTTTTGATGTATTATTTATCTTTTGTAACACCCCTTACCCGTATCCGTCGCCGGAATAGGGTACGAGGTATTAACAAATTATAGTATATACTATTAAATAAAACCCAACAAAAATATGGCGTGCAATTTGATCATGGATCATTATAACATATGCCATTAACAATACAAACCAACTTCAAAGGCTTCGTACAAAATGATTAGTTTGATACTATAAGTAGTAATTTAAACCTAGACAATTATGACACGTAACAAAATAACTAAGTCTGCTATACATGCCATATTTCAAAATGTTGAGTTCAGATACCAAGAGTGTTGATAGTGCGGGCAGATCTTCTACGATCTCTGATTCCTGTACTCGCTGGATGACACTATAAGACAAATGAGAGAAAAGAAAGTAAGCTTATAGCTTAGTAAGTAAGTAAATAAATAACAAATAAGGAATCTAATATGTTTACAACATAACTCAATTATATCATATTTTTAATCTTACTGTTTACTCCAATTTGATCAAGCTGTCCCTCCTGCGTCATGATCACTAAATAAATCATAACTTGAGTTACGAAACTCGAAATCCAAATCCGTAAAATTTCCCTGAATCTAGACTCATAAAAATTCTTACAAATTTTTTTCTAGAATTTTTGGTTCAGCAAATTAGTACAGTTTATTAGTTAAAGTTTCCCCTGTTACACAGCTCAACTGATCTGACCTCTGTTCATTACGAATTGAATTTCTCTCAGTACACAATTCAAATAACCATGAAACCTGTTTCATTTAAAACTAGACTCAATAAGAAATTTATGCATATAAACTATATTTCTTAATTTGTTTTGTATAATTTTTAATGATTTTTCAAAGTTGAAACAGGGGATCACATAGTCATCCTGAACAAGTCTCACACAATTGTAAATATCTCAAAATATAGAATTCCTTTGCTTGCTCTGTTTCTTTTATATGAAAATATACTCATCAAGCTTTAATTTCACATCTCATTCAACCTCTAATTAAATTCCTTATATTTTTGGTGAATTTTCAAAATCACGTCACTGCTACTGTCCAAAACAGTTTTAATGCTAATTTCACTCTTTCACACATTCTTTATACTAACCTCATTTTAACTTACATATATATATATATACCACAATTCATTTTCACCACATTTCATGCATCACTAGTGTAGGTCCATGACTACAATGTCACCACAAAACCATCCCGTTGAACAATTCGGATTAATCCTCGATACTTGATGGTTTCAGCACACAGCTCCACCATCATATTTCATTTAATTCGGCTCTCTTGTACACATGGTGAACACTTAGTACGACTCATGCGACCTAGCCGATTTGTCTCATAGCTCTCTTGTCTACATGGTGTCCTTCACTTGGAATCACGCATGCGACCTAGCTACATTTATCTCTCACGTAGCTCTCTTGTCTACATGGGATACATCCCGTATCACACATGTGACCTAGCTACTATATAGTATCTCGTAGCCTTCTTGTACACATGATGTGCACTAGGCACCATATATGTGACCTAGCTACGCTCCCTCTATTTTATTCGATTTTTCCGAATGTTCAACCTGGATCTCTCTCTCTATTACTTATTTCCATTCTTCCAATAGTCGATTTATACTTCAACATCAGCTAATATATATAATAGGCTGAAATATAAGAATGTAAATGAAATTAATGTATTATTTACATACAAACTTACCTCGGTGCAAAATATGGGAATTTTGCAATTTAGTCCAAAACTTTCTCCTTCCCCCGTTCGAGGTCGATTCCACGCCTTTCTTGATCTATAACAACATATTTAGCTTATTTAACACTTGAACTATTTATTTTAATCCAAAAATCACAGTATACAAAAATTACATTTTTGCCCCCTAACTTTTACAAAATTATGATTTTTCCCCAAGGCTCGGAAATTTAATTTCAGCCCTTATTCTTATGTTTAATGACCTACTGATCAATTTTCTCTTCTCTGGCAACATCAAATTCTCACTCTAACACATAGTTATGAACAATAGGTATTTTTATCGATTATGCTGTTTTGCTCGTTTTCGTTAAAAATCGCTTAGAAAAGATCGTTCTCCTAACTTCAAACATTCATATTCTACCATCAAACAACAAAATACATGCCTTTAATTCATGGGTAAATTTTTAAACATAAACCCTAACTCAAACTAATGGTAGAAATAAGTAAACCGAGCTACGAGGATTTCAAAAATGTGAAGAACATTAAAAACGGGGCTTGAAATCACTTACTAAGAAGCTTGAAAGTTGAAGAAACCCTAGCTATGGAGGAGAGCAATTTTCGGCAGCAACTAATGAAGATGATAACCAATTTTGTGTTATTTTTCCCATTTTATTTCATTTAATATACAAATGACCAAAATACCCTTACTACTAAACTTTCAAAAAAATTCCCTCCATGTCCAACTTTTGTCCATAACTTAAGAATGGGTCAAATTGCTATTTAAGACCTCCTAGTAAATATCCCAAAGCAATTTCATACTAAAAACTTCTAAAACACGAGTTTTACAATTTATTCGATTTAGTCTCTAATCTCAACTTAAGCGCGAAATGCACAGAATTTCATCATGAAACTTTCACGAAATCATGAAATCATATCATAAACCCCAAAATAATTATAAAACAATTATTTCTATCTCGGATTTGTGGTCACGAAACCACTATTTCGATTAGGCCCTAATTCGGGTTGTCACATCTTTGTTGTAAAATAGACATGTTTTGTTAAGTGATTTTTGTTGAATTTTGGAAATATGGATTAAATTATTAAAAGTATAAATCCGTGGGTTTTGTTGTGAAATTTTGGTAATAATGGGTTGTTTCAAGGTCCTTTTGAACATTGGTTAAGTTGGCTTTAGGTTAAAATGGTTAGATTTTAAGTTATGAGCTTGAGGACTAAATTGTAAAAAGTCAAAGTATTAGGGACAAATTTGTTATTTTTTTATAAATATGAATTATGGATTAAATTTAATTCTACTTGATTGAATGAAATTATTTATTTAGATCAAGATAAACCATAATCGGACTTAAATCGTGGAAAAGCTAAAGTTTCGGATTAGTGTTTGATTCTACTTTTACGCCCTAGTTATTAAGGTAAGTTCGCATGAACTATGATCGTTTTAATATTAGTTAAATTGACTATTTGCTGTGTTGTTTTAATATAAATGAATCTATGTATAAATGTATCTAAGCTATGATGAATTAACGGATAACGAGTCCCATTTGAACCTTAAGAATTCTTAGGATACAAATGACATGTCATTAGGGATTTCATGTTTCGGGTGTTGGTCTTAAATGTCCTACTGATGGTTGAGGTCCTGCATTTGTTGCAGATTCTCCACAGCTCGTGTGAGCAATATCATGTAGCTAACATTCCGACCCACAACTCATGTGAGCAGGTGTGAGCATTAATGTAAAGGAAATGTTACTATTATATGGAAAGGCACACTACGAGTGAACATTCCCGAGTAGCTGATGTAATTCTAGATGGTTCAATGGGTAAGAAAAGGAAATGAAATGGTAAGTATGCAAATGGAATGAATCTTGATCTTATAATGACATTGATGAGTTAAATGATATGTTTATATATGGTAAACTACATATCTTATGGTTGATTTCATTTGTATCATGAACAAGTGTACTAACTTGTTAGTTTGATGATGTTGTATAGGCTTTTACTAAGCTTATGGCATTGGTAATGATTTATGCTTAATCTATGAATTGTATAAATAAAATGGTAAGTTATGTTAAGTTTTTACAATCTTACTAAGCACTCATTGCTTACATAGTTACTTTCCTTTGTTTTATAGATTATAGGAAGCTCGATCAGTTGGAAGTTCGTCGAAGACCTATCACACTATCCAACAATCATTTTAGTATTTTTTTTTGTATATTTTGGCCAAGGTTAATAATGGCATGTATAGGATCTTTGTAATGTAAGTTTTGGTATGTTTAAGCTTTTGCAGTTATGCTGGTTTGGTGCACTTTTGATGTCTTACCAAGTTATGTCATATTAGTTACTTTTAAGTGCTTGTAAATAAGGTTCTTTTGGTATTTTTTGATGGCTTGCAAATGGTCATATGTGGTAGTTAATTAAACTAGGTTATTATGGCTGGGAATATACAACATTGACTTATTTTGGTAAGTGATATTTTGCTATATTTGTGGTGCCTTTGAATGGCATATTGGGTTAGATGAATTAGGGTGTTTGAAAAGGCATGGTTTTGTGTATTTGAATGAAGTTTAAATTCCTTGAATGTATGCCTAAATGGTCTGAATGGTTAGGTATGAATTGGACTTGAAATGACTTGATTTTAGGTTGAATTTTGGTTTCACATGGCTTGGGACACAAGCTGTCACATGGTCGTGTGACACATAACCTGGTAACATGGACGTGTGCCATTTGAAATTTCTTAGTGATTCAAGTCAGTGAGTTACACGACCTGACACACAGGTGTGTGTGGCAACTCAGAGAGTTATACGGCTGTGTAACACTTCTCAGTGAGTTACACGGGTAAGGACACGTGCTGGGACACGGTCGTGTTCCCCTTGTTCGAATATTACACGACCTGGCCATACGACCGTGTGGCCCCTGTTTTCACATTTTTGCATCGTTTTCTTAAAACTTCTATTTTGTTTTGATTTAGTTCTGAATTGCTTCTAAGCTATTTTTAAAGCCTCGAAGGCTAGATTTAGGGACAAAATGCAAATGAATGATTGGTTTACAATAAATTTAATTTATTTTATGTTATAATGTTAAATGATTTCTAGTTGAAAGATAATGCTTTGTAACCCTAATCTAGAGACGGAGACGAGTTAAGGGTGTTACAACGCTTGTACTCTTCTTTCGTCTAGTTAAAATATGAACTAGAATGGCATGAATATATTACAATGTTGGAGGGAGGTACTGAGCCTTAGACTGGCTCAGGTTGCACGAAATGGCAACCTCAGAGATTTTCGACCAACATAGAGAGACCGAATAATGGATGTGTTGTAGGAGGGATGAGAGCTCGGTCACTGCTAAGAAATCATTAGAATATAGGTTGAGAGTGACACCAAAGCCTGCATTACTAAAGTGTTGAGCGATACCCCCAAGACGGAATGATATAGCCCGTGGGTCATCCCCCAACGATAGTACAGTTGGTAGGAAGAATGTGGAGAAAAACTCGAATGTAAGCTCAACATATGTAGACTCGACGATCGTGAAGAATCACTCCCATGGGATTGCGATTAAAAGAGAATGAATCAGTGCGAATAAGCTCATAATTTGGAGGGTGTCCCAATCTACACGCCGGCCCATGCCCAATGCTCTATCCTTAATATTCTGGTACCTCTCCTCATGGGGTGGATGGTCAAAGGTGAGGTATTTGTAACGAGTGGTTGTGATCGGAGAGGATGAAGATGAGGTCTAAGTGGCTTTTCTTTTCTTAGAATGAGTGTGGACCCTATTTTTTCCTTGTAGTTTTTGCATTTTGTACCTGAAATAAAATATAATAACCAAATATCAGAGAACCAAAAATCAAAACCACAAAAAATGAATCTAGCAAATAGACAAATCGACATATGAAATAAAACACATTGGCAAGCGAACCACCTCACGATGAAAGTCGAATCACAACGAGTCTAACCAAAATCTACTTCGAATACAAAACTAGAGCTAATACTAATACTATCGAGGCAAAAATAAATAAATTAAACTAACCAACTAAAACTAATAATATTAGAATAATAAAATAATAAAATAATGACAAGAATACTAATACTAAACAAAATAAACATATTAATAATAAGAGTAATAATAATTAAAATAATAAGAAAATAAATAAAAACAAAAATAATAAAAAAAACAAAATAAAATAAAATAAAATGAAAGAATAGGGTTGAGCCAAATGGTGGTAACGGTGGTTGTTGGCGGCGATGGTGAATGGAGGCGCAAGTGAGGATGTGTGAGAGGACTGATGGTGGTGGTGCGCAGGTGAAAAAGGTTAGAACGGAAGGAAAAAAACAGACGATAGAGGAAATGGCATGATCGACGGTAGGGGAAGGAAAGGGAAAGGGAAAAGTGCGGGGAAGGAATGGAAACGACACGATTGACGGTAGAGGACATGTGTCCAGCCAATATGGAATGGCCCGGCTTGTGTGGCTCTTAAAGATTCCTCCAATTTTTTGATTTTCGCTGTTTTTTCTTCCAAATGTTCTCCTAAATATAGAAACATGAATTTAAAGGATTAGGGGCATAAAATTCACCATTTTAAATCGAATAATCATCCAAAAATGCTTTAAGAATGAGGCTAAAACATTTACTTTTGGCATTTACCAATAAGAAATGGGTTGGTTTGAAAATAAATGGATTGCTTGTCGTAGAATATTATTCTCGGCAGAACTTAAAATATAAAATTTTAAAAATTATATTTAATACAATAAAACATTTATTATATTTATGGTAGTATTTTTTAATGTGATATGGAACTCTTAGTTGATGAAACTTGTTTAGTGGTAGATTAAATAGACTATTAGATTATTAATTCTGAAGCCATTAGTCATATTTGTGTTTATTGCAGGGGTTCAAGTAAATGAGAAGCCTTCGTGAGAAGGATCTCTCATTGCGAACTAGAGATGCGTGAAGAAATGTAGCGGCAAAAGTAGTGGGAAAAGTACATTTGTATTTTGATAATTTTAGGAAAATCATTTTAAAAAACATACTTTATGTACCTAGTTTTAGGAGAAATTTAATTTCTGTTGCATGTTTATTTCAAGACAAATTTTTTGTGACTTTTAATAAAGGGATTGCAATTCATAAAAATTATGTTCTTATATGTAATGGATGGATGCAAAATAATATTTATTTTATTAAACTAAAGAGCTACTCACTGTTTGAAACCAAACTCGTGAATAAGAAACTTAAAACTTCTCACTCTAATACTTATGATATTTACGACTTAGTCACGTTAAACAAGAAAGAATGTAATACCCCTAACCCGTATCCGCTGCCAGAACAGGGTTTCAGAGCATTACTATCATTTACAGATCACTAAAAAAAATTTAAATACTTATCAATTCAATGCATCATATAAATAAATATATTATCATTCAATCAACAGTTTGACACTTGTATAAGCATCAAACAGCAACATTGTTAGTATACTTGCACATATCTCATATAAATTCAACATTGATATATCTATTTTCTCGACATATCGCACTTGAGTTTAATAATAGTCTCAACTTACATAATTTCCTTGTATCAACATATCAAAGATAATCATATATGTACATGTCATGAAACATATCATGCTCTTACCGTTTCTTCATAAGCATATATCATTCATTTCATTATATCAATATTTCATGCTCCATCATTTCTATATATTTTATGTATATTTATTCCGGTAATAGCTTATATCAAACTTAACATAAATTATATTCCATGTACTTATACTTATTTCGTTTATCTATCTTCATAATTATTTCATATAACCATTCGTCATCTGATACATATTACCTGAATATCAATTGTTCAACAGATGTTAGAGCGTCTCCCATCCACGGTCTTATTTATCTTTGACATGATGCCATAGTGTCTTTCAACTATGGTCTTACTCATTTTCTGTCATGTTGCCATGGTATCTTTCAACCATGGTCTTGTTCATTTCATATCACGTTGCCATGGTATCTTTCAACCATGGTCTTACACATTTCATATCAGGTTGCCATGGTATCTTTCAACCATGGTCTTACACATTTCATATCAGGCTGCCATGGTTTCTTTCAACCATGGTCTTACACATTTCATATCAGGTTGCCATGGTATCTTTCAACCATGGTCTTACACATTTCATATCAGAGAGCACACTCCCGCGAACCTCATCCTTACAGTGGGATTACTAGTCCAGGCTATATCCCCTGTAATATAAACTCATAGAGTATTGTCGGGATTACCAGTCCAGGCTAAATCCTCTGCAACGACAATTACTCTAATGAGCTTGGATCTGAATTACCAGTCCAGGCTAAATTCAGACCCTAATTCGGATTACCCGTCCGGGCTAAATCCATTTTACACGTATTCTTCGGGAGGGCTATATCAGAATAGGATCACCGGTCCGGGCTAGATCCTTTTTACCGTCAATTCCTTTTCAGAGATCCATCGAATTTTCCTTTCATTCAACTGAGATTTATTTTCAATTTATATCGAGTATTATCAATATTTCATCAAATATCATGAATTGAACATTCAAATCATATTTTCATCACATAACCACATATTTCAAGTATTTAAAATACAATTCAAGTTACACAAACTTACCTCATTGCTTGTTTGTGTTTATAATTTCATTAATCCGATATCTTTTCTTTTCCACGATCAAGTCTCATATTTGAGTCGTCCGGATCTTTATAAATAAATTTGATCATCATTTTCATTCATTTCATCTTCTAATGCATTTAATTAATGCTCTAGGCAAAATTACCATTTTGCCCCTAAACTTTTAATTAATGACGATTTCGTCCTTAGGGTCAGGAAAATAAAATTCTTGCAATTTAATCCTTATTTCCAGCTATTATTCTCATATATATTGATAACAGTCCATGAATTCTATAAAATATCAGAATTTTCCATAATTTCAACACTTTTCAATTTAATCCCTAAAACATGTTTTCCCCCGATCTTGAACTAAATTAATAATTTCATTCAATTTTGTAATTTAAATAATAAAATAATCCATTTCATGCAATTTGGTCATTTCTGACATTTTTACAAAATTTCCCATAAAGTTTTACTTTTATTCAATTTAGTCCCTAAGCCTAAAATATGCAAATTAGCCATGCTTAATGAATATTCATATACGTTTTCCTCCTCCTCCTCTCCATTCCACATCCTTGATGTATGTAGCACACTTGTAAGTAACATTATCTATAATCTTTATTATTTACTTTTATGAATATTCAAGCTGTCCATCTGTGTCATGGTCACTAAATTATTTATATCTGGAGCTATAGGAGTCCAAATTAATATCCGTTAATTTTCCCTGAAACTAGACTCATATATATTCTTACCATAAAATTTTAAGAATTTTTGGTTTAGTAAATAAGTACAGTTTATTCTTTAAAGTTACCCCTATTCTGCTGTCTGACAGTTGTGACCCTTCTTCACTAAAAATTAATTATCTCCTTGTACAGAATTCGAATGATGTTCATATTTGTTTCTATTGAAAATAGACTCATTCATGATTCTAAAAATTTAAATTTAAGCCTCTAATTATTTTATCCAATTTTTTTATGATTTTACAAATTCAGAACAGGGGAACCCGAAATCATTCTGACCTTGTCTCACAAAATTCATAATATCTCATTATTTAGAATTCCATTGCTTACATAATTTCTTCTATAAGAAACTAGACTTAATAATATTTAATTTCATATTTTATTCATCCTATAATTAGATTTCTACAATTTTTTTATGATTTTTCAAAGTTAGACTACTGCTGCTGTCCAAAACTGTTTTAGTACAAGATATTAATTACCATGTTATAACATCCTTATTTTCTTTTTCTACACCATTTCTCATCACTTTCTCTTATTTTTTCTTCACTAACATATCAAGAACATAGGACCTTATGTAAGAAAACTCTACTATAACATTATTTCCATGCTTTATCAATAATAACAAACTTAGAAACATATTGAAATCTTGATGTACTTACCTTTTCTTATTGACTTCAATCTTTAACTTGATTTTTCTCTCTCCTCCAGCTTTGATTTCTTGAATCCGACTTGATATTCTTGCTCCCCATCATCTCCTTGCTATCTTTCTCTCTTGATGGCTATGGAAATTCTTTCAATTTTTAGGTGAAAATAATGAATTTTTGGTGGAAGGACTAAATTGTAAAGAAAGCAAACTTCTTTTCTTCTTCTTATCTTACGTTAGTTTGCATGGGAAAGGAAATGTGTTGATAATTCTTCATCTTTCCTTCCTTTTATACTAAATAAATAATAATATAATAATAATAAACATCTCATAAAATATTAATAAAATAATATTTATCTAATTAATTAATTTAAAATATCATCAACATAATCATTACATTCTAGAATTCTCTCTCTTACTAATTGACCATTTTGCCCTTCATGATATTTTAGAATTCCATCCTTGAGTCATCACTTAATTTGGTAAAATTGCGATTTAGTCCCTAATAATTTTTTACCTATTCAATTTGGTCCTAATTCATCAATTTTTCTTGGTTTCTAGATCATTCCACCCTTAAAATATTGTCACCACTAGTCCTTCAACTTTTTTATATTTACACTTCAACCCCTTAATTTTTTAGTATTTACTCTTGTGCAACAAGACTTTTCTCATCTTTACAATTTAGTCCTTTCTTGAATTAATATATCATAATATACTTCTCAATATTGACATCACTCAAAAATTCCCTTTTTGTCACTTTATTTCCTTATTTTACTATATCACGGATAATATATTAATGTAAAAATTTTCGGGGTATTACAAAGAATGAATAAACTTTTTAAATATGGGACTTTAAGCTCACTTAAAGAGGTACATCTTCCACAATGTAAATCTTGCCTTGAAAGGTAAAATGACAAAGCAATCTCCTCATGCAAAAGGTACAAGGGCTGTTCAATCATTAAAACTTGTGAATACTGGCGTATGTGATCCCATGAACGTTAGTGTGAGATTTGGTTACAATTATTATGTAAACTTTATAAACATTTATTCCAGATACTAGTCTGTGTACCTAATGCACCACAAGAGTGAAACTTTTAAAAAGTTTCAAGAGTTTAGTGTGAAAGTGGAGAAACAATTAGGTTTACCTATTAAGAAACTTCAGTTTGACCAACGCGGGGAATACTTATGGGACGAGTTTATAGGATACCTCATAGAGAATGAGATACAATTCTAATAAATTGTGCGAGGTACTCCACAATAGAATGGCGTGGCAGAAAGATGGAACAAAACCTTACAGATAGAATTGTGCATGTTTGTTGGTTGTCCAAAACGAACTAAGGGTGGATTATTTTATAACCCAAAAGACCAAACAGTTAAGGTTTTGACTTATGCTACTTTCCTTGGGGAAATCTATATTAAAAATTTTAAACCTTGAAGTAGATTGTAACTTCATAAAATTTCAGGAAAATGAGCTTATTTTTTAATAACTTGTAAGTCATTTTACGTGAAACAAACGCATCTGAAGGAAAATGAATAAGAGGATAATAATTTTATAAACAATGATCTAAAAATTTTACTCATACCATGTGTCGAAACTATTTTTAAATCGAGTTTTGGAAAATGGGAATCGACTTTAAAAATGAAAACGGGAGTCGCCACCAATCTTTTTAGGTGTGATTGGATCACCTTTAAAACATTTGTTTTAAAATCGTTGGTTTTGGTCTACGAAATCAAAAGAATGGGTTCGGGAGTCGGTTACGTATGAGGAAGGGTTGGCACCCTCGTAACGCCCAAAAATTGGTACCTAATTGATTATCAAAATGTCTCTAATGTCGGAAATTAAAAATTTTAAGATGTAATCCTCTTTAAAGTATTTGAAAATTTGGGTTTACTTGTATCAAAGTATTGACTATAAGTTAGCCTTTTAGAAATCTCTATCTCAAAATAGCAAAATGTTACATTCAGTAAGTTAGGACATATCACTTTACAATTCCAAGACAGTCACTTATATTTTGAAATCCTTTAAGAACTTTAGAAGGGTACTTGACTATTCGAACTTAACGAGAAAAGTTGCAACCCAATAAGTTAGGGCACTACTTCTTCGAAATTTTCAAACACCAAGCATTGCCTTTATATTTTTTGAAAATTTTGGAGCCTTGTCTTTTTAAAGATGATGTGTGGAGAATTGTATTAAATCATAATGATATATTATTGTACTAGGTAGATTAAAAAAGAATACTACGATATAAAGAATAATACATATAAAGCAAAAAAAATGCAAACAAAGATATATAGCATGTATCGAGAACGGATAAACAAGATATATAAACATATGAGATAATACTTAAATGATGCGTGATATAAAAACAAACATAATCAAATAATGCATGATATACAAATAGAATAAATGTAATGTCAATATGCATATAATTATAATAAAAAATTTAACACATACATGATACATACAATACAAAACATATAGAAGAACTAATAAAAAAAATGATTGATTGCTAACAAAATATACATGCAATTAAAAACAAGACATTTCATATCAATAGTATTTAATATATAATATAATAACATAGTAACAAGAATAAAAGAATAATAATTATATAACAATATATTGGTTTGAAAGCATGTAAGAGATTTCATAATATAACAATATTAGTTTAAAATGAAATAATATATGTATAGTAAATAAATAAAAAAATGAAATGTGTATATAATGTGAGTTAAAAATATGATTTAATAATAATAATTTACATTTTTAAAATAATATATATAAAACAATCTAATTTGCGATACATAATATACATAACATATATATATAAAATAATATAAAAATGAAATATAATAAAGATTATATAATAAAATGTAATATGAACATATAAGAAAAAAAATAGATATAATATGAAGTAACAATATATATATAAGTAATTAATAAATATAATATATGAAAATATAATAATATATATAAGAGATGTAAAATAATAATTTAAGAAAAATAATATATAATAAGTAATAATAATATATAATTAAAAATAATACTTATAATAAAATAATTTTATAATATATAATATAAAAGTAAAATTAGAAATAAACGAATAATAAAATATATATATGGAATAATATAATAAATATAGGACTAAATTTAAAGTTTAACAAAATTATGGGGCGAATTTTGAAAGGAATAAAACTGAATTAAGGACCTATTTAAAACGCGCGCAAAATTAAAGGGACTCACTGGGCAAATTGCCCCTTTTCCCAAAACGTCACCGTTTCCCCTAATACAATTGTAAATCATTGGGAGGGTCGAATTGAAATAGAATTAAAATATTAATACCAAATTAAAAAAATAAAAAATGAAATTAGAAGTATAAAAAATTGCGAGAGGACCAATTGGGTAATTAACCCAATTCTCAAAAATGGGCGGATCCTCCCCGGGTAATTGGGTCAATGCGCGGATCCTATAGTTGTAAAATGACACCGTTTTAAATAGACTATATAAATCAAACTTCGCCCCCAAAATCATTTTAACATCCGTTTTCAAAAAAAAAGAAAAAATCCTCTGGAAGAGGATTTGGGGGCCGATCCCGGAGCTGCTGAGCCTCCATCCAGGGGTCTCCTCACGCGCTCACGCGCCGCCCTGTACGGTGGTCTGAGGGTTAAAATCCTCGTCCTTCCACAGGTAATCTCTTCCCCTTTTTAAAAATTACTATTTTTTGCTAAAATGATGTACATACATGCATATGCTCTAAAATGAAAAAAACACACAGTTAAATCACCTTTTCTTTGAAACTGCTTGTATTCTCTTTTTTTTTTTTATTTCTGTATGCATGTGTGTGTAATCGTTACAAGAGTTACAAAGGCTTTTTATAGCCTACGGATTTGTTACATAAGGAAAGAAATCTCTGATTTCTATTGTATCTTTGACTGATGTGCTGCGATTTCCTTGCCATTTTCTACTCTACTTTTTCGCGTATCTGCTGTTTGTTTCCTTTTCTTGTAGGCAATTGAGCGAGGGATCCGGCAATGACCATGCTGGTGTAGACGCGTGCACTGATCACGGTGCTGATGGAGGGTTACTGAAACATCGTGGGAGACGAGCAGACGCATCCGTTGAAATTGCTTCTGGAAGCTTCTACTTGCGGCGCGAGGAGAAAGGCAAAAACCCTAGGGTTTGCTGCCTTGGTGTAACAAGCTGGGCCAATTGGGCTTTTTGAATTTGGGCTAGCTAGTTTTAATTGGGTCACGGGTGTTTGTGGGTCTGCTGGGTAGTTTGGGCCTGATTAGGTTACAAGTGTAACGGGCTTTGGGCTCACTAGGCTTTGAGGCCTGTTTATTTGTAAATAGACTTTAATGGACATTTTTTAAATAAATATTTATTCATATTCTGCTTTCAGCCCGGTTAAATTTGGGCTTTTACACCATGATTTTGATTTATTTTATTAGTGATTTTCATTTTCTATTTTCCTTTTTTTAGCGACTCTTTAGATAATTGAGACCATTAAAAATAAATCATAATAACTAAAATTAAAAATTTAATATTATAAAAAAAACCCATATATTTTAGTTTAAATTTTAAAATTAAATTGTTCACAGATTAAGCTATTTTCTCCGCTTAGTAGGCACGTTTTAAATTTTTTTACCACAAATTATCTCTCTCAAAAATAGTAAACCTAACAACATCCTTTTACCAAATTTACACATTTACACGTTTTGTTCAACACTCTCGGCAGTTACCAATCCAACTGTTATAAATTAGGCCAAAGTTCATTGGAAAAAACACACCATCACAAATTAACAGTATTAGCCGCCTAGCTAGCTAACTTTTATTTTAAAAAAAACATGAAGAGGTTTTCCCTTATTGTTTTGTGCGTGGTGACTCTAGTGATGGTGTTGTTTTCAGGTGCAGAGGCAGCGCCAGTGCCGAAATGTGATAACCCCTTAGAGTATAGCTCATGCTTGAATGCGTACAAGAAGCCACCTCCATCAGCCGGTTGTTGCCAGAAGATGAAGGAACAAGCACCATGCTATTGCAAGTACATGAAGATAGAAGATGTCAAACGTGTTTTTGACAGAGTTGAGATTGCGAAAATGGCTAAATTGTGTGGAGTTTCATATTCTTCCACCTGCTAGAATCCCGTTTGGTTTCATTTGACTATCTCTGGATGAGATAACCTGACATCTCAATAAATGAAAATTTTATTTGAAAACTATTTTTTTACCCATAATTTCGACTATAATGTACTTGTGTTCTTTTTTTTTTTGGAATAATACTGGTGGTTTGCTATTATTTACCTTTATTGTCTTGATTCATGTTATATATATGCAAAAAGAACTACACAATGATCTAGATTTTGTTTGAACTATACTGGATTGGTTAGATTAGAAACTGATCTGGATAGTAGTATAATTAGAGGGGTTAGATTGGTTGACCCACGAACCGATAGGCAGTAGTTGAATCGGTTTTCTCTAATAAAGTATTTTTATATTTATTTTAATCTTTAAGTAATTTATTTAATCAAACTAGATGAATAGTTCGAAATAAAAAAATAGTTATTTAACTGATTTAATCGTCGTCCAGTTCTGAAAACATTGTTATAGTTAAAAAAAAAACAAGAGAAATGAGTTGTGTAGATCAAATTATTATATTATAAAAATATATGTTATTTGAATATTTATTTAGGTAAAATACACTAGTAGTCACTCAACTTTTAGTAAATTTCTTTATTTCTTATCGAATTATGAAAAATTACAAAATGATCACCTAACTATTCAATTTTTTCTTTTTTGAGCTTCGGTCAGCTAATGGTGACAACCAGACTTGTTAATTGGTCGAGTTACCTGCCCAAGCCCGATGGTCTGCTTGAAAAATGGAAGGGTTTGGACAAATATATGGTGCCGAAAAATGGGTTAGGGTAAAATTTAAGGCATATTTTCTATATGATTGGGATCTGTGCAAATTTTTTTTTACCCGAGCACAATCTGATTATATTAATTATATATGTTAAATAATAATTCTATATTTATATATATTGAATTACTAACCCAATAACAACTAAACCCATTTTTCAAAACCTAAAAAAAAAACTTAGCCAACTTAATAATTGGCTTCAGCTTTTCCTCAAGCCCGTCAATTAGTTAACCATAGACATATTTTAGTTAATGGCTTACAGTAGATATACCAAGTTATCGTTGTAAGCCCCGAGATATTATTTCAATGAGGGATGAACAAAATTCTAGAACTCTTATTCAAAATCATCTTGATTCATCCACCAATGAGGAATTACCAAAACATTTAGCCATTCACACATTACAATATAAAGGATTAGTCAATCAAATAATATATGAGAAATAGGTTGGTTTGAAATAAATGGATTGCTTGTAGTAGAATATTATTCTCGTCAGAACTAAAAATATAAAATATAAAATTTTTTATTTAATACAATAAAACATTTATTATATTTATGGTAGTGTTTTTTAATGAATCTTTAATGTGGTATGAAACTCTCAGTTGATGAAACTTATTTAGTGGTAGATTCAATAAACTATTGGGTCATTAATTCTGAAGTCATTAATAATATTTGTGTTTATTGTTGGGGTTTAAGTAAACGAGAAGCCTCCGTGATAAGGATCTCTCGTTGCTTGCTAGAGATGGGAGAAATGTAGCAGCAAAAGAAGTGGGAGAAGTACATTTGTATTTTGATAATTTTAGGAAATTTATTTTAAATGATATTTTTTATGTACCTAGTTTTAGGAGAAATTTAATTTCTATTGCATGTTTATTTAAAGCAAGTTTTTTTGTGACTTTTAATAAAGGGATTGCAATTCATAAAAATCATGTTCTTATCCGTAATGGATGGGTGCAAAATAATATTTATTTTCTTACACAAAAGAGCTATTCACTGCTTGAAACCAAACTTGTGAATGAGAAACTTAAAACTTCTCACTCTGATTCTTATGATATTTAATACTTAATCGCGTTAAACAAGAAAGAATGAATAAACTTTTTAAAGATGAGACTTTAAGTTTACTTAAAGTGATACATCTTTCACAATGTAAATCTTGCTTGAAACGTAAAATAACCAAGCAATCTTCTAATGCAAAAGGTACAAGGGTTGTTCAATCATTCAAACTTGTGCATACCGACATATGTGGTCCCATGAACGTTAGTGTAAGATTTGGTTACAATTATTTTGTAAACTTTTTAGATATCTAGATACTAGCTAGTATGTGTACGTAATGCATCACAAAAGTGAAACTTTAAAAAAAATTCAAGATTTTAGTGTGAAAGTGCAGAAACAATTAGGTTACCTATTAAGGCACTTCAGTTTGACCGACGTGGGGAATACATATCAGACGAGTTCATAAGATACCTCATAGAGAATGAGATACTATCCCAATTAACTGTGCAGGGTACTCCACAACAGAATGGCATAGCAATGAGATGGAACAAAACCTAGCTTGATATGATTTATTCAATGCTAAGTTATTCAAAACTTCCAATATCATTCTTGGGGTAAGCATATCGACTTGCGATATTTTAAATTACATAAAAACTAAGGAAGCACTTCAGGATCCATATGAAATGTGGCATGACATGAAGCCAAGCCTAAATCATTTTAGGAATTGGGGATGCCCAACTTACGTGTTGGCTAAAGATACAAAAAAATTTGGAAGCACGGATAGAATTTTGCATGCTTGTTGGTTGTCCAAAACGGAGTAAGGGTGGATAAATTTATAATCCAAAAGACCAAACAGTTAATGTTTCGACTTTTGCTACTTTCCTTGAGGATATCTAAATTAAAGATTTTAAACCTCAAAGTAGATTGTTACTTCAAAAAATTTTAGGAAAATGAGCCTCTTTTTCTATGACTTGTAAGTCATTTTCCGTGAAATAAACCCAGTTGAAGGAAAATGAATTCACGGAAAATGAATAAGAGGATAATAATTTTATAAACAGCGATATAAAATATTTTACTCATACCATCATTTTGATTGATTTTATTAGTGATTTTAATTTTCTATTTTACTTTTTTTAGTGACTCTTTAAATAATTGAGACCAATAAAAAAACCATAACAACTAAAATTAAAAATTTAATATTCTAAAAAAATATTTTAATTTTAATTTTAAATTTAAATTGTTCAAAGATTAAGCTATTTTCTCGGCTTTGTAAGCACGTTTCAATTTTTTTTTACCACAAATTATCTCCCTTACAAAAATAGTAAACCTAACAATATCCTTTTACAACATTTACACATTTACACGTATTGTCCAAAACTCTCGGCAACTAATAATCCAACTGCTATAAACTGTGTAAAAGTTCATTGGAAAAAACACACCAACACAAATTACCATTATTAGTCACCCAACAAGCTAACTTTTTATTTAAAAAAACATGAAGAGGTTTTCCCTTATTGTTTTGTGTGTGGTGACTTTAGTGGTGGTGTTGTTTTCGGGTGCAGAGGCAGCGCCAGGGCCGAAATGTGATAACCCTTTAGAGTATAGCTCATGCTTGAATGCGTATAAGAAGCCACCTCCATCAGCCGGTTGTTGCCAGAAGATGAAGGAACAAGCACCATGCTATTGCGAGTACATGAAGATAGAAGATGTCAAACGTGTTTTTGACAGAGTTGAGATTGCGAAAATGGCTAAATTGTGTGGAGTTTCATATTCTTTCACCTGCTAGAATCCCGTTTGGTTTCATTTGACTCTCTCTGGCTAGGATAACTTGGCATCTCAATAAATGACAATTTTATTTGAAAACTATTTTTTTACTCATAATTTCGACTATAATGTACTTGTGTTCCTTTTTTTTTGGAATGATACTAGTGGTTTGCTATCATTTACCTTTATTGTCTTGATTCATATTACATATGTGCTAAAAGAACTACACAATGATCTAGATCTTGTTTGAATCATATTGGATTGGTTAGATTGGAAATTGATCTAGATACCAATATAATTAGATGGGTTAGATTGATTGACCCACGAACCAATGGAGACTGGTTGAAACGGTTTTCACTATTTCTTTAAAAATATTTTTATATTTATATAAATTATTAAATAATTTATTTAATCAAACTAGACGAACAAGTTGAAATGAAAAATAGTTATTTGACTGATTTGACCATCGGTCCAGTTCTAAAAACATTGTTATAGTTTAAAAAAAAAAAGAGAAATGGGTAGGGTAAATCAAATTATTATATTATAAAAAAAATGTTATTCGAATATTTATTTGGGTAAAGTATACTTGGAGTCACTCAACTTTTAGTAAATTTCTTTATTTCTCATCGAATTATGATCTCCAATTAGCTAATGGTGGTAGCTAGACTTGTTAATTGGCTGGGTTACCTGCCCAAGTCCAACGGCCCGCTTGAAAAATGGAAGGGTTTGGACAAATACACGATGCTGAAAAATGGGTTTGGGTAAAATTTAAGGCCTATTTTAGTTAAACAAAATTCTAGAACTCTTATTCAAAATCATCTTGATTCATCCAGCAATGAGGAATTACCAAAACATTTGACCCTTCACACATTACTATATAAAGGATTAGTTAATCAAATAATATATGAGAAATGGGTTGGCTTGAAAATAAATGGATTGCTTGTCGTAGAATATTATTCTCGTCAGAACTAAAAATATAAAATATAAAAATTTTATTTAATACAATAAAACATTTATTATATTTATGGTAGTGTTTTTTAATGAATTTTTAATGTGGTATGAAACTCTTAGTTGATGAAACTTATTTAGTGGTAGATTTAATAGACTATTGGTTCATTAATTTTGAAGTCACTAATAATATTTATGTTTATTGCTGGGGTTCAAATAAACGAGAAGCCTTCGTGATAAGGATCTCTCGTTGCGAGCTGGAGATGGGAGAAATGTAGCGGCAAAAGAAGTGGGAGAAGTACATTTGTATTTTGATAATTTTAGGAAATTTATTTTAAATGATATTTTTCATGTACCTAGTTTTAAGAGAAATTTAATTTCTATTGCATGTTTATTAAAAAAGTTTTTCTATGACTTCTAATAAAAGGATTGCAATTCATAAAAATCATGTTCTTATCCGTAATGGATGAGTGCAAAATAATATTTATTTTATTACACAAAAGTGCAACTCACTGCTTGAAACCAAACTCGTGAATAAGAAACTTAAAACATCTCACGCTAATACTTATGATATTTAAGACTTAGTCGCGTTAAACAAGAAAGAATGAATAAACTTTTTAAAGATGGGACTTTAAGCGCACTTAAAGAGATACATTTTCCACAATGTGAATCTTGCTGCAAAGGTAAAATGACCAAGCAATCTTCTAATGTAAAAGGTACAATGGTTGTTCAATCATTAAAACTTGTGTATACTAACATATGTGGTCCCATGATCATTAGTGTGAGATTTGGTTACAATTATTATTTAAACTTTTTAGATATTTATTCCAAATATTGGTATATGTACCTAATGCACCACAAGAGTGAAACTTTTAAAAAAATTCAAGAGTTTAGCGTGAAAGTTGTAACACCCCTTACCCGTGTCCGACACCGAGACAGGGTAAGAGGCGTTATTGGACTTAAACATAACAAATCATACAAAACCGGGCCATAAAATTTTGCTCAAATTAAAACCATCCATTAACATATATATATCGTCCCTTATATGGGCCCAAAAGGCCCAAAACATACATTGGGTGTGGTTCGGGAATAAACCGAGAACTTTCGAAACTTTTAGAACACTTTGAAAAATTTTCTTATTTTGGAGAGCCACACGCCCGTGTGGTCACACACGCCTGTGTCCTCAGCCCGTGTAACTCTTTATTTATGATGTCATCAACACAATTAGGGTCACTCAGCCAAGTCAAACGTCATTGTGCTTAGATCGTGTGGTGAATTAAATTCTAAATTCAGGTGCAGACTTCACATGGCCTGGGCACACACCCATGTCCTAAGGCCGTGTCCTTCACACGGCAGAGACACATGCCCGCGTCTCTGCCCTTGTGTTTACTACTGGGCATTTTGATTTGCATTTATTAGGGTGCAGGGGACACACGGTCTAGACACACGCCTATGTGTCTACCCGTGTAGACAACTTTGAGGCTATCTTCCAAGCCTTTTATCACCCGTAATAACACATACACACTTATACATCTCAATCACAACTTACATAGCATAAATGAGAACTTACGCATTCACAACCATGGCCCATGCACATCAACTTCTTATCAATTAGTACTTGTTAAGACTCCATATTTTATTTAAGCTAAGCTTACCAAATCACATGCAATATACAACATCATATTTACTTCCATTTTACACATTTATGCCTTAGTTGTTATTATGCCATTTACTCACAATTCCATCATCAAACATCCATGATCATATCCATAATTCATCTATGCCAAAATGAATTAAACACATCATGAATGACCTCAGCACAAGCATGTATATATGAATAGGATTACATCCCCATAATTAAAATGAGCCATATCTCATGGCCATATACTAAATGAATCATCAAATCATTATAAGCCAACACATTTGGCTAACCCAATATGACATATAACAAAAAGACCAAGTCCCTATACATGCCATACTCAAAATACTTAAATTCATTATACCTAAAAGATTAGTTTGATAGTGTGAATCGAGCTCCGATGTCCTTTGATCCTCGAGCTAGCTTGGCGATACTATAAAAGATGGAAAGGAAGGGGGGTAAGCATTAAGGCTTAGTAAGTTCACAAGCAAATAAATAGCAACATCATCATGAATATATATAAATACCATTGACATAACCTAGTTTAAATATATGTCATCATAGATTCATAAGCATAACTTACACATCTTCAATCTTACCAACAGGTCATCATATACGCAGTTCATTCATAAGAGTTTTTCATACATACCTGTACCAACTCGTAATACATTCTCGTATTTCCTCATCAATGACTTACTTGTTGAATAACTCACTGATTTACCTGTTGAACACTTGAAATACTATCGATACACGGAAAACTTGCACGTGGTGCTTCAAACGTAGCCACATGCTACCTCATATTACAATTACACATTACTCGCTCTCGAGCTAATCACGGGTCTGTTCACACAAGCTGACAGTCAGGACATAACTACTCGGGCTGCTCATACAAGCTGACAAGTACCCGCAACACTTGCCGGGCTACCCAGCCACTGATAAAACATACAAGACTAGCACCCGGATTCACATAAACACATATCGCATATCTTATGAGCTCAACACATATAATTCCTATTTACATGTCACATTATATCCTAAATTATTCCTATGGTTCAAACGGGATTTTCTCGATATCACATATTCGTCGAACTCATTCACAATGTCGTACTCATAGACAATAGCGTCATTCATACACTCGTCATAATAATTAAACATGGAGACTCATTCATAAATAAAATATTAAAACATGATATGTCATTGCATTATTTACACATGAACTTACCTTGGTACAAAATATGGACAATTAATTTGATTTAGTCTAAAATCTTGTTCTTTCCCCGGTCTAGGTCCGGACTCCGTTTTTCTTGATCTATAATAGCAAATTCAGCCCATTAATTCATTACATTATTCAAATCAGTCCAAAAAACTATATTTTGGAAAAATTATGATTTTTCCCCTAAACTTTCACATATTTGCAAATTAGTCTCTAGGCTCATAAAATGAAATGTGTTCATTTTCTTTGTTACCCAAGCCTAGCCGAACTTATAACATGCTCATAGAAGCCCACATTTCTCATTAAATCATACATCTTACTACCCATTTTACAAACTTTACAAATAAGTCCTTTTTAACCATTTTCAATAGAAATCACTTGGTAAAAGATGTTTATCACACATCAAATATTCATATTCCTCCATTAAACATCAAAACACATGCGATTCATACATGGGTCAAATTTCAAATATGAATCCTACTTAAAAATATGGCTAGAAATAGGTAAATCGGGTTACGAGGGTTTCAAAAATGTAAAGAGCATTAAAAACGGGGCTAAGATGTTCTTACTATTGAGCTTGAAAGTTGAAGAAACCCTAGCTATGGAACCCTTGAGATTTTCGGCCAAGGTGGGAGAAGATGGACACAATTTTTGACTTATTTTCCTTTTTTATTCTTTTATTAACCAAATGACAAAAACGCCCTTAAGGCTTTTCTTTCAAACTTTTCCTATTCATGCCCATTTTTGTCCATAGATATAGAAATTGGGAAATTTTCTATTTAAGGACATCTAATTAACAATCCATGGAAATTTCATGCTCAAAGCTTCTAGAACTCACATTTTGCAAGTTTTGCAATTTAGTCCTAAATGTCAAATTGGACATTTTATCAATAAAATTTTTTCATGAAATTTTCACAAAATCATGCAATCATATCAGAGGCCTCATAATAATCATAAAATAATTATTTATATTTTGGATTTGTGGTTTCGAAACCACTGTTTCGACTAGACCCTAATTCAAGATGTTACAAAAGTGGAGAAACAATTAGATTTACCCATTAAGACACTTCGGTTTGACCGACGTGAGGAATACTTATCGAACAAGTTCATAGGATACCTCATAGAGAATGAGATATTATGCCAATTAACTGTGTAGGGTACTCCACAACAGAATAGCGTGGCACAGAGATGGAATAAAACCTTGCTTGATATGATTTATTCAACGTTAAGTTATTCAAAACTGTCGATATCATTCTGGGGGTAAGCATTACTAATGACTTCCTATATTCTAAGTTACATACAAACTAAGGTAGCACCTTAGGATCCATATGAAATGTGGCACAACATGAAGCCAGACTTAAATCATTTTAGGAATTGGGGATGTCCAACCTATGTGTTGGCTAAAGATGCAAAAAAGTTGGAAGCACGAATAGAATTGTGCATGTTTGTTGGCTGTCCAAAACGGAGTAAGGGTGGATAATTTTATAACCTAAAATACCTAATAGTTAAGGTTTCAACTTATGCTAATTTTCTTGAGAAAATCTACATTAACAATTTTAAACTTCAAAGTAGATTGTTACTTCAGAAAATTTCAGGAAAATGAGCTTATTTTTCGATGACTAGTAAGTCATTTTTTGTGAGACAAATGCACCCGAAGGAAAATGAATAAGAGGATAATAATTTATAAACAGTGATCTAAAACATTTTACTCATACCATCATTTTAATTGATTTTATTAGTGGATTTAATTTTCTATTTTACTTTTTTTAGTGACTCTTTAAATAATTGAGACCATTAAAAATAAACCATAACAACTAAAATTTAAATTTTAATATTCTAGAAAAACCATATATTTTAATTTCAATTTTAAATTTAAATTGTTCAAAGATTAAGCTATTTTCTTGGCTTTGTAATCCCATTTCAGTTTTTTTTACCACAAATTATCTTTCTCTCAAAAATGGTAAACCTAACAACATCCTTTTACCAAATTTACACATGTACGCGTATTGTCCAAAACTCTTGGCAACTAATAATCCAACTTCTATAAATTGTGCCAAAGTTCATTGGAAAAAACACACCAACACAAATTACCATTATTAGTCGCCCAGCTAGCTAACTTTTTTATTTAAAAAAACATGAAGAGATTTTCTCTTATTGTTTTGTGCGCGGTGACTCTAGTGGTGGTGTTGTTTTCAGGTGCAGAGGCAGTAGCGCCAGCGCCAAAATGTGATAACCCCTTAGAGTATAGCTCATGCTTGAACGCGTATAAGAAGCCACCTCCATCAGCCGGTTGTTGCCAGAAGATGAAGGAACAAGCACCATGCTATTGCGAGTACATGAAGATAGAAGATATCAAACGTGTTTTTGACAGAGTTGAGATTGCGAAAATGGCTAAATTGTGTGGAGTTTCATATTCTTTCACCTGCTAGAATCCCGTTTGGTTTCATTTGACTATCTCTGGTTGGGATAACCTGGCATCTCAATAAAAGAAAATTTTATTAGAAAACTATTTTTTACTCATAATTTCGACTAAAATGTACTTGTGTCCTTTTTTTTTTGGAATGATACTGGTCATTTGCTATTATTTACCTTTATTGTCTTGATCATGTTACATATGTGCTAAAAG
This sequence comes from Gossypium hirsutum, assembly GCF_007990345.1. Classification (NCBI taxonomy): domain Eukaryota; kingdom Viridiplantae; phylum Streptophyta; class Magnoliopsida; order Malvales; family Malvaceae; genus Gossypium; species Gossypium hirsutum. The sequence goes on from NC_053432.1 coordinate 78,695,750, forward strand.
AGCTACACAATAATCTAGATTTTGTTTGAATCGTATTGGGTTGGTTGGATTTGGAAATTGATCTAGATACCAATATAATTTGAGGGGTTAGATTGGTTGACCCACGAACCAATGGAGACTAGTTGAAATGGTTTTCTCTATTTCTTAAAAAATATTTTAATATTTATTTAAATTATTAAATAATTTATTTAATCAAACTAGACGAACAGGTCAAAAATAAAAAATAGTTATTTGACTGATTCGACCATTGGTCCAATTTTGAAAACATTGTTATAGTTAAAAAAACAAGAGAAATGGGTAGGGTAGATCAAATTATTATATTATAAAAATAAATGTTATTCGAATATTTATTTGGGTAAAGTACACTAGTAGTCACTCAACTTTTAGTAAATTTCTATTTTTCTCATCGAATTATGAAAAATCACAAAATAATCACCCAACTATTCAATTTTTTTTTGAGCTCCAGTTAGCTAATAGTGGTAGTTAGACTTGTTAATTGGTCGGGTTACCTACCCAAGTCCAGTGGCCTGCTTGAAAAATGGAAGGGTTTGGACAAATACACGATGCCGAAAAATAGGCTTGGGTAAAAGTTAAGGCATATTTTCTATATGGGTCGGGATTTGTGCAAATTATTTTGACCCGTTCCCAGTCCGACCCGAATATATTATGTTATAAAAATAATTATATTAATTATATATGTTAAATAATTATTATATATTTTTTATATTTATATTAAATTACTAAGCCAATAACAACTAAACCCATTACCCAAACCTTAAAAAAATCCTTACCCAACTAAATAATTGGCTTCGACTATTCCTAAAGCCTGTCAATTAGTTAACCATAAACATATTTTAGTTAATGGCGTACAATAGATATACCAAGTCATCATTGCAATCTTCGAGATATTATTTTAGCGACGGATGAGTAAAATTCTAGAACTCTGATTCAAAATTATTTTGATTCATCCACCAATGAGGAGTTGCCAAAACATTTGACCCTTCACACATTACTATATAAAGGATTAGTCAATCAGATAATAGATAGGAAATGGGTTGGTTTGAAAATAAATGGATTGATTGCCGTAGAATATTATTCTCATCAAAACTCAACATATTTTTAAAAATTTTATTTAATAATGTGGTATGAAACTCTTAGTTGATGCAACTTATTTAGTGCTAGATTCAATGTACTATTAGGTCATTAATTCTAAAGCCATTAATCATATTTATTTTTATTGTAGGGGTTCAAGTAGAACAGAAGCCTTCGTGATAAGGATCTCTTGTTGCGAACTAAAGATGAGAGAAATGTAGCGGCAAAAGTAGTGGGAGAAATACATTTGTATTTGATAATTTTAGAAAAATTATTTTAAATGACATTTTTATGTACCTAGTTTTTATGTGACTTCTAATAAAGGAACTACAATTCATAAAAATCATGTTCTTATCCGTAATGGATGGATGCAAAATAATATTTATTTTATTAAACAAAAGAGCTACTCACTACTTGAAATTGAACTTGTGAATAAGAAACTTAAAACTTCTCACTCTAATACTTATTATATTTAAGACTTAGTCGTGTTAAACAAGAAAGAATGAATAAACTTTTTAAAGATGAGACTTTAAGCTCACTTAAAAAGACATATCTTCTACAATGTGAATCTCGCTTGAAAGGTAAAATGATCAAGAAATCTTCTAATGCAAAAGGTACAAGGGTTATTCAATCATTAAAAATTGTGCATACTGACTTATGTGATCCCATGAACATTAGTGTGAGATTGGTTACAATTATTATGTAAACTTTTTAAATATTTATTCTAGATATTGTTATGTGTATCTAATGCACCACAAGAGTGAAATTTTTAAATATTTTCAAGAGTTTAATGTGAAAGTGGAGAAACAATTAGGTTTAACTATTAAGACACTTCGATTTGACTGACGTGGGGAATCCTTATGGGACGAGTTAATAGGATACCTCATAGAGAATGAGATACTATCCCAACTAACTATGCGGGGTAATCCACAACAGAATAGCGCGGTAGAGAAATGGAACAAAACCTTACTTGATATGGTTTATTCAATGTTAAGTTATTCACAACTGTCGATATCATTCTGGGGTTAAGCATTACTAACGACTTGCTACATTCTAAATTACATTCAAACTAAGGCAGTGCCTCAGGATCCATACGAAATGTGGCACGACATGAAGCCAGGCTTAAATCATTTTAGGAATTGGGAATGTCAAACCTACGTGTTGGCTAAAGATGCAAAAAAGTTGGAAGCACGGATAGAATTGTGCATGTTTTTTGGCTGTCCAAAACGGAGTAACGGTGGATAATATTATAACCCAAAAGACCAAACGGTTAAGGTTTTGACTTATGCTACTTTCTTTGAGGAAATATACATTAACAATTTTAAACTTCGAAGTGGATTGTTACTTCAAAAAATTTCAGGAAAATGAACTTATTTTTTGATGACTTGTAAGTCATTTTCTGTGAAACAAATGCACCTGGAGGAAAATGAAGAAGAGGATAATAATTTTATAAATAGTGATCTAAAAAATTTTACTCATACCATAATTTTAATTTATTTTATTAGTGATTTCCATTTTCTATTTTACTTTTTTTAGTGACTCTTTAAATAATTGAGACCATAAAAAATAAACCATAACAACTAAAATTAAAAATTTAATATTCTAAAAAAAACCATATATTTTAATTTCAATTTTAAATTTAAATTGTTCAAAGATTAAGCTATTTTTCTCGGCTTTGTAGGCACATTTCAAAATTTTTTTACCACAATTTATCTCTCTCAAAAATAGTAAACCTAACAACATCCTTTTACCAAATTTACACATTTACACGTATTGTCCAAAACTCTCGGCAACTAATAATCCAACTGCTATAAATTGTGCCAATTTTATTGGAAAAAACACGCCAACACAAATTACCATTATTAGTCGCCTAGCTAGCAAACTTTTTATTTAAAGAAACATGAAGAGGTTTTCCCTTATTGTTTTGTGCGTGGTGACTCTAGTGGTGGTGTTGTTTTCGGATGCAGAGGCAGCGCCAGCGCCGAAATGTGATAACCCCTTGGAGTATAGCTCATGCTTGAACGCGTATAAGAAGCCACCTCCATCAGCTGGTTGTTGCCAGAAGATGAAGGAACAAGCACCATGCTATTGCGAGTACATGAAGATAGAAGATGTCAAACGTGTTTTTGACAGAGTTGAGATTGCGAAAATGGCTAAATTGTGTGGAGTTTCATATTCTTCCACCTGCTAGAATCCCGTTTGGTTTCATTTGACTATCTCTGGCTGGGATAACTTGGCATTTCAATAAATGAATTTTTATTTGAAAACTATTTTTTTTACTCATAATTTCGACTATAATGTACTTGTGTTCTTTTTTTTTTTGAAATGATACTGGTCATTTGCTATTATTTACCTTTATCGTCTTGATTCTTGTTACATACGTGCTAAAAGAACTACACAATGATCTAGATTTTGTTTGAACCGTACTAGATTGGTTGGATTGAAAATTGATCTGGATACCGATATAATTAGAGGGGTTAGATTGGTTGACCCACGAACCAATGGAGACTAGTTGAAATAATTTTCTCTATTTCTAAAAAAATATTTTTTATATTTATTTAAATTTTTAAATAATCTATTTAATCAAACTAGACGAATAGGTCGAAATGAAAAATAGTTATTTGGCTGATTCGACCATCGGTCCAGTTTTAAAAATATTTTTATAGTTAAAAAAAACAAGAGAAATGGGTAGTGTAGATCAAATTATTATATTATAAAAAAATATATGTTTTTCGAATATTTGTTCGAGTAAAGCACACTAGTAGTCACTCAACTATTAATAAATTTCTTTTTTGCTCATCGAATTATGAAAAATTATAAAATGCTCACCTGACGGCCCGCTGGAAGAATAGAAGGGTTTGGACAAATATACGATGCCGAAAAATGGGCTTGGGTAAAATTTAAAGCCTATTTTCTATATGGGTTGGGATTTTGTGCAAAAAAATTTGACCCAAGTCTAATCCGACCCAAATATATTATTTTATAAAAAATAATATATTAATTATATATGTTAAATAATAATTATATAGTATTTATATTTATGTTAAATTACTAACTCAATAACAACTAAACCCATTATTCAAAACCTTAAAAAAAAAAACCTTAGTCGACTAAATAATCGGCTTCAACTTTTCCTAAAGCTTGTCAATTAGTTAACTATAGACATATTTTAATTAATGGGTGTACGGTAGATATACCAAGTTATCGCTGCAAACAGCGAGATATTATTTTAGCGAGGGATAAATAAAATTTTAGAACTTTGATTCAAAATTATCTTGATTCATCCACCAATGAAGAATTACCAAAACATTTGAAAATAATTGGATTGCTTGTCGTAGAATATTATTCTCGTCAAAACTTAAAATATAAAATTTTAAAAATTATATTTAATACAATAAAACATTTGTTATATTTATGTGTTTCTAATATAATAAAACCTTTATTATATTTATAGTAGTGTTTTTTTATCATAAATATTTTTAATTTATTTTTAATGTGTTAGAAAACTTTTGTTGGTCTAGATACTTTGAATGAACCCGACCGGACCTAGCTCATGAGCACCTCTAATGGTAGCTTTTAAAATTGGCATAATAGCAACTTTAACCCTCAATATTTATATATTGTGTAAATTTAGTATTGATTCTAAAAAATCTAACCCTCAATTGTTACAGATTGTATAATTTGGTCTCTTTTTTTTATAGTTTTGCTTTTTTCTCCTTTTTTATGACATAAAAACTGAAAAAAAAATCATCTAAATTTGATGGAAATATACAAAATATGAAACACTCCAAAATTCAAGATAATAATTTTCATCTTTTCTCATTCTTGTAAATTAGCCCTCAATGTCACCAAAAAAAAACTACAAAAAAAGGATTAAATTACCCACTTTGTAATTGTTGAGGGTTAATTTTTTTGTAGAATCAAGACTAAATTGACATAATTTATAAATGTTTAGGATTAAAGTTGCTATTATGCAAGTTTTAAACGTTGTCACAGTTAGCAACCTGATACCAAAAAATAAAGTCAAAATTGAATAATTGGGCAACTATTTTATAACTTTTTGTAGTTGCGTGATCAAAAAAGAAATTTACTAATAGTTGGTTGATTACTAGTGTAATTTATCCTGTTTATTTTTAAAACTTTTTTTATTTATATCTACATATCTACTTTTATATGTTTAAAATATTTCTTTAGAACATGAAAAAAAAGTAAAAATATATTTAATCATGTTGAATACATATCTGTATATAATAGTGCATATCTCCTCTAAATCCTAATAACATATAGGTAAAACCCATATTTTCATTAATACTATTAAATTAAGAAAATGGAATACTAATTTACGGTTTGTAATTATTATGTCATTTTAATAAATTTAAAATCAATTCATTAGTTATGTTTTAATCAATGGTTTTTCCAAGGGCGAAGCCAGAAAATTTTTTTAGGGGCGGATGAAATTTTAATTTTTTATAGTTTATATTTTTATAATTTGTAAAGGATTAAATTGAATTTTTATAATTTTAGGAGGCAAAAGTGTAATTTTACCTTTACTAATTTAAAATTTTTAAAAAATTTCAAGGGCCTAAAATGAAATTTTCCATTTTAAGGTTGACCGGGGCCCATGCCAGCCCCCTTGGCTACGCCCCTGGTTTTTTCTTTATTTTATGAGTTGATATGATTTTAAAAACTTATTAAACGTGTTATAGCAGGTCCGAAATAAAAATGTTTTAAATACAGCATAGTTTTATTTGAAAATAACCTTTTTAATATCTACATCTATACTAATATATTTGAATTTGTATTTGTATAAAATATTTTATCCAGTTTATGTCATGACTCAATTTAATACCAACTCAATTAAAAAATTATTTAAAATAAAGAATTAGATATTAATATAATCTTTTCATATTTTACTATTTTTATTTGAAATGTTTAAAATAAGTAACCATAAACACTTCACTATTTCACCAATAACTCAATTATTAATTATTTTTTATAAATATAATTTTAATATTATATTTTGCTTCCACCCACGTCGTGAGTGTGACAATGTCTAATTATATATAATGTGTCTAAGTTGATGTCATGACTCACAAGTCAATTCGACAAAATAATGAATATTATTAAGATGGTGTTATGATCTTTTACTATTTTTATACAAAATTTTTAAATAAAATATCTAAGGATTAAACCTAAATTTAAAATTATACCAAAATAAAATTAAAAAAAATGATTTTTTTTGTCAAATTCTATAAATAGTCATTATACTTTTTTTTTTTAATAAGAGAGAATTGAATCAAACATTGTTTGGATGACACTTCCAAGCTTTGCAGCAAATAATAGCAAATTAGGCTTCCCATTCCATATTACGTAACTCTAAGCTTGAGAGAAAAGACATCCCCTTGCCACACCTTTCAACATGTGTTACCGAGATGTCCCTTACTGCAATACATTTTCTAAATTATACAAATAAAAGAAAGGATGAACACCCTTTTTTCGATGTTAAATAAGTTCCTTAAAATTGATCAACTATCTGTTCTGAAACAATCGAAAATGCCCTGGAACAGAGTTCATGAAATTACAAAGAAGAAACTACTTTATACTGGGTATTACTAGAACAATGGAAACAAACCATATGGGAGTGTTATTCCTTGTTCAGCAAGCATTACAACTCTTCCTACATGTACCGTAGTAATCAGGAGAACCAACCATAAAAACAGGGTTCCTCTGGCATTCCCCAACAGCAGCCCATTCAGGACAACTGGGATCTTCATCTGAACATTCATTTCTGCTGGAGTCAAACGATATCGTTTCTCCCGTCACAGCCCTTAGGTAGAAGAATTTCGTAGCGCACCACATTTCTCCTTCAAGAACAGGGCATCTTGCGTGCGAGCTACTACTGTCAGGAGATCCATTGAGGTGAGTCGTGAAGAACAGAACCGCATTTCCCTTTACAGGTTTTTGGATATTGCTGGTCTTTGTACAATCTGACCATGACTCACTCTTTGACTGCAGCAGTAGGGATCCATTTATTGAGTAGGGGTAAATTTTTTATCTCCAAATGGTTAATGAAGGTTTGAGGTAGATTCATTCTCACCTCTGAGTCAGGGAAAAGAATCTCACCACCTTTGGTAACGTTTGAAAGGTACAAAATCACAGTTGCCATCAAAGGCTCACTTAAAGCCCATGTGGATTTATTGCCAAAATAATCCAAGTTTTGTTCAGTCTCCTCAAGTCCATAGTGTTGAACATATAGAGGTTTACTATTCTCTAAAGCATAATGAACATCAAGTTATAGTGAAATGAAAATGTCTCTCATGAGAAAAGACAGTGATAGTAGGAAGATGAAAAAGATGGTTAACAATACCTTTAGGAAGGAAAGTCCAAGCTGAAATTCTTTCCTCAATCATTGCAAGAACTTTATCCTAGAAGGCACAAACATATTTCAAAGTTATAGAATCATTCATGAATCATGCTGCCGGATGTTAATGCACATTATTGATTATTTCTCTTTTAGTGACATTCATCAAGTGTATAGAGGCTTCAAGAAACAGAAGGTTTCCACTATTATAAAGCTAGTTTATAAAAGATTTTTAAAGTTCACTGATATTTATAATTTAAACACAACAGCAATGGGGCAATATGCATGGGAAAGGAATACAAGGAAGAAAGTTATCAATCTGCCCGCCATTACATATGCAAATCAAGATGAAAATGGATTTATTAGTGTTATGTTAAAGGGATTTAATAATGTTAAGTTATCCCGTATATCAGTTATTGGTACTACTGTATGTTTTAACATAAATACATAGGAGACTACCACATTGGTAGACTCTAAGTTTTTTCCCTCAATAATATGGTTATATTACTCAGACTTGGGAATGAATATAATATACGAGTACGTATCTAACATGGCTATCTTCAAATTTTTCTAAGTTCTTTTCCATGTATTTGGAGGTTGGAGGATCAACCCACATACTCGTGTCCAAATGCTTGTTGAACACATGTTGGACACAAGTATTTCAAGAAAAATAAAGAGTCTAAGCAACATAGTAATATTGTATCAGAGCCACACATTCTTGATAAAAAAATTCTGATTTTCAAACCAACCCCTTGGTATTGATAAAACAAACTGAAGATTGGGTACAAGTACAAGCTCAGATATTATCTTTTTCTTAAATTCAATGTAACCCAAATATTTGCAAATTGCAGCCACCTTTGATAGACAAAAAGATGTATGGTAATATTTTAAGTTGCTTTATACTAGTCATCTAACCCATATTTACATCTCTCCCCAGAGTTTCTTGGGTTGAAAGAATCATAGATCAATGACAGAATATCTTGCTCACTTGAAGATATGAGGAGCTAAATACTCTCGAACTTTATTTTTGCGGGTCTTTGGGAAATGCATAAACAACAATAGCAAATGCTTGTTCAATATTTTGTCTACTTTACTTCTAATGTTTGAGTCACCAAAATCAAATATTCTAGGAAAGCCGATCTTTCCACTCTTTGCCCAAGCTCATTTTCGGGTTTTTCAATGTTCCTTATCCAAGGAAGGGCTTACTAGTGATACCAAATCTGGTGCTGAAAAATCTGCTTTTATTTCAAGTAGTTTAGGTATTGAACAGTTTGCAACAGCTACATAGCCTAACCATGAAGGTATAGGGGGTACATTTAATGGCGGTAGCTCTGCTGGTCATCGAGGAGCTCAGGGTGGCCAAAGGGATCATAATGAAGGTACAGGTACCCGTAAATGCACACATTCATTCTTACAAGGTGAGGAGTAGACAAATTTGTCTTTTAGCAACAAAAATAGAAGGTAACTTTTTATTGATTGTCTATGTGGATGATATTGTTATTAGCGGTGATGATAGTGAAGGGATACAAGCATTGGAAACATATATACGATCTAAATTTTAGGCAACTGATTTAGGGGATCTGTTATATTTCTTAGGTGTAGATGTTGCAAGATCTTTTGAAAGGATTTCACTATCCCAAAGGATGTACTTGACTTCTGAAACTCGATTGTTAGGATAGCAGACCTATTGATGTTCCTATGGGAACTAAAATAATTGGTAGAGGTTTTATGTTGAGTTTTCTTTCTTTCTGGTAGCAATATATTATGTAGTATATATGGCAACAGAACGGTAGTAGTAAAGGAGGATATCAGTTGTAACATTCGCAACACACAAAAAGTCAGACTGAGGACAGATTTCCTGGCAAAAGCCAAAGCAAGGAAGAGATACTAAGATTGGCTCGAGAACGGCTTAAAATTATCAAAGAGATATTTACTACCAAACCACTTTAAATTTGCCCAAGTGTCAACTTCAGAAGCGAGAAAACAAAAATAGAGTATGAAATCAAGTTCTTGAGTGTATCAAACAGTTGCATCAATAGGTTGTGAGTAAGCAAAGCAACAGAGCATGCAGAAATTGTTGGCTTGGAAGACAACAGAACTCACATTTGTATTCAGCAAAGTTTCTGAACTTGCAAGCTGCCTGCGTGTCTCAAGAATAGCTCGATCATCATTGATCCCCAAAATTCCTTCTTTTGCTCCATGGCCCTAAGTCCATAACAATTTAATAACTACTTTAAACCAGTTTAGGCTTATTGAATTGAAGTAGTCAAATCAGTGGGGCAGAACTATACCAAAGAAATAAGGAGGTCGCACTCCTCGTCCATTAGAAAGCCACTATATTGAAAGACCCTATTGCAAGCAAAATAATGCCAGATTTTTAGAAGATAAATGCGCCAATGAAAGTACAAAGATCAACATATTTGCAAAAGCTAAAGGAGCAACTGAGAATTTCATAAAAGTTCATACAAAACTATAATGCAATACCATTCAAGACACTGCCTATTTGACTCGCAAAAAGATAATCTGTGAAAAAAACACAGCAATAAGGCAAACAATAAGTCCATCACTACCTGACCTTGGCCGCCATGAAAGTTGCATCACTCGTGAAGGGTCAATTACATTGGATTGAACCAAATGTCTCAAATGAATATCCTCCTTGTCCTTCAACTCCTTCCGGCTACTCGTGCAAAACAACACCAGATGGAAAAAAGGTTATAAAAAGGACCTCCATTGGGTGAAGAAACTGAACATTTTCTTAGAAACATAACTAAAGAACATGAAGAATAATTCATCATCCAAAGAAAGCAGAATCCATGGAAGGAACCAGAAATTCTTTATATTAGATATAAATAAAATGCTCAATGAAATCTCATCCACGCAAATTTGACTTTTTCCTAAGGATAATCAATCAACGAAAGGTACTAACAACTAAAATAGTGATATCCACAAAAAAAAATTTAATTAATTAAAATTAACCCCGGTTAAATGTCCACCATATATAATTGTTATGCATGAAAATACGAGATTTTAACAAAAACCCAGATGACGAATAAAGGGTAATTCATTAATCCTGTGTACGAAATGGATTGATTGCCTGAATCATTCAAAATCAAGACAAGCAACTTTAATATGGATAATTTCCACTGCCCATTTCCAAAATAAATGAATAAAAAAAAGTGAGATCGGGTTTTTCCTTTACCTTTCGGCTGAGAAATTGGAGAACGAACAGGTAAAAAGCAGAACAAAAATTGAAACAAGAGAAGCCATGAAAGGACGCTGTAGCGATAGTTAGAGTTCAACGGGTAATTGAAAGCTCAATTGAAGTCCAAATGGATTTCCCAGGAAAAAAAACAGAAAGCTAAACCTCCCATGCGATTTTGGAGCTCAGTTTTAGCTTCGGATTTACACGTTGATGTGAAAAGGTACTACGAGGCGAAGACAGGACAAGAAAGATTTTAGTATTTATTTATGTATCCTATGTGGTAAATTCACTCTTTATTATTATAATCTTTTGGTTAAACTGCTAAAATAGTCACTTTTTTACCTCAGGTTACATTTTAGTCACTTATGTTTGAAATGTTACGTTTTAGCCACTTACATTATCACGTTATAACATTTTAGTCACTAAGTCGTTAATTGTCATTAACATTGTAATGATAAGCTAATGTGACACGTTAAATCATCATTTTAAACAAAAATTTTAGGTTAATTTATTCAATCGATCTCCATATTTTTTTTGTTTTAATCAATTTAATTTATTTCTTTTATGTTCTTTTAACTTTTCATTTTTTTCTTTATTTTTCATTCTCTTCTGTTTCTCCCTCTGTTTTCCTCCCTTCTTCATTTCTTTTAACATAGTTTGTCTATGTTTGTCATTTGTTAAAACTAGTCCCCATACTTTTATGTTTCTGAACAATTTAATTTTTTTCAAGTGAGGTAAGCTTGTGGACTAGTTTTAACAAATGGAAAACATAGAAAAATCAGATTAAAAGAAATGGAGAAGGGAGAAAAACAAAGGGAGAAGCAGAAGAGAACGGAAAATAAAGTTAAAAGAACATAAAAGAAAAAAATAAATTGCTTAAAATGAAAAAAATATAAGGACCAATTGTAGAATTTAACCTAAATTTTTTGTTTGAAATTATGATTTAATGTGTCACATCAGCTCACCGTTACACCATTAACTGTAATTAATGGCTCAATGACTAAAATGTTACAACACGAAAATGTAAGTGACTAAAACTTAACATATCAAACATAAGTGGCTAAAATATAACCTAAGACAAACAAAAGTGACTATTTTAGTAGTTTATCCTCATCTTTTTATAATTAAGAGTAATATATGAATTTATAAATAAATTCTTTTATCACGTCATATATATTTATACTATTATTTAAACAATAACTAAATTGGTGTCATAGCTTAGACAGGTAACAACTAAATTAAAAAAACATTAATATACCATTTCTATTAAATTATTACTATTTTTATTTTGGATAAAATAAAAAATGGTCATTAAAAATTTGCATGCATTTAGTTTTGGTCACCAAACTTTTAATTTTTTTTCTTTTTGGTTACTAAACTATTTAAAATCAATTTTTTATCACGTTAACAACCGTTTAAAATTTGATGGAAATATTCTATCCCTTTTGTAATGGCCTAAATTCAAGGTTATCGGAACAGTGGTTTTGTAACCGCAAATCCAATTTAAAGAGAAATTTATTTTAATATTTTTGCATGAATATTGATATGATAGGAAAATCATATGAAAATATTAATAGAAAAATTTTACTGATTTAGTGGTTAGTTAGAAAAAAAATTATTGAAGAAATTGAGTAAAAACAAGGTATCGAGACCTCGACCTCGTAAAACCGAGTCGGAAATATTTTTATAAATATTTATGAAATATTAGTAATATGGTATTAAAATTTTGTTAGAAATTTTTTACATTTGGGTAGTTAATTAAGTGAAAATAACTCAATTGAAAAGGTTGAAAAAATTACTAGAAGGATTAAATAGCTCAATTGTTAAATGAGGAGAGACATAAATTGAAAATAATCCCAAAATAAGATACTTTGGGCGGCATAAGCTGAGAAAAATCAAGAGAATTGGCAAAATAAGGGCAAAATGAGAAAATAACAAAATTTACTAAAATAAAAATGAGACCAAATTGGAATATCTAGAATTCTCTTCATATTTCTTCATTATTATCAGCCAAAAATGTCCTAAGGGTTTATTCAAGCTGGTATTTCATAATTTTTGCACCAAGTGAGTTAATCCTTGCCTTTTTCTTATAATTTTTGTGTTTTTAAGACTTTTACAAGTAGGTCCTACTATTAAATTCATTAGTTTTTGATTTCATGGATGAAATTGAAAGGCATCATGGTTGAGTGCTGTAATTTTATGATTAAATATCATGAAATCGAAGTTTTAATTTTTTTATGAGATTATTTTATTAGGTAATTTCAATAGAAATTGATTTTTAGGACCTAATTGTGAAAATGTTTGGAATTAAAGTCTAGTGCTCAAATTCTAATTCCCAAAGGTTATAAAGTAGCTTAAAGTGATAGAATTAAGTGTTAATTGAGAAAAAATAATCTCAATTGAGAGGCTAATTGAGTAGGGATGAAATTATCATTTATTAAAAGCTTAGGGGGAAAATGGTAATAAACATCTTGCACTAAACAGTTTTGGACAACAGCAGTATTCTAACTTTGAAAAATCACCATAAATTGTGAAAATCGAATTAGAAGATGAACAAAATATGAAATTAAAGCTTATTGAGTCTAGTTTCTCATAGAAGAAACAATGTAAGTAATGGAATTATGAATCATGAGATATAATAATTTTTGTGAGATAAGGTCAGAATGAATTTGGGTTCTCCTGTTCTGAATTTGGAAAATCATCAAAAATTGGAGAAAAATAATTAGGGGTTAAAATTTACATGCTTGAATTATTAATGAGCCTATTTTCAATAGAAATAAATGGAAACATCATCCAATTTTTGTACTAAGAGATAATTAATTTTTAGCAAAGAAATGTAGAAGTTGTTAGAGAGTAGAACAAGGGTAAGTTTGAAGATTTTACTTTACTTATTGGCTGAACCAAAAATTCTGAAAATTTTATGGTAGAAAAGTATTTGAGTCTAGTTTCAGAAACATCAAGCAGTTTTTAATTTGGAATTCTGTAGCTTGAGATATAAATAATTTAGTGACTACGACTCAAGTAGATAGCTTTGAATGAACAATAAATAATAGTGGAATTATAGAGAATGTTACATATGAACATGAAATGTATTAAATTGATGATTAAATTTATTTATTTAGATCCAGAAAATTCAAATACGAAGCTAGATCGAGGAAAGAAAAAATTTCGGGATTAGTAAATTTTTGTATACGAACAAGTATCGAGGCAAGTTCGTGTAACTTGAATTATATTCTTAAATGCTTGAAATGTATGTTATTGATGTGAATATGATTTGAATGTTCATTGTACCAAAATTGATGAAACATTGATATATTTAATAAAAAAGGGAAAAAAATCCTGGTTGAATGAAAGGAAAATTTGATGAATCTCTGAAAATGAATTGACGGTAAAAAGGATCTAACCCGGACTGGTGATCCAATCCTGATATAGCCCTCCCGAAGAATATGTGTAAAATGGATTTAGCCTGGACAGGTAATCCGAATTAGAGTCTGAATTTAGCCTGGACTGGTAATTTAGATCCAAGCTCATTAGAGTACTTGTCGTTGCAAGGGATTTAGTCTGGACTGGTAACCCTGCTGTAAGAATGAGGTTTACAGGAGTGTGCTCTCTAAAATGGAAATATGTGCACATGAATATGAATTGACGAAACCGGAATTATACACTAAAAGTGTACCTCTAAAAATCCATCAAAATTCTGAGAAATTCTGTAATACCCCATACCCGTACCTGAGACCGGGATAGGATACGAGGCATTACCGAAATTTTCAGAATAATTTCAATTAATTTATATTATTTAGTATTCATTTTCATGTTTCATGTAACATCCTTTTCATATATTCAATTCAAAATATCATATAAAATACGGTACAATACTTAAATTGTCATATTTACATGCTCATTCAGGGTATCCGAACCTACTTGACTAAATTGCAGAAATACCAAGATTTAGGGGCATATTGGTAATTTACCATTTTCCCAAATTTCACCCAATCTTAAATTGATAATTTCATTCAATTTATTAATTTAGATAATAAAACAATTTATTCCCTTCAATTTAGTCATTTTTTACATTTTTACAAAATTACCCCCTAAAGTTTTACTTTTATTCAATTTAGTCCATGAGCTTAAAACATGCAAATTAGCCATGCTAACTGAATATTCATATATTTTTCCTCCTCCTCTCCATTCCACATCCTTAATGTATATAACATTCTTGTAAGTACGATTTCACAATTTACTTATTAATGCTCACATTAATCTGTTCACACGAGTCATAGTCACTCAATTATTTATAATTCGAGCTACAGAGCTCAAAATTAAGATCCGTAAATTTTCCCTAAAACTAGACTCACATATAATTCCACCATAAAATTTTAAGAATTTTTTATTTAGCCAATTAGTACAGTTTATTCATTTAAGTTTCCCCTGTTTCACTATCCAATAGTTCCGACCTCTCTTCACTAAAAATTAATTATATCACAGTACAAAACTCGGATAATGTTCCCATTGATTTATATTAAAAATAGACTCATTAAGGATTCTAAACATATAAATTTGAGGCTCTAATTAATTTTCTCCAATTTTTGGTGATTTTCCAAAGTCAAAACAGGGGAACCCAAATTCATTCTAACATTGTCTCACAAAATTCATTATATCTCATAATTTACAAATCCATTGCTTACACTGTTTCTTCTATGAAAAACTAGACTCAATAAGCTTTAATTTCATATTTTATTCATCTTCTAATTCGATTTATACAATTTATGGTGATTTTTCAAAGTTAGTCTACTTCTGCTGTCCAATATTGTTTTAGTTCAAGATGTTTATTACCATTTTTCCTCTAAATTTCAAAGGTCATACAATTCAGTCCTTGCTCAATTAGCCCATCTATTAAGATAATTTTTCTCAATTAACATTTTATTCCATCATTCTAAACTATTACACAATCTTTAAAAATCAGAATTTTAACACTAAACCTTAACTCACAACTTTTTCACAATTAGGTCCTAAAATCAATTTCTATTGAAATTACTTGATAAAATCATCAAACAACAAAATCAAAGCTTCAAATTCATTTTATTCATCATAAAAAGCTAACACTTATCAGTGATAACTTTTAATTTTGTTCATAAAATCAAAAACTAATGAATTAAAACTTGGACCTAATTGTAAAAGTCACAAAAACATAAAAATCTCAAAGAAAATGGTAAGAATTGAACTCACATATGTCAAAGTATGAATAACCAGCAGCTTTCAGACCTCCCATGGCGTTTTTGCTGAAGAAAAATGATGATATCTCTAGATTTTTCAAATTTGTCTTGTTTTATATGTTTAATTTGCAAAATTTCCCATTTTGCCCTTGTTTCTCCTTGTCTTTTTTGCTGATTTTCTTGCCCAACCGTCCAGCCCATACAATTTGGGTCCAATTTCTTTTTAAATCCCTCCTTTTTAATCACTTAAACTATTTAATCACAATTTAATAAGTTTCGCACTATTTTCAATTTAGTCCTTTTTAATTAATTGACTAACCAAACGTTAAAATTTTCTAACGAAACTTTAATACTAACTTAATAACACTCCATAAATATTTATAAAAATATTTATGGTTCGGTTTATAAATCCGAGGTCTCGATACCTCATTTTCAACCAAATTTACCTGATTAATTCTTTTAAAATCGCAAAATTCACTAATTAAAAATAATTTTTTTAAGTTCGCTCTTGGCCTATAATTATTATTTGTTAAAATTTCTAAACTTACTCGTCGGATTTAGTGATCTCGAATCACTGTTTCTGACACCACTGAAAAATTTGGCTGTTACAAATTCAATGGGATAAATATGAAAAAATAACAAGGGAATGAAAGTCATGGTATTGATGAGCTCATCAATCATGGTATATATTATTGATACATAGAAATTATTTGACTAACTTGAATGTTTAGTTTGTGCATGTTAGGGTAATAATGCATTGAATGGATGTATGAATATTTATTGCATTGTATTGAAAATATTAGGTAAGTATAATTCTTGTTACATGAGTTTACTAAGTACAAAGTGCTTACCCTATTTCCTTTTCCCCTATTTTGTAGTGTTAAGAGCTCCGAGGTCGGATTCGGTCGGAGACACATCACACTATCAACCTCAAGATTTCGGTATATAAAGAAACTTTATTTTGAAAATCAATGGCATGTATAAGTAATATAGTAAATGTTAATGTGAAATGAATGGAAGGTTAGCCATTGGTATGGCTAACAAATCTTGGTTTTGGCATGTGATGAGGTTATCTTATGGATATGCTTAAATCTATCTTGAAAATATGTTGAAATGGATTGGTTGATTTGGATTGGTCTAGATTTAAAATTGCAGGGAAAGTTAGATATTTATAAAGGGGTTATATTGAGTTCATGAAAAAAAAAACTTTGGGATTTTACGAAAAATTTCTTATGGTTTTGATTTAATCCCAGTTTGGTCCCGATATATGTTTTAGGCTTCGGAGGCCCATCTAAGGGATGTCATGACATGTTTCGATAAACGGATAGTATTTAGCTCGTAATAACTGAAAATTAATTCGATAAACTCTGGTAATGCCTCGTACCCTATTTCGACGATAAATACGGGTAGGGAGTATTACACCTTTAACACAACTTCATCATATGTAGTGCTTGCTTATGGATGATTATTAACCTAGACTAGACAAGAGTGATGATACTAACCGATCATATCAAATTTGTTTTATGGGTAGGATAAATTGTATCTTTTTATCTTTAATTTTTGCAGGAGCCTACAACTAAATTGACTGAGAGATTTAATCGTAAGCAACTGTATGTGTCATGATTCGTCCGTGAGCAATCGTAGAATTAAATTGCTCAAAATTTAACCTAAAAGAAAGGAAAGCTAAAATAATATAAAATGAAAAAAAAGTACTTAAAATGAAAAAAATATAGGGATTAATTGTAGAATTTAACCTTTTTTTTAAATGATGATTTAACGTACTACGTCAACTTACCATTACACCATTGACGACAATTAGCGGCTCAATGACTAAAATATTACAACACGATAACGTAAGTGACTAAAACGTAGCATTTCAAATATAAGTAACTAAAATGTAACTTGAGACAAACAAAAGTGACTATTTTGATAGTTTACCCTAAATTTTATAAGTACATGTAAATATGAGTACCAAATATAATTATATTTTTTGATAAAAGTATATATTGATTTTTATATTTTTACAATTTTAATTTTAATAATATAATATTTAATATTATTTTAGATAAATTTGAATGAAAGATATATGATAATTTGAATATATATTTTTAAAAAAGATAATTTTTTTTAATTTTTTTTAATAAAACAAAACAAACTTAATGTTTTCTACATTAAATGTCAAATAACTATCTACTTAGTTATCATATTTAACATTCTTTTACTAAAAATTTTAGATATTAAATAAAAAATTTCATTTAGAATATTGACACAATTAATTATAAGCATTTAACAATTCATCCTGTACTTTAACAATCTCATCGTGTATAAATTGTGAGTGGATTCTTTTTTATTTATTTTGATTAATTATCATCCAAAACCCTATTTTAAATTTAACTGCAAAATTATTTATCATATTTTATTTATATCCACACTAATATTCAATTAATGAAAAATTAAATAAATTATGTCATAAGAGTTTTAGTTAAGGTTTAATTTGTTTTTATATTTTTTTATAAAATATAAAAAAAAACACATTTTATTTATTATTTTATAAAAAAATAATTTTTTAATTGAGTTAATATCCACTTGACTTACAACATCAATCTAATATTAAATTTAATATATTTTAACAAAGAAATTCAATTAGTTATAAATTTGCAAAAAGAAATATTCAAAAAAAAATTTAGGTTTGTACATCAATTGTATTAAATATTATTGTCCAAGAAACAGGGGAGAAGGTAAGGAAATACATAATACGAGGGCAAAAAGATGATTTCAGGGGGAAAAAAAACAAAAGAGTGGGGTGTCGGGGGTTAATAAAATAATTGCCTACCATGAAACGTGGGGACACCTTATCCAACCCAACAGTGCCCTTTTCGTAATTTCTATAAACTTCCAAGGGCAATATGCAAATGCCCGTCATTTTCCTCCCTAAGCAATCACCTTTGTTCTTGAATTTTAACTGAAACTCTCGACGATAACAGTTTTCCGGCCCAATTTTAAAAGAACTCTCTCTCTTTAAATATAAAATCTTTTGAGAATTATAATTATAAATAGATTCCGTGAGGTCGAAACACAATTACTCCTCACTGTTATTATGAAAGAAATTTGTAGGTCAAATTACGGAATTAAGGGCAAAAGGAAGTGTGAAAGAGCGACGAAGTTGTTTTGAATCGCTGGTTTTTGAAGCTTAAATAGGGCGGGAGGGAGATAACGAAGAGTAGGGATTAGGGTTTTCCGGGGTGTGTGAAAGATTTGAGTCGAGAGAGAAAGAGAGGGGTTAGGGTTTTGATGTTGAAGATGATGGAGGTGATCTTACATGTATACGATGTGACGAACAGTGAGTCCGATAAAACCAACAGCACCATTGTTCAAATCAACAAGATCTTCAAAGATGGAATCGGCCTCGGTGGCATCTTCCACAGTGCCGTTCAGGTCTCTTCTTTCTCACTCCTTTTTTTTTTAATTTCTTTCATGTTGTGATAAATGGATTTAGGGTTTCTGGTTTAAAAATTTAGGCTTTGTGTTGAATTTCTAGAGTTTTACTTGTTTACTTATTGCAAATGTTTAACAAATAATGTCTGTTTTTTTGATTGGTGCTTTCTGTAGTATCTTCAAATAAGTGGGTTATTTTGCTGAAAGGAGTATTTTCAACTTTCAAGGTATCTTTGAAAGGAAAAGATAATACTACAATGATAGGATTGATGATTACCTTACTCTGCATCGTAAAGGCTTATAGTTTCACTGTTTCTTTTTTAGCCTCAGAATCATATCATTGCTTTTGTGTAACCCGAGATTGATTAGCTATACTTTTTAATGTATTTCTTTTCCTTATTTAATTTATCCAAATTTAGCTAAATATTTCTGAGTGTTTTTGGAGTGTCTCGTCGGCACCTCAGTGGCCAAAGTATTGCGGAGCTGAGGTTTATTTTAGTCAAATTAGACAAAGTTTCAAGTGAAACGTCTGCTACTTTTTAATTATGTAACTAGATTTTAGGGTTCCTGGATTGTTTATATCAATTTCTAGTTCTACTTTTGGAAAAAAAGTGTAGAAAGTTTGCCACTCAATCACTCTATCTTGGAGAATCTTGCAACTAAATCATGTTTCTGGGAACGAAAAGAGTACGGTTTCTTTTTCAATTTCTTGTAATTATGGGTACTGGCAAGGCTTGTCTTCTCTTTGAGCACACTTTAGATTTGTTTTGTCATTAATCTTGTTGCTGACACTTTACATGTTCATTGATGTTTTTATATCCTAATTTTATTGATATCATGCCCATAACACATCAGATTAAAATACCTGTCTTATATCTAAGGTCCCCCTCCCCCACCCCCCCCCCCAAAAAAAAATAAAGATTTCATATGACGTGTTAATTCTCCGAAGTTTTCATGTTGGTTGCCAACTTCTCATGACTCTTTTGTTACTGATGCCATTCTTTTCAACTTTATTTCCCAAATTGACAGGTATATGGAGAAGATGAATGGTCTTTTGGCTTCTGTGAGCAAGGATTTGGAGTTTTTAGTTGTCCATCTGGAAAAAATCCAATGTATACATATCGTGAGTCCATGGTCCTTGGAAGAACTAACTTTTCAATATTCAAGGTTAACCAGATATTGCGGGAACTTAGTAGAGAGTGGCCTGGAAGTTCCTATGACTTGTTATCCAAAAATTGCAACCACTTCTGCGATGACTTCTGTGAAAGGCTTGGTGTCCAAAAGCTTCCAGGTAAACTTAAGTGTCATATTGTTGGGTTAAACAGCTTTAGATATATCTACTGATTACTTCTTTTTCTATCCCTTCAACTTTGTAGCCTAGCTTTTTAGTTGAACTAAAAAAAACCTCTTTTTATTCCTGAATTTTCTTTTACTAATATTATTCCATTATTGGATGCAATTGTTCAGTGAATATTAAGTATGATCTAAATAGAACTATATGCCTCATCTCTTGAAACTTAGTCTGTTGCCACCCAATATCAAGTAGTGGAACATTGTGGTCCTTGTTCATGCCAATTATTAGCTTGTCAGTGCTAATATGATCCGAGTGTTTTGCTGCTTTTGTTCTATAGTCTGTGTGCTTTTGTGATAAACATGAATCTTTGAAAGAACTATTTTAGGTTTGTCTTGGCTACTGGCCTTATTCCTAATGTTGGGATGTGAAGGCTAAAGGCAGTCATGTCACTTGAATTTCACTCTGTATGCAGGCCAATGTGGCTGTATCTTGAGGAGAGAAAATTTGGTCAGGAAGAATGAATAGTGCATTTTTTTGTCTGTCATTTCAGTTTACAGTGGCTTTCTCATTCTAACAATTTTTGAAACAGGTTGGGTTAATCGTTTTGCCAATGCTGGTGACACTGCAATAGAAATAGCAGAAAACACTGCCTTTCGGGTGAGATTTTGTTCCTTAGTTCATGGACTTCATAATCTGCTAAAAAAATCCTTTTTAGGATTATTAAGCAAGCAACACTGCCAAATATATTCTATCTGAACATTACAGAAATAGTTTTATTCTGTACTCTGCATGTAGATGCATGCATTTGTGCAGTTAGGCATGCATTATTAACCTTTATTCGAGATTCATTTGGTCTTCTTTCTATATATTGCTTGACTAGAAGCTGTTAGGACTGTTGTCTGTTTCAAAGGCTTCTTGTTGTGGTGTTTGCCTTGATATTTAGAAGAATAGGGGAAAAAGTTAGCATAGGAGTATTATTTTTTACACATGTTTTAGTATATAGGTTAGCAATAAACTAAATCAATTGGTAAATTTTAGCCACTCCCTTGAGTGTCATTTAGCAAAGACAGAAATTTTCGTTTATTTTTTACACATGTTCTAGTATATAGGAAAATTTTTCATTTTAGTATATAGGTTAGCAATAAACTAATTCAATTGGTAAAATTTTCATTTATTTTTTACATATGTTTTAGTATAGGCTTTTTCTCATATTATTACACTAATAATCTATCAAGGCATTTTGTCATAATATTCCGAGATAGAAAACACTTATAAATCAAAATTTGCGTTAATGTTCTTTTCTGCTTTTTTGTCACCTTTCCGGCTATCTATTCTTTTGTTTTTATTTGTTAAAATTTGCATTACAAATTGCCCTGAGATTGAAACTATAAGTTCAACCCTGGATAAAGCTAGTTCTTAAAATGATTGTGTTGATTTGCAGTTGAGACAAGCCAAGACTGAGATAGTATCAGCGAGCAAAGTGGCATATCGTTTCCTTTTGGGTGTTACCCCTGGATCTAGTGGCGCTGACGATTCCACTGGAAATTCAAACAGCGGAAGCCCCAGTTTTCAATCTGCTTGGTTTAAAGATATCGTCAATGCGGGTGCTAAACCATCAACCCGTTCTGAAATCGAGACATTGGACAACAATGTTCTTCAAAAGCATCATCCACAGAATTCTACGCAAACAATGCAACAAAATTTTCGAGATCCAGAAAGACCACAGAGATGGAGTTCGCAAGATTTTGAACAACCAATATTGCAGAATTCACACGATTCAGAACAATCACTGCGACAGAATTCATTGCTGGATATTTGACTGAAATGTTTCCCAGAAGCATTCACTTCTTTGTGGATAAATGTAAAATTGTTAATTTTAAGCTCCAAACGGATATTTTCAAATCTTTATGCCCCATGAACTTAGTGTTTTCTTCTCTATCATTCTCTCAAAATTCTCATGTGGTGCTTGGGGCAGTGTTTGATTGTTAGGTGATACTGAAACTTTACTACGGTGCAAGCTTTTTCAATTTTCATGAAGTGGTTTTTTTATTCTATTTTCTGTATATATTAGATTGTTAGGGGTTTGATCTTCGATAATTATATTTATATATTTGGATTTAGATTCCAAAGTACTTTATATATCAGGTTAAGGGTTGGAAAATAAATAACATACATGCTAATATCAAGATATTTTTAAGAGACATTTGTTATGGAAAATGTTATTTTAACTATGATGTACAAATTATCGAAGTACTGAATTATCTAATGAATTGATCAAATAGTCAAACCGGTATTAATACTTAAAAAGAAGGAAAACAAACAATCATAACAGAATCAATAAATAATAAAAGCACCATGATTGAAATCCAGGAGAAAATATTGAAACGTGATACTCGTGGGGAAAAGATAAAAACGTGATACTGAATAGCAAGATGAAACATTGGAAATATAATAGATAACAATGTCACCTTCATTTACTAAATTCGGTTCCTTCATTTCTGTTTGTTTGATTGATATTTCTAAACTGACACACGAAACAAACCAACATTTCATTAAAAATTATCCAAATTTGTTAAGATTTATTCAATTTCTTAGAATTTGTGAATCAAAACTGATAGCTGACCTGTTCGATAACCACAATAAAATGATGCTGCATGAAGTCGTAACCATGCACTAATGAATATGGATTACAAGTGCAGCATTTAAAACTGATGAAGAAACAACCAAATTCAACTAACAGTCAAATGATACACATATATGAGCAAATACTTGAAGCAGCATAACAATTATACGCTCGTTTACCCTCCCAACATACCGTTGAGGACAATTGTGTCTACTGCTGCATCCTCAGTAATCTGGAGTGCTGAAACTGCCTGTGCTGCAATAAGATAAGCTGAAGCTCCTGTATTGCCCCAGCTTCCATCCTCTAAGTATGAATACGATGCTTGAAGATCACCTCCATAAGCTCCATATGGTAAGGACCAATTACTGTTTTCCAACATCGCCCACTCCCATCCATCTTTATATGAATCAGAGACCTGCCCTCCCCAGTTTGCTTGACCTTGCTGAAGAAAGCAACCTCTACCTCTACCTACATCCATAAATAGATTGAGATTGTTGGCATAATCCCAAGGGTTAAACCCCTCTTCTTTGTTTAGCATGACCGTACACGAATCATCAGAGTCTTCGCCAACTAGGACATGTAAAGCAACAGCCTCGGCAATTGCAGCGCCTTCCTCATCAAGCCTCTGCTGCTCTTCTTTCTTTTTCTGCTTCTTTTGTTCTAGTTCCGAACGGATAGCAGCAGAAGTAGCAAGGGCTTTCTCCAACCGCCTCTTTTTCTTCTCAGCTTGTTTAATTCGATCCAATTCATCCTTCACTTGCTTCTTTTTCCCTTTTCTCCCTACTGGTTGCACTTTATTGCATGCCCTGTTATCCATGAAAACTGAAAAGCTTTAGACCTAGAGTTTTATTAGCTTGTTTTTATCTTTCTTTGAAACAGCTCCTCTAAATAGTATACATTTCCCTGTAAATCTATATTTTTTCCTCTTTTACTTTATTTTTCTTTATGCTACTTAACCCTAGTAATTAATTCTTTTAACTAATACAACACCAAGACTACACCCACTCAGGCCTGTACAAATATCTCATCTTACGGACAATGCAATCCCAAACAGAAACAACAGGGGAACACAAAAGAACAGAATGGTAAGCATTCACAGGTCCATCCCTTGGCATCATCCTACCTAATTTCCCACAACCCTTGCATTTACCCATCTTGTGCACACTAAGAGACCCGATAAGCTTATCCTCGTCGCAGAAATCAGTAACTGTAGTGCAAGCTCAAACAACTCACATTGCCTTCACTGCAGCAAACAAGGAACAACATTTGAGTCATGTAAACATAAAAAAACAAACTCCATTGCAAAATTACACACAAGCACAGGCAAGGTGCCAGATAATATGGAAAAGAATCTCTTCCACAATTAGAAGCTCAACCATCAAACTTCATAAAAGAACCAACAGATGAACTAGTCCAAGTGGATCATCGACTCATGTTGAGTTAAATTGTAAAAAGCTCTGGGAACTGCATGATAAGCAACACGCCACCTTGTGCCTTCCCGATGCAGTTAACACACCAATCCTCATAGTGTAACTATATGGTAAACTATCAGAGCATACAAAAAAATCAATGACGAGTTTGAAATTGGAAGAGTAAGACCATCATCAATGGAAATGTATGGTATAATCAAGTGAGACGAACTCAATTCCATAAACCTAACTGATCCCATAGTTTAGTAAAACTTTACAAATGGGCTAAATTGACCAAAAGGAATAAGAACAAATACTCCTAGCACTATCTGATTACTTAATTCTTCAAGTAGGTAAATATGTATTTAACTCAACGCCAAAAAGGGCTGGAAAAGATTGGAGACAGCTTTATTTAATTAATATGAAGTTTCTTACCTCTACCATGTTATATTCAATCTCAATCTCATTTTCCAATTTCCAATTTCCTTCATTTTTTCCTCGAATATCTCGCAAGCCAAACAGATGCTGCAACTGGATCTGTCCTATCGGTTGTAATAAACCCTAAATTCAGACTTATGTACAGTACCGTTATTGAAATTACCTGATCAGCTCTACCAAGATGTGAATTATAAAATTTAATCAAAACAGATCACTTTCAAACATGGATCCGATTCAGACCCAAATACCATCTAATTAAAACCACAAAAAATCTAGAAGAGAAAGAAAATTAAAACAAAAATTCACCAAGAAAACGAAGAGAAAGTTGCATGAAGCAAACCTTATCAAGAATGTTAACAGAGAAAAAGGAAAGAAAAGGTTTCCCCCACTTCTAATAGTAGTAACAAAAATGGGAAGGCAAAAAAGAAGAGTCGTAAACTAAGGGATGTCTTTGGATGTCGAGAAAATCAGATAGAAAGTTGAAAAAAGGAGGGAAACAGGGTGACAAAATAACTAATCGGACATCGGAAAGTAGCGAATTAGGGAAAGCGTAGTGATTGTATCTTACCAATGAATATAGAACACGTGTGCAGATATGACTCTTGTATTTTTGGGATATAATTTAGGTAGGTTAAAGTATGCGGTAAGTAGTGATTTTCAATGTTTCAAATTTAATTTTTATACTTTTATTTTTAATAATTTTAAAATTCAAGTTTAATTATTAATAATATTATTTTTATTATATTTTTATTAAATGAGTTTTTTATATTTTAAATATTATATTAATAAATTAAGTAAAAAAATTAATAGTATTAATAGTTAGATCTCTTTAAAAATTTGAAAAGTATAAAAATTAAATTCATAAAAATAAAATTACAATAAATAAATTTCAAATTTTTAAAAATTATAAAAGCTTATAGTATATTTTAACCTTCAAGGTATCTTACTTTTTCACATATTATGTACGCAAATTTTAGTCTCTTAAATTTATAGTTTTTCTCAACTTAATTCTTAAACTTTCTTTTGATTTACATTAGTTTCTAAGCTTGATAACTTTTTTTTAATTTTGATCCATAAAATGACATTACACCCTAAAATTGTACCATATTACCACCTAACAAATCCATTAGGCCACTCATTGCTAAGTGATAACTTGTGCTAGGAATCTTTAAATTGAAATTATTTTCAATTGAAATAACTCATCTTCTGCCTACATTTATTCATGAAGCCATACAACATGTTGAATGGAAAGAAGTAGCGTATTCTGACCTAATTGCTTTGGCTAAAATTAACATTTAAAGTCTTGCGCCCTTTCCCTCCGATTTCCCCTTATTGAACGCAAATGGCTGAAAAGGATTAAGGGTGTGTTTAGTTTAATAGGTGAGAATGAAAAAATAAAAATAAAATAAATTTTGAATGTGTTATGTTCATTCTTAATATATAAAATTAATATTTTTAAATTAGAATGATTAGAGAATAGAAAATGAAAGAGGTGCATGTTAGTTAAAAATTATGCATTGTTTTCAAATGTTTTATTTTTTTTTATTTTTATTTTTCAACTCTACCAAGCAATAGAGGAAATTTTTTCTTTTTCTATCTTTCATATCAAGCACACTTATAAAAAGAAAAATTATATTTTCTATTTTTTAGTTTCGACCACTTAATTTTACATCCTTCCAATTTTCTTTTCACCCTACCAAACAAAATATAAGAGAAATTTTGATAATTATGTGGCACGCTATAGGGCCCGCGTGGTGGCCAATGACCACTGTCAACAATCTAGTTTTGATTACCAGGAAACTTATAGCCTTGTGGTTAAGCCTGTGACCGTGAGAACTTCACTCACTCTTGCCTTCTCCAATAGCTAACATCTCCGTCAAATTAACGTTAAAAATGCGTTTAGTTAATGAGGTCTAAATGGACCAACGTCTAGGGTTCAAGCAAACAGGTGCGGATGGTGCGTTTGATAGGTTGATGCACTATCTTTTAAGAAAGCATGATTTTACAGCATTACGAGCTGACCCCTCATTGTTTATCAAGCAAGGAACCAAGGTTTTCTTGATGGTGTATATTGACAACATAGATCACGGGTGTAAATTCTCAGGCAATAGACTTGGTCATCGCTACCAATAGGCGATAACTTCAAGTTTTCTTTGAAGGACCTATGACATCTCAATTACTTCCTAGGTATGGAAGTGCAACATACTAAGGATGAACATATACTTGGTCAGAAGAAGCACATTCTTGAGTTGCTTCAAAAGTCAGACACGCTTAATGCTGAACCTACACCAACCTTGTGATCACATCCCCATTGTTATCAGCTAAGGATGGTGTCCACACTTTAATTCCATATGATATCGTCAAATTATAGGTGCTCTTTAACATATTAGCCATTCATCGCCGAACATCTTTATGCAACATCCCCTTGACTAACATTGGAAGGCTGTCAAGCATATACTTCGTTCCTTGAAAGGTACAATCATCCATCACCGACTCATGTTCAAATCTTCCACTGATTTAAGTTTTGTTGGTTACTCCGATTCGAATTAGGGAAGCAATACCAATACTTGTCGTTATACCTCTGGCCACTGTCATTTTTTCTTATGGAAATCCTATTGCTTGGATCTCCAAGAGGTAAAGTGTTGTCTCTTGTTCTTCAGCTGAAGCTGAGGACAATAGTTTAGCAAATACCATGTGTGATCGTCTTGTGGATTAAGTCCTTGTTGACTGAGTTGGAGTTGAATCCTCACGTATTCTTGTCGTTTGGTGTGATAACACCAGTGGGATTGCATACTTTGTCTTTTATATACAGTAGTGTATACATTTCCTTACTGTCGGCACAAGGATCCATAGCCATTGATGAATTCTTTCACTTATTTTTTACACAGTTATCAGTGTAATTTATACTCAATAAAAAACAAAACTACACTTGTAAATAAATAATTCGGTTAAAATCATATAAAACCCCATAGAAATTAGACAGGTCTCATAAGTAAAATATCACGTTCCACATCTATTTGTATAGTCTTGTCTGGCTTAATAAGAGATTTTTCTTACAACAACAACAAAAAAAATTCCCAGAAATCTAATCCATAGCCTATGAGATTCACTACTGCTACTCCCTTAAGCAGTATGCATTAGTATTGAACTTTGAAGGTGTTCTTTAATCTTCTTGTTTTCTTTTTTAAGGGGAAGAAAAAAATCCAGTGATCAACATAGAATCATTTCAGGTTTATGATATTTGACAATATCGTTTCTCAAAAAATGGGGGTTCCTTGAAAACAGTTAAATTAATCTTATTATATATTCAGGAACCTTTGCTTGATTTGATTCTCCTGTTGATTTCTTTCTCCAATTCTTCATGTCCTCCCACATCCTCCACTTCCTACACCCACAAAAACAAATCAGAACCAATAAACTAAATTAATACAAGTTTGGGAATGGATGTTTAAGATGATCGATCACCTTCGGCCCTAGAAACAGCCCATATGGAACACCATTGAATTTTTCTGAATGATGGAGCTGCATTTTAAACAAGAAAAAAAACACCAATCATCAAACAAAACAATTAAAAGACAAATAAGAAATTTATTTTCTATAGCATGTCTCCCATGGTGTAAAATATATCTGGCAATCTGACAAAAAAGTGTGAATAAAAAATGTAAAAAAATTTAAAAAGTGTTGTATAAATAAATGCGCAAAAGTGTATAGTATTAACCTGGTGAGCCGCAGCAACCTTCCTGAAGTAAGGCACGTTAGCGATAGGGCCTACGGGGAATCTCTTATGGACGAGACCATCGTGGACGAACATGTATGCCATTCCAAACATCGTTATACCAAGCCCCTGCCCTCTCATTTCATCAATACGGAATTTATTAGAAAAATCAAGCAGACTACATCTTTTTTTTTTCTCCATAAGGGAAAATGCAGCAGAAAAGAAACTTACAGCACCGAAACATAGACCAGGTACAAGGCCTTTATTGAAGAAACCATACGAGAGAAGAGCAATTGCTGGGACGGCGTTGGTTATGGCGAACACATCGTTTAGCTCGAACGGTCCTTCTCTGGGTCGATGGTGTGACTGCAATTTTATCATATATTCATGATAAATTCATTCTTTTTACCCATTTGTAAGTTCAAGAGTTCAATAGTTTATTAAGCCTTAGGCAGTTAAACAGATGAAATAGGAAAATTAAGGAAAATAAGAGAAGATGAAGTATATAATACCTCGTGCATATGCCATAACGATGCGTGCCAGAGAGCTCTGTGAGCCCATCTAGCCCAAAACTCCATGCCCACCTGAAAATAATAAATAACCCAGTTTCCGACACAACACTCAAATCAACTTTCAAATGCAATTATATATGCACAATTTGATGAACAATACAACTTACAGCGGCACCGACTGCTAAAGTAAATGTACCGAACATTTCAGAAAGAGGCACCTCTCCTCCCTTTAAAGGAAAAAAAAATTCAGATATTGGACATACTATCAAAAAAAAAAAGGTGAAAAGAGAGGAACAAACCTCCATTTGCCACCAAAACCTGTAATAAACGGCCATAACAGACATGGATGTAATTCCAAAGCTAGACATGACAGCGGCAACGAGGTAAGTAAACCTTTCGGATCTCTTTCTAGCTAATTTCTCCGACAGACGCGCCGGTATTAAGATCTGACGATCTCTAACTTCCTCGAATCCTTGTTCCACGATCTGGGTAGGAGCGCTCTGCTTCTGTTCTTCATCCACCACGAAACAAACAGCAAAGCTTTTCTTTCTTCGAGCTCCGTAGGTTGTTATTTTTGGGAGGTGCAGTAAAGGATGGAAAATTGGAGCAGGCTTCAGCAGCGGAAATGAGCGGAAGGGTTTAGGAGTTACGGCGGCGGATAAGCCTACCGCCATGGAAACAAAAAACAACTATAAGAAGCTAGACTTAATTACCGGATAACTACAAGTCTAGAACCTTAAAACAAGCTGACAAATAAATATAGAGGACAACGAAAAAGAAAAGGATGGGCCTCCAATGTTTCCAAAGACCGATGGGTGGGTCGGTTTAGAGCGGAGGTTAAATGCACTGAGACCACAATTTCTTTTTCTTTCTGTGTGATTTGTCGTGGGAATTAATGTAGCTCAATTATAACACTCAGGTTCATGCTAATAGTAGGCCGGTTAAATAAATTAAAAACCCATGTTTCTCCTTCAAATTACAAAGATGCCACTTGATCCCTATTCACTTATGGAATAGGGTAAATAACCGTCACTTAAAAAATTTGCAATTTGGTCATTGTTATTAGGAAATTGTCATTTTAATCATTTAAGTGTTAAGTTCATTGTATACCTTCGTTAAAGGAAACTGTTTTGCATTAATTGACAATTTTCAGTTCAAATTTCCTGTTAACAATTGAGATTCTAATTTATCATTTCCATTATTAATTCCAGTTGATGTTACATTAATGGAGATTTGAAATCTTAATTTGTACATTAAAATTCAAATCAATTAATAAAAAATGTAATATTAAAAAATATTCCCACATAATTTAACGCAAACTTTACATAAATGGCAAATCAATAAATAAAATGCCGAAACGAGTAACACCGAAAATTTTTCATCACATCATTACCCAGATTTTTACATAGATTGCAAATCAGTTAGGTTCAGAAATAAAACAATAAGAGTTTGGTATTTTGGTAACTTAAGTTAAGAGGAAGTGCAAAATATGAGAAAGTGGAAGGAGTTGACGGGTGGACAGAAGTAAGAGGGAGAAATGAGTAGTAGGAATTGCCAGCATGTAGGGAAACGGACAGCCAATCGAATCGAGGTCTTCAAAATTATTGACCTCCAGTTCTCGTCCTCTATTTACTATAGTGTCCTGGCCAAATGTTGGGATTTCGGATTTTTAAGACACGCGTCCTCGTCTTAGCTGTTCTGCTTCCCACCTGGACAATGGCTAGTGCAACCACAGATTTCCCTTGGATCACTGTAGGATTACACTATTAGCCCAGTTTTCCTTTTTAGGGTTAAATTATTATTTAGCGTCTAAACTTAACAACTCTCATTTTAAAGTGTATATTTTTTTAATTTTTAAATTAGGGAATTATTCTCATATTAATATTTAAATTAAACATTTATTTTTACGATATTTAAATTTTTTTTGTCTAAATTAATTTTTAAACTTTTTATATCAGGTTTAAATGAGACTTCTAAATAAAAATAGTTGTCAAATCTCAAAAAGCGATTTAATATTTTTCAATATTGAAGTTGAAAGTGTAATGTGAAATTTTAGTATTTTACTGTGGATGCATTGTACTGAAATTGCTGTTAGTATTGTCACTGTACACTGTCAGTGAACTCTTAACTTGAACAGCTAATTTTTGCTAATTATCTGTATATATAATGAACTAACTTTTCAATTTTCAAAAAATACACTAATCAAATTCTAACGAATTAAGTTAAAAATTATTAACTTCCCAATTTCAAAAAGGTGTGAAATACAAAATTAGACTTAAAAGAAAAACCTTCGGCCATCATAAATTTAATTCTATATTAGGGGTAATAACAGTACTTTGTTGGCCGAGACAAAACTAAACATTGTGATCTCATAACAAGCATAATATTATACAAAGCTAAGGCATTAAATCAGAATTCTAAGATTTTGAATACTAAGCTTTAAAACAAGCAACCCAAAAGACACATAGTCTTCAAACAAAACCTGAACCAGATGGAGCTGCACTATAGCCTCCGCCACCACGACCGAAAGAGGGTCTTCCACCAGAAGAACCCTACACAGTTGAGAAAAACAAATATAAACGCATGTAAGTGAAAGGTTGAACCTTATTCAAAACCAAACACTAGAAGTTCGACATAACAACACCAAATAGAGTTGGTCTCTGAGTAAGGAAAACCAGTACGTAAATGTAATGTCTAACTATACGACTCAGCCAACATGTCTTAATGCTTAACCCTTACTGAAAGTAAGAAAAAATGGCCTACATATTAACCTGGGCTACTACCTAGTATGCAAAATCAGTGTAAACCCCTCACCCATATAAAGAAGTCAGATCAAGCAAAGAGTTTCAGCATGTATCAAAATTAACAACATCAATCAAGATGCAGCTTAAAACTACGCAATGATGTCTTATTATCATATAATCATGAATACTTCGATTGCCTGGATTTAAAATTTAACTAAATCTGCAAGTAAACATCAAGCTGATCATATAAATTCTCGATACCATAAAATCTACGACTACAGTAAAAAAATTGAGTATAATACATTTAGTCAGCATTCGTGTGAAATTACCCTGAAGGATGGCTGGAAATCTGCAGGGGCACCTTCCTTGTCACCACCACGAGGACCTCCGCGGTACCCATCTCTGTCACCAAACCTTGGGCGGTCTCCTTCAAAGCGAGGTGGACCCTAAAATTCAGACAAGCAAAAAAAAAACACTTATTATCGACACGAACAAAGCAAAAGAACAAAAACAATTGAAATGGAAACAAATCAAGGAATAGCGACGAGTAAAAGATGCATTACCGAGGGCGATCACCAGGTGGGCCGCCTAGCCTACCAGGGGGTTTTGTTGATTTCTTCAAAGTAGCAGGCACAATTTCTGATGGAAGATTGAGGTAAGTTCTTAGAAACTCAATCCCATCATTAGTAAGGTACCAGTAATAGTGCATCCAAGCAAATGTCTCGCGGACATATTCCTTGGACTTGAAGCTTTGCATCAGCTTAATCACCTGCAAATTCGGCAAACCGATCTCCGGGTGTTTTGCAAGATTGTAATCTTTCTTTGCATGGCAAACTCCCTCTACAATAACTCACAAGCAAATTTCATTGAGAAAAACAATAAGTAGCCTACTGGGATATCCTTTTTGGTAGTTAAGGTATCATAAAGAAACTTGAACAAAAACCAAAATTATAAATAAATAAAAAAAGTCCCAACTTAAATTTTTTGAAAATAATGGCTGCTTAACAGAATTTAAAAAGCTCACTTCATTTTCTCATCAACAATAATGGAGGATTAATCCCAAGACAAAAAGAACGAAAATTAAGCTAAAATTTGTAACCAATCAAGCAAATGAAAACCGGTACGCACCTTGGAAAAAGTATTTGCAGATTTCTATACGGTTCTTCTCCGGAATAATCTGAGCATATAAACAAATTAGCAAATAACAACTTCAGACGTGTATATACGTATACAAAATGTAAAGAGAACGTACCATGGGTACGAAGTGAAGAGCAAAGGTGAAATAAGTCCTTTTACGGTTTTCTTGCAGGAGCCGGAACAGCGGAGAAGCAACGGCCTTTAAAACCTAGAGAATGGGGGTGATTTATACTGAGTTAGTGGGCCACATTCAACCCCATTCAATGTCCACTAATCTATAATTTATTTATTTTTATTATAATATATATCCATGTCTATAACACATAATATATAAATATATAAATTACGAGTTTTAAAAAACTTTTAAATCCACAAAAATATATTTTAATATTCATTATATTATTAAATTTACAATAAAAATTTTATTTTATCTTTTATATAATAGTTCTGATTTATTTTAACTATATAATTAGATTGAAGTTGAATTTAACCAATAATTAATATTAATTAGTTATGAATAACAAAAAAATTATCAATAATATTTTTTATAATAGGGTTCTTATTCTTTTAAATTATACAATTGTGTTGAATTTTGATTAAATGTAATATCAATTAATTATTAATAATATATTTTATTTTAGGTTATTTATCACATCACAATGATATCAATTAAATAAATAAAAATTATCTTTTAAAGAAAATGATAAGCTACTTATTATCATTATATAATTTTGTACTTTATTATTTATATTATTATATAATATGATTTAAGTAAAAAAAACATTATACTTTAATTACTGTAATTAAAATATAATATTTTAAAAAATAACTAAATGATTTTAAAAAAATATTGAATGCTTAAAATTAGACATGTTCATGAGTCGGGCAACTCAACTTGGCCCAAAGGTCTTCCCGAAATGTGGGAGGATTTGGACAAAAATTTAGGACCGAAAAATTAGCTCAGACAAAAAATAAGACCCGTTTAAAAAATGAGTCGAGCCTCGAGTAAGGCGTTTTTGGCCCAGGCTTGGCTCGGCTCGACCCGAATTCACAAAAGGATAAAAAAATCTATACTTTTTGTTATTTTTAAATGTTATTTTCTTGTTGTTTTCTCTCCATTTTACTACTATTTTACTATTATATTACTACTATTTTGTTGTTATTGTTTGGATATTATATAAAATTTATTTTATTGTTAATTTTGTTTTTTTAAAGGCATCTGTTAATTTTGTTATTATTTTAGAGTCATTATATCTATATTAGTGTTATTTAAGTATACATATTTTTAAAATTTATTTTTAATTTGTTGAAAAATATTTATTTTGATATTTTTAATATTTTTTTATATATTATACATATTTAAAAAACATAAAAAAAATTAATACTAACTGGTTGAGTTGGGCCTGAATTTTAACATTTTTATTCTAAGTTATACTTGAATAAAATTTTAGATCTATTTTTTAAGATAAATCAAGCCCAAACTTAATAAATAAGTCTAAATTTTTAGTTGAATCCAAGCTGGAGCGAACACCTCTAAAATGAGATTAGTAGTTAGTTAAATTGTAGATTACCCATAAATAAATTATAAATAATCCTATTTTCCTTTATCAGTTTTCACTCAAGTGTCTCGAACAACAAGAAGGTCGCAAAGGCGCCTTCTTCTGTCGAGCCAATCGACGATCACAAAGCCTGAATTGGAGACCAAAATATCATGGGCTTACCGACGGATCCCCCGCACCACCAACTCCGTCGCAACGTCACCAACTTCTTCCGCACCACCACCACGTCTCTCTTCTCTCACTTCTCCACTCCCCAAACGCCGCCGTGCCTTCCATTCGCAGACTCGCCTTTAGAGTCAGATCTGCCCAACTCCATATCTTCCAAATCCGCAATCAAGGGAGTGTCTTCGGCCGAGTCAAGCTCCGGCTTCCCATCAACGGTCAGGATTTCGGGACTCAATTCCCCTGGCAAGAGTGGTGGCCCCGCCTTTGTTGGCCGAGTCTTTAGCATGTGCGATCTTTCTGGGACGGGTCTTATGGCTATCTCAACTCACTTCAATATTCCCTTTATTTCTAAAAGGTCTCTTCTTCAATTAATCTTAGCTTTGAGATTGACAGAATTTGATAATTTTTCATCATTGGTACATGTATTTTGCTCAACACCATTTCTTGATGAATGATTTGAATCTCAGATGTTATTCTTTTAAATGCAATTCTTTGTCAAGAACTGTAAATTCATATAAGAAATTGCTTCTGTTTTGCTTGAATTTAAGTTCTTTTTATATCCATTGATGTTTAGAACACCGGAGTGGCTTAAGAAGATATTTGCAAACATTACTACGAGTGAAAGAAATGGCCCTGTTTTTCGCTTCTTTATAGATTTAGGTGATGCAGGTATGGGTCTTTTGCCGCCCAGTTTAGCTTTTGGTTGGAAAGAAATTGCAGTCTTATAAGATGATGTATTGTTTTTCTTTTAGTTAATTATGTCAAGCGACTTAATACTCCGAGTGGGGTGGTGGGTGCTTGTCGTCTTGATTTGGCATATGACCACTTCAAGGTAAAGTTAAATTGATTCAACTTTGTGTCCCTTCATGTCTATTGGATGTTAATTTTCGTTGGTTGACTGCTATTGCTTTAACATCGAGGATCAAACATCTAATCATGTTACAGTTTGTCACTTGTCAATGTTTTGGAAACTTTGGATATGCTTTGGTTTGTTGGAGTAACTTCTATTAGTTCACTAGTAATATATAATGTATGACTTCCAATATTGTGCTGGGTTTTCCAACCAAATATATTTACTGAATTTTAACACATATAATAATCCCTCTACAGGAAAACCCTCACTTATTTCAGTTTGTTCCAAATGAAAAACAGGTACCATCTAATTGTAATCATTTGCTATATAAAAATTGTTCTTATGGTATGTCAAGATTTTCTTTATGAAGAAAACATCTGTTGTATTCACAGGTAAAGGCTGCCAACAAAATTCTTAAGAAAATTCCACAAAGTGATGGAAAGAGAAAGGTTGATGGTGTTCCTGTTTTCAGTGCTCAAAACTTGGATATTGGAATAGTTACTTCTGATGGGATTAAGTGGTCTGTTCTTTGGTTCTCTTTCTATCAAAGTGTTGTATGTTTTGATTGCATAGAGTTTCCGTCAAGTTCTCATATCTAGGAATGCAGATATCTTTAAGTAGCTGAGTTAGGGTTTTTGATGCTTGTCTAGCTCACTATTTTGTCCATCAGGTATACTCCTTACTTCTTTGATAAAAACATGCTGGATGATATTCTGGAAGAGTCTGTTGATCAGCATTTCCGTAGTTTGATTCAAAACCGGCACATAGAACGCCGAAAAGATGTAGTTGATGATAACTTGTCAGCTGAAGTGATTGAAGAAATTGAAGATAGCATGTGGGAGCCTCCAGAGGTTACAGATTTGTTACTCTCGAGTTTTGCATTATATAGAAAGTTAAAAGTGTTAAATGGCAGTGATTGAAGCAAATTGAATGTGGGGATTATCAAATAGTTCAGCTGTTATGGTTTTTGAAACGTTGTCGGATAGCTGGGATAATGATAATTTTTAGGTCTATCTTTTTGCCTTGTGTTCAAAATTTGGAGCCTTGTGAGAAACAGATGCAGTCTTTTTGGGATTTAGTATAGTATTTGCCAAAAAGATGTACAACTTTCTGGTTTCCCTTTTTGTTTGCTAAAGTGTATGCTTGTCAAAAGAGTCTACTGCATGTATTATACCATAAATACAATCAAAATAGACTTCTGAGAGATAGAGGAGGCAATTTAGGATGCACTTTGTTTAATATTTGCGTATAACAATAATGTTGGGTTGTTATTTGTGTGACTGCTGACTGCTGTGTTATTATTTTATCTCACAGGTTCAAGAATTTCTGGATGAGGTTCCTCCTGCCATACCTTTGAGTGTCATTTCAAAGACCACCGAGATTCAGCTTCTCTATGCTGTAGATAAGGTACTCCTAGGTAATAGGTGGTTGCGAAAAGCCATGGGCATTCAACCAAAATTTCCTTATATGGTTGATTCATTTGAGAGAAGGTAAACCATATGCCACTTTGACTCTCATTGTCACACAGTGATGTTAAACATTTACAGTACTGATGTATGTTTTCCTTGACTTCTTGAAAAGAAAAAAGAATTCTTTAAAAATAGAATGTCTTTACAGTTTATACTTGCTGAGGCTTGAATGATTAAATAAAGTTGATTTTTCCTACAAATATTTGTAATATTTGCAGTGAAACTGGTCCTATATTTCTTATTGATTAAATAAGCTTTCCTCTTATGTACATCAGAACTAGACAGTCGATCCTTTTTTTTTTCATATTTTAAATGTCAAAATGTCAAAAATATGATGGAGCTAGGTCTTATTGTTTCTGTTTTTATCTATGGTGCTTGGAGTTGGGTACGAGCGTTGGACATGAGATATATCTCCTGATATGAGTATGTTTAATTCTTTCTTTAAGATTTCCATGTACTTGGAGGGTCCAAGGAGGTTCATATCCTCATGTCCAAATATGTGTTAAAATGGGTTTCTGAATCAGGTACTTCAAGAAAAACGGAGAGACAGAGAAAATAGGTTTTGATGCAATGTTTACACTGTTGCAGGACTGCTTCTTCGTTTCTTAGAGCCTCAGAGCCAGCCACTTACCTCTCCAGCCCTGAAACATATAGCAACATGACAGAGCTCAAATTTGTTGATAATGCTAATGCCGATGATGGACAGAG
Source organism: Gossypium hirsutum (assembly GCF_007990345.1). Lineage (NCBI taxonomy): Eukaryota > Viridiplantae > Streptophyta > Magnoliopsida > Malvales > Malvaceae > Gossypium > Gossypium hirsutum. The sequence continues at coordinate 78,733,679 of NC_053432.1, forward strand.
ACAAGATTTCAGGTTTCCTCTCGGAGATTGGTTTAGTCTTCCATGGTTGAAACATGAAAGAAAACCTAGAAAGAAATCTGATGCAAGGTGCCACCATATTGATTGTCCATATAAATGCCTTTTTATCATTAATCCTTACTTATTAAACTGATCTTTTGTCCTTTTTGAATGTAAAGCCCATCAAAGGAATGCAAAAGGCAACACTTTCAAGCTAACCCCTTGCTTCCGAAGATCACAATGGTTGGCATCTCAACAGGAGATGGACAAATGAGCGAATCTAGTTTGAATAATACTATGGACGATCTAATAAGAGAGTTGGAGAGCACTGAAGAGGGAAGTAGGAGTGACAGTGAGATTAACAAGTTAAAAGTCGAAAATAGAGATCCGCTATTTGTTGCAAATGTGGGCGATTACCATTGAGGCTTGGCAAAGACAGGTTCGGCACGATGGTTTCAAGTTGGAAAGAACTGAATATGCTCATCCAAATCGAATTTCTTTTCTAACTAGGTAAATAAAAATCGTAAATTAGCAATGTTTATATTTTGAAGGATATAGTCAAAGTCGATTTCAGAGCTTAGTTGATGCAATTATTCGCAAGTATTCAACGTGGCCTCCATTGTAATAAAATGAATATATAAATAGTTATAAGCTTAAAGGGATGTATGTGGGTAATTAATTCTCTTTGCATGACAAAATAAGCATTATTGGCTTTCCCCTCTAATCCAACATGTTTCGTCTAATAATAATGCTAAATTAGAGTAATCTTTATTAATACATGGACAGGCTTCGCATTTCTCAATGGTGGATCAGCCCCCCGATTTATTTACATTTGCGCCCAACACTTAACTAGTTGGTCCAAAGCGGCACGAGAAGTTCCACCCTGACCCGTGCCGCCGCTGCCTCACTCCGTTTCCATTAACTCTCTGACTCGCTTCTCTACCTCCTCCGCGCTAACCAACCCATTCTCTGACTCATTAACAGGCAAAGCCAGCTTCAATTCCTCCAATAACAGTATTTTGTTCAACTTTTGTTCCGCATAAAGTAACCATGCAACCATCGGCACACCAGTGCAAATGGATTCCAGTACCGAGTTCCATCCGCAGTGAGTCACAAACCCGCCCACCGAGTCATGACCAACACCGCCACCTGCGGTGCCCATGCCTTGAGGACGAGCCCTCCGTCACTAGTGTGGTCCAAGAAACCTTCCAAGGATGGGTGAGAACCTTTGGAGAAACCCTGTTTATTGTTATTGGGAGGAGGATTACTCACCACCCACGAGAACCTTTGGCCACTTCTCTCTAATCCAACAGCTATTTCCATCTACCAAAACACAAGAACACCACGCTTCTCCTTCAAACACTCTTCTCCTTTATCGCCATTTCCATTACGATGCGTATCAATCAGCGGTCCGACACAGAAAATTGGAGGCGTTTGAGTTTGATTTGGACCATCTGGAATTGAGAAACCTAGAGATAAGGCTTTGACGGCCTTGGGCTCAAGTGTCTCGAATGTGTTGATAATATTACCAGCTGATTTCGCTAAATGGGCGGTGCAGTTAATCAAGAAATCGCATTTTATGGTGTTTTTTAAAAGCGTCGTATCTGGTAAATGGTTTAAAGGGGTGGGAGGCAACCAAGGGAGGTGAAAAACAGTGTCGATATCCTTGAAGTTGTCCATTGTGTTTGGATATGTTATCACCTTGGTCATCGTATCTGCGAGATTATCTGCTGTCAGGAATATTTTGAAGTGATTTATCTCTCCTGATTTTCTAGTACAATAATTTACACGCTTCTAACCCTATTAGAACAAAAGTATAAATATTAGGTAAGTGAAGGTAAAGAGCGAGGCAACTGGTGTTTGAAGTGAAAAAATTGTAAGCTGGGATACCAAGATGGGCGGCGATTTCAAGAGCTGGATAGCAGAAGAGATCGATGATGAGGGAGCGAAGAGTGGAAGTGAGGGCAACTCGGACATGGACGTTGTTGAGGTTGACGAGGTCGCTGGTGAGGGCGTCGGGGGCGTCGTAAGAAGCCGGGTCTAGAGGGATTGGAGGGAGTTGGTGGAAGGAGATTAAAGGGATGGTGGCGAAGAAGGCGGCGATATATGAAGCTGTGGAGCCTACTTTAAATGGCGGGGTGGTTATGAGGATGATGAGGGTGAAGGATGGATGGTGGGTTAGAATAAGCTTTGCCTAGCTCCACGGTGGATATGAGATGCCCCATGCCTGGTGATGGAAACAGTACTATGGCCTCCATAGCTCTCCCTCACTCTGACAATCAAAGTTTGGAAACTTTAAGACAAGACGATGTTTTTACCAAAAACCAAAATAAATACTAAATTTCAGCCAATGCCCAAGTTGTCTTTGATATATTCCCAAGTATCAATTTTCTTTTCTAATTTTTACAGTTGAAGGAAATTAAAATGTTTATTTAGTTTTCATTAAAAGAAGTTAGTATTTTTATTTTTGTTATTTTGACATTGAAATTTATTCAAATTTAAGGTGACCAAAATGATCCTATATGATCTGTTTTAAGCTTTACAATCAAATTTGAATGTCGAAATAACGCTAATTTATTTATTCTTTTTGACAACAAAAGCTGCAAATTTGTAAATGATTTCACTCAAACTAAAAATGAAAATTTTAATTGAACCCTAGCAAAAAAATTAAGCTTTCAATAACCCATAAAAGAATCAATCAGTAGATGATTGGCGACGGAGATTATAGACATACAGTTTTTCCATGCCCTGCGAGAAAAGAATTGTGTGGCAGATGCCCTAGTCATAGATGTTCTTCTTTGACGTTTTCCTACTGTTGGTGTTGATTGTGCTGTATTCCGTTGAGTTGTTCCTTTTGCAGGCTTGGTTTGTCGGTTATACCAATTCAGATTTTTTTCTATTTTTTATTGTCACCGAGAAAACATATAATTACAATAAATAATTACCTATATTAATAATTGGAATAAATTTGGATCAACATGATTTAAATAATATGAAATCTCAAATATAAGGACACCTCACTTGTGTAAAATGCACCATATAGAATGTAGTTAGTTTAGACTTTTTCAACATTTTTTTTTTAATTTTATGTAAATATACATTTGGTCTGACAAAATAGAAGCAATTACTTGCATCGTTACAGCAACTAAAGACTTGGATTCTGGTTTCCAACTTTTCTGTTTCACACAACGCATACACTAGCAACAGGAACTTGGCTATATATATACACACATGGAGTTCATATTACGAATATCTCAATCTCAGCTAACTCTCTTAGAAATTCAGGAGAACTCCAAGAGTCAACACGAAGAAAGAACAGTACCCTTTTCCTTTGACAATATAGCAATGGCGGGGCAAAGTTACGAACAGCGAAAGACAGGGACTGAGTCAGCTGCAGAGGCATCCAAGGAGCTGAAGCGAAAGAAACGCATGAAATTGGTGGTATACGCAGCAGCTTTCGCCATTTTCCAGACCATTGTCATCTTGGTTTTTTCACTTACAGTGATGCGTATCAAGAACCCCAAGTTCAGGCTCACCTCTGTCACCGTCGAGGATCTCACGGCAGCCCCCACCCCAGTTTCCTTCAACATGAAACTCAGCGCCCAAGTTGCTGTCAAGAACACAAATTTCGGCCACTTCAAATTCGACAACACCACCATTTGGTCCGATTACGGGGGAGTTGGAGTTGGGGAAGCATTTGTTGCAAGAGGAAGAAGTAAGGCAAGATCCACAAAGAAGATGAATGTGACAGTGGAATTGAACTCAAACAATATACCCAATAATTCAAGCTTGGAAAGTGATATTAAAGCAGGGTTTGTGGCACTGATATGCCATTCCAAATTGAGTGGGAAAGTGCAGTTGATGAAATTGATCAAGAAAAAGAAATCTGCAAAAATGAGTTGCGCCATGCTACTCAACATGGAGACCAGAGTTGTCCAAGACATCAACTGCCAATGAAGTCGAGCTTTGCAATATCGCTACTCTACTACAATATTCTCACAGCGTTGAGGCTTATCTAGAACTAGGTAACATTACAGGCATAAAAAAGTTGTATTGAAATTATTTTTCAAACCAAATCAAAAAAGTAGCGAAGACATGTATTTTGGTTACACGCAAGGCTCCAGCCTTGTTTATTACTAATGAGAAGTGTTGCTTAAAAAAACTGTCCATATCTGATATTTCATACCAGAATATAAGACAAGGAAGTATTGGTGAATAAATTAACTAGGCATAAACTCATTCCCAGCTTTTTAAACTAAATGAAGCGTATATTACACCACTCACCACCTACCTCTCAAGATAAACAGATTTTGAACCTGGCCACTTAGAGACTTTTGGGCACAATGACAGCAATGGCAGCCCGTAGTGCCAAGACCAACATACAACTAGGTCGTGCCAGATCCAATCAAATGATGGACAACGGATCTCTGTTGCTTATATTCCCGTATTATGCGAATTCAGCAGCAGTTTTCCAAAATTGATTCACCAGTAATCTCCACATGAGCAAACACCTTTCTGGAAATGATGAAACCTATAAGTATCCCTGACCATGATTTCACGTTCAGTGATCTGTGAAATGAGCTTAGCAGCAATATGGCAATCCCTGCAGATACGGAGATTCTTGGTGATTCGAATAGGTGTCCCCGATTTAGTATTTAAAATAGCAAACACAATAGCCAACTTCTCACTGTGAACAGCCAGGTGACCTTCCTTATCTTCCTCCTCAACATCATGAAGTGCGGACTGAGTTTCCGGGACATAACCGGCCTCTTTCATCTTCCCCACCAGAAAGTCTAATTTTTCGTAGATGTCCTTTGACTGTGGATGTGACTGATCACCAGCAAGAAAGGTATAAACCTGATTGTTGATCTCAGTATTGCTAGCACCAGCCATTTTCTTGATCCCTTTGCTCTTCATGATTGATCTAACAGTTGTAACATCTTCCCATCTACCAGCCTTCGCATATATGTTCGATAACAAGACATAATAACCAGATGGCTCGGGTGCCAATCGAAAAAGATGATCAGCAGCAAGGAGTCCAATATTCATGTTAGAGTGCATCCAACAGGCACCCAACAAAGTTCCCCATATCCTCTCAGTAGGTTCTATTGGCATCTTTCTGATGAAATTATAGGCTTCCTCTACTTGCCCAGAGCGTCCAAGTAAGTCTACCATACAAGAAAAATGTTCTACCCTCGGAACAATCTTATGCTGGTCCGTCATCAAGTTAAAGAAATACCACCCTTGGTCCAGTAACCCCGCATGGCTACAAGCTGAAAGAACTGAGACAAATGCAATAGAATCTGGAGTCAGACCTGAGTTCTGCATTTTAGAGAAAAGGGCCACAGCATTGTAACCTTGGCCACTCATCCCATAAGCTGAGATCATAGAAGTCCATGACACAATATCCCGAAAATTCATCTGATCAAACACCGCCTTTGCTTCTTTTAAGCATCCACATTTTGCATACATGTCGATCAATGCATTCTCCAGTGCCAAATTTGGAAGGAGTTTCTTCCTATCGATATATTCATGAATTAGTCTTCCAAGAAAAATAGCCGAAAGATCACCACAAGCAGGAAGGATACTAGCAATGGTAAAAGAATCTGGTTCGATCCCGTATGCCTCCATAAGTGAATACAAATCGGCAGCTTCACTTGACAATGAATTGTTCACAAAAACCGAAATCATCACATTCCAAGAAACCACACTTTTTTTAGCCAACTTCCAAAACATTTCTTTAACATACAAAATATTATCAGAGGAAGTGTTGGTCACTGCTGGTAATAGGCTGGACATAGTCCCAGCATCAGGTTGTATCCGCAATAACTCCATTTCCCTACAAACATCCAATGCTTTATCAAAGCATTCATTTTGGGCGTATCCAGAAACCATTGAATTCCAAGAAACAACATCTCTGATAGGCATTTCATTGAAAGCTCGCCGTGCTTGGACCAAACATTTACACTTCGAATACATAGCAACCAGCCCATTCCCTATAAAAAGATTCAAGTCCAGACCAACTTTAACCACAGAACTATGGATTTGCAAACCGACCCGCAAATTATCAGACCCGGAACATGCCTTTAAGGCACAAGGGTAAGTATAGTGATCAGGGCTAAAACCATGAGTAGATAACTCTTTGAATATAAGAAGAGCATCGTGATAGCAACGGTTGTTTACACAGCTTCTCATCATGACGTTAAAGAAAACGATGTTCTTTTCAGTAATTTCATCGAATATGTGGCGTGTGACTTTTGGTTCCCCGCAAGCTGCATAAGCTCTCATTAATTTGATGGCTATAGATGGGTTGAAGCGAAGATTTTGGTCATTGAATATCTTGGAATGGAGCTTTCTTAACGTTCTGATATCTGGGTATTGGTCCAATATTTTACCGCAAAAATCTTCATTGAGAATAGGTTGAGGTTTCGGGGTTGATGATGATGAAGCAAAGTCTTTTAGTTGCTTGGCAGTTGAGAAATGGCGGCAATGAGGAGTAATGGCTCTCATTAGCAAGTGTGGATTTTTGAAATGCTAGCTTTTTGGTCCCAGCGGTTCCTAATTAGGCAGACTTATACGGGAATTGATGTCAGAGGAGGTAAGGTTTGAGAATGTTGGTCAGATCCCCAAAACAAAATACTACTAATAATAAGAAGAAGAAAAAACTCTTATTCCTCAGAAGCGGGAAAAAAGAATGGGCATCTTACTTAACGTTTAAAGTTGTAAGCTTACATCAAATTAACCATATGAACAATGACAACCTAGTTATAACTACTTCACAAACAATCAGAGACTGATTAAGATCAAACCAGTCTGGTTAAATATTTTGCAATGTTAAATGGTGTATTCATGGCACCAAGCAACTTCCTTCTACTTTGTTAAAAGGCATTATGTCAGCTGCTGGTGAGAAACCGTTATTCTTATTACATATCATCTTGGAACAAAGCCTTTGAGACAGGACCATGAGGGTGCGCTCTGCAGTCTCCATAGTCATCTTTGTCATCGGTGGTGGTTCTGCAGGTGCTTGACCGCTTCTTTTCTGTCATTGGGGTCTCACATACCATGTCATAGCTTGCCTTGCTGCGACTCTTCCTTTTTGATAGTTTCCGAAGATTATCTGACTTGGATTTCATTGCCTTCGGCTGCTTTGGAGCCCAAACTCTCTGTAAATCTGGCATCCAACTTGTAAAAGATGAGAAGCGCCGAGCCCTCTCCCTCATCTCCTGAGCCTGAATCAGTTTCAGTTCATGCTCCTCGGTCCTCATTACTTGGAGAATTCTTTTGTTATTGTATTTCTGCAGTTGGGGGGACTCCTCTTCTATTGAAACTGGTTCATGATTTCTGGAGTGTACATCTTCCTCAGGTTTTTCTTTCCAGGAACGGTTACTGTCCTCGCTGTTCAGTAGATGATTTGGCAATTCATCCTCATCATCAAACAGTAACAAGTCCATCTTCCTATAGATTCTATCAACAATATCTCCAAGAGAGAGATAATACCTGAAATTAAATGTTCCAAAATTTACTTTCCAAAAAACAAATAAGTTCCAAAGTTTATTTATCGATGGTTATATGCTTAAAACTTCTCTAGAAAGAGAGAATTTATTTAGCCTTGGTTTTTTTTACCGATACTCATTATCAAATATGTATAGGACACGAGTGAGAGACACAAGTACTACAATGAAAAATGAAAATTCAGAGTAATATAATATGTACCTGCTCTTTATGATTTTTTCCACATACTTGTCAAGCCTCCAATCACCAAAAAAGCCACCATCAAGATGGCACTGAATAGACTCCAGTAGCGAGCAAATTTGTTTTACAAATTTCTGCTTCATAGGCTCCTCAATAATTGCACCAACTTCAGACTGAAGAATCTCCATACGAAACAAAATTTGCAATTCGTATCTTCATCATGTTAAGGAAATTTGCTGAGCTTAGAGCCAATTGTTCACTATACAAAAGCAAAAGAAGAACCATTGCAAGCATAGAATCAAGAAAAGAGAACTTATTGTTATAAGTGAAATAAAGATATAGTGCATCTCATGAATATGCAGGGTGACAAAAAGGATACTCTCTAACTACATTAGCTGAAGCAGATTCAGTAGACCTTGAATCTGATGCCTGAGAGGATTGATCCCTCCTTTTATGCACAGCAGCTAAGTCCTTTGGCTCTCTCAATAAAAGTTCAATTAGTTCAACAGCAGCTTTACTAGCACAAGCATCAATAGTTTGCACCAGAGAGGTTTGACTTTCTGAAATGCCTTCAATTTCATGCTTTTGACATAACCAATAAATAGATGAACGCACGAGCCGTTCTGCAAAAGCTCCTAATTCTACTTCTCCGGATTCTAGTCCTTGTTTAATTTTATTAGGAAGACTATCGAAGAAATTTTCTAAAGTTCCTGAACAAAAATCATTACCAGCATCATCTAAAACTCTCGAGCAACCTTCTCCAGCTGATGCAGAATAAGATGCCAGTTGTTCAATATCTTGAGGCAACTCGATTGGTCTATGATTGATTTCTTCTTTAGCATTCTGATCTGGCTTGGCACTCTCTTGTATCTTAAAACTCACATGACCACATTTTTGAACCTGCTTCATCCAGCATTTTAGAAATTTTAACTTCTTCAATTTACAGGCCCTAGAAAAGTAACATGCTTCTAAATCTATCTCTAAATGTTCGACTGCTGCTTGGCAGAAGGCACTCCAGGTGAGGTCATGAGGCAAGGGTGACTTTATTTTGTTCTTCCTTTTTCCGGGGAACTTGTGGGAAGGTGAGGACTGAGATTGAGAATCTGAAAATACAAGAGCGTGTTTTGAATCAACATGGAGCCTCAAATTTTCATCATCTCTTTTTGCAGCTGCTGAATCAACCTTACTAGATTCTAAAAGCTTGTTAGGGCAGAACCCATCACTGGTTATACAAATCATAGCTGAAAAAACAGTGAATGGCTTCAGGATTCCTGTATGCAAATCAGAATTGCCATCCGAAAGAGATACCAATGCCCAGTAACCTTCCCTATGAAGAAAACTCAAGAAGATTAGCCAAATCCCAACAGGTTTTCTCGCCAATGGTTCACCCATATCCCTTGCAAGTATTTGAAGAACTCTATCAGCATAAAACTCACCTGAATCATCTTTTTTATCTTCCCCAGATTTTCCCAAGGATTTACAAACAATGATCGGATTCAAGAAGCTTCCCTCAAATTTCTCACACTCATCATACCTCCTCAGCGCCCTAACGCGTACTTTGGTTACTCCACCCAAATACTGATCCAAAAAGGAGCTATTCTTCTGGTTATCAGCTCTCGTTTGTTGATTGCTGGTACATATTTTGAAATTGACAAACTCAAGCTCACAGCACTTACATTCTAATGGTTTCCCAGTGGCATCTAATATCTCAAGACTTAAATGGGCGTTTCTCTTTCTACCAGAATCATCATTAAACTCAAAGGTAGGAGAAGTGTTCGACGAGACTGCAATGTTGGGATAAATCAAACCAAAAGGAACAATGGCAGAACCTAAAACAATAGAATCCGAAGAACAAAATCCCCAACCTAAACTCCTAATCCCATTCCCCAAACACTTAAACCCCAAATTCTCTAAATCACCATTTTCCCAAGGCTGAAACTTTAAATCAACCCAGCAACAATGAATATCCCTACAAACAAGCGCATCATTGACACTCCCGAAAACCCCAGAAAACTGCTTAACAAAAGAACCTAAATCATTCAAACATTCATGATCCACTTCCACGTCAAAGAATTCACGTACCCAATTCAGGTCCCTATGAACCGGAGATAACAAAATTACCAAATTAGACCTAATCAAAACGGAGTTACCAGAGTTGGACATCGTACCGACGACTGGATCGGGGATTAGTGGGTCCCAGGCGTAGTCATGCACGAGCTGGCGCAATGAGGCGGCGAGATTTAAAGCCCGAGAAGGATACAAAGGGAAGGAGGCTTTGTTAATTATGGTGGGGAGAGAAGTGAGGAAATGAGTGAGGGAGTGGAGGGTGGAATCTGAGTGATTGAAAGAGAGAGAAGAGGAAGGAAATGGGAGTTTGGAGGAGGAAAGGAGAGGGGAAAGAGAGGAAAAGAAGGGTTTGAAAGAGAAGAGAGAAGAGGATAAAGGAGGGAAGGAGAGAAGTGTTTTGGAGGAAGAAATGAGGGTTTTGAGATAGGGATTTGGGTCTTGGAGATGGAGAAGTGGATTTAAGTCTATTAGGAGAACAATGCGTTGGGTTTTGCTGTAGTTTGGGAATGGGTCTATGGCTTCAGCCGCCATTGATGAAGAATGAAGAAATTGCAAAGCTTTTATTTAGTTGAAAATAAATAGACACAAATCAAGCCACAGTTTGATTGCACAGACAATGGAGAAAGGTAGAGAAAAGGGTAAGAAAATGTATAAAAATAAAAATAAAAAATTGAAGTTAGAAGAAGAAGAGATCAAAAGAACAAATACACTTTGAACGACTTCGTTTTAGGCTTTACCTTTCGTATTTGTTGGCGGGAAGTGGGAAGTGGCGGCAAAACACAAAAAAATATAAGTAAAACTACAACAAAGGTCACTAAGCTATTAGTAAATTTACGGTTTAGTTATTCAACTTCAAAAAGATATAAAATGATTACTAAGTTATTTAAAACTTTTCATTTAAGTTATTAAATTATGCGAGAGTTTTTATTTAAATCAATGAGCTGTTAAGTTTATTTTTTTAGAAAAGTCCATTTAACAAGCTCCAAGCAACAATTCAATGATCGGAATAGATAAATAATAATCAACGAGTAAAAGAACATACCTTAAATTCAAATCAACCTAGTAGTCAGTGTTGGAGATTAAAGAATAAAATTGTTTAGGTTTTGATTCGTAAACTAGTGATGTTCAAAACTGTTTCATGAAAAAAAATTAAATTGTGGAAAAGAAGAGGAATGAGAGCTTTTAATTGGTGCAAAAATTGCAAACAAAGAAGCCATATACAACAACGATTTTAACAACCTAATGACTTAAATGAAAACTTTCGAATAGTTTAATGGTCATTTAGTAACCTTTTGAAGTAAAGCAATTAAAACGTAAACTTATTAATAATTTAGTAACCTTGGATGTAGTTTAATTAAAAAAAATAAAATAAGATAAAAAGATAAAGGTTAAAATATAAATTCCTATACTTTTATATATTTAAAATTTAATCTCCGTACTTATATTTCAAGAATTTAGCCCATCTACTTTTCATATTTCAAAATTTAGACCCAATTAATAACATTTTTAAATTTCTTTAGTTAAATTTACTGGTGGGAAATTTTAAAATTAAAAAAAAAAACTACTCTTATTAGCTTAGCCCTATAACAAAAAATAGCATAGTATTGAACATGTATTTAACATGAGAATTTTAATGATATTAACAATTGAACTTACATTTTTAAATTCAAAAAATAAAGAAATCAAACTCTTTGAAATAAAAGTAGGAAGATTAAATTTCAAATATGTGAAAAGTATAAAGACTTATTATATCACATTTATCTTTCTCAATGAATATAAACAATTTATTATTTCAAATAAACTAATTTATATTAAATAAAAATTAAGGACTAATATAAATACAAATTAAAGGTTTTAATATTTAAAAGAAAAATGATGAGCATTTTTTATTAATTTAATGAAAAAATAAAGAATAAAATGGTTAATCTAATAATCTATTAAATATGCTAGGTATTTATATTTTTCTATTTTTGAAATTAATTATTCTTACACTGAAAATTATTGACGATTATATACAAATATATTAAAATTATTTTTGAAACTGATGATGGCCATTTGAGAGACCGGAACATGAAGGCCACTGTCATAACCAATGAAACAACATGACAGTTGCTCGGGCTCCAATCCTACAGAACAATGGTATTGAGAAGCACTTAAGTCCATACACACAACATGGTAATACTTTCTTTCGCTACAAGTATCCTAGAATGACCATATGTATAATCTGTTTCAAAGCAGAAAGAAAAAGAAAAAGAAAAAGAAAAATGCAAAATATTGGTATCACATTATAATTCCCAGTTTTTCTTCATATAAAAACTATACTGTGTCTAGTTTATATCATCCTCGTGATGAGCTGTTCAGGAAATGTGCCAATGCTTTGTCAGTATCATTGTCATACACGAGCAAAGCATCAGCGACGTTGTTTGCTGAGAACCCCATTTCTCGCAGTAGGTTGTAACCATTGACAAATTCCCGAACCTAAAGAACCAAAGACGAAAAATAAATAACCAGCAAAATACATTATTTAATCAACTTACTGTCATGTTCTTAACTAAATAATTGGAAGGAATTCTAGCATGCAATTAAACCAAAATTACTGTAATGTTTGGCGTCTGCTAATCAAGAAAATGCAGGTAGAGAAAAGAGCCTCAATCGTAAGCATAAAAAATTCGGTGCATCATAACATGATATACTTGTAGACATTAAGGTTGTGGTGGCAATCAAAATCCAAACTACATTTTCATATTATTACATCACAAGAAAGGAGTGCTTAACTAAATAACTGGAAGGAATTCTAGCATGCAATTAAACCAAAATTACTGTAATATTTAGCGTCTACTAATCAAGATAATGCAGGAAGAGACGAGTCTTGATCTCAAGCACACGGACTATAACATGATATGCCAGAAGACATTAAGGTGTTTTCATATTATTACATCACAAAAAAGGACTGCTTCACTAAACAACTGGAAGGAATTCTAGCATGCAAACGCAACTAACCAGAATTACTCTCTTGTTCTGCGCCTGCTAATCAAGGAAAAGCGGGTAGACAGGACATAAAACATAAGTAAAACCATAGCATGCTATATTAGAAGAATGAAATCAAATCCTACTTACATTTACAGAAAATTACATCACAAGAAAGAAATGCTTCAACAAAGCTCTATGTTAGGACAATAATTAATCCATACACAATGTTTACAAGTACAATCATCAGGTTCAGGTGTTATAACTCTTCGGATGAATAGTTAACATACCTTGGTTGGACTGTCTCCATAATTTGCAACAGCGATGATGACAGCGTCTTGGCTGAGACCAGAGGCAATGTATTTGTTTAACACAGAATCCGAATTTACACCCTGCACATTCAAATGATTTAAATCCTTTCAAAGATAATATACTGGTTTAGTCAAAACAAAATTCCAGTAGCTCAAAGTAAATAAAGCAAGGAACAAACAAGTTATAATGTCAATGGAAGATTCAAAGGAAGTCTAAAACTGTATCTGAAATAAGAAGAAACGTACGGAGGAAGGAGTTGATTGGGTAGGTTCCGAACGATTATTTTCCAAGTCAAGTTGGCTCAAATTCATGAATTCCGCATCTGGTTGAGCCAAGATTTTCCTCTCAAACTCGAAATCAAACTGGAAATTGCTTCGACGAATATCCCCAACTTGCGGCGAAAACTGAGGCTGCAAAAGAGAACAGTAATAATTAACCGGATAGCTCTGACAGCTTAACTTATTCCTCTAATTAAAACCGGAAAAAGGAAGTACCGGAGGAGTAATTCGATAATCTGGTTTCAAAACAACTCTAATGCCCAATCCGGCTGCCATAAATAAAAATCAAAATAAACAAATATAAAAATGAATAATAAAAGTTTTTTTTTTTGAGGTAAGAGAATTTACCGGAAGAGGAAGGAGAAGAGGAGGTCCGGGGTGCGGGAGGGACTACGGTGTGACCAGGTTGACCAACGTTCGGGTATATCGAAGGTCTGTACATCGGACGGCTAGAAGACGACGGCGTTGAAGTCAGTTGTTGCCGATACATCGGGAAATTGCGACTTCTTACGGTGAACCTGTTCTGTTCCTGAAATCGTAATTCGCAAGGGAAGTAGTGTTTTAAGATTTGAGAAGAAAGATGAAGGAATTAGGCAAAATCCAACTATTGTTTTGCGGAATAATACGGATTGATTGATAGATTGTTAAATTTTAAAAAAATAAATATACTCCTCTTTGGGGATGTATTACGTAAGCTAATATCTAATACAAGAAGTTTTATACATGTGAAACTCATTTATTTAAAATATCATGTGTACGTTTTAAACAAATAATAATAACTCATATCCAATATTATAAAATTAAAATAAAATATTAATTTAAATCGTGAGTAACATTAAACGGCAAAATCCAAAAATATTAATTTCCATGGATCTTAATAAAAAAATTATAAAAAAAACCCGAAAGTTATTTAAATATATGTTTGTGGAGACCTGTTTGGAGTGTTTAAATCCAACCTTCACCCTCTCTTTTACTTGTAATGATCAAAGATTATATACAAGATGCCCGAATTTAAGTCATTGTAGAGCCAAATCCAAGTTTTATAAACTAAACTCGAAAACACGTATGCCTAACAGTAACACCCAAAATGACACTTGCTTACAAGAATAAAAAAGTGCTAATAATACTAGTATGAATTTAGAGACCAAGTTGTGACATTCGAAATTATAAAAACCAAAAAGCATGGACTCAAAATCCAAAAAATTATCTCTCTAAAAAATTTACTCTAAAAATGAAATATTACTTTGATCTAATCACCTTATTCGCAGCGACCCTGCCCAAGGCAGGGCTCTTCTAAGCAATCAAAACCTGCTGAATTTGAGACATTTGAATCAGATTTCATCCATACATTAACACCGTTAAATTATACAGCGCCATTGATACAAGGCCACTATAGATTTCAACAATTTAAACTGAACTAACTATGAACATGAATGCTAATATCATTCTATCACAACATAAGGCCTTACAGTGACTTGCCTAGACAAGTCACAAGCCAAAGATATGGTCATTTCCGAACATGGCAGCGCTGAACTGTCGTGTGTTCAAGTCGCCCCCATCCAGAGCAGAACCAAACCGATCAAGCCACTGTGTCGGGCTTGGATTTTCGCTTTCCTCTACCCATTCAGAGGTCATATCAATGTCATCAAACTGAATGGGGTCGGAGTCCGTCGGCATTGTTTTCATCTCTCTTGCTAACTTGAGGTTGTAGTTAATATACACAACATCAGTCAATGTTTCCTTGTCAATCTTATTCCGTTTTTCTGTATGAATCTGTTGGAATGTGCTCCAATGCCTCTCGAACGTAAAAGTGCTGCAAACTTGACTAAGAATTCTAATTGCAACCCGTTGCAACACTGGTGCTGAGTCCCCGAATTGCTCCCACCAGAGTCCTACAACAGATAAACGTAGACATAGTAACCAATCTAAGCTACTATTTCATTCAATAGATGTATTTCAATAAGTGAACTGCTTCAACTTCCTTAAAGGAGGAAAATTTGAAGTGCAATGAAATAGCAAAATACTGGGGGCTGCTCACACACACGTTACACCCAAAAAGTGAGTATAAAACTGCATACATACCAGGAGAAACCGTATCTCGTGCCTCCATTGCTAGATTACATGCAAACATCCCCTTTGCCCTTGTAAAAGTAAAAATTTGATTGGTGATGTCACGTCTTAACTCAGGTGTGGGAAGTAGTTTCTCCAGAACTTTAAAGAAGTCTTCTTTTATAGATCCTAGAAATTTTACTTCCGGATTATACTGGATGCTAGGATTTAAAAAGGCCCCAGCTGAATGTAAAGGCGAATGAAGTTGGTCCCTCCATTGTCTGTCAACTATGTCCAAAAATGTCTTGCACTTACTCTCATCCATGATATAGTATGTCCTTATCGATTCCTTGGCTCTAGTCATTAGTTCATATATAGAATCAACAGCAGGTTTCCCTCCAGATACTTCCCTAAACACCTTCAAAAAGGGCTCAGATATTGCCACGCATTCTTCTACTGCTCTCCAAAAGTCATTATCCTCAACAATGGCAATACAAGAAATGCTCTGCGGTTTATTTGCATACGAGGAGTTAGTTGAATATTCAGGACTATTGAACATATGCTTCAATCTCGACCTCTGTTTCAACGTTGATTGCAACGATAGAAAGCATGATACAGACTTTGTTATTCCGGTTCTTATGAGCTCCTGTCCCCCAGTGAACTTCTTCATTAAGTCAAGCATTGATGCATTGTTGTATAGAAACTTGGATACTGTTTGTGCTTGTAAGATACATCTGTTCACCCAATCTACCCTAGAAAATTCTTCCAAGATTAGATTCAAACATTGAGATGCACAAGGAGATAAAAAAATGGTTCCATAATTCTGCAAGATATGGCTTGAAATACCAGTGTAGTTGAAACTACTATCCATGATAATTTGCACAACATTTTCCTGGCCAAAATCTTGAATAACGGAATCAAATAAATCAGCAAGGCACTTTGTGTTCTTAAAATATGAGGATGCATCTACAGACTTGTGGAAAAAGGTCCTCGAAGGGGATGAAACTAAGAAGTTGATTAAAGCTTTAGATTTATTGTCAGTCCATGTGTCTGCAATGATGGTACATCCAGTCGTGGCCCATTCTTTCTCCGCATCTTTCAAATGTAAAGTCACTTCAGACTTGATCCTTTTCAACCATGTTGTCTTCAAGGTTTCCACAGATGGAGCTATCAATCCAGGACCAAACTTTCCAACCGCATCAATCATTGCTTGATATGACGAAGAACGAGCCACGCTAAAATCCAACTTATTCTCAAAAAAGAACAAAGCAATGCTTCTCTCCACAGTTTCCTGGTCACTCAATGTCGAAGCAGCAATGGATAGGACGGTAGGGAAAACTTTTGCAGCAGGAGAGAGTGTCTCTAAAGGACTAATTTTACTACCAGTAGACATATTCCCAGGAGCCCTCACTTCAGCTATCTTCTGCTTCTTAACACTAGGTATTTCTTTAATATCCTCTTTGGACGATATTATAGCTCGAACCCTATCAGTAACATCATCTCGAACTTTATTACAAGGGTTTACACCTTTACTTGGAAGACGAGATAGATGATGCTTTAACCTACTGATTCCACCATTCAAAACCCTAAGACAAAATTTGCACCTAACTTTATTTCCATCTAATTTCTCAGCATATTCCCAACACACATCTCTTTCCCGAACCACTGCCAGAAAAATTGAACAGTACATAATCATCGTAAATTACTGACTTTTATAACTATAATTTATAAATGAAGCAAATTATTTCATTCCAACAAGTTCATACAAATGTAGAAGTCCAAAAAAAAACGAAAAGTTGAACTTACTGATAATGGTGGGAAACGACTTTTAAGTTCTTCAATTTGACCTACAAAAGAAAGCAAATTCAAAAGAAAATTCATGTTAAGTACTAGCTCATCAAACATTAGATGATCAAAATTTTCTTTCAAATAAAGCAAATTTGAATTGCTGATGACATGTTGATTTCCTTTGAAGAATTATTGTTGTATCATCAGCTCTGAACAGTGAATCCCCCCCCCCCAAAAAAAAAAGGAGCTTCCAAAAATCTTTTTTTGTTCCACCAAAACAGAGAAGACCTCAGCTGGAAAACTCTAAATTCTGAAATTCGAAATTTCCTGCTCTCATTTACCTCCATTTTCTCAGCAACCAAATGCAGCACTTCAAAACCAAAATCCACTAAAAGCGATTTCGAAATATCGAAGGAAAAAAAAAGGCGAGAAAATGTTGTAGTTATTTTAAAGATGCAAAAAGAAAAAGTAAAATTAAACTAAATCGGAACTCGGAAGTGAGCATAAAAAAGGAAAGAGAAATTATCGAGAGATTTAAGGATCTTACACAGAGAGAGATTGGTCTTTTCGACGGAGAGATAAACGGAGATGGCAGATCTGGAAGTTTAATTATTTATATCGCGATATTTTGGAGTTTAGGGTTTTTGTCACTCCAATCTTTCTCTCGATGTTTCTTTTGGACTTTTGGTGGTTTTTA
Organism: Gossypium hirsutum; assembly: GCF_007990345.1. Classification (NCBI taxonomy): domain Eukaryota; kingdom Viridiplantae; phylum Streptophyta; class Magnoliopsida; order Malvales; family Malvaceae; genus Gossypium; species Gossypium hirsutum. The sequence goes on from NC_053432.1 coordinate 78,751,526, forward strand.
TCTTTAATCTTGTCTCTCTAATATTTTAATTTCTTCTCGTTTTCCCTTTCTTAAAACTTTTTTCTTTTTGGGCGAGATATCGCGGATTCTTTTTTAAATTTGAACCAATCAAATTGCCTGCACGACGTCGTTTCTTCTCTTATTTTCTAAGGGAGGGCTTAATATTTTATCAGTTGAATTTATTAAAATTATTGTATCTATTATGCATGAAAATCATCTAATATTTCTATTAAATCAATCTAAAATATTATCTTTTATTGACATATATTTAATGATAGAATCATATAACAAGTGACATAAGCTCATATTGTGCCATGTGTCGCAATGTTTTTATTTTCTGTTTGAATTTTTTTATTTGTATCTATTAAATAAATTTAAATAATTTAAGTACAATAATTTAAACACGAGTTTATCTTGATGCATTACAAAATTCAATTTTAAATGGAAATTTTTATTTGAAATATATAGATTTTGTTTAAAAAATAAGTTTTATTTAAATACATTATACAAATAGTATATAATGCTGATTATATTTTGATATATGATTTGTTATCTACATATTTATTTAAATATATTACAATAAATAGTGTAGAACTAAATCTATTTAATAGCATATTCATCATAAAATAAAATGAGCATTATAAATGATTATGTCAAATATTTATTTAAATAAAATTATATGAGCATAGTTTGTGACATTCTACATATTTATATGAGCATACATTGAAATATATAATATTTATACGGGTTGTAATATATAAAATCTTTTATTGAGTTGGTGTTATGGATTAATTGAGTGCTAACTTAAGAAATTACTACTATATTTTTTATTAAATGATTGCAATTATTGTTTTGATGGGTATTTTTATCTTTTTATACTTTTATATGGATTTAAAACAATAAAAAAAACCTAAAAACTAGTATATTTAGGTATTAAACCCATATTTAATTGAGTTATAAATAAATCATTTACCACTACACCAATAATAGTTCTTAAGTAAATTTAAAAAAAGTTAATTTTTAAATTTGTTGATTCCACACGCATACACGTGTGATAGGATTTCTAGTATTAATAATGTTGTTAACTTTTAAAGATGTTGTTTCCACACGCATACACTCAATCAAAACTTCATTTTAATATATTTTAGACAATTTTATTTTAATATGCACAAGTTATTATCTCCATTTATTGTACATTTATACTTACTATTAATAAAACCCCTGAATGAGTTAGTGTGATGGGTGAATCAAGTAGCAGGTTAGAAAATGATTAATATATCATTTTATTAAATTACTACTATTATTATTTTGATAGCTCTTTTGTCTTCTCATACTTTTATATAGTTTTAAAATTAAAAAAAATTAAAATTAACATATTTAAGGATTGAACTCGTGTTTAATGGATTTATAAATAAATTATTTATCATTACACCAATAATAATTTTAAAATATTTTAAAAAATAACTTTTAATATCAAATATTTTCTCTCACCAAATTCGTGTTCAAAATTTGTGATTTTCACACGCATTAATATGTGGTAAGATTTATAATATAATTTAAAATATTTTGTGGTTCTAATTGAATTGCGCATACCTTTTCAAGCTATCGCACATGTTAATTAATTATTAAATTTTTTTAAAATCAAATTTATAATAATTTTTTGAAACAACAGCTATGAAATAGGGACATAATTAGTTTTTTTTTTAAAAATCAATTATTTTAATAAAATATCATAAATTAATTTAAGTTGATTTTAAATATTAGTTTTTGTTCTTAATTTATATCTACAACAATATAAACTATCATAATTTTAAAAATTAAAAATTTAGATTATTTATTTTTAATTTCTTAAACATAGTATTATTAAAATGTTACAAATTTTATAATATTTTTTTACTAAAAACATATAAAATAATAAAATTGATACATATGCACCTGGATAAAAAAAAAACTAAATAAAATATATGTGAAACTTGAAAAGTCTGATTCACTGGTATTTCTTTTTTCATTTTAAGAAATGGATTAAATCATTAAAATGAGTAACATCATCACAAATTTCAAATCACCAAAAAAAATGTAAAAATACCTAAAAAAAAAAATTCCCCTATATTACTAAATATTAACTCTGATACGAAAAGGGAATGTTTGTTGAAACAAATGTTCTTTACATTTCATGATCCAAAAGGATCCTTTATATTGTCAATGTTGAAAACATGAGAAATCAAATGTAGTAATCTAATGACATAATCTTTAGATTCCTGCTGGTACCATGAGATTCAAACGCCCCCCCCCCCTTTAAACACACTTTGCCAATATGATAACAAAGTAAATCTAACAGAGTAGTAGTACTAGAAGACTCATCGGCTTCTAATGGAAAAAAAAACTTGATTTACTGTCATTAACCATACTAAAAACCCTCATCTTCTTAAGCTCAAACTTTGGGGCGTCCCTCTTGAGCAAAAAGAGGAGGAAATCAACTCCAAAGCTTCAGTGCTAAATAGTATATTAATGTGTAAAAGAATAAGGTTACATATTTTCGGGGTTAGTCTCCAAGGCAAGCAGAACCACGCAGAAAACACCGAAAAAAAGTTGCAATTCCCCGCAAGGTCTCTCAGTCGAGAAAAATACAAGTTGCCAACTCACTATTTTTTCATCAGAATTCTAGTTCTAACACCACCTGCAGTTTACATAATTAATCATGTTTTGGCTAACACATAAGACTCAAATAACACAGGTGTTAAAAGTGCATACCTTCAACTTCCTCGAACTGAACTTCCTTTACGAGATCGGCAGTAGCATTATATTCAAAGCTAATAAATGACAGAAAAGATCAATCATTACAAAGTTTACATAAACAGAAGCAGATCGGACGCAAGACTAATGATGCAATTATCAGCCTTCTAGCAACTAAACTAACATTGATTATCATTGAGATTTGATGGCAAACACTATCTACAAGCAAAACTATAGCAGATATATAATGATTCTTTCAAAGTTTTTAGACCAGAACCTTGTCAAGTGGATACCCGTATCCAATACTCACCTCTGAGTTCAGGGAACAAAGCTTCTTGGTCAATATACATGAAACATTTGCATACAAATTCACATTTTAAATGTTGGTAATTTCAACCACATTGTTAAGAATGCATGTCTCTACTTTTCTCAGAGCCATGCGAGTGTTGCGTACCGGTATGTGTCCTACATGGGGTATGCTCAAATTTTCTAAGCTTTTTCTAAGCCATAGATAAGATGTGTTTGAGTTATTTAAACAAGCTTAGAAAATTTGAGCATTCCCCATGTAGGATACATACCGGTATGCAATACTCGCGTGACTCTGAGAAAAGCAGAGACAAACATTGTTAACAATGTGGTTGGAATTACTAACATTTAAAAATCTAATTGAAGAAAAGCCTACACAGTGTTCAAATCAAAATTAACAATTTAATCAAAGCAACGGAACAGATATGAAAACCAATGTGAGTTGAAAACATATATTACCTACTGGAAAAAGAGACCTCAAGTTCATATTGAGCACTAGTTTTGATAGCTTCAAATAAGCAAGTAGCAATTTCAGTTTTGCGAGTACTAGCCATTAGTAAATCATACTCGGTTGGAATGATAATGGAGAAGAAGTTATCGTTTAAATCGCTCAGACACATTTTATCTACGGTTGCTAAAGCTATCCGGCGTTTAAGCCCATCGGTTTCAGGATCAACAATATAAACGGCGAAATCAGTGATTATAAGATTCCGTCGTTTCATTTTCCCTGATGCAGAGAACTTCAACACTTTATCCGCAAACAAAACTTTACTGTCACCTACACGTAAAATTCGCAATTATAAGGCGATCTTTTCATTCTTTGCAAGTAAACTGCATATAATATCGCAAAGAAAGACCACTTTTTTTAATATATATATATGAAATCGTTTCGATGGAAATTAACAAAAGGGTGAGGAATGGGTAACCTTGTTTTTGCAAGATCTTCATTAAGAAGGGGCGGGAAGCGACATTCAAGTAGTCTCCTTTGGGTTCTGATGGTTGCGAATCCTTATCGTTTTCATCTTGCTGTTCGTCGTCAGGTACATGGTCTTCGCCCTGGGGGTTGGGCTCCGGTTCGTCGACAGAGGCTTGCTGTTGTGCCCTGTATCGACTCATTGTTGGAACCGACGGACGCTGTTAGGCTTTGGCTTTTGCGGGAAAGCAAAAAAAATACAGAGAAAAGAGAGCCAAATAGCGCTCGATGCACGTTAACTTGTAATCATCGTTCTAATTCAAGTTACTCTATTAAAAGTATTAAATTGATTGATTATCTAAAAAAAAATTAAATAAATTTTCTTATCAAATTCAAGAGAGATTGACCTAAAGATCGTATCATTATTTAAAATAATATTCTGTTCATATTTATATATTTATAAATTAAATAAAATTATTTATTAAATAAACATTAATTCGGATCAAGAAATCAAAATATTTTAATGCGAAACGCTGCTGAACCGGATAAATGAACCCATTCACAACTGTATTTGAAAGTTGGGACTAAATTATGAAGGATTCAATATTTATTAAAAAATAAATCTAAGACATATCCGAATTAACATCATGTTTAAATTAGGGTAAACTAAAGAGTTAGTCATCCAATTTTTATAAGTTTTCATTTTGAACATTGAAGATAAAAGAAATTTATAAGTTGGTCATTATTGTTAACAATCATTTTCATTTTAGTCACCTAATTTTAATAAATTTCATTTTGGTCATCCTATTAATTTAATATTATTGTACATTTATTTTAGTCACTCAATTTTAAACAAATTTTATTTTGGTCCCTATTTACTTTTAAAAATTAATTCTTTTTAAAAAAACTACTTTTTACAAAAAAAAATTGAGTTATGTGAAGATGAAACCCAAAATAAAATGGTTTTTCTCAATAAAAACCCAAGCAATATTCTAGAAAAGGCAAGATAAAGGAAATTAGAAAGACATATTGGTTTTTCCTATAAAAATCTAGATAATTCTTTGTAAAATCTCATGTTTTTTAAAATTAATTAAAATAAGTAAAGGGAATAAAAAATATCAAATAGTTTTTTTTATATAAAAACCTAGGTGATTCCCTATAAAACACTACATTTTCCTTGAAAAATTTAAAATTAATTATAAAAAAGAAAAGAAAATTAATTTTTAAAAAGATAAAACGAGTGATTAAAAATGAAAACTTATTAAAGTTCAGTGACTAAAATGGTTGTACAATAATATTGAATTAAGGATTAGTGATCAAAATGAAAACTTATGAAAATTGGATGACCATCTGTGAAATTTACCCTTTAAATTACATAACTCTTAATTATAAAAGGGAATATAATTTATTGCAACAGTAATGAAGTGAATCGAATTAACTTTTAATTAGCAACATTTTAATACAGGTTCTTGATTAATTACTAAATTAGTACATTTTTTTTAAAAATTGATTTATCCTAAATTGATTTACACAATTCTAAATATCAATTGATTTGTCGTAAGTTGATATGTCAAATTAGACTCTCTATTACATTTAACGAGCTTGTTCTCGACCAATTTAAATGTCTTTTTTGTGTTTTTACTCAATTTTATTTTTTCATTTTAATAAGTAAATTAACACATTTTATGCTACTTCTGAAATTTGAAATGACCAATTGGCACCTGGAATCTAATGAAGTTTGTAAGTGATACAAGGAGTCCATGGTGGCTCGATCAACATGAAATCATCACCTAGAAAGAAAGTATTACAAATTAAAAATCGTCTTGCTAGATTGGCGTCTCTGTGTAAGATTCTTGAATTCCATATTACTAAAACATTGGTGATGAAATGTATTTAAAGGGAGTTTGGATGAACTGGAACTTAGCAACCGCATTCCCTATTCAACATCACCTAACTCCACATATAACTTCGCCGCATTATTTTTCTGGTTCTGCAGTGAATTGCTATTCATTATCTGGACATCTTCATCATCAACATGTTGGGATCTAATTTCCCTAGTATAGTTTTTCGTCATATGTAATTTTATTTTTTTGAACATTTAATAAAATTTCACCATTTTTATTATTTATTTACATTTGTTCTCAATAGTTTTTGCACTCAAAATAAAATGTATAAGTAAATATTGGCTCACTGATTATTTATTGTTTAACTAATATTAAGTTGCTTATGTGATCTGTTTATAATGCGAGAAGATAACTTATTTATTAGGTAGATAAAATAATTTAATTGTGTAGATTAACTTATTTATTAGGTAGATAAAATAATTTAATTGTGTAGATTAACTTATTTATTAGGTAGATAAAATAATTTAATTGTGTAGATTAACTAAACTTATATTAATTAATTAAATAAAATATATATTGAGAATAAAAAATATTTATTGGGTTTGATCTATTATATAAGTTGGTTAAATATAAAAATAACACTTACAATTATACCTAATACATGAAAAGGTCTAATGAGGCCTAAGTCACATGGGATTATCAGATGGTTGGCACAAAAGGTTCTAGAGGGAGTGTGCCGCCGCCCACCCCTATCAATTATCGTAGGGCTTGTGTTTTCTATTAAAATATTATTATTTAGTTTTTTATTGTTGAAACAAAACTCTTGTGAAATTATTTACAAATAAAGATAATGGGCTAGGTAAAAAAATTCTAATTTTGAGAAAGTTTGCTTTCAGTTTTTAGTATTTTGAGAGTTACTGATATTTCTATTGAGTATCAATACATAGTTTTCATTGAGTTTTTCAATATATAAATTAGAGTCAACACTCTAGGTAAATCGATATTCATAAATAATGAAGAAGACCATGTTGGTCAAAAGTTAGGAAACAACATAGATCGTCTATTCCATTACAAAACTATTTTCTAAATAGAATTTTTTTTAACACAATAAACTTAAACTGATTATATAATATCAGATTTAATCACGTAAAGAATCTATAAATGATTGCGGACATTATCCTTCCACAACAATTTTTGCACTAATTTTCAATTTCAACTCATCAGATTTAATATTCATTTTAAACCTTACATCTCAATTCAAATACAACACTAATTTTGGTGTAACGAATTTATCCATAATAATAAACCAAGACAACAAAAGGGTTACTCATCTTGTATAATTAACTTACAAAATATTATATTAAACCAAATTATTAGTGTGCTTTTTTTTAATATATCACAAGCATATTTCAAAAATTGTAACATGTATCTTTTTAATATTTTACCATGTTTTTATAAAACACTTATCAATTCAAAGACTCTACTTGTAGAGTACTTGACTGCCAATGTACTAAATATTTTTTCATAAAAAATAATATTATATCATTATAAACTCAAATATTTACTTCTACAAATAATTGAAAAAAAAACTTAAGATAATAATATTTAAATATAACTTCACATTAATCTCCGAGTTTAAATCACAAAATAAATTTAAAATATTAAATAAAAAATCATAACATTAATCACAATATTTTTATTGCATACTTTAATTTTCCCGATAGTATCAAACGTTTGTTGGGGCTTTAAACGTGGAAGGAGATGAAGTTTGTTATTAGAGTTTGGATTCCTTTAATTTAGGTTAGCATTTTAATTTTAGATCTGAGAGAGTCTTGTAGAAAAAATAAATTTATGAATATCGATTTATTTGAATCAATTTTTTGGCCATCACTTCACACACGTACACATCAATCGATATTCAAAATGAGAAAAAAAGATAAAAAAATCAAGTTGCTTAAAATCGCAGTTAATTTTGAATGAATGTTTGAAATGAAGCAAATAATATAAGTAACTAAAAAAGTTTTAAGTTGGAAATTGATGACCCACTAAAACAACGTCGGACAATAGAAGGTTCTATTCAGATTTTCCTTCCCCTTCAGTTTGGATAAAATTTAATTATCTCCAAATAAAATAATAATTAATAAACGCACAAGATCAGAATAATAGTTTACCTGGCGGGCGGGATCTGGTGGTTTTCGTATAGCGAACGCCAAAGAATGACATTTACCCTATCAGGGAAGCCGGTCCACCTGTCTATAAAAGACCGCCACCGCATCCAATCATAAATCCCCTTCTCATTTGTTTTTTCGTTTTCTCTCTGCTCTCATTTTCGTCTTCTTTCTTCGATCCGAGCTTTCCTCTCCTGCCGATCCAAAGTTCCTTCAGGCATCAAAAAGGACCCCCCCGATCAAATTTATCTTTTCTGGTTCCATCTCTCACTTTTGATTGTTGTATTTATATGCTTCTTTTTTCTATTTTTTTATTTGTGTTGTTTTGACTTCTTCTTTTTTTTTTGTTATTTTTTCTACTGCGGATGGATCGTAGGTTTCGCTATGGCATCGAAGCGAATCTTGAAGGAATTGAAGGATTTACAAAAGGATCCTCCAACATCTTGCAGTGCTGGTAATGCATACTCCCTTTTTCGTTCTATATAAAAGCTCTCCCTTTTTTGCTGTTGATTTAAAAAAAAAATTCAAATATTGATTTGTTGTTTGTTTTAAACTTTCTTTGAAGCTATGTATTTATAGGTATAGATGTTTTTGAATTTGCGTTGAGGAGTAAAAAGATCTTGATATGTTATGGGTGATTTTGCAAGGGACTGTCTTTTTTTGTTAATAATAATTGAAAGTTTTATTCCAAAATCCTAGATCAGATAATTCATGATTCTCTATTGTGTTCGTGTATTTTGTTCAGTCAAACTTGTTTAAAATAAAATTTGATTCGTTAATGATTTTCATTATCTTGATTTTGAGACATTTTAATTCCTGTCAGGTTCGTGTTACCTTTTTTCTTTCTCGTTCACAGCAACCTATTGATAAACCTTTTACCGGTATTCTTCCTAAAATTTCCTTTCCTCTAGATATAATAAACAGTGGTTGTTTGTACAAATCTCTGTAAAAGGACAGTAAAAGACTAACAAAACTTTGTTCCAAACTTGCTTAGTGAATCCCTACATTCTTCTTCAATATCACCCAAGAGACAGCTTGTCCATTGTAAATTAATGTCATGTAATATTGCTAACCAAGCAATGAAGTAGAATTTAGGCGTATATTGAAAACCTTAGCAGTTTTTGCCATTGAAGTTCGCTTATTTTCCAAAGTAGTCCCATGTATCGGCAATTGTGAAGTGTTCCTTTGAATTCATCCGAATATCCTCATCTCTGTTAGATTACTGGTAATGTTAAAACTTATTGTTTGGTTCAGTTGGTTAGAATATAAAATTCTTTTGTTTGGTTGACCATATGAAATAACCTAATATCACTTTTTAAACTAAAGTGGCCTTAATCACAAATAAGACTGAAAATCCAAGAAAAAAAAGTAAGACAACGATAATTTAGTAATGTTAAGTTGCCTCCCCTTAAAATAATAATAAATTCAATAATAGAAAAGTTCACTTATAATAATATTAATTAATTGAAAATAACTCAATAGACAAAATGTTAAATTTCCTGAACTTATAATAATAACAATTATTATTATTAGACAAGTCAGTTCTATAATAATTAACTAATTAAAAGATTAAGATAATATTAAATTAAAATTAAACCAAAAAAGCAATAAAGTAAACCAATAGACAAAGTTCACATTAGTTTTGTTCAAAGAATGGGAGAGTTTTATTCATTAGTTACTATTATTATTATGGTATAGGGGTAAAGTTATCACAAACCTCACATTATCAAGATAATGTAAGATTATCTAAGAAACATGTTGTATTAAGATTACCCCTTATATTACCAAATTTACACTGTTGCTAATACGATGATGGGATCATACATTCCTGGCAGTAATGTGAAACTACCTGTAGAATTTTCCTCAAACTCTAGCTACATACACTTGGCATTGGTTACCTTGCTTTTGAAAAACAAAAATCATTCTTGATGGATAAGAATGAATCCAATTGATCCATATGGAGCTTGAATCTGAAAAATGTGTTCAAATATGCATGAGAATACAAGAAATATCCAAACATTTATAACTAATGACCCATGCTTCTTCAACTATATGATTGGTAAATGAAATTTGTCCTCCTAAGCTTCAAGCCATTACATGTGAGTGATGGCACTGATTCATTTGAAATAGAAAGCAACCCAAACACAAATAGGAAGGAATTACTTGATATTGATGAAAGCCACATTTGACAGAGTGACTCTACAATCAGACACCACTGCGCGAGGCATCTCCTGCTATTCTCCTTATCAGATACCCTTAACCCGTATTCTTCCTCTTGTATTCACTCCACTGACTACCTAAAATCTAAGCACCAACTAAATTACTTTATAAACTCAAGTTTTCATTCAGATGGTTTATATGAAAAACATGATTGTTACAATGTTTGCACTCATCTTTTCACAATTATGCAATGTGCTCGAGGTTTATCATTGAACTTCAATGCTTGCGTATTGCTTATTGTTTTTTCTGGCAATGTTGCAGGTCCTGTTGCTGAAGACATGTTTCATTGGCAGGCAACTATCATGGGTCCACCAGACAGTCCGTATGCTGGGGGTGTTTTCCAAGTGACCATTCATTTTCCTCCAGACTATCCTTTTAAGCCACCCAAGGTATTTTTCCCTTTTTATGTATTTCTGGTTTCTATATATAGGCAGGTTATTTACTCTGACGTTTGCTAGAGCTTGCAAAATTTCCATGTTCATTTAGCACTCTCATTTTGGGTTACTTGTTTTGTACTCCATTGTGTATTGATGTAGAAAATAATATATTCCTTTGAAGAGTGATAGATAATTGAAGTCTTATTTATATGATAAATGGGTTTTGCAGGTGGCATTTAGAACAAAGGTATTCCACCCTAATATTAACAGCAATGGAAGCATTTGCCTAGACATCTTGAAAGAGCAGTGGAGTCCTGCACTAACTATTTCCAAGGTGGTTGTCTTTTCAATATTTGATTTCCCTGTTAGAAACTCCTCTCATTTGTTTGGATATTCAATGTTGGCACAAATGGATCCAATCTGAATTAGCCACCCGTATCTGATGCTCATGTCGGAGACATATCCAGACATGGGTAGTGGGACATAATGCTTCAACGGTCTTCCTAATGCATAAAGATCTTTCTGGGATTTTTTTTCTTTTGGGGGGGGGGGGACTTGAACATGAATAGGATATCTACAAGCGTCCTGAACTCACATTCTGAGTCTATTCATACAAATCAAAATGAGAAGCCAAGAACCTGAATAGAAACCCGATCAATCTGAAATTTGAATCCCCATTCCAAACCTTGATGTCCATTTTAAGCAAAGTAAATTGTAGTTAAGCCTTTTGAGATCCTACGATTTTTATTCACAACTTGTCTGTTTCAATGGTTAAGATGGTTTAACGACTTTTTGTTCTATTAGGTATTGCTATCAATATGTTCATTGCTGACCGATCCAAATCCGGATGATCCATTGGTGCCGGAGATTGCACACATGTACAAGACAGACAGGAACAAGTACGAGACAACTGCAAGGAGCTGGACCCAGAAGTATGCCATGGGATAGGGAGGCTCAATGTTTCTTTCTTTTTTGTTAATGTTTTTGGGTTTTTTTTTTTAATTTAGTTTTATGTATGAAAGGTTTGTTCTGTCTCTTCAATGCCTAAAATGGGGGAGTTTGACGATGCCATCAACATTCCCTTTTTTAAAAGAAGAGACATCAAATGTTGCTTCCTTTTGTTGTATGGAAATGTAACTTTTGGAACAAGAAAATAGACGCTTTTGATATTTTTTTAAATGTTCTTTATTTGTAATTCAAGTATGCGAAAGTAATGGCAGAATGCCAGATTTGGTAAAGGGTCTTGTTATACAATTATAAATTAAAAATAAACTATAAAATTATTGAAAGAGAATAACTTGTGATGTTGTATAGAAAGTAGTACAGATATGAAATTAAAAGATATTAAATTCAAGTAATTTTTATAATTAGTGAATTGAGTTCATTGGCTGGTCTTGACCCAGGTTGCATTAGCATCACCCAAAAGCATACCAGCCAGTGTAAAAGGAGCTTCATTACTGACATTAAGAAACTATGCCAGCCATAGCATTGGTATACCTATTTCCTTTTTTAAAAACATGGTTATGGATCCTTTGCCCGAATCATCAATAAGAGAGTACACAAAATGGGATTAGAAAGCGAGTAACTAGTAATTAAGCTCATTACCGCTGCTGCATCCACTTTAATCACAAGTTTAGTCATATTCAAACTCAAAGCAAATTGCAAGCCATCCTTCTGCCACCATACACATGGCTCATGGAATATGATGAAAAGATCCAACAACTCTGCCAAGGTGATTTTGAATTACAATTCCGCCTCCTACTCTTCTCGGGTTTCCAATTGAAGATCCATCCGTATTAAGCTTGAACCAACATAATAGAGTTTTTTTTTTCCCTATGAAAAACAATGAAGGATGGTAGAAGGCACAATCTGATATTAACAACAACAACAACAGAGAATTCCCCAACCTTTTCAAGAGCTCATTTAGGGATGTCACTAAGGATACATGTTTTCCGAAGGAAAACACATTTCGAGCTAGCTAGATTTCCAACGTAATAGAAGAAAAAAAATCAAAGTCCAAGGAAATTTTGGTTTATGGTACCACACTTTAGACTTCAAGTTGCTGCAGGATCGAGCTTTCTTATTAGTAACCCTTAAAGACTTTCTAGATAGCTATGGCAAAACAAGAAATGTTCTTGCATAGGCATACCCCTTGAGGCGAGAAGTGTTGTCTAAAGCTCTTCATTTTCTAGTGCTTAGGATACGATTCCACCATTCATATGCACTAGCAAGCAAGAAAGTCCTGAATTCAGAGGGCTCCAATACAATGAATCATGTATATCCTCCTTAATTGAGCTAGGGGGTCCTAAGAAAGCTTGTAGAAAATTATCTGGCATTATAATGGACACCGCATTTGTGTTGGAAAAATTCGGTTTAGAATTTGATTTTGCTACACAACAGAAAATTAAAAATGTTTTAAAACTGAGGGATCGTATTATTTCTACCAATAAACTCTTTATCAAATTCGTACCTATATCTTGGAGTAGACAATCTAAGTCATTTCTCGAATTTCTATAAACAGGATCTTCTTCACTATTCTTGAACCTCGACTTGCTTAGAGTGTGGAATCTAACGGAGCGATGAATATAATGAAAACTTTTATTGATGTGAGTGAGAAAAATATCTCCTTTGTGGGTGAGAAACAAAAAACAAACTCTTTTAAAGTTAGAATTTATTTGAAAAATAAATCTCACTAAAAATTGACAAAGTGTCGATGCTTAGTATTTTGTTGTGTTTTGACTTAGCTCATGATCTCTATTAATATAGAAAATCACAAAGTCTTAGTTGAACAAAAAGAAGAAAATTAATAATATTTCAATAAAAAAATACACATAATTACCTACTAGGAATATGTATAGGTGACTGCACCTCTTCTTTGGGAGCTAGAGTTGTCTCTCATCCTATTTTAGATGGTGGCTTATCGATTCAAATGCAAATCGTCAAGGTTGTAACGAACTAGAGGAAATATCGATTGGACATATATAATTAACGCACACATAGTCCATTACTTACTCAGGATTGAGGTAAATCACACTATGAATATCACAAGCGAATAAATCTATGAACGGATCTAGCTTGGATCCTATTCGATGTATTGTCAGTCCAAACAATCACATCTATGTCATTATCTTCTCGAAATCATTTGTTCCGGCACCCAAGACAAGGTATCTCCCTAATTAGACTTGATAGACGACATAATAGCCTTTTAATTGATTTGCTAAATTTTGATTAGACTATGGACCACATAATTGAATTTAATAGTAGTTAAATGTTAGGTAATGAATGAGTCAATATTTGCTTACACATTTTGCTTTGTGTGCAAAAATTGTTGAGGAAAAATAGAAATGATATTAATGTGAATACTGAAATTTTAGTAAACCATTTTATTCAAAAAATTATAAATGCATATGATAAAAAAACTACATTAAAGAGCACTAAATCCCAATAATCTCTCACTTACCCTAGTGAAATAGGTCATATTTTGCTTACTCATACTCTTTACATGTTTTTCAAAATTAATAGCCACTACAGTCTTGGTAAAGGGATCCGTAAGATTACATCCACTACTCCGTCTACTACTGCCATTTCCAATCAATTTATTTTGTTCATTTATGATTTCTGGTTTCTTTGGCTTTACCTATTGCCACAGTGTTAACATAATATAATGTAATAGCTTTTTCTATATAAAAAATGACTTTGAGATCCGTGTGAAACTTTCAAATCCATAATATTTTTTTTTATTTCCTCAAAAGTAACTACATATTTAGCTTTCATAGCGGAATTAGCAATACAATTCTACTTAACACTTTTTCACATTATGACTCTGTTGCCTAAGATAAAAGCACAGCTCGATATTGACTTCCTCAAATCTCAATACATTTAGAAATCAGAATCAGTATATCCAATGAAAATTAAGTCCGTTCAGAATATATTAGCATATAATTCCTCGTTGTAAGTCAGACCCATTTTTTCCAAATAAGGCTACATGTCTATCAACAAAGGTAAGAAGGGTTAACATGTCTTTCGACTGTTACTTTTGCATGGATAGATCCATGCAGTTAATGTTATCAAGGGACGATAGATATTTGGCAGGGTTTAAATTTACCTCATCATAGATATTTTTAGCCTTATAAGCTAGATTAGTGTTACTCGCACTCTGTAAAGGCCAACACTTTTGGCTTTATCCTTTGAGTTAACCTTAACACCTTTATCAATTTTTCTGATATTGAGTATTCTATTTGCTTGGAACGCAGAGGGTTTTAGATTACTTTTTGGTGTATCTTTGCTTGGGGCCTGCACCAAAATTGGAGCTTGCATGGACTTGGCAACCTTTTGTCTTGGTCCATATCGATGTACCACCATCCAAGGGCCATAATTAGAAGTTCTTCCATCATCCTCTTTCTTGGTTATCACCACTAGCCTCGCTCATTGAATTATTTGAAAATACTTCTCCACTATTGCTCTAATGTATTGTTTTATTAGATGGTGGTTTCCCATCTTCAACAGCTACCATCTTGCTCTTTATAGTGATTATGGTTGGGATACTATTAGGGAAAATTTCTTGCTTATGGCCCATCCTTCCACATTCGAAACAAAGTTTTTCTATACCGTCATAGATGATAAGTTGTTTCTGACGGCCTTCAACAGAAATGTGCTTTTGAAGGGTATCTTCTAATGACTTGATTACAAAAATGAGCCAAATCGCCTTGTCTTTTCGATATTATAGCATTACCAACACTCAACAGGTTGCTGTGCTAGCTCTTCCCAAACTGCGATTGAGTTGTACGAAGCTTTGGAAGCTTAAAAATTGGTGTGTCATTTTCTTATGGTTAAAAAGTTTTCATTGATGAATCAAGGTCCCCTTTTAATAACCATGTCATAGTCTTCTTCAGATATGAACATTACTAGGAAATAATCTTGTCCCAAATCGATTCGTTGCATGCAACATTAGCTTTTTTATAGTTGGTTTAGCTTGAAAGAAAGGTTTTGGAAATCTACCATTTTCCCATAAACTTTAACTGTGATTGACCTAACCTTACCTTCCTGATTCCATTTTTTTCCTCATTGGTTAAGGTGACCATAATGTCATCCATGTCCATCCTAAAAGTTGGTTAATCTGATCCTTTTCCATAATTGAATTAATATCCATGTCAACCTCTACTTCACCTTGGAAACTTTTCTCATAGTTAAACACTAGCTAGGTTATTTGTTTGATTCAAATAAATTTATATTAGAGGTTTAGGGTTAAATTAAACTTAAATATCAACAAGATTGTTGACGGACACATTCAACTCAGCCTAGGGATTCTTTTAAGAGCAAGACCGTAACTTGAAATCAGGATATCCATAATTCCTTTTCTTTATGCATCATTTTATTAAGATACAGTATCATAGCATCAAAATATAAAATTTCAGACCCAAACCTTTATATATTCTTCTTCTTCTTCCTTGAGCTAAAAAAGAAAAATAAACATTGTTTGTTTGATGAATGAAAGAGGTGAAAAGATGTGGATTTCCATCATCTTTATGGACAGCAAGAGAGGGGTCGCATATGATGCATGGCGTATTTGATAGATATCAACAAGCAGTGTTACTAAAACCAAGTATTTATTTATTTATTAATTAATTAATGGGCATCTGATTACTGCACAGCAAAATTGTTTAATTAATGCCCACTACTCCACCATTTCTCAAAGTTGAGCTCATATGTTTCAGTTAAACAAATATATGAAAGCTGCTACAATCAACCCTGCAACTTCAGTTTCATCCATAATATAAAATTGATTGGACAACGGTTTGTTAATTACATATGGTCGTACTTGCTATCATTTTTTTTATTCTGTGATCCCCAATCACTTTGCCACAATTAATTTATTATAAAACTCTTCAATACAATAATTCTTCTTTTAACTAAACTAGTTTTTTAACCACCATGAATATATATATGTTTATTAAGAAAATTTAAGTAATTTTATTTTCGATAATGCATGTTAAATTTTAAGTAAAAAAAAAAAGTCTATATTTTACCTTAAAAACTTTCAATTGTTAAATATATATTATCAAATCGATTTATGATAAATACATTGATTTATATGTTAAAAAGTCCTTAAAATGCCCCGGAAAAAAATCAAGTCAATTAAGACCTTATATTAAATTCGTACTTAATTAAGTCTCTATCGTTAACTAAAATAATCAATTAAATCTCTCCATTAACAGTTTGTCATTAACTATGTTGACTATTAAAATAAATTGACGGACCAATCAAATGGTGATACGTCACAACTTTTAGTTTAATATAATATTTTACTATAAAAATAATTAAAAAATAAAAAAAATAGAAAAATAGAAAAAATAAAAATATTAAATATTAAATTTTATTAAAATTATAAAAACTTGTCAATATTATAAAAATAGAAAAATTCTAATAAATTATAAAAATTTATAAAACTTATTTAAAATATTTTAGATTAAAAATTTTTTAGAATTATTTAAAATTTTTTAAAAATTGTACAAATTATTAAAATTGATATAAACTTATAATAAATTATAATAAAAAATTCATAAGAACTTGAACTGAATCAATTAACATGAAATCAACAAGGGTACCAATCCAAGGACAACCATTAGACTAGTTGATCAGGGAACTGGGCGGTTAAACTGATTTTTTATTTTTTAATATTTTTATCAAACCAAAATTTTATTATCCAACTATTAACATAGATCAAAATGAAATAATTTAACCAAGGTTTTCAAAATTGGACTGGTGGTCGAATCAACTAGGCTGCCGGTTTGTCAGTTCAACTGATTCATCAAGTTCAATTAAATAAAAATTAAAAATAAAAAAAATCAACCGTCAGATTTTCAGGTCAATTGATCTAATGACTTTCTTTGGACCGATACCCTTATTGATTTCAATCTAATTAGTCCAATCAACTGACCCATTCCAATTTAAGTTTTTATTATTTTTATAAGTTTATATCAATTTTAATGCTTTTATAATTTTTATAGAATTTTAATACGTTTTTATAAAATTTTAAATATTTCTATTAATTTATTAGAATTTATTATGTTTTATATTCTTTTATATTATATAAATTAATTTTTATAGAATATATTTTCTTGTATTTATATAATTTTTGTAAATTAATAATTTATATTATATAAATGATTAATGTACTTTTTGGGTCTAAAATTGATAATTGTTCTCATATTGAGATCTGAATTTTTTTTTTCAAGTTAACCCTTGAGCTTTACAATTATTCTCAATTCGGACATGAACTAGGCAATTGTTCTCGCATTAGAGTTTGAACTTTTTTTGTTCAAATTAGCCTATGAGCTTGACAATTGTTCCGATATTGGGACGTAAACCTTTTCTTTGACCAACTTTTTTTTTATGAAAATATTAGAGATTAATTTAGACTAAAAAAAGTTTAAGACTCAATGTGAAAGCACTTGCCAAATTCAGAGGCTAACTTGAACAAACAAAAAAAGTTAAACCTAATTCAAAAATATTGTTAAATTCAAGGACTAATTAAAAACAAAGTTAAAAACCCCAAATGAAAATATTTACTAAGTACAGGCCCGAAATATTGCATTAACCCTTATATAAACTTTATATGGCGGTATATTTATATTGGTGTTTTCGGTATTTCCAATCACATGTTGAGTAGGTTTTATATTACCTCTTCCATTCAATGGTATCCCCAAAAAGAGCCAAACATATCTGGGAAAAGTAGAGTAAGAACATGAGCAACGATATGCCTCGGAATGCAGGATAAAAAAAGGAAGATTTTATTAGTAAAATAAAGGAGAAAAAAAAAACACCCATTCATTGAAACTTTTCATATATCTCTACTTAATCACAGTTTTAAAGGCTTAACCATTGAGTAAAAGCCTGTTAGGTTTAACATTAAGATCTCATATATGTATTCTTCATATTGATCATGGTTTAAGTATAAATATGTTTTAATTATTGACTTATAATTAAAAGGAAAATAGAATGACCCATGTCGTGTTTTGGGTCAGATATGATTATTTAAGTAAAAATATTAAAGCATTAAAAGAACCCTAAAACGCTATATTAAATTAAAATTAGTAGCAGGTCTTCACCAAAAAAAGAAAAGAGTAGCAGTAGCGCAAATGGGTCGTGCGCACGAGTGGAAGGAGCAAGGTCCCTCAAAATCCGGTCCAATTAAAGCTTTAAAAAAACACCTAATCCCAGTTTTTGAATGAAACAGAAAAAAAGGTTGTCCATGAGAAAGACAAAATATCATAAACTGGCAACTTCATCAAACAAACAAGACAGTTCAGTTCCACTTCCACTTCCCATATATAAAATTTTAAGTTTTTTTTTTTGTTTTTTTTTTGTTTTCAGGGGAAAAATAAAGCGAATTACGTGTCCAAAAGTAAACCTAAAGCTAAACCATACAAAACTATAATTTAATTTTAATCCATTTCTTAATCATAGCTTAAATCATTGTTCAAATATATATATTCTTTCTAATTCACTTTGCAGGTACCATGTTTTAAGACTAATAGTTTAATTAGCTTTTATATATTATATTATCTTTTAAAACTTTGATTTTCCTTAAATTATGAAATTGGATCTCATGGGAGCCATTAACGTTCTACCCATCGCTTCCTTTCTGCCACATTCTAAGCATATTTAAAAAAAAAAAGTGAGTTACGGATTATTGGTTTAATGGTTAAACTAGATCACTTAATTAACATATATGTTAAATATGTAAATTTTTACTTTAATTATGGTTTGGTTGTATGATATTTAATAGCTATTAAATCATAATAAATAAATATATTCTAATATATAAAACATTACAATAAATATTAACTTTGTTTAAACTAAACAACACTAAAACCGAAGTACTTGAGAGAAACTTCTTTTTTAGTCAAAATTTAAAATTGGTTTATGAACGTACAATCCAACCATGCAAAGTAGAAGGGAATGGAAAATTACGAATTACATCGTTTTTTGTTAGCTAATAATAATAAAGGACAGAATCATCATTTGATAATTTCCATATTTGTGTTTCCCCAGCTAGCCTGGTCAATATTCTTCCCCTTTTAATGGCATTTCCTTTTTCCTTTATTTTTATTATTTTTGAAATTATAAAACCAATCATTTAACCAAACCCATTTCTTCTCCCACATCATAACATCAAGTGGTGGAAATAATTATTTATAATAATAACAATAAAACCAACAGCAGAGAATAACAATCCCTCGAACCTCAACTTGTTCTTTTTCTTTCTTTTTATGAAAATATAAATATGTAAAAAAAATAAAAATAAAGGTATTTAGTCGTTCTTAATTATTTAGGTATATATAAAGATGTAATTAATGAAACCCTGTTTTCTTAAATTTTATAAAAATAATTTATCAAATACATTCTTTTAATTGTAAATTAAAAAAAAAATCTTAATATAAGCAAACCTTTTTTTCTTTCTAATTTTATGAGTATAAGATTATTTATTTATCATTTTCCGAAAACATTTTTTTTATATTCATTTCATTACATTTTTCTTTTCATATTGATTAACATTTGTCATATTTTGTATAATTGAAAATAATAAAATATTGTGGCTTAATTATTTCTATCACTTAGATGGCAAGTTGGAAATCCAAACCAAAAGATGTTTAGCATTATTAGTTAATACAACTCGATTAGCAACCAATCTCTCTCTATGTATGTTTTCGAAAATATAATAACCATCTTAATATTAATAAATTCTTCGTTCCTAGCAAAGAAAGCTGTTCGTTCGTCGAACCGATGGCGTAAATGGCGCCGGTCGCCGGACTTTTAAAACCCTGGTGGCAGTGGCAGTGTGGGACCCTCTGGGCTACACCCTGTCGTCCAATCTCCGGACATAATGCATGCATGCCCATAAGGACGTTTTCTGCTTCCAGTAGGCCTTTTTTATTAGTTTATAGTTATGATAAATGCTTGTATTTACATTAATCAGAAAAAAACCCTCCAAGTCATAATAAAATAGTAAAGGTTTCCCTCACCCCCCTCCCGGTTTTTTAATCAAAATCATAACATATTTTAGATATTTTCTGATTTATCATATATAATAAAATTGTAAAGGTTTCCCTCTCCCTTTTTTTATTTGTTATTGTAACTTAAAAAGATATTTAATAGGGAGCATTTAATTCAGATTATTTTTAGTAATAGATATTCAGAAGGTAATTAAAGATTACTTAATAAATTTTCAGGTAAATCATATTTTTTTATTTCGTTTATTGTATGAAATATAAGATTTTATTACTTAATTAATGAAATTTAATATTACTTAAAAACACTTCGTATTAAATTATCTTGTTACATAAGAATTGTTTTTTTTAACATTTATGGATAATAAAATTGAAACAATTTTAAACATGTAAATTATTTCTTTGATCATAGGTAACTTTTTAGATTTTATAATAAAATTGTAAATGCTATATATATATCAGAAAATATATATTCTCTCTCCAAATATTCTCAACTTTCTATAATCTCCCCTCTTCCTTCATTTCAAGCACCACTGGTGGTTTTCCATCTTTCGAGTAAATTGTCACATAAAATTTTTTCAGCTTTTATTCATTAACAATCAGTGCGATGAGTATAAACAACATGATTCACTTCAATTTACGTTTTCTGACTTTTATATCATTGATAAACATTAATGTCTCAAATAATGAAAAATCAGTCAAAAAAAAAACTTAATGGTGAAACCAATAAAAATCAAGATTTAATTAAAGTGTATCTATATAGATTTTAGCATCTATAGATTAAAAAAAGTCTTGAAGTCTAAATTTTATAATTTTAAGAATCCATGTGAATAGATTTTCTATTAATGATTTTATCAATTTGCATCAAGTTTAAAAATATAAAAAATTAAATTACTCAGTTGTGAAAAATATATTACATGCCTAAATAATTTGGGTTGCCCCTTGGACAACTTGACTCATCATTTCAACATCAATGGGATAAAACACCCACTTCCTTTTTCATTATACATAAAAATTAATATAAGATATTTGTGGATGAGGAATTCTTATACGTGGTTTCTTTGGATTTTATATTATAATTAATTAAACATATATTTGTAATAGCAATAGTGGTGTTTTAAAAACATAGAGATATTTACAAAAATAAAGTACAAATATGCAAATGACATGATGAAAGACATGAGGTGAGAGCACGTAGGATCCATGATGAAACAAGATTTTCATTGCTATGCAATATTAATTTATTTTTATAAGTCTAACATTTGCACCCCAAACGTATTGAAAAGAAGCATAATGCCCCCAGCTATATACATATAACCACCAAAGCTAAAAGAAAATCATGTGATGAGGGACCAGAATATGGGATGGGAATTTAGGACGTACATTTTGGTAGAGTTTTCCCAAGGAATGATTTTGGTTTTGAGAATGGTTGGGACATTGACAATATCTTAAGGTTTCTTTCTTTGCATCATGCAATAACTGACTATAGGGTTACCAATGGCACATGACATGGGACCCTGTCATTTCTATTTCTTCTTCTTCTTCTTCTTTTTTTAAATAAACATGATAATAAAATGTCATAATTTGTGTTCCAAGAATTTCACGTGGCAAGCAAAAGCAATTTTAAGTTTTAACACCGTTCCGGTATGTGCAAGAGAAAATACAAATACATATATAACCCTATCGCCAAGATATTGAAATATTGAACGGAGAAAATGTTTTAGAAATTGATTATAAATTCACAGAATTTAATATTACTAGGTTGGAATTTTATGTGGATTTAATTTTAATCTAAATTTAAATATATTCTAGTTTTTAGTTATAATTATAACCACTTTTTTTATTTAAAAAAGTAATACAAATTATTACATAGCAATTATTTTAGGAGTAAATTAAGGTCTTCATGGAGTGCATTCAAAGCAAAATCAGGAGGTTAGGATCAACAATGAATGTCATTGCCCATTCCTTGTACAACATTTGCTAAGTAATTAGTCAACTTATTATATTCTTGATGCACATATTTTAAATTGATATCTCAATTACGACTTAATAAATCTAGAATCGCATTAATAACATAAGATTCTGACTAATTTGTCATCAAATTCCTTAAATATTTATTATAATGTCTAAAATTAGTTGTATGAAAGAGCAAGTAGATGGCATAGAAACCAAAAATGTGTAAAAAAATTGGATTTTGGATTTCTTTTGAGAAATGAGAAAGATTGTGACCATACGTTTGCCTAACTGTGATGTTGAGTTCTTAACAACCAATCGGGTGTAAGGACCATTTATTTATTTTTCTTCTTAATTGATTGTGTTTTTTGTTTGTAAACTAAAAATATGGAAATGAGAAAGTAGAGGTCATGCGACAATAAAGCATATAGTGCATGGGATGTTTGATTATTGCTTCATTTTCAAGCTATAGTTCGTTTCACTTTTATCAATGGTAAAACTTATCACTGTCTTCCCTTCTTGTTTAATATGTTGAATATTATTGGGATAGATCTGAATTAATGACCAACAAAAATGTATAGAGAAAATTTGATATAAATATTGTGGAAAAACTTCTTCAATGAATAGGATAAAAAATTATGGACAAAATAAGACTTCACTAATGACCAATTAAACGTAGAGTAATGAAGAAATTCTAAAACAAATCTTAACTCCGAAAAAAACAAAGCTCTCCTGCTAAATCTCAAAATTCCCTCGAAACTCTCTCAAAACTTTCTCTTAATGTTGTTTTTTTTTCTATGATTACTAAGGCTCTTTTATAGGTTAAGATTAGAGGTCTAATCATGTTAACATATTTTTGGTATAATCAAAGTTTAAATGAGTAAATATAGCAGAGTTTAACTAAGAGAAGAAACTCATTTATGTGGGGAGCACGTTGCGACATCGTACGTCTCCTCGTCATGATGCCGTCCATTGTCGTGACGTCCCGTGTTGCATCGTCGGGATGTCATATTTGTTTTATCTCTGCTTTCAACGTCTTCGTGTCGTTGTGTCTGTCGAAACCATTTTTAAATTTAAAAAAAACGGGGATAGACTTTTTAAAAACAAAATATGGAGTCGCCACCAATCCTTTTTATTTAGGTGTGATTGGATCACCTAATAAAGCATTTTATTCCATTTAAATCAATTTTGGCCTACGTAAATATAAGAAATCGGGTTCGGGAGTCGGTTACATATGAGGAAGGATTAGCATCCTCACTATGCCCCAAAATTGGTACCAAATCGATTAAATACTGTCCTTATGTCTAAGATTTAAAAATATTTTTGAAATGTGGTTCCTTTTATAAACATTTGAATAGCCCAAGTTGGTCGTCAAAATTCTCTTGTTTCAAAGGAATACAGCATCACATCCAGCACAATAGGACACGATCCTTTATACCCTCGAAAACACGATAAATTTCGACTTTCAAAAGTTTATATGTTGAAAATCACAAAAGGATGCCCAATTATTTAGTCCAACGAAAAAACCGAAACCCAGCACAGTAGGGCATGATTCCTCAAATTTCTAAACATCGAGCATTGCCTCATTTTAGAATTTAGAGAACATTAGTGAAATTCTAGAGGGATATTCGATTATTTTGAATAAACGGGAAATTGCAACCCAGCACGATAGGGCACGATTCCCCGAATTGCCAAACATCGAACATTACCTTCGTTTTGAAGAATTTTTAAAGACGTGAGTGAAATTCCAAAGGAATATTCGATTGTTTTGAAAAAAGGGGAAATCGCAACCCAACACGATGGGGCACGATTCCCCGAATTGCCAAACATCGAACATTGCCTTTGTTTTTAAGAATTTTTAAATGAATAATTATAAAACTTGCTTAAAACGCGTTAATTCGTCTTGAAATAAAACGAAATTAATCTTAAAGATTTGGACCTTATAAAACCACATTTCGTAAATCAAGTGAAAAACAATGATATGGCATAATATACACATAAGATACAATACTTGATGAATGAGTATAATGTGTCTTATTTAATCAACTAACGAAATAAACAATTAACTATAACTAACCTACAAAATATAACCCGATTTCAATCATGCATGGGAAATAATTGATATAATAATACAATAACAAAAATAACATGCCACTATAACATACATAGCCTAATACATTACAATCAATACAAAATATCCGAAACAAAATAATAATTAAAAAAAACTATGGTATGAGACAAATTTAAGATAATGATGAATTTTATATATGCATTGACGAATTGATCAATTAGAAACCATTTGTAAAGACAAACTAAATATAAACATGCAATTATTAGAAAACGTATTATAGAATGAATATTTTTTTGAATTACGAAATGTTGAAAACATTTATTAAAATATGTTCAATAGAGGAAAATTTGAACAATATATATATAAAAGAATAGCAAGAAGACGTAGTAAATATAATCTTAGTAAATATACATAATAGGTTTACAAAGCATATATACATATAAATTGATTTAAGAATAATTATTTGTGAAAATGGCATAAAATTAATAATGCATTTAAGATTAAATTAATTTTATTATAAAATAGACTTAAAAACATACTTTTATGTACAAAGAGAGCTATAGGTATAAAATACATGGATTTAGTAATGTATGTAGATCAAATATATGTACCAATATATATATAAGTATAAAAATAATTTAAACAATATGTAAAACGTGTATACAAAACATATTAAAAAAACAAAAACATATGTTAAAATACATGGATATAGTCAAAAAACATTATATGTATGAAATAACATTAACTTTATTATAAAGTATGTATATATATATGTATGATAGTGTAAAAAAAACAAACATTTATATAAAATATACAAAATGTGATGATGATATTACAAAAACAAATTTACAATAATAAAGAAACAATTACCAAGGTAGTTTAAAATGTACAAATAAGTAATTAAGAATAAAAAGGGCTATAAAATAAAATGACTTAATTAGAATTAAACTAAAACAAAAGGGACAATTTGAAAATAAAACAATAATAATAAAAAGGACCAATAGGTAATGCGCGCAAATGCGTAGGGACTTAAACTGGAAATAATCCAGGCCCCAAAATGCATCATTAAAACGCAGGCCAAATCGCAAACACGCGCATATTACAGGGCGAATTTAACAGAATACAGAAATCCAGACTAAGCCTAATCAAATACCAGCACAAAGGGGAGGGACTAAACATGCAAATAACCCTTCACCGCAAAGACATGCGGGTCCTAAGGGTTAGGAATCGGATCGGGACAGGCCTTGTCCACACGGCACCGTTTTGGAGCCATTGAAGCAGGCTCAAATGGCACCGTTTTTTGGTTCTTTAAAAAGGGCTCATTTAAGCCTATTCAGCCGAACCCTAGCCTCATTTCCTCTCTTCAGCCGCACTAAGCCAAATCCCTTGGCCTTGACCTCATCGCAGCCGACAACGGGCGCCTTCATTCCTCACCAATGATTTACAGCCCCGTGATTCCTTCCCCACCTTCGATTTCAACGAAGTCAAGAGGGATCAATGGCGGATTCGAAGGGTAAGGTCTCGTTTTCCTTTTTTCTTTTGTTTTTAAATGCAAAAAATTAGAAAGGAAAACGAAAGAAGCAGTTAGAGAAAAAAAACGCAATAGATCTAGAGACTCAAAACGGAAATCACCTTTCTTTGCTTTTTTCTATTTGATTGTTTCGTATGCGTAGTGTGTGTCTAAAAAAGATACAATGGCATTGTTCTTGGCTTTATAGCCGAAACAGAGTAAGAAAAATCAAAATAAAAATACAAATTTTTTTGTATTTGCTGCCGTGTGGTTTTTGTATTTGCTCGCAGGTAAGGGGTGTGCGTTGGCGTACGGGGACTGTGCTGGCGTACGGAGGCGTGGGCGTGGCTGCTGAAATGCTGGAGGGTACGGAGGCATGGTGGCTTGGCTGCGGCGCGAGGGGGAGAAACCCTAGGCTTCTGGTGTTTTAGTTTTTCGGGCCTGCTGGGCCGTGAATTCTTGGGCTGTGTAGTTGGACTGACGGACTGTTAATATTTGGATTTTTTTGTTCTTGTTTATTTATTATTTTTATTGTGAATAGGGCCAGGGCATAATTGACCTATTACAGTGTTGACACCAATTTTCTTTTCATAATAACGTATGTAAAATACGAGACATACTCTATAAATATAAATATAGAATCAAAATAATATATGTTATTTTAATTTATTATAGGGTTTGAATTTTGAACCTAAAATATTATTAATATGAAGTTTGAGTATGTCATCTATAATACTCCATATGAACTTGAGTTAGCATCTAAAATAAGTATATAAATAAAAGCTAAGGGATAAACATTAAAATTTAAGTATACATTTAGGTAATTTTTTACATTTAAAGGGTTTTGTCTAAAGAGAAATTCACACTAAATCAACAAAAATAATACGTGGTGTATGTCTCACTCATTCATCAAATTACTCCCTCACTCCTATACTCAATTTAACTCACTCTTCCTAATAACATTTTCCCTATTTCTCTAAACAACAAGAACAATCGACTTATTGTAGATTAATAAAATAATAACAAGCCTTCATTGAAATAAACGATTAATAATTTAACTAAATGTTGAATAAAGTGAATTTCAATCACATTAAAAATCATGATGGCGTATTTTTCACGTTATGCGTGTAGGAAAAAAAAAACGAAAAAAGAGTGGAATAACATTGTGGAGTAAAAACGTGCTTGAAAAATACGAAATAGAAGTATCATGCACGAGTCTCCCAAGTATATTCCAAGTAAACAAATTTAAAATACCGTCAAATTAGTGGTCAGCAGTCAACACCCATTAAAAAAAGATCAAACCACTTGATATATTAGACTCATACTAAAGCCACAATATAATTCCATACTTGGCTTTAAGTTCGAATACAAGCTAAACTTCTTGTTCTAATCTAATATATGATCATCATTGAACTAAATTCGGTTTTCTTAATTTGCACCTAAAATGGTGACTTCAAATATATATGAAAATAAATTAAAATAAAAATTTGAAGGATCCACGAATATAATTATTAATTTAAAATATATCAAAGTAATATTTAATAAATCATTCTTATTAATCTTAAGTCATTGAGGATTTGAAAAGTTAGCTCGTAATTTCATATGGAAAACGATATCGGAGTTTAAGAAACCAACATTAGTGTTTTGGGGAATTGTTATTAACCTCTCGAATTTGGCGGTCTTGGACTTAGGCTGCCTTTGGATGAGCTTTTTTCACCAGTGAATTACAGTTGGGGTACTCAACCTCACTAGTCTGCTGCTTGGTTCACCAGTCCAGTGCAGTGAAAAAGAAATTCAATCTCACTGCAACAGTGAAACGCGACTGAAGCAAAGAGCAGCAGTTAAAGGCAACTGGGAAAATACCCATACTTCTATTTATATCGTTTTACCATTTTATCCTTTAAATTTTGGCCTAAGTTCTTCCCCAATCTTATTTGTTTTCAGATTTGGGAAGAAAATAACCAAATTCATTGACAGATACTTCAAAATTTGATCCAAGTATAATGTTACTATTTGCGAAAATAATATTTATCATTGTTATAAAAGAATATTTAACTATAAAAAATTAAAAATTATTATCATTTTATCTAATAAATAATTTAAATTGATTATATAATTCATTAAAATATTTATAATAAAATATTAAAAGATACATTTTAATATTTTATTAAATGAATTTATAAATTCACATATTTTAATAATTTTATATAAGTAAAATAATTTAAAAACTTCTATTATATATCAATTCTAATATGATGTCCTTAATAGTCATTTTTCATTTTCACATTACTGCTACAGCTGCGTTTGAATCCAAACACGCACTCCACCGCTGTTTCTACTCTCACCGCTACAGTATCCAATCTCACCGCTATAGTAACTAATCTCACCGCCACCGCTGTTTTTAACCTCACCGGAGGTAAACACACCGCCCATCCAAACTAAGCCTTAGAAGCCTAGTGATTAGAACCTTTTTTTTTTTTTTGAAGTTGGGTTTTCAGATACTCATTAATACGGAAACTTTCTGGGTGCAATTATTGAGAAACAATTATAGTATACAAGGGGTGTTATTGGAGTCCATAGCAAGGAGTCATTGCTCTTATATTTGGAGATCTTTGATAAAAGTATAGCTGGATGTGATTGCCGATGTGTTCTGGTCTTTAAGGGATGGTTGACTTATGAAGTTCCAGAATGATGTGTGAGTTTGTCAAGTTCGTCAAGTTAGGGGCTTTTACATGGGTATTGGGTAGCTAGATGGTACTTTACGTGACTTGGTGAAAAGTAGTGGTATAACAGCCTAATTTTCAGTGGTGTCGGAACAGTGATTCAAGATCACTAAATCCGACAAATGAGTAGGAAATATTATTAATTTAGTGAGTATAAGTTAAATGTGAAGTTAGGAAAATTTTTGAAATAGTGAAATGTACAAAATATATATATATTAAAATAATTAGAATTGAAAACAAGGTATCGAGACCTCGGGAATTTTAAATTGAGCCACAAATATTTTTATAAATATTTATGGAGTGTTAATAAGTTAGTATTAAAGTTTCGTCAAGAAATTTTAAAGTATTGATAGATAATTGAACAAAAAGGACTAAATTGTATCAAATGCAAAATTATGAGAAATGATTAAATAGCTTAAATGATAAAAGAAAGAGGGTTTGAAAGGAAAATAGACCCAAAGTCTATTTGGGCTGGACGGAAAGAGCATGAAATCACCAAGAAAATAAGGGAAAAATTGCAAAATTGCAAAATTTACTTAATAAAGCTAGGACTAAAGTGGAATTATCTAGATTTCTCTTTATTTTTCTGCATTATCATCAGAAAAAACACCATGGAAGAGTTCCCTTAAGCTGGTTTTTCATATTTTTACTTCAAGTAAGTTCAATTCTTGATTATTTCTTGAAATTTTTGTGTTTTTGTGACTTTTACAACTAGGTCCATTTGTTGAATTCATTAGTTCTTGATTCTATGAAAGAAATTGAAAGTTTCTATGAATATGTGCTGCAAGTATATGATGATTTGATATAGAATTAGAGCTTTAAATTGTTTATATGCTGATTTTATTGAAAGAATTGAATAGAAAGTGAATGTTTGGGACCTAAATTGTAAAAGATTTTGAAGTTAGAGTTTTATGTGGAAATTCTGAATTTCAATAGTTATGAAATAACTTATAATGTCTAGGAAAAGTATTAATTGAGAAAATTAGTTTAATTGAGAGGTTAATTAAGTAAGGACTGAATTGTATGAACTGTGAAATTTGGGGCAAAATGAAAATCAACATTTTGCACTAAAACAGTTTTGGACAGCAGCAATAGTCTAATTTTGAAAAATCTCCAAAAATTGTATAAATTTAATTAGAGGATGAATAAAATATGAAATTAAAGCTTATTGAGTCTAGTTTCTTATAGAAGAAATGGTGTAAGCAATGGAATTGTAAATCATGAGATATAATAAGTTTTGTGAGACAATGTTAGAATGATTTCGGGTTCCCCTGTTCTGACTTTGGAAAATCATCAAAAATTGGAGAAAAATAATTAATGGATTAAACTTATATTTTTTAAATCCTTAAAGAGTCTATTTTCAATAGAAATAAGTGGAACATCATCTGAATCTCGTACGATGAGATAATTAATTCTTAGTGAAGAAGGGTCGGAACTGTCAGATAGCAGAACAGGGGCAACTTTAAAGAAAAAACTGTACTTATTGGCTAAACCAATAATTCTGAAAATTTTATGGTAATAAGATAAGTAAGTCTAGTTTCAGGGAAAATTTAGCGGATCTTAATTTCGAGTTCTATAGCTTAAGATATAAATAATTTAGTAACTATGACGCAAATGGACAGTTTTGAATATACATAAGTAAATAGTGAAATTATTGATAATGTTACTTGTTGCATGTTATATAAATTAAGGATGTGGAATGGAGAGGAGGACGAGGAAAATATGTATGAATATTCAGCTAGCATGGCTAATTTGTATGTTTTAGGCTCATGGACTAAATTGAATAAAAGTAAAATTTTATGGGTAATTTTGTAAAAAAATGTTAGAAATGACCAATTTGCATGAAATGAATTATTTTATTATTTAAATTACAAAATTGAATGAAATTATTAATTTAGCTCAAGATCAGGGAAAAATATGTTTTAAGGATTAAATTGAAAAGTGTTGAAATTATGGAAAATTCTGACATTTTATAGAATTCATAGGTTGTTATCAATTTGTGTGAGAATAACGGCTGGAAATAAGGATTAAATTGAAATTATTATATTTTATTTTAACCTAAGGATGAAATCGTCATTAATTAAAAGTTTAGGGGTAAAATGATAATTTTGTTTAGAGCATTAGTTGAATGTATTATAACATGAAATAAATGAAAACGACGATCAAATTTCTTTATAAAGATCCGGATGACTTGAATACGAGACTTGAACGTGGAAAAGAAAAGATATTGGATTAATGAAATATCTGATAAATGAATCGGTAACTACGGTAATGCTCCGTAACTCTATTCCGGTGATGGATTCGGGTTAGGGGCGTTACAAGTGGGGGTTGGGATTGGCCTCGGTTACACACTTTACTTCTTGATAGTGTCATTAAGCTCATTGTAGTTATGGTTTCACCATTCGCTGATGCAAGATTGAATAGGTTAGCTTGGAAGTGGATGTCTAAGGACAAATTTTCTAGTGCTAAAACGTATAAGAGTATGTACCGACCTGTTCATGGCAAAGGCTCCAAGTGGTAGAAGTTAATATGGAAAGCTAAAGCGCCTCTATAACATCATTTATCACGTACGAACTTGCCTTATACTTGGAATTGATAATTCGGATCGTTTACTCGATAACCTTCGATTTCCCTTTATCTAAATTCGAATTCTTCCTTTCTTGATCTATATGTATTCAAAATTAACCCTTTTATTCAACAAATCATTCAATCCAATCCATATACACATATTTAGGATATTTTACAAATTAGCCCTCACATTTTCACATTTTATCACTTTAGTCCCTAATTCATAAAATCACATAATTTCTTTATACACATGTTAGGCCGAATATTCATTTAGCTCATATAAGCCCATATATTTCATTTAATTCATATTTTAGTCCCCCAATTTTTCATTTTAACAATTTAGCCAAAATTACTCAAATTCATAAAAGATCTCAATACAAAACATATGTATATATCATCAAGCTTCCATATTTCATCAACTAACATTATAAAACTCACAAAATCAACAATGCCATAACTCAAAATCATCATCCAAATCCGAAATTGAGACATGAGCTTGATAAAATACATAGCAACGATCACAAAAACATAAAAATTATCGAAAACCGATCAAAAACACATCCCTAATTGATGATTGAACTTGCCGAACTCTAACTATCTCTTTTTCTCTTCTTTTCTTTGATATAATCGGCCAAGATGATGAATATAACATTAATTTATGCATTTGTTTTATTAATATTAACATAATAGCCATTTTACAATTTTACCCTTAATGAAATAACATTTTCAGCATATAATGGATGTCCAACAATGTCCACTATTATTTAAAATGGTTTATCTTCCATTTAAGGCCACCATATTAAAAGAACAAAGCAATTTAGCACCTTTAACATATAGAATGCAACTTTTATATTTTACGCGATTTAGTCATTTTTGCAGATTAAACACACAAACGATAAAATTTCTACACGAAACTTTCACACATATCAATTCACATATTATAAACACTAAAAATAATAATAAAATAAATTTTAAACCTCAAATTTATTGTCTCAAAATTACTATTTCAACTAAGGTCTAAACTAGGCTGTTAATGTGCCTTTCTCTAGGACTTTTGGCAGGATAGGCTGCTGATGAATGGTGAAAGAGCAAGGAGACATATGACTAATGAGGGACACTGCCCTAGATGTGGTGACGTGTTGGAGTCAAGATTCCATGTTGTTAGAGATTGTCTTTTCTCAAAAATGGTATAACAAATTGTGGTGTCAAAACATGCTAAATACGCGAATAATGATACATCAAATTCATTGTTATTTGTGGATTCATCAAATTTAATATAAAGAGTTGTAGTATGTGAATAATACTTTTACACGAGTTTGATTATTTTGATGTAATCATTTAGTGATTTTTTTAAAAGAAAAAACAGACATAGACAATTTCTTTCTTTCTTTCTTTCTTTTTCATTCGAAACTAGACAAATTCAATTTTATCTGCTCATATGCAGTGCAGTTTGACGGAACCATAAGTGACAACCAGCCGCGAAATAAATTACGGAGAAAAAGGTAACTCGCCGCCGTTGTCTGAACGGTAGGAGCGTGTTTTCCACCCTTTATAGACCCCCTAAATAATTTGAAAACTCTAAACAGATTTTTCCTAGTCACAACAATAATAATGATTCTACATGTGAAAAAACAACGTTCTAGTGCAACGTTGGCCACATCTCTGTTTTATTAGGAAAACTAGTCAACTTTTTTTCTTTGAATTCTTAACAATCTTAATAGTACGTGGGAAAATCGTTTGTCACCATAATGAAAAAAAGTGTGTGATAGTGATACAATACCTCTGGGACGAAGATAGAATTTTGACTTTTCTTCCCACTATTATTTAGTGCATTGTATGATGTATCTCAAACAAAATATTTTTCTTTCTCACTTTCACCAGCTACTCTATTTGATCCATTTTTTATTCTTTAAAAAAAAACAATAATTCATATGTCCTTAAAATATAAATAATACAGTCTTTTATTTAATTAATTATACTAAACTTACCTAAAAATAAATGAAATAAGAAACTTAATTAAAATGAAAATGAAAATTGAAATGTCACCAAAATGAGTTTAATAAAAAAGACTGGTACAAAACCAGTTTATAAATGGCAGCAGCCCACACTGCTTGTGTCCTGACTTTAATTAAAACCAAAACGCTTTTCAATTGAATAGCTAATTTAGTAAATAATTATTTATTAAAAATCTTGGAAAATCTTTAACTATATTTATAGTTTTAATTATAATTTAATTTTCAATATGCTTACTAGCTTTATTTTTGGTTCAGTTAAGGAAATAAATTAGGGTAAATCATGGTTACCTTAATCGGATTAAACCGATTGATTAGACTGCAAACCAATTGAGGTATTGACTTTAAAAAAAAAGTCTTAGACCAGTTAATGCATGATTCTGTAGAATTGATTTTTATATTTAATGATTTATTTAATCAATCTATTGAATCGATGACCTAATTAATTTAACTATTGGTTTGATTTTGAAAACATTGGGATAAATGTTACATAAAAATAAAATTTATTTTAGTAAGTTTTTAAATTTTAATTAAAATAATACCAAACATATATTTAAAATACTAAATACATATTCTAAAGAAAATAGTGTACATAATATTTAGCAGGGTAAATTACATCCAAGACCACTACACTATTAGTAAGTTTATGTTCTGATTATTTAACTTTAAAATGTTACAAAATAGTCACTAAAGTATTCGTAAGTTTTATTTAAATCACTAGATTGTTAAGCGTTTTTTTAAAAAGTTTGACTAGCAAGTTCCAAGCAACGATTCGACGATCGACATGGTAGATCAATACCCATTGACAAGTAGAAAAATATGCTTTAGATTAAAGTCAATCTGACAATCATTGTCAAAGATTGGAGAATAAAATTATTTAGATTCTGATTTGCAGATTCGTGACAGTCAAATTTATTTCATCAAATAATTTAATTGTAGAAAAAAATGAGAAGAAGAGCATTAGATTAATGCAGGTGATAAGAATGAAAAAGGCGATACATCAACGGTTTCAACAATCTAATAATTTAAATAAAAAATTTGAAATAATTTAATTATTAAATTGAGTGATTAAAACGTGAATTTTTAAATAATTTAGTGGAGGTTTGTAGTTTACCTTATTTAAGTAACATCCGACTAAAGCAAGCGAGATTACGGGAGTAGCCTCAAGTTATTGACTGAATTACCTAGAATTTTGGTAATCAAAAGGTAATAGAGGAACAAAAATGTAATTAAGACAGGAGGGGCAAGGCTTTTGAGTTTCCGTTGGTCAAAGGTGATTTGATGTGTTTTGCTTTCGTCTAATCAAAAAAATTTACCTACATAAAAGAAAATGAAGTAGGAGTGACTAAGAGAATAACAGGATATTTTTGGAGAGGACAGGACACTATTTATAATTATTAAGTAAAATCCTGAAATCTTTTAATTATTTTTTTATATATGATTGTAAATAAAAGAAAAAAAAAAGTACAAGTAAAAAATGTTCTCTTAATCAACGGAATCCATGTTCCACGTGTACGAATCCGGACGCGGCGGCTTGTATCTTACCGGAATCTCCGGTGTGAGATAAACTTACTTCTGTTTGTTGATTAGACGTACGCATCCTTCCAGCATTACAAGACATCAAGCTAAATATATATAATATTAAAAATTAATAAAATTTACTAAATTTTTCTTAAAAAAAAGAAAGAAAGAAATTCTCATTAAATATGGGACAGTATAAGATATTATAGTTACAATCAGGAATTTCCAATTTCGGCTCTTTGGATCCTATAAAAAAGCAAATTCAGTGTGAACATTTTTATACTTTTTACTTCACTTTTTTCATCCCCACTCCTGTTCAATTTTTTTTTTCGTTTTGGTTCCGTGCAGTTTGTTTCAAATACCCAGTAGTGTTTGGTTCTTTTCCTTGGCTGTTTGAAGTTTCGATTTTTTGCGTTCGTTTTTGAAGGTTCTTTCTCTTCGTCTTTTTCTCACATCTCAAATACATAACTTTTCAAGATTTTAATTAGTGTTTTTGAATGCTTTGATTTAGCTTTTGCCAGATTTGTGATTCAGCCTTTGTCTTTCTTCTCTCTTTCCAAGGTTTTAAGGCCTAAGCTTCTCTTTCACGCTTTCACGCTTTCACCTCACTCTTCTCTTCTTTCTATTGATGCCAATACACACCATCTGAAGGGGAAAAAAAAACAAACATCCTCAGAAATGGACCAAGATTTTTTATGTCCCATCACATACATCCAACGTAAGACCGTCACAAAGATGTTCAGAAAACCGCCTTCGAAACCCACTAAAATCGTTCGGGTATCAGTTACGGACCCTGACGCAACCGACTCTTCCAGCGACGAGGAAGATTATTTCTTTGTTCCCCGCCGGAGAGTAAAGCGCTACGTCAACGAGATCAGCATCGAGCCGGCGCCTTGCAAAAGCACCGCCTCTACCACCGTTCCTAACAACAACAGTAACCGCAAGAGGACAGCCACCGACGTCGCGGATTCCAACCGTAGGCCTCTCAAGCTTTCTTCATCCGGTAGGAAGTTTAGAGGTGTACGGCAAAGACCATGGGGGAAATGGGCAGCGGAGATTCGAGATCCAGCCCGCCGCGTACGGCTGTGGTTGGGTACTTACGACACTGCCGAAGAAGCTGCCATGGTTTATGATAATGCAGCAATCAAGCTTCGAGGACCTGACGCTTTGACCAACTTCATTACTCCCCCAGCTAAAGAAAGTATCGGAAAACCCGAAAACATTAACGTGCCTTCGGTTTCTGGGTACCAATCAGGAGACGATTCACCTCGCAATCTCTCATCCCCAACTTCAGTCTTCAACTTCGAAACTCAATCAACTGAAGATACAGCAGTCGAACCGGAAAGAACGGTTCATGAACTTCAAGAAGGAGAAAGTAAACCGCCACCGGCTCGACAAGAGCCGTCCAATGACTCGGGAGATTATTTGCCTCTTGATTTCCCTTTCGTTGATGACTTCTTTAATAATCCAGTTCCGGTATTGTCACTTTTCGATGAGACTTCAACGATTTTTTCAGACGGTAAAGTGATCAATCAACATTTTGATGACATCTTAATTAATACGTCCCGAGATTTTGAGTGCTACTTACCATCATCGTCGTCGTCAGAGTCTATTTCTCAAGTGGATGATCAAGTGAACGATTATTTTGAAGAAATAGGCGATTTATTCTTGTTAGATCCTCTTGTGTCGAATGTTTAGTTTTTTTTATTGTTCCGAGCTATTGTCGTCGTTAAAATAGTTGCCGGCAGTTTTGGATGGACGGCGACGACTAACTAGCTATTTTAACATTTTAAAACCTTTTTATGTTTATTGCCTCCGTTAAGTTAAACGGAGAGAGTTTGCTGGGTAAAAGAGTGTAGTACAGTTTTGACGGAGAAATGGCCAAACGGGACCTGAAAAAAAGATTTGTTTAATCTGTGTAATTTTAGTGACGGTTTCAGTAGATATATGCAATGCGTATGCGATTGTGGAACGCCACGGTGGCATTCTTTTTGCCCCCACACGAGCTGGCGCAATTTACGGTTAGGGCCGGTGAAGTGAGTCGGAGTCGGTGCCGCTCGTGTGTGAAATCGAAACTCGTTTATTTATTCTTTACTAAAACACACCGAGCCCTTTTTTTAAAAGCAGTTTTTAGTATAAAATAAATTTTAAAAGCGATATTTTTTATTTTTTATGTTTAAAAAAAATCAATTTATGTAAATATTAACAATTATTTACAATTATACGAAAATATTTGTTTTTCATCAAGTCTAAAAAAGGTAATAATATATATTACTCTTATCTATAAAACTAAAGGCTAGAAAAAGAAAATGATGCTATGGAGAAAGGCTATAAAAGTTAATAGCACTGTTATCGGTGAATCTATCTATTAAACCGGGAAGTGTTAATTGATGTTTAATAAGCTTATTAAATCAATCATAGAAGAATACTTATAATAGGAAGAGGTGGCTTTTTTCTCATCATGGGTCGAGTAGGTAAATATAAAATTCTAGATTTGTTTTTTTAGTTTAAGTTTGGTTTTGTACGAAAAATGAATTTAAAATTTTGTCTAAGTTTAATTTAGGTATCAAATGTTAAATTCGAGTCTTATTCATTCATATTTATTTTTTATATAAAAATAAATTTTAAAAATATAATACATTGAATATACTAATAATATAATAAATATTTCTCAATAAATTAAAAATATATTTTTAAAAAAATTATACTTAAAATACTAATAAAACTAATAATAAAATAGGAGATACAATATCTAAATAATAACAACAAAATAATAGCAAAACAACAACAAAATGACATTAGATAGCAGTGAAAAAAATTTAGGCAAATTCGAGTCGAGCCAAAAAAATCTTACCGAGGCACCATCATTTAGAAAACGAGCCTTATTTTTTTGTTCGAGCCCTTTTTTAACCTATTTTTGCCCAAACCCTCTCACTTTTCAGATGAACTTTCGGGCTTGGACGGGTGACTCGACTCATAATTAAGTCTACTTTAACCCAAGATATTGAAAAATATTGAATATATATTTATATGTAATTTTATACTAAATAATAACTCGTTACTTCAAAATAAATTTTATATAGTTATTTATAAAATAGATTTAAGTAGTATAAATTTAAAAATATTAATTATTAATTTTACTACCAATCATTATTTATAAACATTTGTTAGTTGCAACCCCAAATTCTCGAATCCAAATATAAATTGTAAAACGGATATAAAAAAATTATTTATCATAATTCGTAAATATAAACCAAAATATTCGATATACTATCAACAGAATCAAGGGTTAACAAAATATATTACAAAATATAGTAAATATTAAAAGAAAAAGTACACTTCCACTAACTGATCCTATGTTTTTTATATTAATAAGACATAATAAAATATCTTAATTAAAAATATATAAATTGTCAATCTAGATTAATTCTCACTAAATGCAAGTTTTGTTGGAATACACTGATGCAAATTATAATTAATATTGTTATACTATTAAACTGATTTATTATTTAATTTATATTTATAACTTTAACAAAAAGCTAATCAAGGAGAGTGAATGGATAACCCCAACGACAATGATGTTAACTACTTGGTATTTTTATCTTCGACAAATTCGTGGGTTTCATCTATGATTACTATCCTAATGATGCATGTCAACAATTTGATGTTTTTTTAATTATTTAAAAATGTGATTAATAATAAATTTGTCACCATTATATCAATCAAATATTTAATTTTAATCCATATGTTACGGATGTAATAATAATTGATAAAATATATTACATTTTAAAAAAATATTTAAGTTCGAACTCTAAAAATAAACTTTTTAGAAAGAATAATCACGAATTCTGAAAGAATTCTTAAAATGAACATAAAAAAATGCATCAATCAAACAAAAATATATTTGAATTTATTATTAATTTAAATGTTGTTGCATTTTATTTCTATTAATTGTAAAAAAGGTAAAATAATTAAAACCTAATTATCATAATTAAAAAAAGTAACAGAAATGAAAGTATAGTTACTGGAATTATTGAAAAGTACTTGCTAACTGTAACTAGGCATGCTTCACTGTTACTCAAAGAGCACTTCATGAATATAAAGAATGTTCGTGGATTTAACTATTAGTGTCAATATTTAGTTGATATACTTTTTTAATTTAATTTTGAATATGAGTGTTAATTGTTAACTTCGTTAAAAATTATTTATAGAGAAAATGAAAAGAATTATGGTTTAAATTTTGAACCGCAATAAAATTAGCAACGGCGGGATTAGTTATTGTATTGTAACGGTAAAAATTAAAATTAGTATTAATAAGTTGAAAAAAGAAAATATTGACTATTAAAGATGTATTTCAATTAAAATGTATATATAGTAAATTATCAAAAATATTACAAATTATATTTAAATTAAATAATAAAACATAAACTAAAGTTTTATTTATAATTAAAATTTATTAATTTAAATTATTAAATCATATATATTAAGATTAGGTTATATTAAATAATAATTAAATAATTAAAAAGTGATCGAGCAAAACAATAATTACAATTTTTTTTAACTTTCAGTATATTTGGAGAATAAGCATACTTAAACGAGCTCAAATATATATCTTTCCGCCAATAACAATACCACTATCAACCTAATTAAAATTCAATAAACAAAAAGAAAAGAAAAATAAAAGAAATACTCTTATTGTCACATATATTTCACGCATGCAATAAAAAAGAAAGCTCTCACATTTATGGATGATTAAAAGCGTGGCCTAAATAGGTAAAATACAAGGATTAAAATAGATAAATATTTCTAATTAGAAAACTACTAATGATGTGAATAAAACTCTTTATGGATTAATGAAAATTTTCTAAAATACTTTAATTATGTATCACAACCAATAGGAATCGTTAAAAACTTTGATTTTATGTACGCCTGTCCTATTTTATGTTTGAATGACAGTCCAAATAAACAGGTTAGAGCCATTAATGTTTTTGGTGTTAGCATATTTGATTTTTTAACGACTTATTATTTAACATTGTTAAGCAACAAATGATAAAGAAATTTCATGGTAAAATAGAATATGATTCATTTAAAAAATGTTTGAATAATCGAAAATCTTTGTTCTTATCATTATTTTTGAAGAGTATTTGAAACTGCGTGGAAAGCTGAGTAATGAAAGATTTTATGGGATAAATATTCAAGATGATTTAAGAAAATAAAAATAACATTTAACTTTATAAATAGGTGGCAGGTCCTTGAGGGAGAGTTTGTGCTTCAGCTAATAGTTGTACCAAAACGAAGTTTTGTTGAGTAAAATTGATAAATTCAAACCGTGTTAATAAATATCGTGTATTAATTATCTCATTACTTTACTCCTCGTTTTACTTGATTATAAAAATATTTTGTTATCTGTTCCAATAAAATTATTTTTGAATAGCTAGAAACTGTTTACGAAGAGTTTGAACTTAATCACCATTGTGTATTATATTTCAACCAAAGCTCTTGCATTCTTCATAATTACCTATATGAACAGCTACATAATGTATCTCTACGGCCGAACTTCACTTAATTTTTGGGCTCCCAAGCCGTCCAATTATGTCTTGAATTGTTTTGCTCTTAAAATTTTATCGCACGGGAGCGGTGATTGCATCCCAAGGGCCTAAGTCCCCTTCCAAATAATTACCTATAAATAAAATTTTATTTATTAATTATAATATTTTTAACAATAATACAAGATTTTAAGCAAATCCAAATATAATTGACTCGAATTTAAGTCATGGACCACAACAACTAATTTAATTTAATTATTATACCACCTGCCATGCATACGCTTAGCCCTAGTGGACATCAACCTCAACTTTCCCAATAATTATGTCTGCAAAAAGATTATTCTTTTAATAATTGAAGATGGGTTACAATAATTTAACCGATCAACTTGATTAAATTAGTTTAATTTATATTGATTTTAGTTTTAATATAAAAAATAATAGATTTTTTTAAAAATAAGATAAATATAAAATTTATTCATGAATTTTAATAATATGAATTTATACATATAAATTTTTAATTTTTATTTAATTATACATATTTGATAAATAAATACATTTATTTATTTTTACATTGAATAAATGTAACTATTTTTTATATAATATGTAAAAGTAAAATGGTACTATGTTAATAATAACACTAATAGTTTGTAAAATTTGAATTAAATTAAAATTTTATATATACGATTAAATAAACTTAAATTTTTGTGTTGTATATTAAATTAAAGTTGATGAAGAAATCTAAAGATTTTTCCTTTTTCATGAATGTAACTTTTTCTCGACAAAATAGAAGATTTATTATTAAAAAAATGATATAAAATCACCGGTCGAATCATTGCAGTTCCAAAACAAGTTATAGACTTCAATACATAACTCCTAAAAAAGAGGAGAAAACAAACAAGTCCCCAAGCTAATAGTAGAATTAATTTTTTTTTCAATTTTTATACAACTTAAAAGTATTTGTGGATTAAGTCTTCGTTCGATTGGTATGAGCATTGTTGTCAATGCAGAAGGACATGAATTTGAGTGTGTTGAAATATATTATCTTCCTATTTATAAGTTGAGAGCTATGAATAATTTTAAAATTGTATCAAAAAATCAGATATGATTAAAGCCCATAATGATATTACTCAAATTTTCACGTAATTTGTAAAATGTTGTAACTTCACTATTAATATACAAAATTAATTATCCTTTATATATATATATTGCAAGCCCAAAATGATGTATGACGTTTATTGGCACCGAAAACACAAAGATATTCATGCCCCCACCTAAGATTATATAAAAGATTACAAAGAGCAAACAAAGTTAAACATGAAAAAAGGAGGCTGTTTGCTTCTTGTCCTCTAATTGGATACCCAAATTAAGCTTTTTTCCATATTAATCATGCATCCATCCAATAACAAAGTCAAACAAAGTGTTTAAACACATAGCTGCAAATTATAGGGTTAATTATGTTTTCAAAACCTTTTTTCTTAGGGTTTCTTCCAACCAAAAAAGCTTCGTCAAACCCCCTATATAAAAGCTCTACTTTCCGACATTCAATTTGCATGTTTTGATATAATAATTGACCACACGCATATCTATACCATAAATTATTAAATGTGCCCAATTCGAAACGATTAAATATTTTATGTTTATGTCACTAAACATGTATCTTACTTTTATTTTATATCTGAAATTAAGATTTAATCATCATTTTTTTCATTACGTGTGGAAACTTATATATATACACACGAA
Source organism: Gossypium hirsutum (assembly GCF_007990345.1). Lineage (NCBI taxonomy): Eukaryota > Viridiplantae > Streptophyta > Magnoliopsida > Malvales > Malvaceae > Gossypium > Gossypium hirsutum. The sequence continues at coordinate 78,793,741 of NC_053432.1, forward strand.
AGATTTATTTCTATTAGTATAAAATTTGTAATTTTCATGCAAGATAAGTATTATTATATTAATAAATTTAATGAATGAATTATTCTTACAAGAAAAAACCAAAATCTGTAAAATTAACAGTAATGTAAATAGATGATAGACATTTTGTTCATCATGTTGGAATGGGAATGAATATTCGGAGGAAACCGCATATTGGATAAAATATTCATACAATACTTAATGTGAAAAGTGAAGCAAACCCAATATAAATGGAAGGACAATGACCTAACATTGCAACTTTCTTTTATCTCTTTTGTCGGGATTAAAAAAGATTGAAAACATCAAAAAAAATATGAAAAAAGTAAGAAAGCATGCAATTGCTATCCAGATATTGGAACATATGGCCCCATGAATTAGTTTGCATATTCATCTTACTATACACAAGTTTCTTGAATCTTTCTATCATTGAAGGAGCTTGAATAAATATTGCTACAATCTCCCACCACCCCTTTTCTAAAGTATGTGCCGTATTTGGATTTTGAAAATAGTTTTTTTTTTGTTAGGGTTTTTAAAGCTACATAATTTTAGTTTTTACACTAATTTTTATTCCCTTCATCTTTATTGAATGAAAATCTCGAAAATTCTACCAATTCATTCGTATATAAAGCGATGTATTCTTTAAAATATTTTTATGTTAAGAACAAAATCTTTGTTTTCTCTCTCAGTACCCAAAACTATGTTTGCAGCTCCTTGATTGAACAATGATTTTCTCTTTGGTGTTATTTAACATATATAATGAATACCATAAAAGCTAAAGGTTTTCTTTTTTTCTTCTAAAGATAATTGATTGAATTTTTGGATGTATCAAGTACTAAATTCTGACTTGAAAATTAAGCACATGGGTTACAATTTGTTTTTTACGTTAGAAAATGAAATGTTTAATATGATCATACTTTTAATAATAGGCACACATTTATTGAAAATTAAATATGTAATTTATTATTGGACAAAATACTTTTTCTTTAAGACTAGGTTTAAAAATCAAACTGAAAAAAGAGTTAGAATTATATTTTTTTAAAATCTACACTACTATGATTTAGTACCATGAAAATCAAAGATTTGAGGCAAGTGGTGTACCACTTTGGGGGTAACTTACATTATTATCAAAAGCTTTAAAAAGTGTTTTTTTGACAAAGAAAGAAAGGCTGTAAAAACTTTAGATCAGCACCAAAAACCTACACATAACAAATTCCATCATAATCGCACGAATCTCCTAATCCTTGCCTTGATTGTACGACATACAAATATGGATTTAGACGATTAATTGCAGCAATTTAAATCAGGAAATAGTATAATATATATATGAAAAGAACGATCAACTTGCGGGGATAGCTCAGTTGGGAGAGCGTCAGACTGAAGATGTGCGTATCTGTAATCTGAAGGTCGCGTGTTCGATCCACGCTCACCGCATTTTGTGAATTTTTTTGACTTACATGCTTTGCATTGGGCCAATTCTGGACTCCTTTGGGAAGGACTAAGTCTTGCCCACAAAAACGACTTTTTCTTTTCCTTCTAATTTGGATTCAATTTTAATTCAGTTGTATCCAAATAATAATAATAATAATAATTAATTCACAAAATATTTGACATTTTCCTCAAGTTAGCAAATTATAATTTTTATTTAATTAAGATTTTTTTTAAAAGTGTTACAAGTACAATCAGAATACAAATTATGTCTAAAGAATTGCAAGTATCAAACTATTATAACATATAGTGTTTAAGAAATCACAACATAGAACTAAACTATTATAATACGGTCGGACTAAAAATAAGTACATTCCTAACTAAAGTCAACAAATAAGACTAACTGGGCTAAACCCACATATAATAGTTGCATATAGTTGGACTTTAAGACGTACGCATATAATTGCGCATGATAGATCTTGAACGTTATTAACCAACTGAGCCTAAACCTCTTTAACTAAATTAAGCTTCTTCTTTTTTTATCGTATCTAACTTGAGCTTTGTAATGGTGTACATCTCAAACTACTAACTATATAAATATAAGCAGTATCCTTAAAAAAAATGAGTAGAGAAATCAATTTTGAACAAATTAAAGTAAAAGAATTTGTATAATTGGGATTTTATTATACTGAAAGCAGAAAATCTCTGCTACAGATACATTTCACAGTTCATGCAAACCCCAATTCCTATAAAGATTCTTACCAAGAAACTCAAATCTATTAACTTTCTTCCCTATCAATCTAGGCCTGTACACTTTCCTTAACCTTCGCCAGCAAACCATCTCCATTAGCATGAGATATACCAAAAAGGCTGCAATTCCTGATTTCAACTCCCAATTGCTCTTCTGATATCACAAAGCTGAAAAATCAGTCTCCAAAGTTGTTTTGAGAAATCACATTGATCTCAGCTTCGCTGGAACAAAGTAAGCATGTACTTTCTGTATTCATGTCTCTACAAAGTAATCTCTATATCTTTAGTCTGAAGCCTGTTAATCACAACCATCCAAGCAATAATAGAGTGCTTGGGAATATGTAATGGAAACCAAATCATCTTTTGCCAAGTAACCTTCACTCCTTTATCCCTAATTTCCTCCCACAACTTGGTAGTTGAGATAATATTACTACCATCATATAGTCTTGAAATGATAAGAGCAGTCTTCTCTCTCATCTTGACTTGTCTTTTCAATTCCAACTATTTAAAGAATCAATAGTGACATCCCAAAAGCACTTATCTTTCAGAACATACTCCATAATGAATCCTCTCCAGCAAGAATCGCTTTAACATTCTGTAAAATTCAAGCCTTATTCCAATCTTCAAGTTTTTTCAAACCTAATTCACCCTGAGCTTTAGGTGAACAAATCTTATGCCAGCTAACTCTTGCACCAAAATACCTGGAACAGATATGACTAATCTTCTTAAGAACTCCTTTAGGCAAAAGAACCTGTCGGCACCAGTAAGCTTGAATATTGTAAATTACAACTTCAATTAACTGCAATATTCCAGCATAGCTTAGTTTCTCAGAAGACCAACTATTAGTTCTAGCTGTAATTTTCTCTATCAAAGGAGCACAATCTTTAGCAGTTAATTTCCTTGTAACCAACGAAACTCGCAACTATCTCTCAGGAAGCCTACCAAGCTGAAAACCAGTAACTCTTTTGATAATTTCCAACTCCTTTTTCAGAAATACCAGCAGAAAAAAGCTCATTCTTTGCCGCATTCAATTGCAAGCCAGAAAATAATAAAGCTCCTGCAAAATGCACCAAATACCCACCTCAAAATTAGCTGAACCTTTGGCTAAAACACAACAAAAAGTTAAATGAATATACCTGGAATTTCTTATCGCTAATTTCGCTCAATTAGTAATCCCCATACCTACGTCTCCTTTTGCTCAGTTGAGATAGTGAAGAAAATAAGAATGTTGATTGGATTACTAGGAATCTTCCTTAAAGTGACAAGTTTTTAGGTTCGGATAATCCTGTAATTTTCATCATCAAATCCCAAAGCTGAATGGATCTCTAAGCAATCAAGTGCTTTGCAACTAAACTCTTTGTCAATTTCTATGTGGCTTCAATCATTTTGCTTCCCAACACCTGAACAATTCCAAAAAATTCAACCCTATCATTAGAATTCAAGTACATCTCAATCTTTCCAGCTCTTTAATTTGGCCTCTACTAAAAGACAGGGTCCTTAACTGGCCATTGTATTCAAGATCCATTTTCAGTTCGTATCATGTCAGCTCTTCCACACTGTACATTCGCATTGTTCTCTATTCAACCATTATCATCTTCATCCTCTTCTTACTCTTCAATAATGTCAGTTGTTGTTTGGACATCCTTTTCAATGGCACAGTCTTTACCATATATCGTACTAAAAATTTTCAAATATGCAGTGTCCTATTCTTAAATTGGTTGTATTCTTATTACTCTACATACATATTTATATACAAATTATTAGATACCTTAAAGAATTCATTCCAAACTGCTTACTCATCTATCATCAATTTCTTTATGCTATATCATCCAAAACCGTTGGTGTGCTTGACATAGATCATGTCTCGTACAATTGACCACTCCTTATTAAATGCCTTTGACTATTGTCAATGTGAGGCTTAGCCTTGAAACTAACATTCTCTCAAGTAAAAGTAGATATACCATTGTCGAAAGTCAAAATCAACATTGCGACTACTTACACAGTACAATTCAGGAAGGCATTACACTAATATTTTGTCGTCCTCATCTGTCCGGTGTTCCCAAAGTATGGGAACTGTAAGTGCTCTTGTAAGACGGGGGGAGAGAAGCTCTCTCTTTCTCATGGTTCCCCTTTCCCCTCTTGTGTTGAGAACGAATGCCCCTAGTTGGGATATGGAAAAAGACTTACGTAGCTTCCAAGTCTAGTAAAACAAGTGTGGGGCGTGTAAGGATATATAGTACAGATATCTAAAACTATACAGCACTTGACGACAGTATCCCCAAAATTAATCAAAGGAAAGCTATGTACGTGTTGCAAACCTCGGTGAAAACATACACATATATATACATATCTCTTACACGTATAATAGGAGTATATATTCTGCTATTCATCAATGGTAATAGTAATAATATCGTGCGACAGCGTGGAGCACTGAAGCAAGGCTACGTCTGTGAAAATAAATATCTCCAATATCCATATCATTCTTTTAAAAAGGGTAAATAAGACAGATTAATGTTCCTCAATCCTCTCTCCATTTGTTTGCCATGTTTATTCTTTTCTCGGTTATCTCGATTGATTCGAGAGAGCAGCAAGACCAGAAGCAATTGAAACGCGCCATTTAACCAAATAGTTCCCCTTTTCCTACTGCCACGTGTTATAGACGACAAATATTCAGGACACGTATATACTCAGCCACGTCTCCCTCCTACACTTCGACCACTTCTCCTTCTCCTTATTCTCATTTCTCATTTCTTTTTCATTTTGATTTATCGACAAGAAAAGAACCCAAAACAAACTGATTACGCTTTTAATCTGAATAAAATTTTGATTTATCTTTCTTTTTTCTGGGGAAAGGGAAAAAAGAAGAAGAGAAGTTGAAGCGGTTCGTTTCAGAATCATGGTGAAACTAGCCTCAGCAAGAGAGAGTCGAACGTACGGTCCAAGGCTGGCTCAGAGCAGGGCCGAGTACATGAACGCAGGGCTATATTTGTTTTCAACCATTGTGTTAATTTGTGGTTTTGCAGCAGAGTTTTCAAGGGAACCCAGATCGGGTCTTGTTCTAATGCTTATTGCATTGGGTCTTATAATTTTGGTTAACATCCATGACCTTTTGGCTCATCTCGCCGGCATCGATTATCGTTTCACTTTGATGGGTTTCGATCCCCAGCTTGCTCTCGTTGAATTCTCTGTTCCACTGGTTCAAATCTTAGGCTCACTGCTTCTCTTTCTGGGAATTCTCTTCCTCTTCATTCAGGTTCACAAATCATTCCTAAAAAAAAAAAGGGCTACAAAATGGTAGATCATTTTGGAATACGATTGAATGAATTGTTTTGATGCAGGCGGAGAAAGGGTACGGGTTTTTTAAACTGGAGAGGCATGCTTTGGGAATGCTTGTTGCTGGACCGGTTTTATGGGTTGTTGGGTCGATTCATAACTCGTGTCAAATCTATGAGAGAGCCGATGCACATGTTCAAATCTTGCAACAGAGTGTCCACATCCCGTTTTTAATAGGCAGTGTATTGTTCATGGTGGGAGCTATTCTCAACGGCCGCGAGCAAACTGGAGTTATTCATCATGGTTTGCAATTGCTGGTAAGCTGATGTAGATAGTTTTTTATATAAAAAAGAACCAAGGAATGATTCATCATGGTTTAGGTTTTATTTTGCTTTGTAATTTGCAAATTGGGTGTAAAAATGCAGGGAAAAAGATGGGTGTGGTTAGGGATATGTGGGAGCGTAATGTTTATGATAGGGGGGTTGACGAATGTGGTAAAGGTGTTCAAGATGCGGCAAATGAACGGGATTAGGCTTGAGAAATTGCGTGGCGGAGCACAAAACGGGTTGATTGAAGGCAGGGAAGGGCAGGTGCCGCTCATTAGTGACGACGACCTGCGGAGGAAAATGGAAGTTGATGAGGTCAAAGCCGCCACTGCTGCCACGCCCACGCCTTACAAGGATGTGCTTCTTGCTCGGACTTGAATTTGAATTTTACACATACATATATATAATTAATTCAGAATTAGTGATCAGCTCCTTAATTAGTCGCTAAATAAAATATTATTCATTTCTTGTAGACGTTATTGCGAATCTCATCTTTCAAGCTATTTTCCCACAGAAAATATCTCGAAAATAGCACTTACCATTCTTATCATACCTTTTCCAAAATTTGTTTACCATATTTTTAACCCATTAGTTTTATTATAATAATAATAATAATAATAATAATTCTGTCAACAACAATAAAATTAATTTATAATTAAAGATTTAATTGAAAGCAATTAATAATAAAGCACGTGTATTATATTAAGGGATATAGATGCATTGTTGATTGTTTTTGTTATTTAACTTCAATTTTTATAACATTGAAGTCTACGTATGTATGTTTTATTAGTCTTTGATATTTCTTTAATTATCTTTCATTTTATGTTCTATTTTCGGGATTTTTTTATTAAATTCTAATAATGTTTTCTCCATGTTTTCAATATTCCGAGTCTCGTACTTTTTGAGAAGATTTTTTTTAGGAGAAGTTAACTTTTTTTTAAATGTTTTTGGGTCAAAAAGTGTTATTTAGATATTTCAATTTCACTGGTCAGTTGCCCAATAGATTATAATCTAGGAATTTTTAATTATTATTTTATTATATTCATAGTTATTATTTTATTCTAACTTTATCGCCGTTGAGTTGAATTTTATTACTACAATATTTAATTTTATTTTTATATCATCAGAGATAATCTCACAGTGATTTAATTATAATGTATTCTTTAAGGTAAAGTAATCTCAAATGCTCTAAAATTCATAATAAATAAAACCTTCAAATATAACACTTAATAAATACATAATTACACTTATATATAATAAAAAAATTAACCTTATGATTGAACCAATATGATTTGACGTAATTGCGGATTTAATTATTTTTGAAATTGTAAAACTTGTTTTTGTTATTAAAGTTGCACAACTATTGTATTATGGTGTGTTCAGTATTACTTTTAACAAGTATTTTAAATTCACCTATTATGTAATATTTTTTTAACTCATTTTAAGAATTTTTAAGGAAAAAGCTTCGAATCATTTTTATTTATTTAATTTATGTTTTACGATTCAGTGTTTGACTATACCAAATATTAGAGAAAAAGTTCTTAACAAAATTCCGCGTCAAATTTAATCTATTTTTTTTACAGAAAATTTTATTATTTCGTAATTTACTTTTGAAGTAAATATTTAATGATTTTTTAAAAATTTAATGATTTTTTTAGTTCTTTATAAAATACACATTACATGTGATTTTTTTTATAAAAACAAAAAATTAATTAAAATTTGAAAGCGGAGAACAAAAGTAATATAAGAATGATAAATAAATACAAATATGTTATAAAATAAATAGACTGAGAATAAAAAATAAAGTGAATGAGGGAGCAAAAAGAGAGCGTATTTTATTGATTAATTTAAAGTATATCAAAATTTATCTAGATCTTGACGGACATCTACTTAATAATATATTCATAACACTCCCCTTTGAATGTTCGTTGATAAATAGTGTGCCTTGTTAAAACCCTGTGGGATAAAAACTTAATGAAGAAAAAAGAGTACACAATAAGTTGCCTCGTTAAAAACCCAATGGGACAAAACTTTGGTTAAAGTAAAAGATATCACATACTTTCTCATATTCTATGTATTCAATCTTGAATACTAATTTTTCAAATGATTATTTGAATGCGCTTGCTAAGTATATATATCACCAATCTTTTGAAAGTTATGACTAAAGGAAAAACCGGGGGAAATATATTTTGATCTATTTAAGAATTTCAACAATAATTATAACGAACTTTAATCATGATCACTTTATAAAAATACAAATAGGTATTTTGGATTATTTTATAATCTTCTTTTAACTACTATTAACTAAGTCAATTTTACCACATATGTACAATTATTTTAATTTATATAAATGAAAAAATTCCCCATAATTTCAATATGTTTATGACATTCTAAATCCTTCAAGTATTTTAATATAAACTTTAATATATAGTGATTTATAAAAGTTTGTAACAACAACTATTAGACGCAAGTTAAATCTTTTATGAACTTCTAGTTTAATAATATATTTAAAGGTTATTATATCCACCACAAAAAAAAAATTATATCTTTTCATAATCAATGCTAGGGTTTAGCGAAAATTTTTATATTTTTATTCTGTTTTTGCAAAATTACTTTATTTGCAGTCTTACTGGCTTTATACCTTTAAATATTTGGACTATTGGTTCAAAAATTCCACAAATTTAATTACACTTGAGTTGCGTCTTTCTATTTTGACCAATTTATTACATATCTATATTTCTTAATAGATTTATTCAAGATCCTCCTTTTATTTAATTATTTCAACAATAATAATGCATGCAAAACCATTGTCAACCACTTTTATTATCGGTTCGATATTTTCTCAAAATGACATAACTTATCGAGATATCTTATTTTCACTATTTTAATCTTACCTAAATCTCTTCTGGAGTTTTACTTATTAGTTATGTCTTGGGTCTCTTCTAGAGCACTTGCCTCCACTATATGACCATTTAGAAAAAAAATCATTTTTGGAAATAATCAAAATTAAAATATTAGATGGTATATAATACTTGGTTAAGTTTGTAAATACATTTGACAGTTAACTTGTAATCAGTTATCTTTGTTGAACTTTTGGTTCAAATTACTCTCCCCTAACTCATTACAAGTTATTATTTCTCTCCCTCTAATGTCAAGAAAACTATCAAATCAAAATTGTAATTACAAATCATGTCATAATTGAATCTCCAATACATTCAAAACATCTAATAGTACAAAGAAACTTGTGATTAATATATATTCATAACTTTTTTTGAGGATTCACTCATTTTGTACATTGTGGTGGAGTAGTTGGAATATATTCGCACATACAAAAATTCAAATATGAGGAATATTTAGCTCTTAATCAAAAACTAATTGCAATATGGAGTATTTATAATTTATTAGTTTGATGCGTACAACACATAAATAAACATAATCTCATGTCGAAATAGGAAGTTTAGTTATCATAAGTAATGGTTTAGCTATTAGTTGGGGGCATTTGATAAATGATTCAAGTATATTGTTTTATGTGTGAACATGAACTATAGGATGTTCAACTTTTATCTTGATTGACATACAATATGTATTGAAAGCTTGGAACAAAACTCACTAACATAAGCAAGATAAATTGTTTTAATTGTATAATCTGAAATTAATCATTTAAACAAGCAATCTTGCAAACGACAGGTTGCGAGTTAATAATGCATGTGATTATTTTGTAGATGCATATACCAAAATTATATAATGTCAAAATCATCAGCATGGTGGATGAATGAGCCTATATTTATTTCAGAAATGTAAGACATTAAATCTCAACTTTAGCTAGTGAGTTTCTAGCAATCAATTTTTATTTAGAACAAGTAACAAATGATAATATTTTTAAAAAAAATTAAAGAATCATCTGGTTTTTTTAATGAATGTCCATATGAATTCTCAATTAATTTTTACTATCATATATGATCCAAAATGGTCTAACTGGTTACGCCAAGTAGTAAATTCATCTATATCAGTAAACTCCTGGTTTACTTTAACAGGTGTTCAATTATACTAAATTGTAACAAATTAATAATTTTACTATAATTCATTTTACTTTGTATCCACATTGTAATGGCCAATTTTTGACCCAAGCAAAAAATAAAATCCACATAACCAAATTCCAAGTCCATTTACAATGTTAAACAGCCCAAAAATCAAAACTACCCAATTACAATAACTAAACCTACCCAAACCCAATACCCAAAACCAGCCCAAATTAGAACTACCCAAACCTAAGCAATTTTCAGCAAAGAAAAGTGATGATGAACCCTAGCCGTCACCCCACCTTGGCCACCTACGCCACTACCAGTCGTCTACCACCAGCACACCCACTTGCCTCCACCACTCTATACCTGCAAAAGAAGACAAAAAAAAGGACAGCAAAGAAAAACACCAAAAAATAAAATTCTTTGTATTTTTTCTTTGGATTTTGGGCTATATAAAAGCCCTATGTTCCTTGTGCCAGGGGGGGGAATCGATTGTATTTTGGAGAGAAGAGATTGTATTAGAGGGGGTTGTATTACAGAGATTTTTGGGAGAAATCAAAAGGAGAAAACAAGTTCAAAAGGGAAAGAGGGAAGGAACTTACCGGTGTTCAGTTTTCCAACATCGTGGACGACCGAGGAAGCCACCGCCGAAGATCGGTGTCCGGAAACCGAATGGATTCTTGAGTTCTAGGTGCTTCTCATTAATTTTTGAAGGTTTTTGGGTCGTTTTAACCCAAATCCGGGCTCTACTCGAGAAGAGAAGCGAAAAAAAGGCCTCGGAAGATTTTCCGGCCATCGTAGACGGCGACGCGCCGTCGGTGGCCGGTGACCGGCGTGACGGTTGATGGCCGGTCCGATGACCGGAGGAGGGGAAGGGTTGAGAGAGTTGAGAGCCTTCTCTCTATTTTGAAAATTGAATGTAGGGTGGTAGGGTGATGTTTTAGCTCTTTTTTTTTGTTGTTTTTTTTTTAAAAAGGTTTTTTTTTATGATAAAGAAAAAAAAGAAAATAAAGTATGGTTTTAATTAATAATAAAACAAAATAGTATGTGGAAGTAGTTTTAATTAACAATAAAACAAAATAGTATGGGGAAATAGTTTTAATTAACAATAAAACAAAATAGCATGGGGAGTGTTTTTGATTATAATAAAACAAAGTAACATGGGGGGAGTGGAATCAGTTTTTTGCTTAGGACCATGCATGTTACTTTTAATTGGGTAATTTACGCAATTGGTTACCTCCTTTGTGCTAGCCTTCAATCGGGCCATATTTAAGTTTTTTATATTATTTTAAATTGGCCCTGCAGTCTGTGTGCTATTTCGATTTGCCCCATTTGCGCGGTATTTTAAGATTTGGGGCATTTTTAATTTTAGATCTCGGACATTTATACGCAATTAATTTTAGCCCAAAATTCTGTTTCAATAATTTGTTTTACTTGTAAGTTATCTCTTGGATTTTGTTTCTTCTCTCAATTAAGTTTCAGTTATTCTTTTTAGAATAAACATGTTTCTACATATTATTTTGATTTCATATTTTTGTAATTATTATTTTTCCCTTTTCTTTTTTTACGTGCATACCTGTTTATATGAAATACCTTTATATTATTATTACTACTATATGTATATATTTATAATATTACTAATAGTTTATTTTTTACATTATTATGTATATACCATGTAAATATTTTAATATTATATTATGTATACACTTTATATATATATATCTTTTAATATTGTATTTTTATTGTTTTGCATATGCCCTAATATTATATCGTTTATATATATATTTTTATTTCCCATATTATATTACTTTATATATTTTTTAACTATATCATGTATATGCTACTACTATATATCTATTTATGTAGTATTATTAATAGTTGTTTCTAATATTATGATTATTTTTAATATGTATATATTATGTATTTACCTTCAATAATATATATCGTATATTTCTAATACTATTATGTTATTACTACTATTATATTATTATTATATTTTTACCCATTACTCTTAAAATACACTTATTTTACCTTTTACTCTTCACTCACTATATATATTGTTTACTTATCTATATATTCACATACATATATATAATTTCACACATCATTCCAAAATTTTTACTTGTAATATTACTATTAATATTATTATCTTCACTATACAATCGTTCTTTAGTCTTACATAATGATTGTTTATTTATTACTAGTTTTTTTTAATCTCGAATATTTCCTAGCTTATTCGTTATTGTCTTTTTATTCGTTTTATTCATTTATTTGTTACCTCGAAATAAGATTTTTTGCAAAGAAGGCAATGCTTGGTGTTTGGAAATTTCGAGAAAGCAGTGCCCTAACTTATTGGGTTGCCACTTTTCTCGTTGAATTCGAATAATTAAGTACCCTTATAAGTTTTTTTTAGAGATTTTCTAAATGCAAGCCACTATCTTAGAATTTTAAAGCAATATGTTCTAACTTATTGGATATAGCGTTTTGCTGTTTCGAGATAAGAATTTCAAAAAAGGGATAACTTAATGTCAATACTTTAACGCTAGTGAATCCCAATTTTCAAAGTTAAAATATTTTAAAGAGGACTACATCTTAAATTTTTTTCTTTCGACATTAAAGACATTTGATAATCAATTAGGTACCAATTTTTGGGCGTTACGAGGGTGCTAATCCTTCCTCGTATGTAACCGATTCCTGAACCCGTTCTTTTATTTCGTGGACCAAAACTAATGATTTTAAAACAAAATATTTTAAAGGTGATCCAATCACACCTAAAAAGATTGGTGGCGACTCCCGTTTTCGTTTTTAAAATCAATTATCATTTTCCAAAACTCGATTTGAAAATGGTTTCGACACACATATAAGTGCTATTGTGACATTTACTACTGGAAATGTCTAAATCGATGTGAAGATTATAATGCCACTAAGTCAACAAAATAAATATAATTTCTAAATAATTATATGCAATATTCGCTTCAGGAAATATGCAAAAATCTTCAAAGATCTAAAAAAAAAATTACAATTTCAGGTGCATCCAACCATAACGAGCTTTAGATAGAATTATCATATTCTATTACTCATATTTTTCTTTTAAATTATTCCACAATTTAATTAAATATTTTATAGTCAAATATTTTGCTTTCAACCCTTTAACAGGGATGATGATAAAAAAAGATCACAAAGATTATCACAGTCAATTCAATTTAATAACAAGTGTAATCAATAATTCAATCCTCTTTTGATTCATATGAAATATAATTTTCCTCATTCACAATCTCAATACGAAATCCATTATGAATATCTTTTAACAATCATAATATATTAATATATTAGCTCTTTTGGAGCTTTCGACTAATTTTTACTACCAAATATTGAAATAATATTTGTTTGTTTTAGTATCAAATAAGATAAATATTAATAAAAACAAAATATTTAGGCATACGCTACATATGTGACAAATAATCTTTCATATCACATTCATAACATAAGTTATCTTTTATCTTTTAAAGAGTTATCTTGAGAACTTTCATTGTTTTCTTATTTATTATTATGTTCCACCTTTTAGTGGTTTATAATTATATATTTTTTAGTTTCTTTATGTTTGCATTCACTCCGCGGAATGCAATAAATCTAGTAAGACAGACTTCTAAACGTCTCCATTAATTCTTTATTTTATAATCATTATTGCAAACATGCGTGGATTTCAAAACAAAATCTATCTATTTATGTTGTCATGATTAATCTCTAATTATAATAAACATGATATAATAAATAAATTATAGTAAAATATACATGAAAATAGAAGTGATTAAAGGCTTTAATAATTATTCATAGTGTGCAGGCCTTAATTGAATATTAAAATTGTATTAATAACATAACTACTAAAATTTAAAGTATATCAAGATTTATTTATTGAGATTTATCGAGATGTTATGTAGGTAGACATCCTAGCATATTCATAACAAAATATTATTTATTGAGCTTATATTATAAGTATTATTAGTTTGATTTTAGAAATGGAAAAAAGAAAAAAAAATGAAGTTAAATGGTGAATGGAGATAAGGGGTGTAACTTTGAGTTGCACTCGTTCCTTTCCTTCGTCCGAATGATCTGGTGGCCGTGGGTGGCTCTTCTTAACTTGTTTTTGCTTTTGATTCAAGGCTGAAGACGAAGAAGAAGCCCCAAATCTTCTCTCGTTAAACCCTGAAGCAATGATCCTCTCCCTTTCTCTCTTCTGCCCCCATCACCCTTGTCTTTCTTCTCCTCTTCCTATCCCACGCTTTCACCCTCCTCCTCCTTCCCTCTCTTTCAACCCCACTCCCTTTTGCCCTCCTCCACTTTTCCTTTTTTCCCGATTGCATCCCCGTCCTTTTTCAATCCCTTGCTCATTGCACCCCGACAATGTTAACTCCGATTCCAAATTGGATTCTCATCTTGAACCTTCCATCCCTTTGGTTTCGGATGTTGATGGATTTGAGAATGCGGCCGAGGGGTTTGAAGCGAATAACATCAATGAGGAACCTGAGAATGCAGTGGACAACAATGGGCAGAGTGATGAATTGGCGGGAGATAAAGGGCCCAAAACCAAAATCCCTGTCATGGTGTTTTTTATGGGAATTTGGGCTATGATAAAGAATGGAATGGACAAGTTAGCTTTGGATTGGTTCAGTTGGTGGCCGTTTTGGCGTCAGGAGAAACGTCTTGACCGCTTGATTGCCGAAGCCGATGTCAATCCCAAAGATGCCGCTAAACAAAGCGCTTTGCTAGCTGAGCTTAACAAGCACAGGTTTCCTTTCAACTTCTTTATTGTTGATAAATTTCGAAGCATTTTCTTTTTTTTTTTTTTGGATCCCTCTGATTTTTATTATTAAAAAAAAAAAAAACAGTCCCGAGTCCGTGATTAAGCGATTTGAACAAAGGGATCATGCGGTAGACAGTAGAGGAGTTGCCGAATATCTTCGAGCGTTGGTAGTCACTAATGCCATTGCTGAATATCTTCCGGATGAACACGCTGGAAAGCCTTCTTGTCTTCCTACTTTGGTAAGAATGGCGCTACTTCGTGGCTTTGCTTTAATATTTGCATTTTGATTCAGCTTTTCAATTACTTTAATATTGTCAAACTTGGTCGAACAGATGTAATGTCTTTGACATTTGACTTCTGTTGGACGTATCAATTGGTGGATAAGTAGTTCTATACAAGTCTATGCTTTCTTATCACCGAAAGACTTAGAATATCTGATTTGGTCGATTAAAATTTAAAATGCAGTTGCAAGAATTAAAGCAGCGTGCATCTGGGAATGTGGATGAGCCCTTCTTAAGCCCAGGAATTTCTCAGAAGCATCCGTTGCAAGTCGTGATGGTAAGTCTCCTTAGTTTACTGTTTGTGTGGGAGACAATATGGTTTTCATGTTACACTTTTTGGATTAGTTGATGCTTGTACTACAATATGCGGAGTTGTGGACTATATAACTTGTCCACAACTTGGATTCATCTTCTCTCTCTCCTTAGATCCCTTTGTCAACCAATTTGATAGCAGTTCTGTTTTCTTTTTTTGTTAGGTTGATCCTAAAGTTTCAAACAGATCACGATTTGCACAAGAGCTTATTTCAACTATCTTGTTCACGGTTGCTGTTGGATTGGTTTGGTATGGATTCTGTGATTGTTGTTGTACTCCCTCTCTCTACCTTTTTCTTTGTTGAACTGCCCAGTCCTTGCTTTAACTTCCTGTAGTTCATTTTGTTAACATGAAAGCTGTTTTCAGGTTAATGGGTGCTGCTGCACTTCAGAAGTATGTAGGAAGCTTGGGTGGAATAGGAACTTCAGGTGTTGGATCAAGTTCCTCATATGCCCCCAAAGAATTGAACAAAGAAGTGATGCCTGAGAAGGCAAGTATCCTATGCTTCTGCTAGCTGTCTAAATTGAGTAGACTATGACATTGAGTTGCATTTGAAGACTTCATTTCTGTTTTCAGTATGCATAGATGGAATGGTTTAAGTAGATTATATTGGACTAGATGAGTAAGAAATGCAAATTTTGAGCACCGCCTGAATAATTGGAAAGTGTTCATGACTAGTGAGAAAATATTATAATTTGGTATCCTTATTAGATAAATGATGATCAAGAGCCTGTTCTGCTGACTATGCAAGTGAAATGCAGCTTTAGTTTTGGTATGGATGGGCTAGGGTTTAGGTCCCAGGGCCATTTACTGGAAATCTAGTAGATAATCCTGAACCTTGTTTTCTTTTCCTATTTAATACTTTATTTGCAGAATGTTAAAACATTTAAGGATGTCAAAGGCTGTGATGATGCAAAACAAGAGCTTGAGGAAGTAGTGGAGTACCTTAAAAACCCATCAAAGTTCACCCGCCTTGGGGGAAAGCTGCCAAAGGTTTGTGCAAGATAATATGGTTTTCGAAATACATCTCATTCTTTCTGTCTCCATTTGTTGCACTTGCTTGTGGATCTCTGTATTTCAGATTTTACTAAGGGCATCCTATAAAATAGGAATAAAATAGAAAAGATGTCAGTGACATCTATGCTAGGAGAACCAAATATATCAAGAAATTGCCCGAAGTCCTGTCAGCTCGTGTCGTAGGTGGGGAATTATAGATTCTAGGTTCTGCTTCTGAAGCTTTCCTTTATAGAGGAGAGAAAATAACAAGTGATTTAGGTTTTTTTTCCATTGTTTGGTCCATAGTGAATGATTGTGCATCTATTAGAACAACAAATTCTGAAATTAGTATCCTATGATTCATTTACTTCCAGAGTCTAAGGCTTTTTTGCTTTAATCTTAAGGCTGTAACATTCACAACTAAATTGCAGGGAATCCTTTTGACTGGAGCTCCTGGAACTGGAAAAACTTTGCTGGCCAAGGTAATGTTTCGTTTTTTATTCTCACTTATCTTCACTTACATATGTTGGGGTCTTTTTGTGCACTACATCTCAATTTAACCACCACAAAGAAAAGCTTATTTTGCTGCTAGTGGTTCAACACAAAGAAAAACTTATCTTCACTTACATATGTCGGGGTCTTTGAAGTATGTTGCATATGATCATATACATATAATAATGGAATTGGTTTATGTCACCCTGAAGGCTATTGCTGGGGAAGCTGGGGTACCTTTCTTCTATAGAGCAGGATCTGCATTTGAGGAAATGTAAGCCACCCTCTTGTTTCATCTTTGCTTGGCCACCCTTTTCTATAGATTTCCATGTGCTTATTGTATCCCATAAGGTTGGTTCTGGGGATTATGCAGCATTATAGGTATCTTGTCTGACATTCTCTATCTCTATGGCAGGTTTGTTGGTGTTGGTGCTCGGCGTGTGAGATCCCTTTTCCAAGCAGCTAAGCAAAAGGTTGATGCTCATAATTACTAGGTTGTGGGGATTATTTTGTTTGCTTGATACATTGTCCATCATGCCTTCTGGCCATGCCATTCAACAACATTTCATATTTTATAGGCTCCTTGCATCATTTTCATTGATGAAATAGATGCTATTGGATCCACACGAAAACAATGGGAAGGCCACACCAAAAAAACACTGCATCAGCTGCTAGTTGAAATGGATGGTTTTGAACAGAATGAGGTATATTTCAAAAGTTCGTAATAACGTTAATTCTGTATATTTCAAAAGTTTGTAATATCAGTAATTCCTTTTTTCATTTTCAATTTG
The DNA here is from genome assembly GCF_007990345.1 of Gossypium hirsutum. NCBI lineage: Eukaryota > Viridiplantae > Streptophyta > Magnoliopsida > Malvales > Malvaceae > Gossypium > Gossypium hirsutum. The sequence goes on from NC_053432.1 coordinate 78,811,229, forward strand.
TTTAATCTCTATCTATCTTATAGGGAATAATTCTGATGGCTGCAACAAATCTACCTGATATTCTTGATCCAGCTTTGACAAGACCTGGTAGATTTGATAGGCATGTAAGTGCTCCAATCATTAGTGTTTTGTTGAGGCTTGGGTGTTTGGTACTATATGCTCAAAGTTGTTCTTAGAGGAACCAACGATGACAAATAGAGTTGGTTCCTTAAGACTTAATCAGAGTATCCTCTGCCCTCACCTTCCTGCATCATGCTGCTGAAGGTTTTTGCTCATTGTTAGAAGTTGTGCTCTGATTTTGTGGATACTTTAGTCACTGAATTGTTCAGTACACAAAATTGCTTTCACAAGGGCTAAGTAATTTGGCTGTGGACTATTGTTAGTCTTGTAGGCTAGATATTTTCTTTTTTCATGTTCTATTCTCTTTTATAGAGAAGACTCATACAGCCCGTCTTTTAGATCGTTGTCCCTAATCCAGATGTAAGAGGCCGTCAAGAGATTTTGGATCTCTACCTACATGATAAACCTTTATCTGATGACGTAGATGTTAAAGCAATTGCTCGTGGTACTCCTGGATTCAATGGAGCAGGTAAGCTTTTCTGCATAAACCAAAACAGGTTTGTGTGAACAAACATTCAGATCTTCTTTATTATAACTTTTTCCCATTATTCTGTCAATCAGATCTAGCAAACTTGGTGAATATTGCTGCAATTAAAGCTGCAGTTGAAGGTGCAAATAAATTGACTGCTTCACAGTTGGAGCATGCTAAAGATAGGATACTCATGGGTACTGAACGTAAAACAATGTTTTTATCAGAAGAGTCAAAGAAGGTATTGACATTTTCTAGTAAAACTTTGGGTGTGGAATTCAGGTTGTGGTTGGTTGTATGAAGTGAATCATTGTGCAAATGAAAATGTAAAAGGACCATAATGATAACAAGATTACCCAAGAAAAATTTCCTAGTTCAGGATATGCAGATAAATGACCAAGAAACTTTAATGTAAGAAGTCCCTTGATGCAATTCACTGCCAGTTGTTTAATAGAGTTAGTTTTTAGCTGCAACTAGGCTGCATTTTGGTTCCTATTTGTGGACTATGTCAGCGTAGAAATTACTTCGTTAGGTTTTCAAGATAATCTTTTTTGTTATCTGAACTGGAGCATCCTTACTTGCTGACATTATTACACAACTTCAGCTCACTGCTTTTCATGAGAGTGGCCATGCAATTGTCGCTTTCAACACTGAAGGTGCACATCCAATCCACAAGGCTACAATCATGCCCCGTGGATCTGCTCTGGGAATGGTAACCCAATTGCCATCAGATGATGAGACGTCAATCAGCAAGAAGCAATTATTAGCTCTTCTTGATGTTTGTATGGGAGGAAGAGTTGCGGAAGAACTCGTTTTCGGCCAGGACCATGTCACAACTGGAGCAAGAAGTGATCTGCAGACGGCTACAGAGCTTGCTAAGTATATGGTATGTTTCAAAGTCTCCTTTTATCCATAATTCCCTGTTTCTGTATGCCTTTCCAGTTCATGGTAAAATATATTTATGGAACAATAAGGAAAGAATTAGCCAAAACTGGGCAATATCTAATGGCTTTCACTTACAATGCCAGGTATCAAATTGTGGGATGAGTGATGCAATTGGACCAGTTAATATTAAAGAGCGACCAAGTTCAGAAATGCAGTCTCGCATTGATGCTGAAGTATGTTTATGCAAGCTAGAGTTCTGATAAGCAAAAATGTCTTTTTCAGTCTTAATTTTTTTCTTTTTTTTAAATTGTTGTGCAGGTTGTAAAGCTTCTAAGAGAAGCATATGATCGTGTGACAACCCTGTTAAAAAAGGTAAGTTCATGAAACCCTCTCTTTTTTTTTGGTCAAGGAATAAGAAACCATATTATAGCAAATAACTATATATGATATTTGGACTAGGGTATGAGCATCTTCATACCCATTTTCGAAATATGTGAGACACTAGGTACTTTGAGAAGAATGAAGAGGTTAGCAACATAGAGAAATAATTACAATGAAACCTGAATCGTAGTCTCCTAGCATCTAAAATTTTAGGAATATGTTTGAAGAAATTCTATTTCAATGGTGTAATTTTTAAAATCACATCTTACCTTGCCAGTAGAAAAGAGAAATGACTCTTGAAAATCAAAATTTCTTTTAAGGGTATTTGAGGTTACTAGAGTTAAACCCAGGTAACTAAAAATCTATCACTCTTGTCAAAAAATCACATGTCTATTAGCTGCAAATACATTAGTTTAACACATTGCTATTTGACATATTTTCAGCACGAGAAGGCATTGCACGCATTAGCAAATGCACTTTTGGAGTACGAAACACTAAGTGCAGAAGAAATAAAGCGCATTCTTCTCCCACATCGGGAAGGAGGCTTTCCCGAACAGCAAGAACAACAGGAAGAGGGGGAGCTAGTATTGGCGTAAACTACAACTTGACAATCTGCATGATTGTAGGGGAAGCTCTGTATAGTGTATTTGAAGCAGCAGAGGTAATTTATTTATATAATTTCTTTCAATTCTTTGCCCCACCATTGTCATAAGATGTGTGTTATGGAAACTCTGGTTAAGAGACCGTGCAAATCCATCATCCTGATTCCCTGTCATAATATGCTAATGCCACTTTTAAATGTCCAGCAACACCTAAGACTACTAATTCAACATAGAACTTGTACCATTTGTGAAATCATGTATTATTTTGACTCTTACCCCCCATTTCCGGGGCCAAATTTTGAACTATGTAGGCATAATTTGACCTTTTCTCACTAATGAGAAAAAGTCCATATTTAGTTCCCAAGTCTCATTCTTCTAAAATTTTGGTACGTTGTATCTAAATATCATGGTGGTCAGTAGCATTCCGATGTCAAAATTGGATTGGACCAGTTAGTTAATCGAAAACCGGAGAAGTGTTGAATGGTTAAAAAACTAATTTAAGAACTGTTTGAAGTTTAAATATTACATTTCGCTGTAATATATGAAATAAATGTTTAAAGTTTTCGTATTATTTATTTGTGCTTATTAATTTTTTCTTTTAAAAGAAAAAGGTATTTTGTAATGGTTGAACCAACCATTCAATTGAACAACTTGAGAACCAATGGCTTGATTGGTTCAGTTTTTACAACATTGTTGATATATAGTTTTGATCTTAAATTGGTCCCAAGTGGTTTAAGCAATATGTTTTGGTACGTTTTAGTCAACTATTAACTTGTACTGCACATTGGTTGGTACAAGTCTTTAACTAATTTTTAATATATTTTCATCTAAATTATTTTTTATTTTTATAAGTATATTTGAAAATAAAATAATTTAATTAAGTTTAATAACTTAACTAATACATTTTTAAAACAATAGTGGGTATGGTAGAGAATGAGTTCGCATAATTTGAACTTGTGATTGAACTAATCAAACTTCTGATTTAGATGTTCTTTAATTACTTATTTTTTTTAATTAAGTTTAATCTAATAAATTGAGAGATTTATGAATAATAACGTATTTTTTGGTCTGACACTAATAGGCATTAATATTGACATATTATTTCTAAGTTTATCATATATTAAAAATATTTTTCATATATTATATATACATGCAATTATACATCTATAAAATTTTAAAAGTACTAATTATCTTGATTTGAATAAAACGTCAAACACGGCGTTAAACAACGTTACAACATCCTCACCCCTAATATTATATAAAAAATAATAATAATCATAATAATGATATTTAATTGAAAACCATTTAAATGTGAAGATTACAAAATAAATCTTTAGTAGAAGAGTTTATTTTATCAAATTTAAAATTAATCTACATTCATGTCAACATTTAGATGGATTTTATTAACATTGTAATTAATTTCATATACATACAAATACTCAATATTTTAGGGCTCTAAATCAGTGGATTCACTTGCTTTTGTAAGGAGTTTGTGAAATCGAAAGCTTAAAATCATAGTTGAATATATATAAAATACGAGCGTCAAAATATTTCAACAAAAATGAAAAACTAAATATGTTCCTTGAAGCAAACGAAACTCCAGCAGATAACAGACTGGGAAACAGAAGGAATGCAATGATATGTGTTGTAAATAGAAGAGGGAAGACCCACAATTGGCACTCCATCTATAGAGCCCTTTATCTTTCAGCTCCCAACTTTCGAATATCGATCCGTTCAGTCCGGTCCTGCATTGCCAGCCCCTCCGACACATCTGCAAGTGATTTGAGATTGCATTTGATCAATGCTTCAACAAAGAAACATGTTTCATCTTTGGTATTACCCTCCGGCACATCCACCACGAAGGATTCGATCACTAGTGTCCCAGGTCTTCCATCTATCATCTCTGGATGGACTGATATGATAGAAGAGTAGTTCTGTATCCAAAAGAATAAATTGAAGATCCAATGACTTAGTTGCAGGCTTTTTAATAATGCTTATACAATCAACAACTATCTTCATCTATAAACACCAAGGGAATGCATTAAATTGCTTACTTCATGTAGGATGAACTAAAATGATAGAGAAAAACCTGAAGTCGGTGATCCCCACCGATAATCCTTATGCTTAGGATATGCTCATTATCATCTAGGAGTTCCAGTCTTTCGGTACTCGTAGTCGCCGGGAGTCCCGACTTGACATCCACTTCTCTAAGACTCCCAATTTCAAGGTTTCCTGGCGCCACACACCGGCTGACAAAGGGTTTATACTTCTGAGGTTCATCAAATCTTCTCACCAAAGACCATACCTGTAATGAAACAAAGCAATTTATGCATATTCTTGAAAATGAAAACTGAAAACACCAAGTATCCGGACATGAATATGATATTAGACCGACCCTTTAAATATACGAAAATGAACTGTATCATACCCGTATTTGAAATGATGATAGATACCAAATTCAAAAGAAAAAGAAAGAGCTAAAATTATGGAAAAATGCATTGTTTGTAATCTACAGGATCAGAATATCCACTATTAGTTATTCTTGCCATTTTTCTGGCATATTCTTCTTCCACTGAACCCCTCTAAAATACAAACCATTCATTTCGTAAGTCCAAATTGGACTAAAATAAAAATCATTTTGTAGACCATTCCTTTTAGTTCAACTAAATCTTAATCCCCATTGTTCCTAAAAGTAGCATCTATGTATACCATCCAAATGAATAACTCAAATCAATCAAAACCCACATACTCGTTCACATGGTTTCAGTCACGAAAGTCTTGTAAAGGGGTTGAAATTTTCTCAGAAAATGTTCTTCTTCTCTTTTGGCCAATAGAAAATGTTGATAATAAGAAGGATCACAAATCCAGGATTTAGCATTACAAAAGCATCTGAGAAGCAAATAAGAGTATTTCTTAATATCAGATTTCAAGATAATTCATATGAAAAATGAAAACGCAGATCAAGAGTTAATCGTACTCAAGAAGAATTCGTCAAAACATTGAAAAACTCAACTCAGCGAAGATGAAAAAACAAACAACTAGAAAAAGAAAATCAATGATCTTTATTTGTAAATAAATCAAAAACAAAATTTAAAAGAAGACGCTTAACGAGAAAAAAAAAAAGGAGAGAGCGTAACCAGAGGAAGAGGAGCTTTGATGAGCTTAACAAGAGCTGAACTACACTGATTCTCTCCAGCCTCATGCCTGTGATGCCTCTTTATATACTCAGTCGCCGCCGCACTGCTACTCACGTTCATTTCCCCCCTCTTCTTCTTATTATCCGTCACTTCTCTCTTTTTACGAAATTTAAGAAAAAAAAAACTCAACCGGTTCTGGTTTGCCGGCGGGAAGCACTCCGATCAGCGACCAAAAACTGTTTTATCTGAGGAGTATTAAAGAAGAGGCTGTAAATCATCGCCATTGAAAAGGAAGAAGAAAAGCTAAGGCTACTCCATATCATCTATCTCATCATCTGACAAATGATAAACATATTTTAATATGATAAAAAAGAATCGAACGAATTTATAAAAATCAAAACAAAATACTTGAATTTTATTTTATTTTTATTTGCTGATCAGCATTCAGCTGAGCTTAGCTTAATGTTATTATTACGAGAGCTGCCATAGCTTTTGTCCGCTTCTGCTTTTGTCGTTTCTGTTACTTCCCTTTGTGTTAAAAACACACCGAAACTAACTTTGCCATGCCGCCTCCAATTCTAAACTAACCTTATTTTCCAGGTCTAATTTTGGTTTTAGTCCTCTATTATTTAAGATTTAATCCTCTACCTTAATTTGACATAATTTGTAGCTCCAAATTAATAATCCCATTTAATAATGTTAAAATATTAACATGAATTTTTTTTACTGTTGTTAGATCATTAAAGTCGCATTTTAATTTTTTTTTGGTAATTTCCTTATTCATCTTATTGTGTATATTTGATATTCATGATTGTCTATATTAACAATACTGTTTTCAATGTTTGAACTCATATTCTCTCATTGAGAGCGCAATGTATCTTACTGTCACATAAACTCTTATTATATTTAGTACAAATTACATTTTTTTTGATAGATTAGTAAAAGTTAGATATTAAATAATATTATTATACACATTGTAATTAATTTCATTATATTATCATTTAAAAAAATTGAAACATTGATATTTATAATTTTTTAATATGTAACCACAAACATAATTTATAATATTTGTAAATTTATTATAATATTTTTTTATAAATTATTGGTAATTTATATATTATATAATATTTAAATATGATGCTTACTAATAACATTGTCCACAAAACTAGCTAAGAACAAATTCAGATAATAAAAACTATTCTTGCTAAACCACTCTAGCCAGTTTGACACCTAAAAATATTTTTAAATTAAAAAAAATGATTCCAAGTTTAAATAAATTAAAAAGGACTAATCAAATTAGAGAAATAATCTAGCTTAACAATTTAATTTTTTATTTAAATCTTTATATATAATTGATATATAGTCTAGTCAAACAAATTTTGGCTCTTCCATAAATCATCCTTAACAAAAGAAAATTTTATTAATACCAAAGAGATTGGATTAATTTCTTTCTTGAGAATAAGATTAAATTATTTCAAATAATTAAAACTTCCTTTTCTCTCAATACAACTGATTTAATTTCAATCTCTAAGGTTGAACCAAAATACATATCCTAAGAGAAATCTTAGCCAAAATATGAGAACTACATGTAGTACAAGCTGTTTGCTATAATCCTCATTTACCAAAGATTATGAAGAATGTTGAATCTAATATAGAGCATGACCAGCTGATTGAATTTTAGTTCGATTAGCTTGGGTATTGTTGTTAATGTAGGAGGATGTGAGTTTAAGTGCGCTAAAGCGTATTATCCTCTTATTCATGAGTTGGAGAGGAGCTATAAATAGTTATAAATATTGTGTCAAAAAGAATATATATGATCAGAACTTATAATCAAATTGTTCGAAAAAAAATAGAGACGGGGAGAGAGAGAGCATCACTTCCTTCCTTTTGGATTGGTTAAACTCTTGGATTTATGTCCTATTTTTCCTTATCTTTTAGGCTTATTTTTATAGCTTGTAATAAGCTGGATGCTTGGTGTTTCAACACATACTCTTTATTTATGTCTTTGGAATGCATGCTTTTTTATCTATATGCTTGACAATTGGAAATGCATATTGATAGGGGAGCATTTAGTCTTTTGAGTTTGTGATTTTTGAAGAAGATTACTGATAGGGATATGTTATTCACTGATATATGCTTATTGATTAATATATGAGATTGTAAGATTTATTTGCTACATAAATTTGTCAAAATATTAAAAAGGGAGAATTGTTGGAATATTGTTTGCCTAATTCAATGTTGCAACATAAATTGTGATAGGAATAGCTTAAATATAGCCTCTATCACACAGGTTGCAACATGAGTTTCAACAGAAAGTATGACAAACAATTTAAGTTTTTAGAGGTTGGCAATTTTGACTTGCATCAATGTAACGAGTAGTTTTGCACTTCGAAATATGCAACAAATGTAAGATTTTGTTGGAAAAAATAATTAGATAAATTTACATAAAATTCATGCGTAAAAGTGTTTTCGGTTTTTTTATGCTTTTGCATACATTATTTCCTTTGTTATTTTCTACTTCAGTTATTACTTAGCACACTTTTGAATACTCAAAATCAACAAAAAGGAAGAAGATAAAGTCAACCATGAAGTTTTAGATTTGAAAATCAAGGCTACTAATTAATCATACCATTGTGGAGAGAGATGCTAGTGATAATGATTTTGTTGTTGAAAGTAAGAGATAGAAATCTTGAAGTAGAGGAAGGTGAAGGAAAAGGAAGATAATAAGAAGGTGGTGGAAGAGAGTAAAGAAAAAAGGAGGAAGGGGAAGAAGAAGAAGAAAGAGGAGGAAAAGAAGCTAATTATGTTATTAGTTTTTGTACTATGCCTAAGTTGTGAATTCAATCGCTATACTTTAATTTGGTTAATTTTAATTCTATATTTTTTTGAGTTTTGAAATTTTAGTCATACAATAACAGTATTTTTGTTAGGTCAAATTCTGTTATTAGTCTCATATTATGCATAACTTGTGGATTTAATCCATATTCTTCAATTTGGTCATTTTTAATTTCTATACTTTTTTGAATTTTATAATTTCAACCACAATTCAAATGGTAGCTATTAAATCCACTATCTAAAATGATAAAACTTTTCTATGAATATTATGTGAAAATAACAAGTTGGCATGGCATTATATGCATATGATAATACATTTGCCACATAATAATTTTAAAATAGCATAATTTAACGGCTGCTGTTTAATTGGGATTGAAATTATAAAATTAAAAAAAGTACACAAGCTAAAGTTGACCAAATTAGAATAAAGAGACTAAATCCACAGTTTGCATACAATACAAGGACTCATAGCAAAATATAACCTAAAAATAATTTTAATTTACTTCCATTATATAATTAATAAAAGTTTTCATCACTACCAACTTAACAAAAATTATAGTATAAATAAGTTTAAAGTTAGATAATTAAATATTTTTCAAAACATATAAAATTTAATATTTTTAACAGTAACTAATATTCTTTACAAATTTTAATTTAGAAGAAAATGCCTATATAATGAAATGTTATCTCACTTATTTTTAATTTACTAATTTCTTATCTACAATACTTTTTACTTTTATTTAATAATTTTTAATATAAAATAGGTTTTTTTTTCCGAATGATCAAAATGATATATTATTTGTGTAATTTACTTTTTTTTTATTTTTTTTATTTTTTGTTTAAATATTGTTACTTTTAATATAATATAAGTTCTTATCATATTTGCGTTTAGAATTGCTTATAGTCTCTCCTTAACCTTTAAATAGGAAGATAATGCGTTTCAGCACACACTTTGTAACAATGTTGATGTCAATCGAATTAAAACTCAATCAGTGGCATATGTAGGGAGGCTGACAGGGGCCTCGGCCCCCTTAAAATGGAAAGTTATCCATTTATGCCATTTAGAAATTTTAAACTTTTAAATTAATAAATATAAAATTACACTTTAACACTTAAAAATGAAAAAAATTCAATTTAATCATTTAAAAATTATAAAAATATAAACTATTAAAAATTACAATTTAATTCTTACCCCTAAATTTTTTTTCTTCAATTAACCTAAATATTGTTTTATTCAACGCTATTGTTATGTGTAGTGAATTCTAGTACAATTTTAATTAATTGATTAAAAGACACCTGGTATTAAATGCAGGATGGTAATAAATAGTTTTCTAATTTACAAGTTTATACAATTAGAGACGCGTTCTGAAAAGCTTTGAAAAAACAGTTCAAACGAAAATGATTGAGGAAAAAAAAAGAGTATATCTCATATTCTCATGTCCCACCTAACTCGATCAACAAGTCAAACAAAAAAATCAATCCAATTCCATTTGATTTAAGTGATTTTGGTTTAATTTAATTATAGATTCTATATTTCAATTTTTTTTATAAAAATAATTAAAAATTTTAATTAAATACAAAAATATATGAGAAATAAATTAAATATGAAATAGGCTGAAAGTTACTATACACGTTCGTTTGATTAATTTGTGGCACAACTCTCACTTTTTGTTACCAATCAATCATGAATTTTTAAATATATTAACTTTTTAGTGATGTTGGTGGTATTGATATAAATTTTTAATAAAATACTCATACTTTCTATTATTCATGAAATAAATAATAATGATTTTTAATGATGCCGTTTAATATATTGACAACACCGATAAATCTTTTTGAAAAAAATAAAGGTCATATAAAAACTGTAAAAAAAAAAAAGAAGAAAATTTACATTAGAGAGCGGTTCATGACCAATCTTCACTTGGACGAAAACATCAGACCCAAAAAAAGGTAAATTTAAATGTGTTTAAATGTGTTTTTTTTGGGTACTATAACCTGTACACCACCGCGTATGAACTCCCAGGTCTCACTTTTATTGCTCCATTCGCATTTATTTTAATCCAAATTTTCTAACCATCTTCTGACTCCTTTGTCGCTCACCTTGATTTGCAGCCTCAATATTCCTCAACCACCCCAAACTATTATCTTCCACACAAATGACACAATAGTTTCCATTTCCAAATAGTACTACGTTCCTCTGTTTCCCTAATTTTCAGCAATACTATTCCAAATCACGCTGAAATCACCTGTCTTACCCTGGTCCATCAACCAAACTTGCAATAAGTCTTAAGTCAAAGAGTGTAGAAATCAACAAAAATAAAAATTCCTACCCATAAATATAAAATTTTGTAATTATCCACTAGTGTGAGAGTAGATTAAGGTTAAATAAAGAGTTATATCGAGTTAATTGTTAAATAAAATTATTCTCTAATAAAGTTCCGTAAATGTAAGATTAATAAATCTTATATGCATTAATAAAATTGTCTTATTCTAACTCTTGCTTTAACAACAAATAGAAAAATTTTCTTCATCATCCATGAAAAAGTAAAGCGAAAGTGAATAAACAACCCCGCCATCTTCCTCCCCAATGCAAACTAATATGTGTTGCTAAATATGGAATCCATCCTTTGGCTGAAGCCAGTTAACTCTTGGGATTTCTTCAACTATTTGTAAACCATACACACTGGTATCACTTCTATGGAGAAGAAAAGAAGCTACCTTTGTTCTTTTGCTAAACTTTGCTATTAGTCCCTGTCCTATATCTAAGTTATGTTTAGTTAATTTTAGCCCCTACATTTCAAATTGGTATGCTTGTACTTTTTCAATTTTAAAATTCTAGTCCTAACACAAGCTGTGGCAATTAATTTTTTTTACTAAATTATATTATTAGTCACGTACTATTATGTATAAAATTGTAGATTTAGTCTATATTATCTAATTTGATCATTCTTAGTTCTTATATATTTTGAAATTTCAATCTTGACATAAATGATAATTGTTAAATCGATTAATTAACTTTTTTGTTAATAATTTGTGGAAATAGCAATCTAACATAGTATTACACGGATGATAATAAGTTACCGCATAAAATGATATAAATAATAGAACTTAGTTTAAATAATTTAATAGCTATAATTTGGTAAGGACTAAAATTTCAAGTTTTGAAAAGTATCAAAATTAAAAATGACCAAATTAAAATATAAAGATTAAATCAATAGTTCATAGAGTAATAGCAAAATTTAACATTTTTCTCAAATTTCTTTAATAGACATAGTAATGGATTGTTTATTGCGTGGAACATGGAACTGAAAAAGTGAACCACTTTGTCTTCCACTTCAGCTCTCATTGTTTCAGATTTGAAACACACCCATTGCTTTATGTTGATGGTGGAAAGCTGGAGACCTTACCTCCATTTAGTTCAACTCAACTCAAGGCCTTCAAATTAATATAAGTTATTTGTTCCTAATAAGTTTTTTTCCAACCAGATTTTGAAAAAGTGGCACATCTTCAGAGCTCAAATTAAGCTAAACATCAATGGCATCTTGCTGATACTATTAGAAATATCTTGGGAAATGACTCCCACCAAAAGAATCTAATGAAAACTGGGATTCTAACAAAGAATAATTTTATTTTTGATATATGTCTAACATAAATAATTAAAGAATTTTTAAAAACTCATATTAATATATATTAGATATCATTGTCATGAAGTTGGGGAGCAATTAATATAGTTTTTTTAAAATATTTAAAAGCAAATTAAAGAGCTGCTTCAGCCAACCTTGAGAAATGGTGAAGACAACAGCAAAAATAAACAAAGAATAAGTTTATTTTATTTATTTATCCAATCTCATCCATATAACACCAACCAAAATCAATATGGAATATATATATATATATTAACATTTCCATTAAAAGTGATATTGAATTTAAGGGTTGATGTAATGAAAATTTATTATTAACTAATAATTTTAATAATTATCTTTTATTAAATTAACTCTAAACCTTAAAAAAGATAACAGTAATTAATTTTCATTAATAAAATCGACGAAATTCAAACTTAATAATATTAGCACTTAACATTCATCAAATTAACTCTAAAATTTGATAAAACAACTTACAATGAGAGTTAAATTGCCATGTATTCTTTTTCAATATTTTTTTCAATAAAATTTTAATGAGGCATATTCATTGATCATTACTAACATATGAGAAGGAATGTTTTAACTCGTAATTTATTATGAATGTCTATAACTCCCAATGAAAGTATTTGTTAATTTGATTCAATGATGCTTAACCTTTAATGAAGTAGTCCCAAATGATTTATTCTCATAAATCATATAATTGGATGCAATCATGTCAACACTAATACATTGAATTCCGTCGAAACTCCGCTGGACTAGGATAGTCATAAAATGGATAATCTCTTGAGAAATTCTTGTATTGCACCCCTAAAGTCTTTATATGCAATCATACAATTATTTTGAATTTTTGGGCGTTTTTATTTTTACACTAACTAATCAATAATAATAATTATTATTATTATTAAATAGTCGAGTTATTATTTTATAACTTTTTCATAGTTTGGTGACAAAAAAAAAATACTAATAATTACATCATCTCCTTGTAACTTTTTATAGTTTGGTGATAATAATAAAAAATTCTTATTTTTTTATTTTATTAATTAATTTATGACGAGAAAACGAAAATGGTTAATTTAATACACAAAGTATTTGTTGTTCAAACATAATCTAGTTGAAGAAAGGAAGCCTGGGATTTGTTCCATTTGGCTAGACGTAATAGGAAAGCTAAGACTTCTGATGGATCGCGTAAGGAGTACCATGCTTTTGTTTCCTTCGGAATGGAAGATACTACGATGGGAAACCCTTCCCTTTTACCTGCTATCACCTGTAAACACCATCTCCATAATTTTAAAAACTCATTTCCAGATATTCATAATTTGAATGGGTTAAGCATACGAATATTTTAATGAAAATGAAAAATGAGACCTTGAATGCATCTTCGTCAGTTTGATCATCTCCAATGTACAAAGAGAGAACATCATTGGCATTGCTGAACCCTAAAGTGTGAAGCAAATAATTGAGGGCATCACCTTTGTTCCACTCCATTGATGGCCGCACTTCTAGTACCTTGTTTATTTTACAATTAAAAGAAATCCTTTTTAACACCAATCTGAAAGAAACTGAAACTTTTTGCAATAATTTTGCTTAGCTTTATTTATCCTACCATTTTACCCTCAGTAAGACGAAATTCGGGACGATTTTCAACCACAGATTTCACTTTCTCCTTTAAATTTCCTTGATCCTTCAAAACATATAATTGTCACTATTCTGAGTTAGCCAGAGCCTTGGGATTTTCTAAAAACATATATGCATCCAACAGTGGGAAGCAAGTAATTTTACCTGCGGTGGAACTTGTCGATAATGTACAGAGATGCAAAACATGTTGTCCTCTATCTTAGCACCTTGTGTTTCTCCAATTTTGTGTTCCAACTCCATTGAGATCTGTCACAAACAAATGGAGTAACCTATTTAATTAAAACAGTTCTAAAAAATCTCAGCTAAAATTTACTCTGCAACCTAATCACCTCTTGAATTGCAGGTAAAAATAACTTAGCGGGTTGAAAGGCGCCTTCATTTCCCTACCAAATCCAAAAAACAAACCCATCTCTAAAGTGGATATTGAATTTACTTTTTGTATATTCTTAAATATTGGATCCTTACCGTCAAACTAACCTTTTTATCACAGGATTTGGGAGGTTGCATAATGTCTAGCCCATGACTTCCAGCATAACATACATTATTTAACTGTACAAATTCTTTAACCTGAAGAAGCAATGGCTTAATCCCATTTATTCTTAGTTCCATAAAACATTTAATCTAAAATTTAACCCTCGTCGGTGGATGTTACCTTGTCTCGGCTCCTACCGCTGATTATAGATGTTGGAAATTGTTTTGCTACTTCACGCAGTGCCGCACGCATCTGACAATGAATAATTTTGTATATGTAGTTTTCTTTTTTGGCAATATATCAATGATTAACATTTAACAGCTGATATGAAGATGACGTTTTTTGTGCGTGCATGCATACATACGTAAAATAATGAATGGGTACCTCAGTAGACATGAAAGCCTTATCAGGGTCTTCAACAATAGGGGAAAGTGTGCCGTCATAGTCTAAAAACACCACCACCTTTTTCCCCTTTGCTTCTTTCATTATGCAATCAAATGAGTTCAATGCAGAAGGGTGCTTCAGCTTATCATAATATTAATAACAAATGTCAGTCAACCAAAACCCTTGTTTGAATATGTGGTAGACACAGTTATCGGACATAAATATTTCGAAAAAAAAAATCGAAATAATATATGAAAGATTAGACAAAAGAATTACCAGCCAGGAAGCATAGGCTTCAACATCAGGTAGCATAGAGTCAGGATCATCATAGAAAGGTTTTAATTTCTGTTTATTGGAATGCGATATTTGAAACCCCATTAAATTAATGTCTCTGCTTAAAAACTTTGCCATGTTTCTCTGACAGCTTTGGTGACCAGAAATGGAATTTCATAAGTAAAATTATATCAGTATGAAAGAAATAAATTTTCTAACAATCACTGATTAGTTTCATAATACCTGTTTATTGCTACTGTTGATCCTCAAAGCTTAAAAAAAAAAAGAGAGGGTTTGTTCTCAAGATTCTGTCCAGTATTTATGAATCACTGTCCACAAAAAAGAAAAGAAAATTGCTTCACCACTAGATTCCCAATAACATAACACTATATATAGATACAAATACTTCATAATCAAGCAAAACAAATGTGTATCCAATGTTAAAAGAAAAAGGTAAAAAACAAATAATCCATGAAAAAAGCTTGACTTTCTTTTGCTGGAAAATACATATATATATATATTCACCAAATTATCAAAAAGGATGTTTGTAGATTAATATGATTATATATGGAGTTTCTTATTGAGTTACTTTTTATGTGTTAAATAATAATTGGATTATTAAAATTAAGAGTATTTATGTTTTTCAATTTTTTTAAAAATTACACCTTGAATTTTTATTTATACTTTTATAAAATAAATATTTTTTTTATAAAAGATAAAAGTAAAAATGACAATGAGACCTTGATCATACTGATAAAAATTAAGTTTTTCTATTTTTTTTTTGGTGAAAAAAGACATTACAAGGCTAAATTACATTAAATATTCAAAAGGTATAGAAATTCCTCTCTTTGTCTGTTTTAAGAGAATTTAACACTTCTTCTAGAGAGATCTCAACCAGTTGCAAATCCTCCTTCCTTTTAAAGACTAATTTAGCTAGATAGTTAGCACATTAATTCTCCTCACTTGAAATATACCTTAAAATCCATTGATTTTCTTGTTACAAATTTCGGACTTTAAAGCATTAAAGTTTGGTGTTTCACTCTTTGAAAATTGTGGGTAAGCTACTTAATTAATTGATAGTCTAACTTGACTTGAATTATTCAATTTAATGTTAATCTTAATTAAAATTGTCGATATAATTAATTAATTAATTAAAAAAATTTTATTTGCCAAAATTATTAACTATAACTCAAAATTTTATGGTTTAAAAAATTGAAGTGCAATTATTCAAAAAAAAAATTAAAAGTAGAATATAATGAGCCCACAAAAACATGATTTGCTGTAAAATAGTTTTGAACTGATTTAAGATTAGAGACGCATCATGAGACTTACTAGAATCCAATGCACTCTTTTTCTTTTTCCTTTTTTTGCATGGAAATAAGTAGTTTTTATATTACAACTTGATTTTGATTAGTGAATGGAAATTTTTTAACAAAATAATACATTAAAAAGGAATATTGTTATTTTTCAAAAGAAAGTAAAAAGTTATTTTTCAAATAAAAAGGTGATTACTTTTTTATATATATAAATAAAAATAAAGAATGGTGCCACTTGATTTTGAGATACTAAACTTTTAAATTTATTAAAATGAAAGTAGTTGCTGTCGAAATAATAATTTGTAATGGAAGGTTAATTGAGTTTTAATTTGATTGGTATTGACATTATTGCTGTTGTAAGAGGATATGAATTTGAGTGCGCTGAAGCGCATTATACTCTTATTTAAGAGTTGGGTATACGGATAATTTTTTATATTGTATATCAAAAAGAGTAGATATTATCAGAAAGAGTAGAACTGCAAAATAGTTTGTACTTTTTTTTCTTAGAAAAGTTAGTAAGCGGAATAGGTTTTCGTCAATTATATTATGATAATTACGTCCTTTTGTGACTGAAAATTGATAACAGAGATGAAGTTATATTTGGAAAGGCCATTTTCATGGAAAACAAAGAAAAGTGTTATGTATTTTTTAAAAGCAAAACTATGAGGGGGTCTAATTCACCAGAATGCATGGTTTTAAGAAAGGTCGCTGTTAAGTGTCTCAGTTGAAAACTTGATGTCGAAAAAGAAACTACATAAAAATATGTTTTTTGAAAAAAATAAAGGGACATTATTATGATTAAAATCATATAAGGTTAGATTTGATGAGTCGACATTGCATGGCTGATGCTTAATGTTAAAAGGGTTTTGTCTCAGTAGTGTTGCCATCAGCTGATTCAGCTGATACTGACTTCTCCTTCAAAGTATTTCCATTTTCAATTTAATCCATTCTATCGGTTATATTATTGGTCCATTATTTATTATTGAAACTCATAATTTAATTAACTTATTCTATATTCTTTTTTGTTTATTTTATATATATATATAATATTTTATTTTTTATATAAAATTATAAAAATAAGTCAATCAACCAGTTAAGCGATTAACATTAAGTTGATTTGGTTAGGTTGGTTGAGTCTAAATTGATCGGTTGGCTTAGCTAATGTTGAAGGTTGTCAATTAAATTAAAAAAATTCAAAAAGAAAAAATCCGAGAATGCTTATTTAAAATGCAATGTGGACACTAGATTTAAAATATATAATAATTTATATATAAAATTCAAAAATTTGAAAATATCAAAGAGATGACCGCCCCCCTGATCCATCTCTACCTCTTTACCATTTTCCTGTTATGACATGTCACACAGGCTGGAGACATCCAATTTTCTTATTAATCTTATTTAATATCGTTTTCATCTTTAATATATATATATATATATATATGTGGAAGAAATTTGAAATAAGGACATGAAACAAATGTGTTCTATCGATATCAGAAAATATTTCAATCAATAATGGAGCTTTATTTATATTCTTATTTCCATTATTTGATTTTGTTGAATTTTAAAAAAATTATAATTTCTAACTTATTTATTAGTGTGATATATAACGGGGGAAATAGTGTCAAAGATTAAGAGTCAATTTGCTCTAAATAAAAAAGTAGGTGTGAAATTGATTAAAAATATAAAGATTTAGAGTTGAATTTATTATTATCTTTTATACATAAAACACCAAAATAAGTACACAATCACATAATTTTAACAAAATAACTATTTTATTAATTCATCTTATACATAAAATCAATGTACTCATTCGTAATAAAATCAGAAATATAATACACCAAATGCATGATGGTTTTAGATATAGATGAGAAAAAGCATGCATGCATATATTTAAATCATTGAATTGGGTTTTTACGTTTAACTATATAAAAATAATTTTTGAATTATTTTGGGGTTAAAATTGTTTAGCCTCCAAAAGTTAATGAAATTAATATTTAAATAGATTTTAATTAGAAAATTTCAGGTTAATTAATTCTAAATTTAAAGCAAATTTGACACTTGGGTCGTTATAAATTAATTTGGATTTAAAAGTAAATTAGGAGTGACAGAAGAAACAGTACGTAGTTTTCCCTTCATGAAAGGTTGTTTCCATGGAAACATGATTTTTATTATAACGCCACTAAGATTGCACCAAATGTAACACATTTCTTGGGTTTTTCACTCTTTTTTCCCTATACCTTCACATGACAAGACAGCCAATTTAAGGTTTGTTTTTTCTCCCGACATTTTTAAAGCCGATATGACATTTTTAATGAATAATATTCGAAAATTTACCCTTTGAAATTTTTGAAGAATATTTAGATGATAACCTAAATTTTCTTTTATTTAGTTCATACTTGAATTACATGTTATCTCAATTTATTAATAGCATTTGTTTTTAAGGGTTAATATATAGGTTGTTCTCTGAATTTCTTCAAAATTATTTAGTTATTACTTAAATTTATTCAGAAAAAAAATATTTTTGAAAATTTTGAAATTCTTTTAATTTATAGTTATCATGTGTCATATTAAAGAGTTATCAAGTGTCACTATAGGATCGCTCATCGATGTCACATTAACATAAACTAATAGTGTTAGTATTGAGGTACTAACCTAAGTAATAGAATACAAGTTTAAGTACTAATTAGATACAAAAAAATTGAAGTACTAACTAAATATTTTTTAACAAGTTGAAAGAGCAAATTTTATATTAACTATTTTTTTCTTCCAAACAAATAATACACACTTAAAGGTGTCCAAAGTCATATCCTTTTACATTAACATAAATAAAATTAAGACTCGATCAATAATTTTTATTTTTTATTAATTTGTTTCTCTGACAGGGACAACCATTAATAGGATGCTTTTGAAGAGAAGCACCAAAATCCCGTCATTGTGCTCCCATAAACATCACATGTTCAAAGAACACACATGTATCCAATGCAGCCATGAATTGACTTGTCCTCTTCCTTTTATTCAACTTGAATCTAACGTTTACAACAATATTACATTCATTTTAAAAAAGTAAAATCAATTAATTGTATAATTTTGTATCATATTAATACATTAATTAATGTAAATTTATATATTTTTGATTGATTAAATAGGTAAAACTATTTTTTAAAAACGACATACCCAACAAAGCATTCACCTTAAATTTTACTTATATTTTCAACCCAACCTAAATAATAACAAAAAATTATTAATACCTCGTCATCAAATAAAAAAATTATTTTATGAAAACCGTAAAAATAACACTGTCACCAAATTTTTATATAAAGAATTAACAAATATAATGGAATTGCAAAGATAATGTAATAAATATATTTATTAAAAATATATAAAAATTGAATAAAACTTTTATTCAAATAATAAAATTAAAAGTTTAAATCCATTATGTCATTAGATTAAATCGCATAATGATCTTTTTGAGTTTATATAAAAATATAAATAAAAATATGTTTATAATAATATAACTTACTTAACATGTTTATCAATAATTATAAATTTTTTAATGTTACAACTATTAAATTTTTGCAAACACTTTTTTGACCTAATGGTAAAAATATTATGTTCTAAACGTTAGAGCTTATTATAGAAAAAAAGAATTATGTTAATTTTTTAGTTTTCCTAATTTATGAAAGTTAATTTCTGAAAAAATTATTAAATTTTTATAAAATACAGAAATGAAATTCAAATTTGTTTTAAATGGTTTCCTTTAGTATAGACAAAGAAACGACCCAATCACTGTCAAGTATTAAAACATGCCTCCAACCGTTTTTCAGGTATCCTTTGTTTCATGGGCCGGCCCTACCCCACCCACAAATAGAAAACAACTGATCAGTGGAACTACAATCTCAACCTTACACGTGGATAATCCGATTAAGACCAGTTGATTGAGGCCTGAGTCGAAGAGACAAACAAAGCAACAAAGTCTAGTGAATAAAGTCAGTCAATCAGTTGGGCGAACAAGAGACTAATTAATTTTAGGGTAAATTATATCTAAGGTGATTTAACTTTAAAAAGTTATAAAATAGTCACTATACTATTTGAAAGTTTTTGTTTTCTAAGTTATTGGGCTATTAATTTTTTTATTTAAAAAAAGGTCTAAATAGCGAGTTCTAAGTAATAATTTGACGAACGATAGATCAATACCTATCGGTGAGTAGAAAAATATACTTTAAATCTAAGTCAATTTGATAATCAGTGTCAAAGATTAAAAAAGAAAGTTGTTTAAATTTTGATTCATAAATTCGTAATATTCGAAGATATTTCATGAATAAATATTGAATTATAGAAGAGAACGAGAGGGAGAACTTTTAATTGGGGCAAAGGGTGTGAATAAAGAAGATCATATAACAATGATTATAAGAGTTCAGTGACTTAAATGAAAACATTTGAATAATTTTATAATTTTTTAAAATCAAATTATTGAAACATAATTTTACTAAGAATTTTATTCACGTTAGTGTAAGTTAGTCCTGATTTGAAGATTCCAATTTTGGTTTATTTTGGTAATCGTAGTTATTCAGTGAATAAGGATATTAATGAAATTTCATTTGTTATTTTTTTTTCTAAGACACGACTAATAGAGAATCTTGGAGAACAATAATATGTTACAGATGGAACTATGTCCACCCATTAAGAAAATTAATTATACTGGAAATGATACGTATAAATAAATACATATGAAATTATGCACTGAAAAAAGAAAAAAAGAGTTCATATTTAATTTTATAGTTTCTTGTTATTATACTTTTAAACTAAAAGTAAATTTACTACTTTATATTTATTTTCTATACTGCTCACCAATTAAAATGAATACAACTTCTTTCAATTCTTCTGCAATGATATCTTCCTTTGCAAACAATTCTATGCATCTGGGGTTTTAGGTACGCTGATAACGTTTACTTGTGTTTTTTTAAATTTTTTAATCGTTCGGTTCAATTTAATTTTTAATTTTTAATTTTGGATTTCTTTTTTAATTTTTTAACAAAACTTTTTATTTTCTTATATTATTTAATAAAATTTTAAAACTTTTCATAAAATTTAAAAATAATAATAATTTTTCAACTACATAAAAAATAATCAATAATTTGATTTTTTTAAAAATTGTTTTTGATATAACACTTCTAATTTATTTTCACTAGTTTAATTATAAACTCTACACTGACGGGAAGATGGTGTTAAGGCTGTAAAATGATGGGGTTAAACCTTCTTAAACTAGGCATTAAATGTAGATCTGAATCAGACCTAACATATAAATTAAATTGTCGACATGTGTTTATTGTTTCACCAACTTGAATCTAATATTGTCAATAAAATTTAAAAAGACTTTTTTTAACACGTTGGATGCAAATTATTTGTTCAATAAAGAAAAACGTGTTTATAATTTGATTATGTGCTTTTAAACATGCTCCAAATTAAATTTGAGCTCACATTTAGTTCTCAAGCTAATGACTAGATTGAATGACTAATACTTAAAGGATTCAATTAAAACATCTGAAGTTTAAAGACAAAATTAAAATATGAACCATAATTTGAGGGTGTTTGATATATGTAAATAAAGTATGTTGATTTCTGTAATGCCGGAAAAAAAACCCTAAGAAAACAGAAAACAAGTTATACCAGAGATCGTTGTCTTCCTAGTCTCCTTTTGCAATGTAGGCCTCCTTAGTACACCCCCCCCATAAAAATGTGAAGGTCCCAATCCCATGGCAATCGGACAGACTCCGATAAAGAGATTTCAAGTTCAGCAGTTCATATTTCACAACAGAATCAACATTTCATTACCATAAAAATTGACCCATCGGATCCCAAGTACTCTAACATTAACATTAACAGACGGGCAATGTGACACAACACTGAAGCAATCATCAGGAATACAGTACAAGCAGCAATTTCTATTAAATTTTGAGTATAGTCATACCATGAGTTTTCAAATGAAGCTTTAATATCAAAGAAGGGGGGAAAATAATGGATTGCAATCGGATCCGACTATGGCACAAAGAAAAAAACAATGCAATTCCTATGTTTGGATCAAGCTTGAAATTTCAAAACTCACTAACCTGGTGTAGTCAGCAGTCTCCAAATTCTATATTCCTTACCTTTTCAGCATCCTATGGCTTCTCTTGGCAGGGACCGTTGGTTAATAATCATCCTTAGCTTGTTTGCTATACTCTACAAACTATCCTTCATGGCTCTTTTAACATCTCTTCCTTAGTTTTGCATAAATTATCTTCCAGGGGTGTTTTATCGGCTTCATTAATTACCTGAAGTAGATCCAACGGGGTAGCTGCAGGGTCTAGCTCACGACATCCCGCTGGAGCATTATCAGCTTCTTGGCCTGTAAGCAAGTAATTAGGCACCTGATGGGAAAAGCGAAACATCTCGTCTTTTGGAATCCTCCTCACTTCCTTGGGGTCCATTTGCTTACAGAAAACTGTCCTAAAACCGGAAACCTTAGTTAGAAGGACCACAGAAACTCCTCCTTCCTCATTATAATCATCAAGCACTTCCACCATGTCATATTTGTGTATCACATCATCTGGTGTATGTTCATTCCAGTCAGGAGACCAGTTCCTGTAAAGAGCCCAGACATCCCCCTTCCTAGGATATATTCTAATTACTCCACGCAAGCCTTTTGTCCACTGAACCTTGTGGGAGAAAGAATTTAACGTTTCACTGATTTCATGTCTGCCACTTCTGAACTCCCCACAAGTTTTGGAGAA
Source organism: Gossypium hirsutum (assembly GCF_007990345.1). Classification (NCBI taxonomy): domain Eukaryota; kingdom Viridiplantae; phylum Streptophyta; class Magnoliopsida; order Malvales; family Malvaceae; genus Gossypium; species Gossypium hirsutum. Next base: position 78,834,149 of record NC_053432.1, read on the forward strand.
ACCAGAGCCTACCCAGTCCAGCTCACCAAATTCACTGTTGCTCCTAGAATTGAGCCAACTGATTTTCATCTTAAAAGGCTTCAAGGAGATCACCTTGTGAACTCGAGCATAGAAACGGGGCATCCCATCATCAGCATCATAAGCAGCCCAGACCTGGTCATCTTCAAAAGAACTTTCACCTCGATCCAAGTCAAAATTATGAAAATCGGGATCAGGAACATTTATAGACAATGGTGCAGTCCCTCTACCAGATTCATCATGAGAAGAGGCAGGCACAGACTGCTTGCCTTGATGATCTTTATTGGTATCACATCCATTTCCATTTGCCATGCTCCTTTGTTTCCTATTTTCTTTCTCTCTGGCCTTCCCTTTAACTTTGTCACCATTTTTAGCTTCAGTTACAGAGCTCAAGTCTTTAAGCTTTTTACGAATGACACGCAGGGCCTTATCCATCAGCATGTTACGAATTTCAGGTAATGACAATTCCCTCTGACTGATGTGCTTCTGATAGTTACCAGAAAACCCATAGGTGTTTCCGATTCCGAAAAGACCCCTAGATTCAGATGTACTCCCCAAGCAAGGTCCGTTTCCCATGGGCATTTGAGTTGCCAGTTTACCTGCATAACCATTAACATAAATGTCATCTTTTCTCTTTTTCGAGAGTCTCTCTGCTTTAAGAGCTTCTTCACGTTCCCTTTTCACTTTCTCTTGAGCCAATCTATCATGTTCTGAAATTTGAGATCTAGAAGAATTTGTTCCATAATTAAATGGATTGTTATTTGCATCATGATGGCCAGAAGCCCGCTGCTGCTGGCTAGACCAATTTGTTGACTGGTAAACATTTTGAGGCGGGGCCTTTTCTAAAGCCAAAAAGGCCACATGACAATTAGGGCATAGAAGTGTGTGATTCAAGTAAACCCTGAGGTATTCATACTGTGTCTTGCATCTATTGCAAACAGTCCAAAAGGTTTCAGGCTTTTTATTAGGAGGAGGAGCAAATGAGGCTTGACCTACCTGGTTGTTACCATTTTGAGTCCTAGCATTTGACTTTATGTTAGAACTAGAACTGTGAGAGCCATTTGTTGCAGGATGCATTGATGAAACATCACTTTGAGTATGAAACTTTTGTTGTGTTTCTCTCAAATTTATCCTCTGGTTATAAGCTAATCTCTTAGCCTGATCTGATAACAAGCTCCAGGCCTCTGAAACAAGCTTAAAAGCACCATCTGCGCCTACAAGCTTGTTTTTATCAGGGTGAAGCATCAGAGCCAGCTTCCTGTATTGTCTTCTTACCACCTCATCATCAGCAGATGGGGTCACACCAAGCACACCATACCAATCTGCTTCCCCACTTACTTTTTTCTCGGCAGAAATATAAACATCAAGTATTGTCAACATCTGGGTGATACCATCAAGGCCAGGATACAAATTTTGAGCCTTCATAGCAAACTTTTTAGCTCCAGCAAAATCCTTCTCTCTAACTTTCCTTTCAGCAATTTCTTTGGCCCTATATGCCTCATCTTTGTTGCACTCCATAATTTCAGCCGTTAATGTGTTTCTTCCTCACCTAGGTATTACAAATATGATGAAACTACAACCAAAACACACAATTTGCAGCTTAAAGCTCTTTCATGCCTTAAGCCAGAGGTAATAGCTCCAAGTTATTTATACCTGATCCAAAGGAAGAGAAGATTCTTAAATAAATATACGCACATAAAGTAGAGAATTAATTGAGAAGCAAATGTTACCAATTGGATATTATACCATAAGCTTATACTTCGTAAAAAACAAACAAAACAAAACAAATCTTTATTAAAACTCGAGTTTTGCTTGCTTTCTAGAGAAACCGATATTCTTAAATAGAGATTGCATGTTTCTGTATCTTACACTAGAATCTTATCTTAACCAGAAGCAAGTTTCACCATTATTTAAGCAGAAGCATGAGTAAAAATTCTTATAAAATTTCAACATCAATCCAGACACATCTAACTACCCATTACCATCACAATACTTTCTCAAAGAATAATAATACCAAATCATTCATTTTCTCAAAAAGCTCAACACATTCCATTTTTATCTCAGACGGTGACAATTTCGCAATACAAATTGAGGTGGAATAATTAATGATATAAGACCATCCTTCCAAGAAACATATCATTGCGCATTTACAAATCAGCTCTCTTGAGCCTGTAAGCATGAGAAAAAGAGTTTTATGTGGATTTAACGGCATTCATCTTACGCTCAGAAGTAAATGTGACCAGGAACCCAACCAACACAAGGAAACCAGGTACTTATAAGCAAAAGAGCATACAGAAGATACTGTATATGGTTATCTATGAACATAGTCATAAATGCCATAGTTAGATTCATGCATAAGGAAAGATACAACTATCATCTAACGTCTATGCATTGACAAAGAACTGAGGTTACCGATCCAGCCAGAAAATACATCAATGGCTAAAACCTGTAGCAATTTTTCTCAAGATATTCCATTTGATATTAACCATGGTAGGCACATGCCGCATGACACAGTAGCTATTTATATTATTTTATTATTTCATTTTTATTCAGTAATTAGTAGAAATAGATAGATGAGTAGAATTATAAGTTATCTTTAGGGTTTAAATCTAGGGCTAGGATTAAAACTTCATTACAAGTCTAGTATAAACAAGCTGTAAAATAGATTTACAGCCACGTTACAATTTCTCCCAAGAAATAGGCTTCGGAAACTAGACACTTTTATAAAGTTCTTTTTTCAAGAGTTTCAACTTCTATCTTACTCATTTGTCAGCCTCATTTCTTTTGACTGCTGCTTTTCTCCCCCTAAACCGCACAGCACATACCAAGTCCTACTACTCGCCTCACATATACCCACAGCATTGACCAAACATGTTTAGTTCTTGCTATCCAGATAACAGCTGTCACAGATGAGAGCTTTCTACTTTGCAGACCTAATCAGCAGTTCTCGTGTGGCTTAGGGAGAATTTAGCAATGAACCAAGGCAAAGAAGATGAACAGTTTTCCATCATAATTCTAATGCAGGCTAACCTTCACCAAGAACAACTAACATACCAAATGTAGAAAAGCCAGAAGTTTCTTACAGGGCAACAATATGACTCATAAATATATGAAACACAACAATTTAATATTTGGTGAGATCACAATTTCACCAACTTGTTACGAGCAGAAATAAAACGTGCTTGGATTTTACACCTCACCACCATTTCCTCTTAAGAGAACAAACTCAATTTCTCAATCTTAAGAATATTAACAGTTCGATTCCTTTTCTACTTTATGAAACAGCCCAAAACCTCAAAACATTGTTTGTTCAAGATAAAAGAATTGCTAAGAAATTTCAAAAAACTCCAATAGTCTCCATTAAAAATTAGATTAATTAACTTCAAAAGATTTAACAAAAAAAAAATCAACCTCGACTAACTTTCCTCGGTGTTTCTTAGTCTTTACTCGTAAACCAGAAACAAAAAAAACAAAAAAAAAAGAAAAAAAAAGAAAAAGGAAAAAGACGATGATGAAATTTAGGTTACATTGAATAACAAAAACTAGAAACCCAAATGTAAGGGAAACTACAAGGAAAGGACACTGAAGAGTAAATTGAAATTTCCAGGTCTCCATGGACCTAAAGTTAAACCGTATTCCAACAAGGGTTATAACGATCAAATTAACCTTCCCAAATTCTATCACCCGCTAGAAATTTGAAAACCCTAGATTCTACAAACGTTTGACGAAAATTACAAGCCACGGAGAATTACGCGTCTTAAAAATGAGAAGAAATGAAAGTGGAAATAGAAAATATACCTTTCTAAAGAAAGTCTGCGAAGAAATTTTTGAATCTGAGACGAACAGCAATCAGAGCGTACAATGACCCATTTGTCAAAAAGCCCTTGAGAACCTGAGGAAATTTGTTTTTTTTGGGAGATTTTTTATAATTATTTTTTCTTTTTCTTTTTTCCCCCGCTCAAGTTGGCCCAAAGAAATGAAAAATAAGTAACTTTTCTGTGTTAACCCTCACACACAGCTCTTTTATTGTGTTTTTTTTATACAAAGGACTTAACCATGGTTAACTTTTAACTCTTGTAATGGGTTTGCAAGATTCCAAAGTTAGGTGAAATATTTAAGAAAAATTATTAGTGTAAATATAAGGGATAAATCTTAAAATTATATATCAACTTTAATTTAATCTGTAATTATACACGTAAAATTTTAATTGTGATTTAAATATATACTTACAAATTTAGTTTTGATTTAATCATATACATTTAAATAAATAAATATATTAAGTTATTTTTATATTAGATAAATATAATTATGTATTATTGTAATATATAAACATAAAATGATGTTATATAAATAATTATGTTAATAATTTACAAGAATTTGATCAAATCAATTTTTCATGTATAAAATTACACCAAGTTAAAGTTCATGTGTACAATTGCACATTAAATCATAGTTCATGTATAGTTTTAATATTTATCCCTAAATATAAATATTTTTATGAAATATGTATTTTTATTATTTTTAGTTCTTAACCATTAGATATTAAAAATATAATACTTTTTTATTAATATGATAAAAATATCAAATTTATTTAAAATTTTACGCTTACAATAAATATAATTATATTACTAAATTAATCATCATTCATTGAAATATTAATTATATAAAAATAATTAAAATAAGTTAATTTAAATTAATACAAAGAGATTTTTCCTTAAAAGTAAGCTTGATCCTAAGTTGTTTGAGAATATAGCCATCTAAGATCCAAAATTTTTTTTTTCAGCTTTTAAAGTGAGAAAAAAAATCAAACTAAAATAAATTAATTAAATGTTTAAAGTTTTCAAATTTTCACCATAAATGTTTCATTTCCTAGTGCTCTAAAAAAGTTTTTAACTTTTATTTATTACATTTTATAATTTTTCTTAAAAGGAACTTAATTTATTATTTCGCCTAATACTTCAAAAATATTAAAAAAAACCTACTTAAAAGTAAATATATTTAATCTTTATTCGTCATAAAAATTAAAATCAGAGTGATTTTTTTTTTTGTCATATAATGAGTATTTGTAAATTAGCAACCTACCATATTTGTGACAACCTTGGTTTTTGAAAAAGGTTATAAAATAATGGATCATTAGAAATACAAAAACAAATTACAGTCATAACAGAAATTAGTCGAATGGGGTAAGAAAATTATTTATTGGTCGAGCTAAAGCATGTACAAACTTATACCTCTCCATAAAAAAATTGAAAGATACGAAATCTAGCAAGGCTAAAAAATTGACAATATTTCATATCAAATTTTTGTAAGATACTGTCAAATTTGTTAAGTATTGCATTACTTTCTATCATGTGATATTTTAATGTTATTTAGTATTACGTTTTTGAAAACCTTGTTTTTCTTAGATTACTTAAGTTAGAATTATGATATTATTTTTTATTATATGGTTATTTTTCTTGTATTCCAATTTTAGTTTTATATTTTAAATTATTTTATTCGAATTTTTTTTTTCATTTTAATTTTTTGGTTGCAACGTTTCGCACATAAAAATAATAAGATATAATATATTGAGAAAAGAAATTAACGATGGTGAAATGTTTTTGACAACAGTTTAAATATTATCTTTTATATAATTTATCTGATTCGCAGTGAAATATTGTTGTTAATAATATGAATAGTTTGAAATTTTATATTGATTTCTTTTTATTTTAATAATATTTACTATTTACTATTTACTATTTACTATTTCAATCCTCGTTTCGATTCATCAATTTTATGAAAACTTTAAGATTTGCTAGAAAGCGCTTTACAATTAAATTCAAATATAGTTAATTTACTTCTAACATACTAGATTTGTCATTACCAATATCATATAATATTTTAAACTATAAAATAGCATTAATTTTGCCAATTGAGTTTTAGGTGAGATGAAATCAATATTGTTATTAATGGATGAGGGAGTGAATTTAAGTACGTTGAAACGCATTATACTCCTACTTAAAGATTAGGAAAAAATTATGAGTAATTTTAAATATTATATAAAAAAATAAATATAATTTAAGTTATAAAATCAGACTTAGATAAAGCTATGAAGTCGTTTGGGTGCTACCTCCAATAACCCGTTCACTCTGTGTTCGGGTGCCATCTCCAGTAGCACCCTCACTCTTCCTATACATACTCAGTGTGGCTATATTAACGTCCCCTTCCCTATTCATTTTGGGATCTGATCAGAGAACTATAATAACCACTAAGAACTAACAACCACAACAACAATACCATTTGGGTACTATTTTCAATAACCCCCTCACTTGCTATACCATTCAAGTGCTATCTCCATAGTCCCCTCACTCGCCTTGGACTAATAGGGTAAGATAGGTCAACGCACCTGGTCGCTAATTGATAATATGAGAAGTGACCAAAGAAACACCTAGAGTATGTATAGCATAGTCCCGCCCAGGCCATGTTATTCTACTTGTTGCACAAGTCCCTTAATTCATATGAAGGCCGAAAAGTTGAGGTAGACTGTTTTAACAAAGGACTTGGTACTCTTAGTAGGGTTACCTGTTTTAGACTTTAGTGTAACGCTTCGCTATTGGTAGCTATATCTTAGTGAGTGTAGCTCAACAGTACTGTTTTTGGAGAGAAGGTAACAAGAAAGATGATAATGAAATTAATATTTAAAAAAATAATTTAACCCAAAAAAACACTCAAATTGAGCTAAAAATCTACCTTATCCAAACACATAATATCATTTAAAAAAATTATTATTAATACTTGTATAATTTTATAATGAAAATGAATCAAATATTATTTATGACTAATGTCTCAAATCTCAAAACACGAAAATAAATCCTCTTTTAAAAAGTTTGTTATTAATAAAAAATTATTTGAATACCATATAATTATATAATATAAAATAATTAAAATATGACATTAAAAAAACTCATTATATGAATCAAATTTCTACTTCAAAACCCAAAAATTAAAATTCCAAACATGTACAATTATTTTATTCCCGAATTTCTATGCCTCCTTTGTACAAATTTATCAATAATAATACACAGATAGATTTACTGGAGATTAGTGATAGGTTGAGTTTCTGAAGTCAACCACTATGACACTAATGTTGTCTTGGCTACCTCGAGCAATGGCAAGCTCAACCAACATCGCCGCGGCTGCTTCGGCACGTCGGTTTCCGTCGACGAACTGAAGCGATGATTTCCTCTTCGTCATTTGGCTGTTCAAACATCGCCTCACTACTCCACAAGCCACTTCATTAGATACCACATCCCACAGCCCATCACTCGCCAGTATCAGGAATTCATCTCCATTGGTAAGCTCGCTTACCGTCACTTCTGGTGTGGATGTAACAAATGGTTTGAGGCACCCATCGCCTGCAAATGCACATTCAAAAATGTTAACTCTCCTGTTACAAAACCATCTCCTTATAAATGAGAAGCTTTTGGTTATTTTACCTATGGATCTTGAAGTGGCGAGTACTCCAAGCACGCGATGTCCATTCCATTTTATCACCCATCCGCCGCCGGCTTCAATTCTCTCCAACTCATCTGCTCTCTCAGGCTTCAATACATATTGATAACAACAAAGTCGATAATTATTACCACATTGAATTTATAGTCATTCGTCATATTAAAATGTTAAATCGATTAAGATATACAATTATTTTACTTAATTTTCAATAATAATTTTTATATCACTAACTAATTTATCCACCAATCACTTAAAAAGGGAGTGCTGGGTTTGAAATAAACGATTTTTATCAAAATTTTTAACTCAACTTAAATATCTTTTAGCGAATTTTTACCAAAAATACCGAAAATGTTATATTTAGCTAAATTTTTTAAAAGAAATTATAGCAAATTATGTCGAAATATATAACCACGTTTTTAAAAAGAATGAAAATAAAATAATATATTTTTATTAAAAAAATAAAAGTCACCTTATGATCAGAAGATAAAGCCACAGCAACGCCACATCTGGAGAGGACAGCTCTAGAATCCCCACAATTCGCCACCACTAACTTTCCATTTCCAACCACCGCAACAACCGCCGTCGATCCCACCATCTCCTCTCCCAACTTCCCTCTGTTCACCTCTTCATCCATCTTTTCAAAACCTCTCTCCATCGTTCTTCCCCAATTAATCCCACATCCTCCCTTACTATCCTCAATTATTTCCTCCTTCAACACCTTATGCAACCTTTCCTTACACTCCTCTGCCACCCTGGACCCGCCGTGCCCGTCATAAACTCCATAAAAATCAAACTCTAACCCATTTTTCATCATAAACCCTAACTCCACTGTCACGGCATCTTCCATCTCTCTTCTCCTACCGATAATTGATAGTAACCCGTGTGTCGACGTCTTGCACTTTAAATTTTGAACATCATCATTTTTTATGCAAGTCTTCTTCGCTGAAACGATGTCGTTCTCCTCTGATGATGATTGCTTTGACGACGATGACGAAGAAGAAGAAGTAGACGATGAGAGCGATAATTCCGTTAAACCGTCGCTTGATTTTGATTCATGAAGAAGACCGTTGTCACTGTCACCATCGCTTCCGTTTTTTGTGATGGTTATATTCATCATCGTCTCACACGTGCACTTTAATCTTCTTATTTCCATTCTTCTCCGGCGAGCATTCCTGGCTCTGATGACTGTAAATCTGCCAAATTTACCGTGATCTAACGGCATATTTCGAGGATCTTTCGTGATGGAAACTGAAGATTCAGTATCTTTCCCTCCTTTTTTCTGCATTAAATGAAATTGAAATGAAAAGCAAGAACCGAAAAATGCAAAGTTAACGATTTTTTTAGTAAGAATAACACGAGTTTAACACTTGATATATATATACATACATATAGGGGCAGAGTGAAAACGCATTTGAATTAGGGCCGTTGGTTTTCAGCGAATGAGATCACGTGTTGAGGACGCATGGGCTTTTATGTGCCACCGACTATGATTTCCAAGAGGAGACGTGGACGGCACTTGATTAGGTTAAGAAACACGTGGAGCTTGGATAGAGCGTCGAGTGATTCGAGGCCGGGTAAGGGGAACGATGATCTTTTAAATCATATTACGTGGCGAGTCGTGCTTGTTTAGCGCTTTTTTTAATAGAAACAGTGTTTTTCTTGGACAAGGAAAGATCAGACTTGGACTTGAGAAAATAGGCTAATATGACACTTGTCCGATATTACTGGGTGGCGTGTAAGATTAGGACCTCTTACATGGCCATATTTCGTTTCCAAAAACTTCAGCTGCGTCACATCAATGATTCACAACTTTATGTAATATTTTTTAATTTGTTTTATTTGAATTAGAGAAATATTAAACAAAACAAATATCAGTAGATTTTTTATCGGATTACCTCGGATAAAGTTTTGGCCATCAAATCTGATTGGTCAACCCAACAGAATAAAGCTTGTTGACTGTTGGGAGACTATAACTCGAAATAAAAATCTTCTGGATATAAAACTAAAAGGTCATAAAAAGAGTATGTCCGTAAACTTCTTCTGGCCACCGTTCTACAACTGCAAGAAAGCATGAACTGTCAAAGGGATTTTTTGGGTGGGAAATTAATTTGTATATTTTTATTATTTGTAATTTTATTGTTTTAGTAATTTATATTTTTATAAATTTTATAATTAATTAAATATTTATAATTCGCGAAGTTAAAAGTATAATTTTATTGTTATTAATTTAAAATTTTATAAATTATAAAAAAATAAAAAATTTTCCATTGTGTATTGTATACAGTAGGCATGTGAATTTTTTATGATTTAAATTTTAGGGTAAATCATATAGTTTGTCACAATTTTTATTAATTTAGCCATAAAAATAAAAAAGAATTGTAAATTAGGCACTGTTGTTAACAATAGTTTTCAATTTAGTCGCCTAATTTTAATAAGTTTTTATTTTAATCAGCTACGGCTAATTTAATGTTATTATGCACTCATGTTAGTCACTCAAATTTAATAAAATTTCATTTTGGTCACTAATTTTATATTTTTAAAAATTAATTTTAATTTTTTCTTTTTTTAAAAATTAATTTAATTTCTCCAATAAAAAAGGAAAAACTTAAGGTTTTCTATGGAATTATCTAGATTTTTATGAACAATCTTCGATCTTTACTGAGAAAATCATTTTATATTTTTAATTTCAGTTATTTTTTTAAATTAATTTTAGTTTTTTTAGTATAAAAAAGGGAAAACCCTAAGGTTTTAGAAAATATTACTTGAGTTTTTATATGGAATAATCATTCTATATTTTTTATTTAATTTAATTTTTTATACTTAATTTTTAGATTTTTAGGGAAAAACTTGGTTTTTTATTTTTTTACACATAATTGAATTATAGGAAATAACTTGGGTATATTCTCCATAACTAAATAATTCAATTTCCTATAAAAACCCCTTTATTAATTTAATTTTTAAAATAATAATAAATTATTAAAATAAAAATTTATTAAATCAGATTTTTAAATATTTTTTAATGGATTGGCCGAATCAATTAATTACACACTTTTATTTAGAAATATAAATCATAATCGGGTACTTGTGATTTACATAAATTTAATTCAAAAATATTTAAACTCAATTTAATAATTATCGAACTAAGATCAAGCTCCATTCGAATTCTGTAAAACCCAAAACCAACGAATCACTAATCTTATAGAGCTTTTATATTATTAGATCACAGTAATGCCCTTACTATATATAATTTTAAACCTAAGCCCACCCAAAACCCTATCTCACCCGTGCCTCTCCCCATTCCCAACCCAGCCCATACACCAAAACTCCATCTCCAATCTCCTCATTCCTAGCCCCTTAACTGCCACTCATAACCAGATCCCGTATACACAACCCCGATATTCGAAAAGAATTCAAACTCCCTCGACCCATTTCATTTTGGTACTTGAATCACTGTGAATGATGGCTAGACCTAGACGGTGACCTTTGGCAGTGGTCGAAATTTTCACTGGAGTCAAAATCTGGAAAGCTTTTATCTTCCCGGCAGAGAAAGCAAAGAGAATTTGGGAAGCTCATTTGGATTCCATCAGCATTGGCTGCTTACTCACTCTAATTTTGCCCCAAGTCTCCAAATTTGATGTGCTGGTAACCCTACATTTCTATTTGTTTTTTTTTTCTATTTAATGATAAAATATTTGTCATTTTTATTGTTTTCATTGCGTGTTTTCCTGCCATGATATCACTTTATATTGAGTATGATGATTATGTTTTTATTATATCATGACATTGATCTGGTGGAAGTATCTATGCTACTTATGATTTCAAACTATTTGGATTTGGTTATTGAAAAAGTCGTATTTTGTTATTATTTTGTGTGAAACAGTACTTTTTTTTCAATCGAGCTGAGTATGATAATTGGTAAACGAGCTTGAGCTCGATTGTATCTCGAGCTGAGTATTGAGCTCCAAATTCGAGTCGAGCTCAAGCTTGCCAGTATTTGGACTCGGCTCAATTACATCCCTACCCTTACGCTTACCCTTGCTACTGCAATTATTAACTGAGATAAACAATCCCTAGACTGGTTGAATCGGCTAACCCAACCGGAAGCCGATATGTCCTCAACTCTGCTAGAGGTGACTCGGGCTGCTCACGAAGATGTGGAACGGCTTGAGCGGCTCATAGTGAAGGACTTGCAAAATGATCCACCTACCACAAAAGACGGATTGTATCAAAGCCACCGTGTCCGCAATAATATCGACACCATCATCTCCACCACGGAGAAGCTAGTAATACTTCCCTATCCCATACGAAATTGAGATATGGTTAAAGATTTTGTTTTATTTTGTGTTAATTTTTGTATTTATTTTTGAATGGCTTTAGGTTGAAATATATGACGATAAAGACAATGCTAGGAAAGACGAAATCGCTGCTCTTGGAGGTCAAACGGCTACTGGAGTTAATGTCTTTAGTGCTTTTTATGATAGATTGAAGGAGGTAACTTTTTAGTTTGTTTTTAACCTTGAGCTGAAAATGCTAAGCTGGAAATTTATACAAATCCTGCTTTTTCTTAGAAGCATGAATAAATCCCAGCTATTTTGATTTTCACAATTACTGTTTTAGCAAAGGAGGATAAATTTAATCCAAAATCGATGTTCAGTGAAGTAATTGTTACTTAATTGCAGATTCGTGAGTACCACAGAAAGCACCCGGCTGCTCGTGTTGTCGATGCTAATGAAGAGTATGAGGATTTACTTAAGGAAGAACCAGTCATTGAGTTCAGCGGCGAGGTCTCTCTGTCCCACACTCGCATACAATTAAGCTCCTTTTGTTGTAGTAATTTCCTATTTTACGTTATGTTTTCCTTTCTGCTGTCTGGTCTTACTTGTTAGCAATACATTTCAGGAAGCCTTTGGTCGGTACCTGGACCTGCACGAATTGTTCAATCAGTACATTAATTCTAAATTTGGAGCCAAAATTGAATACTCGGCTTACCTCGATGTCTTTTCACAGCCACACAATATCCCTTGGAAATTGAAGTCAACAAGGTAAAATTTCCTCAATCCTGCTTTTATTCTGGCTTTTCATAAGGTGATTTGCCACAGTTTAATTGCTTTCTGTTTTTCTACCTATTTGGCATGCATCTTATACTGGATTTGCAAATATTGTTATTTGTAGGCAATACAGGAAGTACATGGAGAATCTTCTGGAGTATCTTATTTACTTCTTTCAGAGGACTGAACCACTGCAAGATCTTGACAGAATCTTTTCCAAGGTTTCACATTATTTACTTAAAAGTTAATTGAATATCTTTATCCAAAAAGAGGTTCTTAACCTTGAGGATGCAAAGATGCTAATCTTTAGCCTTTTTTGTAACATGGGGTTATAGATTTTTTAGGAAAAAAACTTGACATGAGTGACAAGTCTGACTTGTGCTATATAAATATAAGATGGATTTTTTTTTTTTTTTGAAATACTATGGTTCTGATAAATTGAAATACTTCTATGGTGGTTTGTGATAGCTCGAGGCTGAGTTTGAGGAGCAGTGGGCTAATGGCCAGGTACAAGGATGGGAGAAGCAAGGTCAAGAAAATGAAGATGATCCTGCCCAGCATACCATGATTGATCTTGATTATTACAGCACAGTTGAAGAGCTGATGGAAGTTGGTCCAGAAAAGTTGAAGGAGGTAATTTTGGTCCTCTTTGATTATGTCATCATTGCTAGCCAGTTTGTTGTAGTGACTCCAATCTCTTCAGTGCTGAGAAATGTGGGTTTCCATTCTTTTTAGGCAAATGCATGATCAAGTTGTATTAAATAGTGAAAAATGAAGAAACATGTTGCTATTGTATTATCTGATCTTCTTGTTGTAAACATCTTATCTTGCTGATTACTTTCAGTTTAATTAGTTATTTTGAGAGTGAAAAAGATTATGTGGAGAAGGCTATAACTTCTCATTCTGTTATATATTGTGTTCGTATGTGCTATCTTTGGAAACATAAATTTGGAATTCATTTATTATGTGAACTGTGGGAATGAAATGCAACCTCGGAGTAGTTTTCTTCTGTTTAATTGCTCTAATATGGGTTTTAAGATCCATCTCAATCGCATCTCAAGCTTTGTCACTTTGCCAGAACCCAAACGCATTATTGTTTGAGATGTTCAAGTCAATTATCTGATATGCACTTAAAAAAAACTTTGCTAACAGCTTAAAAGTGAAAAAAATGAATTAGCTCTTTTTTGGCTTCCTTCTTAATTAATGATGAGTGAATCGTCTATTTATCCTTGCAGGCATTGGCAGTCTTAGGACTAAAAACTGGTGGTACTGTCCAGCAGCGGGCAGAGAGGCTTTTGCTCACCAAGGTAATACGTGCTCCAACTTTTCACTTTGCTTGAAATACCCATGTTTATTGCTTATCTATGCATGTATTTGGGGATATTACCTTCCAAGATTCTTCCAAATACATGGATCATATAAGTTGAACATACTTGCGTCAGACAACATAGCTGTATTTGACACACACACCTGAGATTCAGTAACCTAGGCTAATAACTCTCTCTCTCTCTTTTGGTGTTGTAATTTTGGTAATCGTGATTATATTAGGATGGCAACTGGAGTTGTACCATTATTTTGAAATTTAAAATGGTTTTTGAGAAATCTGCATATCAGACTCTTTTGCTAGAATTTGCTTTAATGAATTTGGAATATATCATTTGGAGTCATGTAGATAGGAAACAGGTTAAAGGACTTGTAGACTGGAATTAGAGGATGAAACCTGATACAGCTATGAAATAATAAGATACTAGGTTTTTATGTTTCGAAATGTTGATGGGATAACTATGGGCTGGTTTAATGGTAATTGTGTTCTGGTAATGTGATATCAAATAAATTTGACAAATGTATATTCAATGTCTATATATTTTTCACAGCACACACCGCTGGAAAAGCTGGACAAGAAACATTTTGCAAAAGGCTCACATGGACCTCGACAAAATGGGTCTACTGCAGTTTCACAAGACATTAACAGTCTGAAACAGATTGCATTAGTGGAGGCCAAGATGAAGAAACTCTGTGATTTACTGAGTAAGGTTAGTTGGTTGCTTACTTTGCCCTTAACTATCTTTGAGAAAAATGTGAAATATCAGAGAAAGCCTTTGCAAAAGTATGCTGCTGCTATTTGTAGTCCAGATATGGTAATTATAGGGGTTGATTTTTAACTAGTATTTCTGTGATCTTTAGCAGACGATTGAACAAACAAAAGAAAATGTAGTAAAGAAGCAAGCGTTGACATATGAGGAAATGGAACAAGAACGGGAGGAGGTAAGTTAATCTCTTATGGCATGGTAATTCAAGTGTTTCTAATACTAGAACAAAATTTCATTGCTTATATTGTGATGGTATGATTATAGTTCACTAATCTCTGCCCTCAACACCCTGTAAGGATGGCTGTAGGTAGAGTTTTAAATGTGGGGGCCTGTATGAACCAACTCACTAGGTATCAGCCTTGTTTCAGGTCTTCAGCTCAGTTTTGGGTGTAACTCGGCTATTTTTTTTCTGAGTTTTTTACTTAAATCTGAAGGGCACATTTTAAACGGGAGGAATTAGGAATTTTAGTATTTTACACAATTCCTATATATATCAGGCAAAACAAATATAGGGGATGAAATATCTTTGATCGAATTTACTGATTAATAGAGGAGAAACAACCATTGACTTCTATTGTTCACTGAATGAGTGTTGTATTGATTGGACGTTTTTTTTTTCATCCTAATATGGCACTAACGATTGGGCAACTGTCATGGTTAACCAGTGCCTTTTGAATTATCAATCCTGTTATAGATTTTAAGAAAATAAAGTAAACAAATGCAGAAACTTTTTCTTGAAAATTTTAGGGTGGTTTTCTTACTAGAAATTGTTGCTCCCTTAACAGGAAGAGACACAAGTTGACACTGAAAGTGATGATGAAGATCAACAGATCTATAATCCTCTTAAATTGCCAATGGGTTGGGATGGGAAGCCTATCCCTTACTGGCTTTACAAACTTCATGGTCTCGGTCAGGTAATTTATCCTACTAATTCTTTACGTGATGTAGATTTCGGCATGTGCAATTATGTTGTCAAGTTTCAGATAACAACTTAAGAAGCTGTCAAAGCTCGAATGAATATGACATTCATCTTTTTTTTATTGTTGTGTTTTCTTAAATCTATAAGTATATTTTCCTTGATGTTTTATGACTAATCCTAATAAAAAGGTTGATGTTTTTTTCTTCCACATTTTCTTCTAATTCAAGGAGGAGGAGGAAGTACAGGTGTTAAAGTCTTAAAGAGACATCTGTACTTCACGGATTTGGCTCAATCATTGTTGAGTCAAGGTCAAGGTCAATTTATCAAGCAAGCTAAATTCAAATATCCTAATACTTGACAGATTAACTTGCGAGCCTAATCGAGCTTTTCCATTGTTAAATAATATTGAAAAATCTCAATTTGAAAACTCAAGCTTGAGCATAAATAATCAAGTTTGAAATTAAGCATGAGAATGATTCTTATATTTTACTAGATAAAACAAGCTTAATTGAATCTAGTTGGGTGAACTCAGCTCGATAAGAACCACCCTAGGAGGAAGGATGGAGTGGCTGCACAGGGGCTTTTGAATTTTTCTTCACTCTTTGATTGCCTAGTTTTTGTTCCCAAGTCACTGTATCTCATATAGTTCTGTCGCCATTTCATTTCTATTCTTCAGGAGTTTAAGTGTGAGATTTGTGGGAACTACAGCTACTGGGGTCGTCGGGCCTTCGAGAGGCATTTCAAAGAATGGCGGCATCAACATGGCATGCGATGCCTTGGTATCCCTAACACTAAGAACTTCAATGAAATAACCAATATTCAGGTATGGGATGCTTATTTTTCAGATACTGTGCAATGATTTACGTTCTTTCTGCTTCATTTGCCTATATGTGGTCTATTTAATGATTTGAGTTTATGTGCCATTGCCATTGGTTTTCGGTTTCACCGCTTGTGGCATTGTTTGTCCACATAAAGCAAAAAGATAGCTAGACAAAACTTTTGTTTTCTTGATAATTATTAGCTAAAATACTAAGTCCATGAACTGTTTTATTTTTATTAAAGAAGGCTTTATACTTGTTCTTATACACAAACGAGCCCGTATGAACTTTGATAAGTTTTTATTTCAAATCTAAGTTTATTTAGGTATAAATTAGTAGTGGTGGGCTTTATTATTATTTTTTTGGGGGGGGGGGTTATCTCTTATCTGTGGGGTCATTTAGTGATTAACCTGGAAGCATTAAATCAAAAAATTGGTTGCGCAGGAAGCACAAGAACTGTGGGAGAAGATAAGAGAACGGCAAGGAGTGAACAAGTGGCGTCCAGATCTTGAAGAAGAATACGAAGATAAAGAGGGCAACATCTATAACAAGAAGACTTATACCGATCTGCAGCGGCAAGGACTGATTTAAAGACGCGTCCGTTAAGAAACGGAGTGTTTTGTGTTTGACATGGTGCATATCGCTGCTATGGTTTCCTTGATCATCATATATGTATGATTAATGCTTTTGTGGGAAGCCTGAGGGGTAGAAGTTGGAATAGTTTAATTGTCTCAATTTGTAGCTGAACTAAACTCAAATACTAGTTAGTTCAAAGTGAGTTAAAACCTGGAAGTTTCATTTGCACAAGACCTTGTGAATACGAAAGCTGAGCCATTGACGCCTTAATTTGGTTTCGTATGCTTTTCCACGTTTATCCGCCAAAAGGACGTTGTCTTCCTTATTCAAACCCCCCAAAAGACCAAAGTCTTAGGTGCAGCAGGCACTTAACCCTCTACTCTAACTCTAGTTATACTGTTGGGGATGGTTGCGGATTTTGAAAGAAATAATTTTTATTCATCATAAAATGGATATGATATTGGATAATTCAAGAAAAAAGGACAAAGATCAAAACCAAATCTGTGCATAATAATTTTCCTGTGTTCAAATTGAGGATGTTATGTAAATTATTTGTTTTTATACAGTTAATATTTTATTAATCTAACTGTTGAAATTATCAATTTAATTGTATTTGTTATGTATGTCAATTTTCGAATAAATTTGATCTCTGTCATATTTATCTATGATACTCAATATATTACTCAATATATTAATGTATATATTTAATAGTTGAATATTTTTTAATAAAATAAATAGTTGTAAAATATTAATAGTATAAAAAAATACGAAAAAGAATTTTAGTGTTACACAATGTAAATGAATATCTTCCTATATATACAATATTTATAGGGCTTATTAAGTTAGTTTCACTTATCAATTGGGCAATTATCAAAAGCACATTTATTGTATAAAGTAACCGATATTAATTTGGAGTATTTATGTTTTTTTTATCCCGATAAATCTAGAAATATATATGCACATAATAACAGGGGAGTAAGTCAGAGGTGTTCATGGGCTAGGTCGGGCCGGGCTCAACTAAAAAATTATGCCCATTTATTGGGTCCGGGCCGGGCCGTGCCTAAAAAATAGGCCTAAATTTTTGTCCAAACTCGACCCAGATAAAAATACTAAAATCCAGGCACGGCACGGCCTGCCAGTATTAATTTTTTATATAATTTTTAAATATATAATACATCAAAAATACTAAAAACATCAAAATAAATATTTCCCAACAAATTGAAAATAAATTTTAAAAAATATGTAGACTTAAATAACACTAAGATATATGCAATTTAACAAGTAAATGCCTCTAAAATAATAACAAAATTAACAAATATCTTTAAAATAATAACAAAATTAATAAGAAAATAAGTTTTATACAATATCCAAACAATAACAACAAAATAGTAGCAACATAATAGTAAAATAGTAGCAAAATAGGGAGAAAATAAGAAAATAACATTCAAAAATAAAAATAAAAAATACAGAATTTTTTATCCTTTAGTGAATTCGGGCCTGGCCCGGGCTAAAAATACCTTACCTGAGGCTCGGCCTATTTTTTAAACGGACCTTTTTTTTGTCAAAGCCCATTTTTCGAGCCTATATTTTTGCCCAAACCCTCTCACATTTTGGGCTGGCCTTCGGGCCGGGCCAAATAACTCGGCCCATGAACACCTCTAGGTGTAACTAGGGGTTAGTAGGACCTGCCTTCTAAAATGATTTTTTTTAGGGGTTAGTAGGACCTGCCTTCTAAAATGATTTTTTTTTATTTAGGCATTTTAAAATTTTTAAAATTTTAAATTAGTAAAGATAGAAATTATACTTTGGTCCCTTAAAAATAATAAAAATTTGACTCGATCCTTTAAAAATTATAAAGATATAAATTATTAAAATGATAAAATTATATTTTTACCATCACATAAATTACAATCACATAAATTACAATTTAATTTTGTCCCCTTAAAAAGATTTTTTGGTTTTGCCCTCCAGCCACAACTAATCAATTTTATTACTTTAACCAAATCTACATCTAATTATTATTTTAATTTGTTTATAAATTTATTACATAAATGTTTTCATCCAATGTTTGACATAATTTTATTTTTTTTCCATAATTTTTTACTTTATATTTTTAATTTTTTCATTACATTAAATTAAAATATAATGAGTTAAATTAAGTCACTAAATTTGATTAGTATTTTCATATAATTGAAATATACACAAATTACATTATTAATATATCTTCATATTATTTTGTTTAGTTCCAATAAGATATAAATTTTTCAAGAATTTTAGTTTGTACTACTCTAATCAAATAAATAAAAATTTGGACTTAAAAAGAAATCAAATTTCTTTTTCAACTTTCCCATACTGTGATGGAAGAAACTAAAAATCATATTATTTCCCAAATGTATGGCATTGAAATAAGAGAGTTAAAAATGGCAATAATATACCATATTTAAAAGAAAAAAGAAGCATTTATTTAACTTGGAGAAAAGAAATAATAAATACTTTTTAAGCTAAAATGTGTTTTTAGGTTAAACTATTAATACCATTAACAGTTAAATTTACTGAAATGATTTTTAACATAAAAAGTTAACAATCAAATTTACATTTTTAAATTCAAATTATTATCTCTGATCCTTTTTAGTGTTTTATTAGTTAATTCTGATATAATCACCACGATAATACCATATGTACCGAATTTATAATAGTGATAGCTGAAAAAAAAGTTTCTGACACTACATTGGGTCATAGGATACGGGGTGGGAAATATTTTTTAGAGCTTCTCACGATAATACTTAGCCGGTTGTAGTAAAATGTAAACATCCACATCCAGACATACCCATACATAGGCTCATATGTGTGTATATAGGGCAACTAAAACTCTTGAATTACTCTTAAATTCAAGTCTTAACAAAAACCTGATGTCTACAAGAGTATAATATCCAATATCAACACTGTTCAAACCGTTCATCATTTCATTTTCTGCCCAAAACAAAAGGGATCATAGGACAAAAGCTAAAACTGGGGTACACTCACATTTACATGAGCTTTGCCCTTGAAAAGTCCATCTCAGGGTGCTGCAAACACACAAGCAAATTTTATTATTATCAGCTAAAGCTCCATATGGTGATCAAAAAAGTTGGGAGGAAGAAGAAAAAGAGTAACCCATAGGTGTATCTTGGATGAAAGAGTTTGGAAGAGAATAGTTTACCTCGGACATGAATTTCTTTAGAATTTCCTGCTTCTGAAGCTCATCACTGGTTGGAAGGCCCATGGCCTTCTGTCTCTGGTCAAACTGCAACAAAGAGCACAATTTGTGACAAGTATCAATTATGGTTTATGATGAATCTGAAATTTACAAATGTAAACAAGTAAAATTAAAACTGGAAATAAAAGAAAAATAATAAGCAATTTGGCATGTTCCGGGATGAGAGATCCTTTGGCAGAGAGAACTATATCCAGAGGCAAAATATAATGGAAAGGGCAGAACTAATTACCATCATCTTCTCTACAGTTTGCCGTGTTTCAGGATCCAAGTCAGATAGTTTGCTGTTCTCTGGCTCAACTTTCTGAGAGTCAATTTCAGGATCTCCTTTCACCAATGATTTCCACCACTCCATTTGGTTGTGCTTGGTCAAAAGGATAGACAGTGCACAACTATCCTCTACAAGAAGTGTGGGAAGATTTTTATAGTACCGATAAAAGAGAATGTTGCAGAATTAAACATGGTTTCATTTTCACAAAAAAGTATAGGAGTTTCAAGATCACAACTGCAATGCGATTATATAGACAATCCTAATAATAATGAAACAACTATTTGGTTGGTCAACAATGCTAAAATATTACTCAATGTAAAATTTAACCAGAACATGAATTTTTCTCTTTGACAAAATAAAAGACAGATTCAAAAGCATTTCCGTATAAAGTTCAAGTAAATTGCATAGAATGAAAGAAAATAAACAAGGAGAGAAGACAAGAACCAACTATAAAATTGATTTCGGAAAAGTCAAGATTTAGTAGGTTGGAATTTAAATATATATTGCTAGTCCTCTTTATTTTTTCTTTTAAGTACTTATATCTGACACCCATGTCAGGCACACTTTTTAGTAATGGGTACAGAGACATAACTCCCCAAAGATCTCAAAAATATATGGAAATTTTTTGGAATATATCACCGTCGGATACATAACCGTAAACATCACTCACACCTCCGTCCAGGTGACATAGGTTGTTGAAATACTTGCAAACCTAATAATTGCGAACTTGTAAACTCTAGCTGAAGGAAGAAAAGAAAAGTAGAAAATGAAGTTCAATTTGCAGTACTTCAACTCTTATTTTCATTGAGATAACATACCTATGCTCCAGTAACAGTCATCAGGTCTGACAGTTTGGAAAAGCTCCCCCTGAAAATATAAAGAAGTATGTGACTAGGATACAAACAAACTAAGATTTGCTCAAAAACACATGGACTAACTTACATCAATAATAGGAGGCTGGCCCTTAAGTCCAACTTTTAGATGATTCTTCTTTATCTCACATACAACAAACCTTGATTTTGTTCCATTCGGAACTGGAACATTGACAGTGACCTCTTGAAGGGACTGTGTCCAAGAGTACTTATCCAGATCAAGTCCATTGCCTTTGTTTGGAACTGTCCAAGATTTAGAGAAGTGTAAATAATACAGTGAGTAATATAATTAGTCTTTGAGTTTCATTTTCATTAGCCTCTAACAATACCAAATTCAAAATATCAGATGCAAAGCTTAATCATAAACCTCCCCATCCCCATCCCACTAACCAATAAAAAGAAGACACCCATACAAACAAAAGTAAAGAAGTCCCTTCTATTACAAGCATTCCAACAGGGTGCACATCTTTGTAGCCAACTTATGAAATTAACAAACATAACCATGTGTAATAAAATCTTACCTACCATTAGCCCCGATTGTGAGAATGCACATCTAAATTGGCTAACAAATGAACAAAAAGATAGATGGATGGATGGATGGATGGAGAGAGAGACAGAGAGAGTGAGTAATTGAACAAGAAGTTTCGGGTGAATGCAAGCTCAGGACAAGGAAATCAAATCCCAATTTGCACCAAAACTATCATCAAGCTCAGGCAATCAAACCTCCCTGCTTCAACCAAATCCCAAAAAATATTGAGGCAATAGAATTCTATCCAACATGTTCCCATATTTTCTATACAGAATAAAACGAGCATTTAAAAAGCCCTCACACCGTGGACACTTACTAACTTAATTTTTAGTAAAAGACATTCACTTATCACACCATCATGACACTAAGTGGGAGACAAGAGGATGGAGGACCAGCATAACATTACTAGGGGTGTAATTGAGCTTGAGTCAAATCCAGAGACAGCACAAAGCTCAAGCTTGATTATGTAACTCAACTCTTGAAACTTGCTCGAGCTTGCTTACTATAAGGTCCCTTTCCATAACCAAAATACAAGAGCCCCTGCTCAAGTTTCAGGACAGGGAAAGAAAAAGCATGGTGTTGTCCATCATTTCATACCTTACAACTACTAGCAAACGTGATATAAATACAAATTTAAACCCTAAATAATCTAGTAAGTAACAAGTATCTTTATCCTTTAAACGCTTTTCATCATCTGAAATTCAAAACACAAAGCAAACATTTAACAATGCAGACATCAGATAATTTTCCTGTTAAACAAAGACCCAAATGCCCATAAAATAGCCTTGCATTCAAAATAAAATTTACAATAATAACAATAATAAAAGGAGAAATTTAGCCAAAAAAAATATAATAAGAAGAGAATTAATAGAAATTAAGAAATAGGAACCTTTCAAACCAGAGCTAGACTGGTCTTCGTTTTTATCGACCTCCATTGCCTCCCTCTTCACTTCTACCTTGATCTCCTTCTCTTTCTTCACTTCCTCCTTCTTTATCTCCACCTTCGGAGCCACCTCTTCAACCTTCTGCTTATGTTTCTCCTTAGCAACTCTCACGACCGCTGCAATCTCCTTATCGAAGTTCTCTTTCCCAAGAAAATCAGTTTCTTTGGCCAGAAAATCGAAAACTTTCTCCAGAAACCCAACAGGGTCCGATGGATCCAAGCTGGCGTTAAACGGCACCGCTTTCGGCGATGAAGAAGCGGAAGGTCTGGCCTCTTCTTCTTGGAACTCGGAGATAATTGCCATGTTTTGACTCAGGAGAGTTGAGCTGCGTGGGAAGTGTTGAGTATGTGATCGGGTGTTGAAAGAGTGCGGTTAGGGTTTTATATAAGGAGACCTGGTGTCGATGGTGGGAGTCGGATGGAATTTTCAAGCTTCTTTGTGGAGTTAAAAATGAAGAAAGAGTGGGTAATTTAAGCAAACTTAAAGGGTATTTTCGAATGGATATGGAAACTATGGAATGTTTGAGAATAATTCTAACTCAAATTTTCTTTTCCAAGTATAATTTACAAGTATCCTAGGTAAATAATAATAATATAATTTTTTTTCCATTAGCTTCCAACTATTTCCATTTGGTACTTGAATTTCATAATTAAATTCATTTTGATTTATAAATTTAGATTATATCAAGATTTGATAATATTGTCTGTGTTACTGGAACAAGATCGAATCGAATGGACCAAGAATTGATCAATATAATTGTCCTATGAAAGAGATTGAACCGATTGACTTGAAAATTGTTTGAAATTGATAAAAATTAAAAATCAAGACAAAAATCGACACTTGAACAAGTTTAACAAATTTTTTTAAATTTTCTTTTAGATTTTTTTGAATTTTTAATTATTGTTATTTGGTATTCGAATCGATAAAACTAGTTGAAATGAGAACCACTGATCTAACATGTTTTACCACCGGTCTGGTTATTAAAACATTGAATCAGATACTTTAAAATTGTACCACATCATCAGAAAATTTATATAAAATTTTTAGTTTTTAAGTGATGATGTGACACAATCTTAAATGTTACATCATTAAACTTTTATTTTTTTAAGTTCATGGATAAAAATGGACGTAATTGTCAAGTGTAAGTGCCAAAGTAGACAAAAAAAAGTATAGGTAAAACTTTTTGACGGGTGTATTGTATTGGAATCACCACTGTTGATTTGCAAAATATTAACCGTTTGGTAGCTAGGTGTATTGTATTGAAATTACCATTTATTTGCAAAATCTTAGAACCATCATGGTTAATGTATCGGTCGCAAAATATTATTGTTTTGTTGAAATCACCATGAAAATTATATTAGAATTATCTTTCATTTACAAAATTTTATTAGGTTGAAATGATATCTCCAAGATATCTTAAATAGCACAAGAATGCAGGACAACAAAGAAATTCTTACTCTTATGAGCTCATCTCACCGCTACAAGCTTTAAGATGAGTCTAACCCTACTAATGCCACTATATACTGAGAAACTATTGGTAAACTCCAATGTCTTTCATTTACAAGACATGATATTTTGCCGGTTGTGAACAAACTTTTTTAATTTATGTATGCTTCATCATTCATAGATTGGAGAGCACTGAAACATATTCTTCGATACTTGAAACAAATATCCAACTATGCTCTTTGATTCACTCATCATATGAATTCAAACTTTTATATGTACTCAGACGTTGATTGAGCAAGTGATCACATTGATTGCAATTTGACAAATAATTTTAATCTTTATTTTGTCCAAATCCAATAAGTTGGTCCTCAAAGAAACAATATACCGTTGGCCACTCCTCCGCTGAAGCTCAGTATCAAGCAATTGCAACTGCTGCCTCCGAACTACTTGGGTTAGAGCATGTTAAAAGAGTTCCAACTTTCACTATCTCATGCTCCAAAATTTTTTTGTGACAATCAATGTGTGACATCTCTCAATTAACACTCAGTTTTGCATAAAAAATGAAACATCTCAAAGATAAATTTACATTCTATTTGTGATCATGTTCAAAAAAAAAAAATTAGACGTCACTCATATTTTTGCGGCCGATCAAATTATTGGCAAAATTACAAAAGCACTACCTAAAGCAGCCCTCATACATAGTCTTAACAAGTTAGGTGTTGTTTCTTAACCCCAAACTTGAGGGGGTGTATTGACTTATATTATTATTATATATATTATTATTTCTATTTTTTGTATACATTATATACAATTCAAAAAAATAAAGTATGGATATTTATCCAATTCATCTCATTAATATTTGTAGTACAATCCTTTAATCGATTTCGTTTCATTTAGTTCAAATATAATTTCGGTTTATGAAACTTCAATAAAATTCAAATTAAGAAGGAGTCTTTATGTCACGTTACCAAGGGCCTCGATTAAAAAAAATACGCCGTCCTGGGGCTTTACCGGGACTAACTAGTAAAAAGCCTAGAGCCGGAAGCGATCTTAGAAACCAATCGCGCCCTAGTAAAAATTCTCAATACCGTATTCGTTTAGAAGAAAAACAAAAATTGTATTTTCATTATGACCATATAGAATGACAATTACTTAAATACGTTCGTATTGCAAAAAAACCCAAAGGGTCAACAGGTCAAGTTTTACTATAATTACTTGAAATGCGGTTGGATAACATCCTTTTTCGATTGGGTATGGCTTCGACTATACCTCAAGCCCATCAATTAGTTAACCATAGACATATTTTAGTTAATGGGCATACAATAGATATACTAAGTTATCGCTGCAAATCTCAAAATATTTTTTTAGCGAGGGATGAACAAAAATCTAGAACTCTGATTCAAAATTATTTTGATTCATCCACCAATGAAGAATTACCAAAACATTTGATCTTTCACACATTACAATATAAAGGATTAGTCAATCAAATGATAGATAGGAAATGAGTTGGTTTGAAAATAAATGAATTGTTTGTCGTAGAATATTATTCTTGTCAGACTTAAACCTAACTAAAACAACAAAACAAGGGTTATATGTAACACTTCGATTTGTTTTTGAATTTAAAAAGTTAAATTTATTTAAATTAACTCTTTTCATCTAAAAGTTTTGTTGATAATTTGTGTATAAATAGATGCTCATTTCAATAATAAAATTCAGCTCATTTTCATCTTTTCATAAACTTCTTTACTTCATTACATTTTCTGGTTCAAGCCATTTCTTCCATTTCCAATTTACCACGAAGTAGCTGCAATTCCCTGTCGCAGCCTGAATATCAAACAAAATTTGATGCTAAACTAGTTTTGCAAATTCCCTATATGTGAAAGGAAGAAAAGAAAAGGAGAAGGGAGAAACATGGGGAGATAAAGTTTAAAACAAGAGATTATTGGGGAGAGGGAAAAGGAAATAGAAAAAATATTAAATTTAATTAAAAAAATTTACACCATGTTAAGATTTCATTCATCCATATGATTTCAGGGATTACACCCAAAGAATATTTTAAGAGCCAATTAAGGATTGGATTTATTGGTAATTTTATAAATAGTTTTCTAATTCATCTATGATAAGTGATATCAAAATCAACCTTAGTTTGATTTCACATCTAATGTCCCAATAGGTGAGATAGATAAAATGAACCAATCATGATTTCAGGCCATACCTTTGAGGACGCGTAGACAAAATCACAAAAAAATTGGCCATAAATGGACTATATGCATTCGAGACATCAGTTAATGATCACAAACAAAAGGTTATGGAAGAAAATCATGTTTATTACACATTTCATAACGCTAAAAACTTCCCGTCCGTTACGACACATCCCAAAGCGTTCCAACAAATCAAGAATAAGTTATCAAGAATAAATTCTTTCAACTACACAAATTTTGAATGCACGGTCCGGCGTCGGGATTTTGTTGTTCCTTCCATACCCTTCCGGTGACCCTCAGCTTTAGCTCCTTCCGGTCCCCGCCAGAGAAGAAAAGTGCCATGTTTCGCTGGATAATCAGACCATCATGGCTGTCCCTGACTTTCCGGTGACTATCACGGATGCTACGTGGGGTACCTTCCCATGTAAGTTTTCGGCCATTTGCTCCAACCTCAAGGCTGTAGCTATAGTTCCTAGCCTCGGCCTCATCGCCCATGAAACGAAGAAATGCCATGTAGACTGGGGCCATGCCGAGCTGGAATGCTTCAAAGTGAAGGCAGAAATACTGACCAAAAGAATGGAAGACCTGATAAAGAGCAAATAAGCCAGCAGATTAAGGCTCATATTAGGAAGATTATTACGTCATTTATTCAGGTAGTTGCAATGTGCCAGACCATAATTGATCCCCTCCAAGTAACTCAACAAAAGATGGCATGAAAGAAACAAAGGGCACATCTTACTATATTGTTCTAAAACATCGTGTGGCCTATTTAAAAGATAGTAATAAAATCGTAAAACTTACTGTTAGCATCCAAGTAGCATTTTCGACTTCTCGGGGATTGGACTTCACATAACGATGGTTAAATGTGCATCCAGTGTGCATGTCCACTTTGTGATCATCTCTCAGATGGGCAACCAGGAAGGGAATATCCCCAACAACTGAACACTCTGATCCGGCATACGGGCAATTGTATGGTCTAAAATTGCAAGCTGCCTCATGTTTGAGTTTGCTGTAATAGGGAAAGATTTCAGGGCATCCCAAATTGTAGTATTTGCATGGCAATTCAAGGGACTCAGCCACCTTCTCCAACGCTAAACATCTAATGTCACCCAGTTCTGATCTACATGTGGGGCACTGGTTGTGTACTCTTGCTTTACAGGTAGAACAAAGTGTATGTCCATTTTGGCACTGCAAAAAACTGTTGTGTTAAAGCGAGCAATTTATCCTCTATTATTTACAAATACCCTTGCAATTTAATAGTGGCATCTATCATTGCTATATATTCAATCAAAATTCAGATATCTCCAACTTCCATTACAACATTCTCCTGTATAAAAGCAAGCAAAAAGAGAAAATTTCAAATTATCCTAATCTTTCTAGTCTCTTATCTTAGCTAGAGGGCAACAATTAACAAACAAACCTCCAAGTCCAAGAAATCTGAGAAAACATTCCTCTACCAATCTTTAACAGTTCTAATTAGAAAAGACTCTCAATATGAATAAGTAGCCATTCCCTCCTTCAGAATGGAAGCTGAAGTTGCAGTTTTTCTCATCTATTTCGATGAAGATTTCAGGGCAAAACAAGAACTACCCCAGAGGTTTTCCCAGCAAAATCTTATTTCTTTTTTTTCTTAGAAAACTTGAATTGAGTGCATTAGGAATTGGACTACAACAATGTCAATACAGTATCCAATACAAAGAATCACCTCGGTTAAACCCAAACAAGAAAACCAGTTCCGAATCACAATCATCTATCTGCATATGTTGCATCACAAGTGTTTATAGGCATCAACACAAAAGTTCATTTCGATCTTATTTATTTGACAACAAATTCATAAAAACATTATTGAAGAACTCTAATTTCTGACACAGCATTTCTAAAGCAAAGTGTAAGTTGAACCCAAAAGAAAAAAAATCCAGCAATTCATTCCAAATTTGAAAATAAACCATAAAATAGACAATTGAGCTTAAAAATCCTAAACCTAGATCCAACCAAGAAACAATCTCAAATCAAAGCATAATGAAATCCCATTTAAATGCAAAGCAAATCTATTCAAGCCCATCAACCAAAATCAACAAAAATAGCAAAATTAATAACAATACACAAAATGCAAATTAAAATTGGAAAGAAAAAGAGAGAGACCTGATGGATTGGTGGGTACATAGAATTGGTACAAACAGGGCATTCTAACAATTCATGAACGCTGGTAGCGGGAGTGATCCCGGTAGCACCCACAATATTGTTGACCATATTACTATTGTTGGCGTTGTTGGTGGCATTGTGAGGCTTTGAAGATGAGAATGGATGGTGACCATGATGAGGATTCGGATGATGCAGATTATGGTGATGGATCTCATCCTCATTCAATCCATCTATGGATGACACACATTCTATATTATCGTACTCCATTCATACACAGAGACAGACACCACCTTGGCAATCTCAGATTCTAATTATTTGTTTGAATCAGATACAAAAATTCAAAGAAAATTTACAATATAAAGCCCCATCCCAAAACTTTATATAAAAAAGAAAAAGAAAAAGAAGCTCTCCCTTGTTCTCTTCTCCTCAAAATTCTTTTACTTTTCCTTCCTATTTTACCATTTTTAATAATATTTTACCTTCTTGAAATGAGAATTAGAGGAAGAATAAGAGAAAGGATTATGAGAGAGAGAAAAAAAATGGAGTCCCATGAATCCAACTGCCCTCTTTCCTCTCGTCTTAAGCAACTCTTTTCTTAGTTGGTTTTCCTTTTTATTGTTTTTTTTCTTCATTTATTGCTTTATTCATTGTTAAGTAATGATTTTATCTTCACCTGCCAGTATTACACGTCACACCATTACACTCTTTTAAGCAAATTATTACAACTTTTTTTTCTTATTTTTTCCATTAACAGAATAAAAATATTTTAGTTCATAAAAAAAGTCATCTTAATAAAATGTTAAAATTTTCAAACTATTCTCATAATTCAATTCTTGATTTGATTGGGATTTTAATATATTTGAATTTATTTTTTTACATTAATAATAATGTCAATCGAATTAAAATTTAATTCATAATAAAATTTTAATTTTAAAAAAAAAATTATTTTTCAAATAAATGAAAAGTGATTATTAATTTTTATATGATATGTTCTAAAAATATAATTTTTATATGGAAATTTAAAGTTATTTTTACTATTTTAAAAATAAAATGATAAAAAATAAAATTAACTGAAAATTAAATTAAAAAATAACATTCAATTGGAATATCCACAATCTTTTACCTTATATATTATATTTATAAATTCGTTCAAATATTTCAATTTACTTTTTCAATTTTTCTTACTCAACCCAACCGCCAACAATATAAAAGAATCTAGCATGCAAAACTATATAATTTTTTTTCTTACTATATCAACAATAAAAGTACAATAATTTTGTTTTGACCCTCTAATTTTATTTTTAAAAAAAGTTATTTTAACTCTCAATTTAATTATTCGTCTCTTTTAGTCATTTAACTTGCATTATTTATTAAAATTGCTCCAAAATGAATAGAAAAGTTAAGGTTTGTTAACTTTACTAATGTGACATGCACATGAATTGCCATGTGTATACCACATTAGCAATTATTTAATTTTTTTAAAATTTTTAAAATATTAAAAATATATTTTTTATATTTCTGTATTTTTAAATAAATTTTTATTTTTTATATTTAAAAAAATAAATAATTACTGACATGATATTCACATGGCAATTCAAGTGTATATTATGACATCAAAATTAACAAAATTTAAAGGCAAAGAGAGACGAAAAATTAAATGAATAGCTAAAATAATTTTCTTTTATAAAGTTGAAAGTCAAAATACGTTATTATGACAATAATAAATTATATTTATTTTATTTTTCAACAATTTTCTATTTAGTTTATTTCATTCAATTTCAATCGAGTCTGATTAGACATAATACACAATTTTCTATTCACTTTTGTTTTTTTAAAAACCGATGTTTAGGGGTACTAACTTTAATTACGGGTAAGAGTGTTCAAACGGTTAATCGATCGGTTAACCGAACTGAATTAGTATTAACCAAGTTTTTTAATCTTTTAACAGTTAACCTAACTGAAATTTTTCAAAAAAAAATTAACTAAACTAAACCTAATTAATCAAAATTTTTTTGTTAAAACAAGTATAAAATATATAAAAATAAGTAAATTTATAATGTTCATTTGATTGGATTAACCGAATTAACTGGACTGGTAATAACCTAATACATATAAAATATACTATTATTTATTAAATTCGATTAATTCAATTAATTATCCGATTTTGAACTGAATTAACCGTTAACTGAAATTCCAAAAAACTTTTAACCAACCTCCAACCAAACTAGACCGGTTAACCGACAGATTAACCAAATTAAATCAATTCAGTCTGCTCATTCAATTTCAAATATATAATAAGAAAAACATTATTCTCAATTAACTTGATAAAGATATATCTCGAGTTATAATTTTACAATAAATTATATTGTTAAATCTAATAAGTAAAATTATATGGTTAAATCCAGCCATTACAGTTTTAACCAATAAAGATCATGAAAATGAGTAAACCAAGTTTTACACTAATGTGAATCACTCCTCTCTCTCTCTCTCTCTCTCTCTCTCTCTCTCTCACACACACACACAAACAAACACAAACATATGTAATATTTATCAAAGGGCTGAGATTTGGTTTGCCTGCTCCATGCTGCTATGCAGAATACAACTGAAGAACTGCATGTTTATCATAAAATTGTTTATGCATATTGTACAATCTATTTTAAAACAATGTGAGCTTATTATGTACAATCAAGTTACATCTACAATTTCATCAATATATGTATCACATACTGGCAACAACAGAACGAAGCTCTGCTTCCACCTCCGTCTCCCCGTCCAATCCGTCCACAGTTGTCTGCGATACAGTGTTTTAATTATTAGCTATTGACATTTCATGATTCCAGATATTTGCAAAATCATATAACTGATTGAGACTTAAGTCATACACACCTCCGAGTCCCTCAATTTTTGTTGTGAAAGGTAACGGTCTAATGCACCTTTACCATAAAGAATCTTAGCTCCTTGTCTATTGCCTTCAGATCCAATGGCTTCCTCATCAACTACTACAGCACTTATTACATCATCACCGGTCCTAACATCTGGTATCTGCAAGAAAAGACGTACCAAAATCCATGAAACTAAAGTAGCATGGAATAAGAAGCTAAGGTTTAGCCTTGTTGATTCATGCAAGGACCAATAAGAGGCGACATTTAGCAGATTTGATCTTAGCCAATTGAGTTTGTTTAACCACAAAGCCAAAAGTCTCTGGAACTTTCTGTTGTATTTCGCAAGATCTGTACATCAAGCTGAGGTAGAACAAGGTGCCAGAGCTTTGATTTGGATGGCAAAAAAAGTTCAACAGGGGGTAGGTGCTAGAGATTGGGGATAGAAAGAGATCACAAAACAGTTATGGTCTCACCAGACCAGGGCCAATTGAAGGATGAACCAGAAATGGTGCTTCCACTAGGAGGACTTACTATAGTGGTGCTCAATTCCTTAGACTTCACTGTGAATGTCAGAAACAAATATGTCCAGTGCAGGTATGCTTTATTTTTTCTCATTTTTCTATATATTTGTAGGGTCAGATTACCATACCACGTTTGGATATGTGTCAGACAGAAGTCTTAGATACGAGTACTTTTAAGAAAAATGGAAAGTTAAAGCAACATAGGTTCAAACTGTACAAGGCACATTTCTCTAGATGTAGGGTCCGTAGCGAGAGAAGCAAAGAAGTTCTATAAAGAAAGGCCCTCTTAGTTCTACTAAGACAAGGTTAAAATATAATTCTAGTCAGAAACTTGGTTCTAATAGACACCACAGTCTCCTAATTTAATATGCGAGATTAGTTGGAGAGGCGCCAAATTTAAGCATCCAGAAATTTTGAATAGCATAGTCTATATCGAGCAGGAAACCAACTTTGGATATAATTTTGTTCACTTAAATCACAAAGCCCACCGGCATTGGCTTCCAACAAGAAACACCATCACCCTGGGGTCTTAAAAGTTGGTTTAATAGCTGGTCAACATACCTCATACATGGCATCCATCAAGATATTCTCCAAGATGGCTCTTAAGCCGCGAGCGCCTGTATTTTTATTTATTGCTTTTCTGGCAATTAATTTCAAAGCATTTTCAGTGATATGCAGTTTGACCTGCAAGAAAGACGATTAAAGTGAAATAAATTACCTATACATAATTGCAGACAAGTTAAATGGATTGAATACCAAATGGAATTAACATTTCAAAGTAGGGACATATATAGAACTTACGCCATTAATTTGGAACATCTTTTTGTATTGCTTGCCTAGTGCATTTTTTGGCTCCGTTAGGACCTAAAAAGGTATTGGTGTCAGTAAGAGCTGCATTGGAAGTTGAATAACTCGTAGAACTTGTGCAAGAAAGGAATATTTTAAAATAACAATAGTAGCAAGTTCAAAAACTACAAGTAAGTTGATAAATTGCATTCCAGTACAGTTTTTCCAATACACATCTAGAGATAAAGGATAAAGGTAAGACAAGTATGGTTTTCATTCGTGAAACTTAATGAAAGAATTTAAGATTATGATTTCAATTATGTTATCAATCACTTGTCCATTCTTCATCATCCCATTAGTAAACTGATACTAGAAGAAATAAATTGCACACTCATGAAAAAAGGTAAAGCATCCACCTGAACAAGTTGTTCTTCTGTTAGAGCCAACAAACTGACAAGAACAGGGAATCGTCCAACAAATTCTGGTATCAAACCATATGCAATTAG
The DNA here is from genome assembly GCF_007990345.1 of Gossypium hirsutum. Lineage (NCBI taxonomy): Eukaryota > Viridiplantae > Streptophyta > Magnoliopsida > Malvales > Malvaceae > Gossypium > Gossypium hirsutum. The sequence continues at coordinate 78,867,462 of NC_053432.1, forward strand.
ATCACTACTTTCAACCTGCCAAACATGCAGGGGATGTGAGTATCTAAAATGGTATGTCTAAGCTATATATGGATAACAATCATCTTGAATGCTACAAAGAATTTACAGTCTCCATTAAAGATGAAGCCACAACAGCATTTGTAACACCACCAGCTCTTATGTTTGCACGCACTGGGGCTCCAAAACCGATAGAAGAATCTTGGCGTCTGAAATGAGGTCAAGAAACTTTCAATTGACATCAAGTAAAATAAAAAATAAAAAATAAAAAAGCTAGCTTTATGTTAAAAGTATTGGACAAAAATTTTAATTTCTATATCTGTATAACCTTTCAGAGATCGTTTTCTCTATGTCAATAAAGGCACCCCCACATATGAAGAGTATATTTTTGGTGTCAATCTGTGAAAAAAGTGGAAAAAGAATTCAACATTAACAAAATGGTTAAGAGATGGAAATTCCATTAAAAGCATGAACTAGCAAAATCAGTATAATATTTTTCCATCGTGAAGTCCAGGTCTAATCTTTAGAAAAGAAAAAAATAACATGAATATCTTCTCGATGTGCTTCACATGGTGGATTATGTAAATAAGTAACACCCATGAGACACGGTTACGACTCGTGTGCATACCTGAATATTTTCACCTCTGGGATGCTTTCTAGCTCCCTTCTCAGGAACATTAACAATCTGGATCATCAAGAAAGATCCAAGGATAAGAATAGTGAACCACTTATCATAAAAAAATGAACCTGATTAAATACTAATTGTAACTAGTGCTTAGTTAGCTTATAAGTTGACAAGAACTGGCAATTTCATCTGATCCAGAGTTGATTCATAACCAGAGACAATCCTAAAATCCAGTGCCACAAGCCATAAATCTTCTTGTGATCAACGATATAATACACCCACAATAAGTGAACCATGCACTTACTGTTCCTTCCAGCATCTTCAACAATGCCTGCTGAACACCCTCCCCTGACACATCCCTGCTGATGTTAAGGCTCTCGGCCTGCATAGCAATAAGTAAGAGATGAAGAAAGAGAAGTTAAAGAAAAAAAATAAAAATTAAAAAACTGAATTTTGCAATGGTGAAGGAAAGGTTAAGGAACCTTTTTGGTAATCTTATCAACTTCGTCAATGTAAACAATGCCCTGCTGTGCAGCTGCAACATTATAGTCAGCAACCTGAAAATATGTATAAATGAAAATTCATAAAGGAGTTATTAATCAATAACATGCGAAAGTGTACAAGCCCAACAAATGTCTCATGGATAAAAGAAGTTGCATTTGTATTATGCTGGCTTCACAGCAATTGAGTTCCATATGCTACTCCAAAACATTTCACTTTAAAGAAATGCTACTTTAAAGTTCCTAATGCAAATACTATATTCTTCCATTAAATAAAGCTGACTTCACTGAAGATAGAAAATGCATGCCATTAAAGGGTATCATGGAATGAATAATAGTTGCACTTCAAAGCTTTTTTTAAAATTCATATAGAGTACATAAGACTCTCGAATTTACCACAAGGAGCTTGTATAATATCGATTCAACATCTTCACCTACATATCCTGCCTGCACATAGCATATGAAAGACAGAACTTAGATTCATGTAGCATGGATGTAAATAACAAAATTCCAAATGATGTGGCATAATCAATGACAAATTATAATTTTAAAACACATGAAGAATAATAGAAGTGAATTAAATAACATCATATATTCACTGTTAATTTCATCAAACAAAACATGCCAAAGTATTTCAATTTTTATTATGAGTCCATCTGATGCATGGCCAAGAGATGCAACCCCAAAGGAAACTGACAGACAGGACATCAAACTCAGGTATTAAACAGTACACTGAAAAGATCCATTCACTAGGGGGTGGGGGAGACGGTAAAATTGAAGGGAAACTCTAGTTTACTTTTGATGTTCTTATGTTCCATTGGAAAAATTGATCATCTTTGTAAACTAAGCTTCATCTAAATGATGCTCATCTACACTGTGAAGATTAAAAAAAAAATCCTAGAAGCACATCAGAAAAAGAGAAAACAGAACAAAATTCCATGACCTATGAAGGTTCTTTACACTCAAGGAAACATGACTATTTCATTGATTGCACAGCTAGTTAAATGAGACAAAAACATCAGAAGATGAAATAAATTCATTTAAGCAGGAAAGTAACAAGGACAATTAATCACAACAATCAAGAGTCAGCAGCTTGCCTGAGTCAAGGAAGTTGCATCTGCGATAACAAAAGGAACATTCACAAAGCGAGCCAAGGTTTTGGCAAGTAATGTTTTCCCTGTCCTTGAAACAAGGTCAAAAGGGAACATGTGAGACTAGCAACAGCAAAAACAGATGATTTTAGTAAAATGAATATTGAAATAACCTAAGATAATCTAGAATTGGCTATAAAACAAGAAAAGATAATAAGGACATAATTGATGTTGAATGGAATTAATTGCTGTTTTGCTTCTATGTTCTTGGAGCCATGAGCGATGCTTAAGTGCTAAGGGCAGGGTGTGGGGATTCACCTTTGACCATGGAGATTATGATTTCTTTAACATAACTGAAGGGTAGGTGATGATTTAAAGTAGCGTTGGTTTGTTGAATAGGGTAATAGGTTGGTGGTTTTTAAGTTTAATTATCTCAAAATTTTCTTTTAGGGGGATTTGATTGCAGTGAGATGAAAATAGGAGATCTGTTTTGTAAGAGGTGCATTGTGTATGCTTTTGAGTTTCGTTATGAAATAAAAAATCCTTTTTAGCTGAGCAAAAAAGAAAATACAAGGGTGGTAAAAAGAATAAGCAAAAGCAGAGGTCAAAGAATCCTCACCCCCCAGTTTAAATGTTAAAACAAAGAGAAACAGATTGTGATAAGGTAAGAAAACTGCAACTCCATCAAAAAGAACCTCTCTTCAAAAGAACCTAGGAGAAACAACTATCGACAAAGTGGAAACAGAGAAGTAAAAAACTCCATTTTCACACCAAGTATTTTGAAAAATTACCTGACCCTGTTGGCCCCATTAAAAGAATGTTACTTTTCTCCAGTTCCACTATATCATCATCTAATACATCCGCTATATTGCTACCTGAATCTCCTGCAGGCCTAGCTTACCAAGGAAACATGTTAATAACTGATTCCCTTTAAGAAACACAACAGGATTTGCAAATACAGAGACATCCAAAAATGCGCACATGAAAAGAAAATGCAGCAACCATCTTTTTCAATGCTGCAACTCAGCTTCTTTGATAATGCTAAACGTTCATGTCTACTTCTTTGAAAATTTCCTTCTCTTTTCCTAATTATGTCAAAGTTTCTAAACATTTCATTATGTAATATGAATCATAATTCTTCTAGACATATCTAAACCTCCATGTCTAACAACTACCTACCTCAGCCATATATCATTACAAATTTAAGTGATGAAAAGAAACAGATTCAAACAAGGACTGCATATCACGGAAGTAACAAACTAACCGTTTCTGCATCGACTCATGGTAGATTCGCATATAGTGGTTGTAAACTGCCACAGATAGAACCTGAATTCATGGAATAACATTACACCAAAAGAAAAAATGTACAAGGATGTTTACATCCTAATTAACTTCAAGAACAATTTTATTATTCAGTTTTTACCACCTCATAAAAGATAAAAGCTATACCCCAGAAGTGGCAAAGTGTACCATCAAACGTTCGACAAATGCATAACATAATTCAGCTTCTAAATGTCAACACAAATTAAGACAATGATATGCATACGACTTCAAACCAGTCAGCAGCTATTAAAGAACTAATCAAATCATTGTAGTTTCTAATTTCTAAGTGCTTTTATTGCTTTCAATAGCCCAAACCAATGTCCTTTTTGTCAAATGGAGTATTTATGATAGTAAGAACAACAACAATGATAAATCACCTTTTTTGCCCTCTCCTGCCCAATCACAAACTTATCCAATCCTTTACAAATCTCCTTGGGAGTCGGAAAATTATGCCCCAAACTAGATCCTCCCCAACAATCATCCTTTGAACCCGCGCTAAAATCACCTCCAGGGCCCGGTCTAGGTCCTCCTCCTCCTCCACCGCCGCCACGGCCCAAATTCACCCCACTAACCCGAATAGCAACCCCATCCCCAGGTGGCTGCCAAACCTCCGGTGGGTCCCCATAAGAACTCAAAACCGTACAATTGTTATAACTCAATTTATCTCTCAATTCTTTGTCGAAATCCTTATTCGTACCGCGGGAATTCCTCCTAATATCCAATAACTGGGAGCCCTTGTCGACGAGTTCCCCGCTCAGCGAGACGGGCTTGAAAGAAGTGAAGTAATAAGGAGTGTTGACCGAGTGGTTGTCCCATTTGGTACGGTTGGTGGTACAGTGAGAGGAACTAGCCACGCGACCATAGTGCATGAAATTAGATAGGAAGTGCCTGAACTGTGAGACCGTTAAAGAGGCTTTTTCGACGGGAGGTTTGGATCTGAGTGCGGCAGCAGCAGCCATCGGAAAGGAAAAAAGAAAAAAGATAAACAATTCAACACAATTTTGAGGGTAAACAAGATTGGTAGATTTTAAGCGTTCATAAACAAGGGTTCTTCAAGATGAGATTTTTCTAAAAGCTGTTTGAAAATTTGAGGGTCGAATTGAATTGGGTTTTTATTGGAACATGCGATTATCATGTCTATGAAAGAGAAATCATTGTTAGAAGGAGATAAAATCGTGAAGAGAGCCGACGAAAGTCGAAGAACGGAAAATATTTCAATCGAAGGATAAATAAAAGATGAGAATATGAAGAAAATAAAATATTCATAAAATATGTAATTACAGAAGAGGACAGATGGGCTTAGTGAATATCTGTCTATATGTCGGGATAAAATCGGTAATAGCTAGATGCAAATATTGAGCATAGAAATTCCTTTGGCACGACTGATGAAGGCTTCATCGCTGTTTTACCACTAAGTAAAATTTCTTTGACTTTTTTTTTATTTTTATTTTTATTCCTTCTATTTTCATTCTATCATCATCAAGTCTAATAGATTTTGAATGAATGCGTTTTGAAAGAATAATTTTTTTCTTTAAAAAGTAGATGAAAGACAAAGATGAATTTTTTTTCTTTTAAGTAGTCAGTGGTGTGGTTATGATAATTATTTAATCCCTACTCCTTCTATTATATGTTCTTAGATGTATAAACTATCGAAAAGTAAAAATATAATAATAATACAGAAAAAATTATATATTTTATGTTTAAATATTTTTTCTAATAATTATGTTTAAATATGTAGTTGACTTAAAAAAATTAAAAATATTAAAGATAAATAGCCAAATTTAAATTGAAATGGAACAGTATGGGTAGGGATGGATGTATAATACATCCATGGAGATGATAATGATTCATTATTAATAGCTGTAGGACCAAATTAATGCCCGGGCTCAAAGCTCCCAAATCCAAGACTCATTTACATCTAAAACACAGGCCCAAAAATAAACCCAAACAAGGCCCAAACAAACAGAAACCTAAAGCTGTTGCTTGAGCCCTTGCGCCGCACGCCTCTCACCAGCGTCCCACTCCACCATCCACCGCACCTCCGAGACGTGCGCTACCAGCAGTCCCTCTTTGTCACGCCTCGTGCTTCCGAGATATCCGCAACAACACCTGTAACAGGAAGCAAACAGATAGCAACCAATAGAAGATTTTATTTGTTTTTCTAAGCTATAAAAGTCATTCTAAACAATGTAAAGCGGTCGGTTTTTTTTACTACAAAAATCAGAGAAAAATATACGAAAACAGCAAGTTTTGAGTAAAAGCTTTCATACATTCGAATAGAATAAGGTGCTTACAATCTTTTCTTTTAGTTTTTTAATCTTTAGAGCTTTTTGTGGATCTATCTTGTATTTTTGAAAAACAAAGTTTAAAAAAATAAAAAGATTTTAGGAGGGCCTTACCTGGTTTCCGACGGTCGCCGATGAGCACGCAGGGGAGGGGAAGCGCTACGATGATGGGCGCTGCGCCCTAGCAGAAAGAGAAAGGGGGCCGAACCCCTTGGTTTTCTTTTTTGAATTCGACAGAATGGGATTAAAGAAATGGGGGGTTTCTTTAATTTTAGTGTTAAGTTTCTTTTTTTGTTTTAATTACAAAGAGAGTGGACCATTTAATTTTTTTGGGCTTATGGCGCACCTAGTCCCTCATTTGCGTGTGGCCACTAGATTGGGTCCTTTTATGCTACTTTTTTGTTTTTTAAAAATTGGCCCCAAATATTTGCGTGCCTCTTCGTTTTAGTCCTGTATTAAATGCTGGGCAAAAGAGAATTTTCCATTTTTGGTCCCTCTAGTTCACATGCGCGTCCAATGTGGTCCCCCTAACCTTTTTTAATTCCTATTTTGGCCCAAAAACTCCCATTTTAATTTCAATTAAGCCCCATTTTGATTATTTAAATACTTTTAACATAAAATTAATTGTTTTTTGTTTGTAATATTTATTATTTTTATTCTATTATATCCTACTGTTTTGTTAGTTTTTTCTATCCCACTATTTATTATACTGTTTTTATACTATTGCCTATTATACTTATTATATTATTAATTTTTTTTAAATTTTGTTTTATATCATTTTTATTTAACTTAATCAATTTGAGTTGTTTCACATTATTATATTATTTACTTATTTACATATTTGTTATATGCTTATTATATATGTATATTTTAAAAGTAAAACTAATTATTTTATGTATAAATTTTTATTATATTTATTATATTATCTGTTATATTAATTTTTTTTAAAAAATCATTTTTTGTATTCTTTATCTTATATATTTTATATATATATATTATTAAAGGTTAATAATTTTAAATATAGATTGTTATACTTACTATATTTTGCTTGTTATACTTTATTTATTTTTACTATTTACTAATACTACTACTTTATTATTATTTATAACTTTTTATATTTATTTTTCACTAAAAATTTTTTTCAAATATAATTATCAATAGACCTATTATGATATTTTTATTTATTTATTTTTATATATACCATTGTTCTTATCGGTCACTATTTTTATACTAAACTATTATTATTTATTATTTTACACTACTACTAATTTACTATAATTATTATCTTTATTTTACTTGCATCACTATATCTAACATCATCATTGGCTTATTATCTTCCTTTCCATTGTGCATTTGTTTTAATAATTGCTGTATTTATCATGTTATTACATTCATCACTTCTGTTATTACTACTGTTCTTAATTTTCTTTATGCTTGCTATATTTTAGGTATTAATATATGTTATTAGGGTTATTATATTGCTATTTTCATATTGCATGTTATTATTTTTTTTTGTTAAGTTTCAACCGCCCAAATTCATTTTATTTAAAGATTTATCCTCGATTGTTTTCAAAATAAAGGCAATGTTCGATATTTAGGATCCTAGGGAAGATTGTGCCCTAACTTACTGGGTTCCAATTTTCCTCGTTAAACCTAAATAACCGAGTACCCTTCTTAAATCTAATTGTATGAAGTTCGAATAAAAAACTATTCTTGGAATTTAGGATGTTGCACCCTAACTTACTGGGTGTGGCATTGCGGTTTTGAGGATAGGGATTTCTAAAATCAAGGCAATACCTAGCACTTGGGAGTTTTGAAAGATTGAGCTCTAACTTATTGAGTTCTAATTTTTCATGAGTCCCGAATGACCAAATACCCTTCTCTTGAACCTTCATACATGAATTTTAAAAAAATCAAAGACTAACTTAGTTCCGAAGGTCTGAAGTGTTAGACCCTAACTTACTGAATATGACATATTTCTCCTTCGAAATGAGTGGGTCTTTACATTTTATCCAATTTATGTTTTTTTAAGTAAGAAGATTGTACTCTAAAATCTTTTTAAGTTTCGACATTAAGACATTAACTAATCAAATAAGGTACCAATTTTTGGGCGTTGCGAGGGTGCTAACCCTTCCTCGTACATAATCGACTCCCGAGCCCATTTTCTCAAATTTAGCAGACCAAAAATCATTGTTTTAATAAGCAGAAATGTTTTATTAAAACGATCAATTTTAGGGTGGCCCAATCACACCTCAAAAAAGATTGGTGACGACTCCATTCATATTTTTAAAATCGATCCCCGTTTTTCAAATTTTAAAAATGATTTGGACAATTAATATTAGACATCTATAGAGAAGTGGGACAGGTAGTGAAGCAGGATGAATAATAGAGTAAAGCATGCCAATTTTGGAGTAGTGATGAATTTAACAATATCGCTATTGTCCTTTTCCATTACCATACCGACATTAATCTCTATTTTCATTAAAATGAATCCCGCATAATTGTTGAACCTAATCAAATGTGAATACGTAGACCACTAATCCAAATCACCAAATAACTACGTAAGGTTATTTTTTTAATAAAAATGTTTAAGAGGTTAAAGTGATATATAGAAAATTAAGGGTCTCATTGTATGGGTGTTTATTTTTAGTGTGGTGTGTTTGGTTTTTTTTGTCTCACATTATTATATTAATCTCATCGTCACAGTTGTATTTACACTAACCACACATAAATGCACCGCTCATCTAAAAGTACCCTTAGTTATGCCTCTGGAACCACTACCACTCTGTATATACTGAATCCGTTCACCTTGCCTCACATCACTCACCTTAAAATTTAAATATAATTTTTCAAAATAAATTATTTAAACATAAAATAGTTTTATCTTTTTTTGCAATGATTTTATATAAGACATTTTTACAAATTTAATTATAATTTCATATAGTGGATAAAACAGAGTGAAATAAACAATTGTTATAATAGCTATTTTTATCTGATTTGATTTAAAAAAAATTATCTCAAATCAACCCAAAATAACTTAAAAGAACATTTCATTATGAAACCGATCCATTAAATTATTTAAATTTTATTATTTTTAATAAATATTAAAATTTTAAATGTATAATAAAAAACTAAAATATTTGCAACAATAATACATGTGGAATTAAAAATATATCTTAATTAAAGTTGGTATTTTTAAAATCCTTTAACCAAATTTTTTCTCAAGCATAACTAACTATAACTTGTCTTGATGAAAATATTGAAAGTTGAGAATTGAGGCTTCAAAAATTTTGAAATGTATGTTCTATTTAAATTTATTCTGGTCGAAATTACACTATATATGGATCATATTTAAATTTATTTTAGTTTAGGTTTAAATATATTCTGGTTATTAATATGTTTTCTTTCTTTTGTAACATTTGATTTTGGTTATGATTATATGTTTCTTATTTATATTTGTAATTGTGGTTGTATTTGTATTTATACATATAAAAAAAATATTATGGCTTAATGATAAATTTGATCACTAATGTTTGTATGTTTTATCAAAATGACTCTAATTGTATTTTTGAGTCTTTTTTGGCCATTAACCTTTATTATTTTTTTCAATCTATTTTTTTCTAACAGATTTAATGAATAAATTTAATGTTTTAGTTTTTTTTTATTTTTATAAAAGATTTCAATCTTTCATATGTTTGTTTACTGAGAAGTTTTTCTACTGAGTTAGTTTTTTCTACTGATTTTAATTTAATGTATTATTTATTTTGTTATTTTTCCACATGTAATTATCTTATCGGATTATCTTAGAAATAAATTACATCTCATTAAAAAAATTCTACATATGAAATTTCATATCATCCCCGTTAACTTTTTTAATGGTACTTTATTAAATCTATTAAAAAAATAGATTGAAAAAAAAAGGTTGATGGTATAAAAAAGACTCAAAAATACAATTAGAATAATTTTGACAAAGCATGCAAATGTTAGTAACCACATTTATCATTAAGCCAAACATTATTTACAAAAAAATTATATGTTTTTAAATTTCAAAACTTACATAATTATAATTTTTAATTTTTAATGTCACATGTATTACACATGATTTTTTTTAATTTATTAAATTATATATTTAAAATATATTAACATTTTAAAATAATAATAACAACTTCCAATCATAGTTAAACTCTGAATGAAAATAATAATCAAATTTAAACATATCTCTTTACAAGTTTTTAACTATTCATGGAATGAAAATTCCTATATTCGATTTGCATACATAATATTGTTTTTTCTTGGCTTTGTATATATTTAAAAATATATGTTAGGATTTTTTTTTCATGTCAGCACTTTAACAATTCCTAACACATCGAGTTTTGATAAAAAGAAGAAGGTTAGATAACAAGGGCTGGGTAGGACAAGAGAAGCTGAGACGCTCTGAGAAGCCAGAACGCACCCCAATCGATGAAGAAGTAGCCTGCAATCAGCTCTATCCCTTCTCGTAGACGAAGGAAAAAAAAATTCAAATCGATATGTGTCATAATGAAATTACTGTAAATCAAAATTAAAATTATTATAGTGAAAATAATAACATTTATTTATATCATAATTATTTTTTAGTAAATATTGAAAATTTATATGATCATTCTTTATAAAGAAATCTAGAGAAACTCCTTACTCACGTCGGTCCAATGCTTATTAGCCTTTGCAATCTTTGGATCACCTAAGTGCCCCGCTTGTGTTACAAACCTGAGCTATCAAGTTCCGCAATTAAATCCTTCACTATCATTTTATTAAACAGCACAGTTGCGCAGGCATCATTCCTTAAAATAAAATTTTCATTTAAACTCTTTATAGTTTATAAAAATTTAAATTAATAATAAAATTACATTTTAACCTCAAAAGATAATAAAAAATTAATTTAAATTTTTAAAAATTATAAAAATATAAATTATTAAAATAATAAAATTTATATTTTTACTATCATAAAAATATATAATTTAATTATTACTCTCAAAAAAATTTTCTACCGCCAATGAAACAGCATATCTTTAGTTTACGTTAACCATATGGGATACGAATATAGTCAAAAACAAAAAATCAAATTAAAACATATTCTTTATATATTTGACACACAAAATCAAATCAGACCGAAATTGGGTCCCGAAAAAGTTACAAAACCTGATAGTGGATGGCAGGGTTCACGTGACACACAGCATGAACATTGGATCTTCTCAAGAAAGGAAAGACAATGAAACCAAAAAATGCTGTCTTACCTTATATGGCCATAAATCGACCTTTCCAACTGTCATATCTATAATTGCCACGTCAGGAATGTCGGATTTTTTTATAGATGAGGTGGCCAAAACCCATAACTTAAGCAAAAGCTTCAGCCGTAATGGGACTCCCACAGCCAACAGGGCATCCCAAAATGTCGGCTTTGGCGCTTTTTCTGGATCTCACGTCACCCTCTTTAAAACCCAAGTACCAAAAAAAGAAAGAAACCTACGAGTGTAATTTACCGATTTTGTTCTTGTTATTTCTCTCATCCTTTTTTGTCTTTAGTATAAGACCCACAAGTAGTGTATATTTTTCTCCTTTCTTCTTTCGGTTCTTTCTGAAATTCCTTTCGTACTCTGCTAGATTATTTACTCTCTCAAAACTTTTTTTTTTGCTGAACTCCCTGTTTGTCAATGGAGTCTCTGCAAGTAACTCGTCTAATGTCTTGCAAATTATCAGCCAACATATCGCATAAAGCTTGCAGTTTTAGACCGAGTAGGCAACTGGGTTTTAGTTCTTTGTCGAGAAGGAGCTTCCAGAACGGAAAGTTGACGGTTGCGAGATCGGATATAACTGAAAATGGAGGTGGGTTTGGCGGTTTAGACGATAGCTCTAACTCCAATTCCATTGAAGAAGAAGATGACGATGAAGAAGAAGAAGAAAAGAATGGTCTTATGCTAGGTTTAGACAGGGATGACTGTGGTTCTGTTATTGCCTTGCAATTGATTCCTCCTTCTGGTATTTTTTTTTTCTCGTTCTGAATTACTCTATTTTTTCCTTGCCATTCGATTAATAACGAAAACCAAATATGAGTCTATAAGTTTTTAAAGTGTTGTTAATTGTTTATAATATAATGACACCCTTAGATGATTATGCAAAATCAATGCTTCTGTTTTGGTCAAGATGATTTTGATTGGTAAAACACTTTAGTTTATTGACTTTTCACTTTTTCCTCTTTTGGAAAGAGAAATTGGGTTATTTTATGTTGATAATTTGATATTCTCCCGTCTTTTTTTTTCTTCTGTTTTCGAAAATATGGGCTCCATTCGTTCATTAATAATAAAAAACTAATCAAGATAATCCGATTTTTAGAACAAATTCGTTAGTCGTGGTGGAAAATTTAAAAATCAATCACATGCCATAACTCTAACTGGCGATGGAACATTTAAATGCTGCCGATCCGCTAAACTGATTGCCCTTTCATCAGGCAAAGCAATACTTATGCCTTTGCCTGCATGGTTTGGTCAACTGGCCCGCCATCTATGAAACAGAAGTTGACCACTTTGTCAATACAATATTCTTCATTAATTTATGTCTCAAAACAGAGTTTAGTGAGACATTTGATTTTATTCTATGGTTATTAAACTATAACTATTCTCTGTTGATTTTTCACTGTCTTTTCTCTTATTTCATCAATTATCTATATCACTGTACAATGGACTCGAGATTTATGCAGTGAAAGTTACCCAGTAAACGTAGGCTACTATCTCAACCTCGCCTTGTGAACTATGTTGCTGGAACTTGATTACGCTAGGATATGTGTTTGATATTAATATATTTGATCATGGAAAAGTTTTTTTTTAATTTATTTAAAGAGTATTTAGAAAATTATATTTCTATATTCAAATATATATAAAAAGTATATACTTCACTCATTGTAAAAGTAGGGATTGTCATCTGAAATCTTATGATTATTTGGAAAATCATTTTTTCAATTGTCATTGCTGGTTCTTTACATTTCATTTCTTTTTCTAGATAATAACAGACTTAAAATCTTCACCGGTATCTTTGTTCTTAATGATTAATGGGTTAACTCCAGCATATTAACTTGAATCATAGGTGAAGTCGCCATTGACTCTCATCAAGATGAGGCTGCCGATACTAAAGGCGAAGATGAGGGAATTGAAGAAGAAAAAGGAGGAGAAGAAGAAATCCGAAGCAGAGTAACCTATAACATCGTGTTTGTTACTGCTGAAGCTGCACCGTATTCAAAGACTGGTGGATTAGGAGATGTTTGCGGTTCTTTGCCGGGCGTGCTGGCTGGCCGTGGACATCGAGTCATGGTTGTCTCTCCTAGATACCTCAACGGAACATCCGCCGACAAAAATTTCACTGGTGCTTATGATGTTGATCGCCGCATTAAGGTACCTTGCTTCGGAGGGGAGCAAGAGGTCGCATTCTTCCATGAGTATAAGAAGGGTGTTGATTGGGTAAGAATTTCCTCATAGAGCATCCTCATTTGCCATCTCTATATAAGTTTATTAGATCCATGCATGTATTTCTCAAGTTAGTGGAGTGGGAGATAATTTTAATAATGTTTTAAGTGGTTTGCCTCCATTCAAGGTATTTGTGGACCATCCTTCATACCATAGACCTGGAAATCTATATGGTGATAGTCATGGTGCTTTTGGTGATAATCAGGTAAACTTGTATTTGTCCTGCTTGTCATTCGATGTTACTTTTTCGATACATTAAAATGACCTTTTTTTTGTCTCGTTTTTTGGCTTTACAGTTTCGGTTTACTTTACTTTGCCATGCAGCATGTGAAGCTCCCTTAGTGCTTCCATTGGGAGGGTATACCTATGGCGAGAAGTGTCTCTTCCTTGTCAATGATTGGCATGCCGGTCTAGTCCCTGTGTAAGTTGTTGCCTGCTTGCTTATTATTGCAATTGTTTTCTGTTTTGATCTCATTAACCAAATATTTTTCCTATTATAGTTTTTTGAGATGTATCATCTTTGCAAATTTTGTGGACTGTTGATTTTATATGTTAAATTTTCAGGCTTTTGGCTTCCAAATACCGTCCTTTCGGAATTTATAAGGATGCTCGGAGCATCCTTGTAATTCATAACCTTGCACATCAGGTAAATGCTTTTTTCTTTGTTCTTGATTCTCTCATTTTCCGGCACATTGAGACTAGTAAACCCAACTCTTATGAATCAAATTTCTGCAACAATGATTTTAAGCATATTGTTTTCCATGTGCTAGGGAGTGGAACCTGCAGCAAGCTATAAGAACTTGGGACTGCCGTCGGAGTGGTATGGGGCATTGGAATGGGTGTTTCCTACATGGGCAAGGACACATGCTCTCGACACAGGGGAAGCCGTCAATATTTTAAAGGGTGCAATCGTGACAGCAGATCGAATACTTACCGTTAGCAAGGTGATTTGTTTTGCACATGTTCTATTTTTTATGTTATATTTACATCTTAAATGTGACACTTAAATATTACGTTGCTTCGGCTCTTTGTTTATCTTAAAGTACCTGTGCTCAACACATGTATATGACATATTCAGGCATGGATATTTGAAAAATGTGAACATCAGTAATCTTAAAAGATTGATTTAGTCTACTATATTTGTTAATTGTAGGGGTATGCATGGGAAATAACAACGGTTGAAGGCGGATATGGTTTAAACGAGCTATTAAGCAGTCGAAGGATTGTTCTTAATGGTAAGTGTCCTCTACTTTATAAATAAACTGTGTCCGTTATGTTATACTGGTACAAATCCAAAAGCTTTTAGGCCATGCACATACAATTATTGTGAAGGTTAAGTTTTGTGCCCAAGTTTCCCCATGACACCCCATTTCTGATGGGTACGACGTTTAGTAAGACCTTTATCTAGGTCTTAGCTTTGTCTGTAAGCCCCACTAAGGTAAAAAACAGACCATTTTAGAGAAAATGCATGCATCAATCATGGGTCATGCTTATTGCCTCAGATGAGATTAGATGTTTTATAACTGGATATTTTTTAAGCATTCAATGATGATCAGGAATTGTGAACGGCATTGATGTTACGGAATGGGATCCGTCTTCAGATGAGCACGTCAGTTTCCATTATTCCGCTGATGATCTCTCCGGCAAGGTTATTTCTCTCTTGCTTCTACTGTTAGATAGTCATTCATAACCGAAAAAGTTGATGTTCTAATTCTTGTCCAAACCTGAATCGATTGTAAACTTCAGGCTCGATGCAAGACTGCTCTTCAACAGGAACTAGGCCTTCCAATTAGGCCTGAATGCCCCTTGGTAAGATTTTACTTCTTGTTGGGGTAAACTTGGTAGTGAAGAAACTATTCTCCTTTCATTCATTGCTCGCTAAGTTGGGCTTTACAGATTGGATTTATAGGGAGACTGGACTATCAGAAAGGCATTGACCTAATCCGTTGGGCGATTCCCGAGCTTATGGAAGACAATGTACAATTCGTAAGTGAGTTTTCCATTTACTTAATAACCTCGGTACTTTTGACTTAGAATTACTCTTAATCCGCTTATGGATGGTAAAGCTAGATTTATCTTTGTTGAGGACCATGACTTATATAGTCATTATTGGTTGATCCGAACTTCCTTCAGGTAATGCTTGGCTCTGGGGACCCCCTCTATGAAGACTGGATGAGAGCAGCAGAGAAAACTTACAGAGATAAATTTCGCGGTTGGGTCGGATTTAATGTTCCCATTTCTCATCGGATTACTGCGGGGTAATCAAACCATTTTTTTTTATTGTTAACACGTTACTAGAGAATTGAGATAACCATTAACACAGCATTTTTCAATTTTTCTGGAATGGGCAGCTGTGACATACTGTTGATGCCTTCAAGATTCGAACCTTGCGGATTAAATCAATTGTATGCAATGAGATATGGTACTGTACCAGTAGTTCATACCACAGGAGGACTTAGAGTGAGTTAAAAACAATAACGTGTTCTAAGCCGTTCCATTTTTATCACATTGCGTTTCATGCATCAAAATTTTTTCTTTTTCAGGACACTGTAGAGAATTTCAATCCGTATGCTGGAGATGGTAGCGGGGAAGGCACAGGGTATGCAATACACTTAGACTGATATTCTCAACAACTTGACTGTATGTATAGAAGGCTGTAAATTAACAGAAGACTGTGTTCCAGATTTTGTGCATGCTTGTCATAGACGAAATCACAAAGGGATGAAACTGTTAAATTGTATATAGTATTGAAATGGTTGTGGCATGTGGTTGCAGGTGGACTTTTTCTCCCCTTACAAAAGAGAGTATGCTGGAGGTATGTTAATTCCATGCATATAAGATTAAATTTCAATTTCTCGTCTCCTTTTTTACTCCCTTCGAGCTTGCCCTTGGAAATCGAAATAAGATTGATCTTACTGCGCAGGCATTAAGAACAGCTATAATGACATACCGAGACCACAAGTCAACATGGGAAGCATTGATGAGAAGAGGTATGCAAAGAGACTTCACCTGGGAAACTGCTGCCATTCATTACGAGCAGGTTTTCGAATGGGCTTGTATCGATCCGCCATATATTACTTGATCGGGAAACAGAAGACTTAATCATAGAAATGGGGAAAAACCCCTTTAAAAGTTCCAAGACATTAGAAATACTCAAGCTCTTGCTGCTAATAATTGTGGTGAATGAATCAGTGGGAAGATATTTACATGGTTCAGTGCATTGGTTATTCTTTCTTCTGTTTAGATTATAGTTTAGCTTGCAAATGTACTTTTTTCTTTTCTTTTTAATTCTACAGAACTAATATCTTAATGTTAGAAAAATCATTTTACTTAATAAGTATTATTATCCAAATAAGAGAAAAATTCAACTCTCTTGCTTCATTTTCTTTTCTCTTCGTCTAATCAAATAAACATAACTGTTTGTAGAAATTCATATATCGTAAGTTGATTAGTAATATTTATATTAATCCATTCTCTTCCAATCCTAAACGGAAATCATGCAAACCCAGCAATCACGGCACTGATTACACACTATCAAGGGCTTTGTATCGCATGTTCAAAGGAAATTAACTAACACCGCTATGAGCCACGATTTCAAACCCGCAAAAAGTCCCCTTCCACGTTCAAACGAAATTAAAAAATATATATATTTTCATTCAATAATTACGCTATCAAGGGCTTTGCATTGAATTGCATTTTCATAGTATAATACATGAAAATTAAACTCTCTTTTCTATTTTTCTATTTTTTTCCCTAAATTTAAATCTCTAATTGCAATATTTGAATTTCATTTTATTACATGTGTATATCATGTTTGACTTTTGTTTAATTTTTTTCCGAATTGATCTAGTTTTATTCGATTATTCATTTGTTATGCTTTATAATGGAATCACAATATAGCTTAAATTGAATAAAACATTTAATTTCTAAACTGAGAACTTATTGAGTTGGGACAAGAAGGAATCATTACTAAAAATATAGAATAGGTTAAAATCTCAAGCATGGAATCCATTTAGAGGACTTTGATTGAAGAAGACAGCACAATACTAGCCTCGCTTGCCTTCCAAGAGCATACAATGTGTAGCACAGCTTTGCCCTCTTCAGTCCACCAAAAATGGTGGTGGGGTTCGCGATGGCAGCCTTGCAACTAACACTTCACTTTAAAATGGGATATGGTTGGTTCCCGAAAAAGGGGATAGAGATAGTTGATATGTTCAATCAGGCTGAGCTCCGGAAAATTAGACCATCATTTCCCCCGCAACAGGTGGGGAGAAATAGAGAAATGGGACCAGTGACGAATATCGATAAGATTCTCTTTGGAAAACTGAGGTAAGAAAGGTGGCGGAAAAAAATTTGATTCGCTTTTTAATGTTGATTTCATTGCAGTTTAGAAGTGATTTGAATATATCGGATTGGTTGTCCATTCGTAAGTTTATAAAATCTAATTAAATTAAATCATTTTAACTCTGTTATGAGCTAATATGAAATTACTTGGTAACTAAAAGAATAAATAAGAAGGAAAGAAGAAGAAAAGATTTTAGAGAAGAAATTAGAACATACATAAAGCTTCCAAAGCATCATTGTATATACATAAACCAATTATTATACAAGATACTTAAAACAATAAATTTCCTGATCTAATGTCAAAAACAGGGACATACACATACCAAAAAAAGGGTCAGTAAGTCATCTGTATCAGACAGGGATCTATTTGTAAATAAATGGACAAGTTTCCTAATGATCTGCTCAAAATTCTCCAAAATGAAATACAAAAGGTAACACATGAAAAGAGGATTAAGTTTTTAAGTAAATACTGCACTGAATGGCAAATAATGCGAAACTGGGGTTACAGATTCAGATCATCATGATAACATCGGTTGTGTGAGTTGGTGTTGGAATATAAGTATTAATACTATTGTGAGACGGTTATTTATGGACAAAATCAAGAGACTCAACGGACCGAAGCAGACAGTAATAGTAACAGTAACAGCAACAGATTTTAAGGTTATAAATGGGGAGTGGATCCTTGCTTAAAAGTTCCAGCTGCACAACAAGTGGAAAGACAATAACAAGGTTGTCTAAATGAAGGCTAGGTTTTTTCATTTTTGGTTTTGGTTAGTTTCAGGTTACCCCTCTGCTTTAAATTTTAATCTGGTAATCTCGACTGGTTCACAGATTAAGGCACATTCTGTCCGATCCACTGCACACATTTAACAGCTAAAGCTGCTGCGATGCCTCCTATGTCTCGAGAAACATCCAGTTCCGATGAGGTTCTTATGCAGCAAAGCTTGTTGTTCTCTGAAAGTCTCAAGGTACAGTAGTGCTTGTATTTCTATATATTACTCAACATTTAGCTCTTCTTTATTGTAGGCTTCAGCATTTTGAAGGCTGAGCAGCTTTTCTAATGGCTTGTTACCAGCATTCAAGCTTTGGTTATAAGCAAATCTAGTTATGTTTGAAACTGTATGCAGGACATACTTTGCAGTTTGATGCTAAATATATGGGAAAAATTACAAAAATCAAACATACTCGCATCGGGCTTAGACCCATATAGACATTTAAACCCGAGTCCGAATAACATAGGTTTTCTGTTACTGTGTTTCAGGGTTTGAAGAATCTGAGAACACAGCTATACTCAGCAGCTGAGTATTTTGAGGTATCTTACACCAATGATGATCAAAAGCAGATGTGAGTTAATTCATATTCCTCAAAGCTCATACGTTCAATCGTTGGTGTTGGAGTTTTTATTTTTGTTCATCATATTGTTGTTTAACAAGTAATTAGAACTCATATATATTTGCAGGGTGGTAGAAACATTGAAAGATTATGCCATCAAAGCTCTTGTGAACACTGTAGATCATTTGGGTTCAATGACATACAAGGTTAATGATCTTTTGGACGAAAATCTCGAACAGGTTTCAGGAACAGAGCTCCGAGTATCTTGTATCGAACAGGTAAGGTAGGATTATTTTTCAGCACATAGTGAAATAACACATGGTAATTGGACTCGGGTTTGAGCTTCGGATACGGTATTATAGAGGCTAGAGACATGCCGAGCCTTAATCGATCGTGAAGGGCTTTCCCAACAGTCGCTGGTCATTAATATGCCAAAGTACCATAAACGGTACATCTTGCCAGGCAAATTACCTTTCTTTGTTACTCGTAACTCTTCATCTTTTTTCCAATTTAAGCAATTATGAAGATAAGGGTATCTGTTCTTTTTTCTTTTTTTTTTTCTTTCAACGTCTTTCAGCTGGGGAAAGCATTAATGGTGCAAACAGAACAAAGTTGAAATTCGTAGGATGTGGCCTAGACGATGAAGATGACTGGCATCAGTTAAGGAATGGTAGTTGATCTCTCAATCCTTTTATATCAGTTCTTATATATCGAATTCTGACAAGATTCTAATGTAACTTCCTACTTGTACTGTTTCCTTCTAAGCTGTCCGCGCTACAATTCAAGAAACCCCGACATCTTCAGTCTCCAGAACCCCGATGTCGTTCCGGTAAAGGCTAACAAACATTACATTTGTAGTGCAATGCATTAGTAAACCGTAGCTACTTATCTGATACTTATTCTAGTGATCATTGCAGGAAAGGCCATTCTCCAACACTTTCTCCGCCGCCTCTGCAGCAATCCGCAATCTTTTCCTTTATGGACACCATGCGAGGTTGGGATACAATTTCTTTTTCTTCTTTTACTTCAATAGTTATGAACTCATTGATGATGTTAAAATGCATGACCAGAGAAGCAAACAGTATCACCACATCGATTTCCGCTTTCACGGTCTGAATCCATCAGCAGGCCTACAACCCAAAATAAGAGCCAGCCGACTACTCCGAATTCAGCCAGTGTGATGCAGCGGGTGAGCATATAATAATTAACTAGTCTCTCAATGAAGCATTGCTCTCTTTTTTTCTTTTTCTTTTTTTTTCTAACATGAATTTGATTTTTTTATTTTTTAGTATCCATCAGGGACTCGAAAATCAGCCTCGATGCGTCTTCAATCGGAGAAAGGTAGCCCCAAAGACATTGATCAGTATCCGAGCAAAAGTAAGAGACTCCTCAAAGCATTGCTTAGTCGTCCAAAATCAAAGAAAGATGAGATGCTATATACTTATCTGAACGAATATTGAGAAAAAAATCTTCAAGGATGATGATGATAGAGGGCCTATAAAATAGCCAGCGACGGTGGCAAAGAAACTAAGAGAGGGAATCCAGTGAGGAAAGCCTCTACACTTGCACCTCTTCGTTCTTTATTTTTGTTCACGGAAGGCCAAAAAGTTCAGATATAAAAGAAGGAAAGTCTCTAGATTGAATCCTGGGTTCGGTTACCTTCTCTTCTATCCACAACCAATGTATATTTTTTCTGCAGTATTTCAAAGTTGGCCTGCAATGATGTGTGTTTATGCATATATCATTGTTAACCAGACATTGCATGCAATATTGATGGAAGCCTTTTGAAGTTTAATTGAGTTAGTTTTTACTATTTAAAGTTCTACCTAACATGGTCACAGTTATTTCATCATGTCCTATATTTTAACCAATGTTGCAAATAACTATTTCACATCCGGGTTTAATTTTATAAGACTTGGTTTAGCTTCATTTTGGAAAAATCTTTTTCTTCGGGGTTTGGGGCTAAAGTATTAGATAAAATCCCGGTCAATGAGTTCGGAAATGAGCAAAAACAGCCACCTGTCTCTGCCCTTTAAACAGCTTACAGGTTAAAGCAACCATCAGTTGATATTAATTATTTCTGGTTTTAAATCGCTAACAGATATACCTGTATCTAAAAATGTATTGAACATAAGTATCAAACACACAAGATGAAATGAAGAGTCGTAAAAGGAGAAGAATTCGGCATAACTTAGTGATAGTTCCACATGTTTAAACCTGATCAACATACATAAAGAAAAAAACCTGGAAGATAACGGTGAGCTAGAAGCTAAGCTTACATCCTAATTTAAATTACATGTGTATCATTAAGAATACAAAAGATGAAGAACAGAATAACGAAAAAGAATGCATTAATGCCAGAATCCCACAGCATTTATTGTAAAATTGCAATAATCAAAGATCACAATACCATTCCTGGGCCAAGTTCTTCGATGGTTTTCGAGGCAAGTGTGAGTACATCAACGAAAGCTGAAAATGATGCACGGAGAAACCTAGCTTCAACTGCTTCAAAGTGCCTGATTGTTTACAAAGTGTGGTTAGGAAATGGCATTGGAAAGAACAAAGCATTCAAACAGAGAAAGTAAAATATTAGCACCTATGTTGCTCAGATTCTTCCAGGTACATATTGGGACATGAGTATTAAGATATGGCCCTCCAAGGACTTACCAAATACATGGAAAAACTTGTATAAATTTGAGCATGCCCATATAGTATGCAAATCAGTTTATGATACTCACAAGTAACATAAATTACTACATTGGAGTGAGAACATTTCACCCCTGAAGTTCCTTGTCCCCCACGTTTTGGATATCATTTGTTGGATTATGCGACAAGAGATAAGCGTTTCTCATCACTTCACACATCCTAAACTCTAATGCCTAAAACTCGAGCTTAAGGTACCAACAAAGGGTGAGAAAGTGTTGATGGTTGGGGCAGTGGGTTTTTTCAAACATTATGTAAACATGGAATGGAACCACAAGCTAAACTACGTCTATGTCAAATCAATCAAAAAACATAACACTATGTTTCTCCGATTCCAAGTGACGGTCCAATGTGTATGCTAAATCTTTTTAATATTTTCCCAGCACTGGTATAATCCGGTATCTATATCCGAACATGTGGCATGTAACATAATAATATAGGATACAAGCCATGCAATTCCTATAAAAGATGAATTTGAAAGTAATAACCAGAGAAAAACATTTTTGTTCAATTTAAAGAAGATAGTAAGTAATTTACACAGAAAGTTTCCCATCAGAGATCGACATTTGCCTCTTCACTTTATCTGGTTGCAACTGCATTACAACATAAACCAGATTTAAGAACTGCACGTAACAATTACTATAATTCTCATCAACATCATTCCAAGTTAAAAGTACATTACCTCTTTATCAACACCCAATGCAGCATAGACTATTGAAGCATTCTCTTCAGACTCAAAATCTACCTCCAAATCACTGCATATAGTAGAAGAGACATTACAATTGACTTCAAAGTCCCCCCCAAAAAAAAAAACCCAGAAAACAAAGGGCAAAGCAACTTGTTAACTTTAAGAAGTAACCAAAGGATACCCATAGAATTTTGAGAGCACAAAAGGGGGAAAAAAGTGAGAAAATTACCAGCTGAATTCCCACTGGTTCGGGGCATCTGACAAGTCAGCGATAGCAGCCATGTGAGGTCTTCCAACTGGAACTGCGTTACAAGAAGTTAAGAATCAGCCGAAGACGACGAAATGAAATAGGGTTGAGGACTTAAATAGATACAAAGAAAAAAAGGCTTAACTACAAAATTGATCTCTGAACTATACTACTTTTCCTTTTAGGTAAGGAACATTTTCTTTTTGTCGAAAGTGGTATTTTAATTATCAATTACGTGAATTTTTACCCAAAATGTGTATTTCAAAGTGAAATGAAACAAAATTGATAACTTATATATCCTTTTTAATATAAAATTGAAATACCTAAATAAAAATGATAATACAATTAAACCATAAATGAAGGGATTTAAAAACAAGACATCATTTTCACTCTTTAATATCTTATTTTACCATTTTAAAATGCATTTAATATTTATGTTAATTATTTATAAAGTTGTTATTAATGAATGCGTGATGTTGTAGTATAAATTAAAAGATATTAGAGTTTATTTTTTATGTAATTTTATATTATCATATAAACATAAAAGTAAGATGATAAATTCACATATCAAAACAAGCGAAATATAAGTAATTATCAAAATTACTTAGATTTATTTAAAGATCCGGCTACAGGCAGCACAATATGATAAAGTCGGTTTTATTTTATGTTGGACTTGAATAAAGTGAATTTTAATTTGAGCTAACTAAATTTATAATTCAAATATAATTATAAAAATATAAAAATATTAATGTAAAAGTATTTATAATTTTTAGAGAATAATCTAAATAATAATAAAATGGGTTGTTAAACAAATGAAAACAAAAAGCAATCAAATTCACTGCTGCTTCTCACTGCAACTTCGATGGCAGCTCCTATTTTTCTCCCCTCTCCCACTTTCACCACTTACAGGTGCATTCTTTATATCTATATGTTATACATGCAATTTCCTTTTTCGAATTACTTTGGGTTTCCTTTATCTGGCTTCTCTAGCATCAAGAACTGTCTCGTCAGCGCTCGCTTATTGAATTCTAATCTTTTCATTGTTTGGGCTAAAGAGAAGAACCCTTTTGGAATCAGTGTTCTTAGCTTTTAAAAAATGTTTCAGGACAATCCAAGCCTCTCTAAACTTGAATTCACGGTGTTGGCTTCGAAACCAGAAACCCAAGCTCCTGCTTTACATGGTACCTGCTACTCCAACTCCAACTGTGAGCAGCCGCAAATTCATGTTCAAACCTTATTCTGCAGTTAACTCATTAGAAACCCATGTCTCTACTCATCAAGATAAGGTCGCTTCTGGTGTTTCATCACAAAATGGCTTCCACAGGTGGGAACTTTATCTTAATTACCCATTTTTAGTTTTGTCATTATTTTTTTATGTTACTGTTTGTTAATTTACCTTTTGGGAATGTCGAATTCTTTGCTTATGTTGCTCCTTTTGATTGAGTTATTGTCAAAATTGAGACATATACTTGTATTCAACTCTCAAGTTCGAGTAACATAGGGCTTTGCCTTTAAGTGATGTACTGTTGGATTGGACCCTTGGTTTCAAGTCTCGCTAATTAAATGATCATTAGTTGTTTATTTGTATAATTTCTCTAGCATATCTCTAGCTAAAGAATCTACAAAAGTTTTAAGGAGCTGGATAACATTGGCAATATTTTGAAATTTTCTTTAGAAACATTATATCCTAGTATCTACTATTAGCAGGTCTAAAACATTGTTTGACAAAGCAAGTGACTCCTCTGATGGCACGAGTGACTTTGAGAGGCAGCTTCAAGAGCTATTTAATGAAGTCAAAACTTTAATTACGACGGGGAGCGAGAAGGAAGCTGTAGACCTACTTCAAGCAAATTATGAAGCTGTAAAGAACAGATGAATGACGGTTCTAAAGGCATTGAAGAAGCTGCTATTCTCGATGTCATTGCTTTGGGTTACATGGCTGTTGGAGAATTTAAGTCTGTACGGTCTCTGCTCGATGCGGTAACTTTCTTTTCCCTTGTAAGCTTAATTTTCAAGTTTTCAAGTGCTTCTTTGTTGTACAGACATGGTATTGCACTTGGCTACTATTAACTTACTGATGTGATTATAGATTGCCAAATCATACATTTTGCAAATGATAATAAGTTTTTGGTGTAGCTTCTTGTATCCTATCTCGGTTAATCCGGTGTTGAATTTCTTAAAATGACTGAATTGGATGATGCTAATGACCAACATATACAAACTGTTTGTGAACTATAACACATCCTAGAGGTTTTTCATGCTTCAAAAGAGAGAATTCACAATAATGGAAATAAGGCATTGAAAGTTTAGTCTTCTATTCATTATATAGTCGAGGACCTTCATTTCTTTCCCTCATTTAAAATTTGCAAGCTTAGTACTTGAAGATGCTTCCTTTTTACTCTTTTTAAGTTCCTTGATTGCCTGCATGGCTAATAGGTTTTAAAGGTTAAGTTCCAATGGCACAAGCAATAGATAAAACATTAAAGAGCTCTGAATGTAATAACAATGCCTCATTGATGTAAGAATCACTCATCAAGAGAGAATTAAAACCATTTCTTCTCTTTCCACTTTTCATGTTGTACATATTTTCTTGATCGCAGATTAGTGAAGTTATAGATGATCTAAATAATGATGAACCCCTTCTCGACTCAATACTTGTGCATATGGGAAGCATGTATTCAAATTTGGGGGAGTTTGAGAAATCCTTGCCTGTTAATGAAAGAGCTACCGATATTCTAGAGAACAGACACGGTACATGCCTAAATCGTTTTTGCCTATTTTTTCCACTGTTGACATTGTTCATTGTTGATGATTATCTCAAAATGCACGTCTTTTCCTAGGTAAAAATAGTGCTGTTCTTGTCACACCATTGTTGGGAATCGCAAAAGTCCTTAGTTCTACTGGAAAAGCTGCAAAAGCAGTTGATATTTATCATCGTGTAATTCGCATCTTGGAACTAAATAGAGGTGTCGAAACTGAGGATCTTGTTGTACCTCTGTTTGGTCTTGGAAGTCTTTTAATAAAGGAGGGCAAAGTTACAGGTGCAGAAAACTCTTTTATTAGGTTAGTGAGGATTCCATTCATATTGTTTTGGTTGTGGGTTTTCTGTTTATTTTTCACTTTTTATTTTTCCTTTTTCAGAATTCTAAATATATATACCAAGTTATATGGACAGAACGATGGAAGAGTCGGACTTGCTATGTGTTCCCTAGCCCATGCAAAGTGTGCAAAAGGTAGCTTCTACGATAGCACTTTCCACAGGCCTATCCCATTTTCAATCATTAAATGTTCTCCAGTATTTTGAAAGCTTAATTGCAAGTATGGTTCATTGTGCCACATTTCTTTACAGGGAATGCAAATGAAGCCATTGATTTATACAAGAAGGCTCTCCAGATTATAAAAGATTCGAGTTATATGCTGTTAGATGATAGCATGATGGAGAATATGCGAATAGATTTGGCAGAACTACTTCATGCTGTGGGAAGGTACGTTCGATGTGTGATTAAGACAAAAAATCTGCATGCTTTGGTAGATTTTAATGCATGGTTTTCTCAAACCTTAATGATAAATCCACTACCAATATCTCTGAATATTTCTCGGATGGGAGCACTGTTCATATTGGATAGCTTGTAAAAAGATCAAGTTGATGTTCTTGTCCGGCACAAATATTGGAACATTGATCAAATACATGAAAAACTAAGAAAAAAGTGAATATATATAACCATATCCGGTACTCATACTCAAATCGTAGTAACATTGGCTTGATCTTCGTATAATACAGCTTTGGTAAAAGCATAGTCTTAACTTCTGTTGTAATTTGTCTGCTGGCAGAGGAAGAGAAGGTCGCGAGCTGCTGGAGGAATGTTTATTGATCAGTGAGAAACGTAAAGGAAAAGAAGATCCCAGCTTAGTTACACATTACCTAAATCTTGCAGCATCGTATTCACAGTCAAAAGATTTTGTAACGGCTGAGCGCTTGTTGAGAACTAGTTTAGAAATCATGAAAAGGGCTGACGGGCCTTGAAAATCCTTCCATCACTTTCCCAATGTTGCATCTTGCTGTGACCCTTTACCATTTAAAGCAGGATGAAGAAGCTGAAAAAATAGCACTTGAGGCTTTACACATCCGCAAGAAGGCATTCGGAAAAGACTCCCTCCCTGTTGGTAAATATTACTAATCTCATTTATTTCTGAAAGTTATTTTTTCAGATAGGCATTGTTTGTTTGGAGTTTGGTTATCCTGAGTAAGGTCTCATCTGAGCCAGTTTGGCAATTTAGCATTATCTTGATGATTAGTATCACATATAGACCCAAGTTGTGGCCAAGAGTGAATCATGATTGTGCTCTTATAAAGTTCTAATGTCTGTCGATGTTATCACAGGGGAGGCTTTGGATTGTTTGGTGTCTATTCAGAGTCGATTAGGGAAAGGTGAGGCTGAGTTACTAGAGCAGCTTGAGAGAGTTTTGAAGATTCAAGAGAGAGAGTTTGGCAGTGAGAGTGAGGAAGTTATGGTAACCCTAAATAAGGTTGTATTCTACTTGGATAAATTAGGGAAGAAGGACGAGAAATTTGCACTACAAAAAAGACTATCCAGACTTCAGATGAAATACAAACAAAGTGTTTGCTATTAATACAACATATAGAGCATCATTTTCCAAAGTAAACGGCATATTCTTGCTCGAGTGTTTGTTTTTACAGAGGCTTCTCTCGGATTTTCAGCTAACCTGAGTTGCTTTGTGGTAAAGGGAAATCTTCAGATCGAAGATTAGTGCTGCAGTTGTGGATAGGAGGTGGAAAACATTATGTTTACGTTTTAATTGTTCTTGAAGTAAAGAATATGGAGTTTAGTGCTACAACCTATGCTATTTGCACTAGGGGTTTTGTATCAGAGACGGTTGTGTCCAACATTGGTATGACCATTTTTTGTTTTTGACGTTTTTATGCATTTTGAAGGGTATTTAGAGTGTCGTAAAATGTCCAAAATTGTGTATTCCACGGATATGTTGAAAGTAAAATGAAGCGTTAGGTTACTGGCTGTACAACCCAGGATGATGTTCATAGATATAGTATGAAAGAGGTTAAGAGTATGTTTTAAGATCAATGGGATTAATGTTGAGATACTGGATGAAACATATTTTTATCTACAAGTTCTGTAATTATGACATTGTCCTTCAATCTGAACATTAGTCTTAAATTGTTGTTAGTTAATGTTTTATCAATATACAACGGAAATTGAGCTCAACATAGGATATCATAAAAGTATTTGCAAGTTCAGATACGGTATTAGATCAAATATTTATTATAATTTTTAAAATATTTTGAATTTTTGCGTCGTTTGATTATTAATTTTCAATCCTAATTCATTTAAAGAGCAATATTTGTCATATTTGCTAGAACATTAGAATTTATTTTCAAATATAGAATTAAATATTCAAATTAACAACAATAGAAAATCAAATAATAAAAGAAGGGAAGCAAAAACAGAAGAAAGTGCAAATGAAGATTTTAATCAAAATAGAGGCAACCCCAGAAATACTGCCAGTCAGCGCTTGCTCGGATTTTTTCTACAACCAAAAATAGAATCGACCAAATGGGAAACCAGAGCAATATATATATAACTTTTTTTTGTTTTGGGGGGGGGGGGGAGGGATGAGAGTTTACAACTCTTAAGAACAGAAACTACATTGGACAAAGTCTACCAAAGATAGTCTCCATTGCATCCTCCCAAAGTATGCCTTCGATATCACGAATGTTGGAACCAACTAAAGCAATTTCCAAACAGAATTTTTATGAATGCATGATATTTGAACAATTGAATCTTTCAAAAAGGAAAAGAAAAAAACCAACAATTCAATGCTGAATGCAATGCTCCCAATAGCATGCAGTATATATGGTTAATCCTAGACCCCACCAAAGCCAAATTATACAAAAGATGCAGACTTTAACTATTAAAATAAAGGAGTGAGGAAAACTCAGAACCAGAACTCAGAGATGGGGAAGCTATGGAGATGCGAAGCATATGAGATGTCTTCATCTGCTGCAGCACTTTCATTCTCATCATTAGTCATCTTTTTTGAGTAACCTACAATTTCACCGCAGAAAACCACTCCCATGGCAGAAAATGATGCTTCTATTCAAACATAGCCCTTATACAAACTGCAAGTCACCGGGTTACCTGACTAGCAATCTCTCCCAATGACAAGCAGAGGTTTACGAACTTCTCCATCTCCATTGACTTCCTCCATGATCAGTGATGGAATCCGACCCGATGATGATGATGATGATGATGATGCAAGAGTTAGTGACAACTTGAAGATGGACAATTTCTGTTGTCGGACAACGGCTATGACTTGACACATGCAATCCCAGACCCTCAACTCAACACACCCAGATGCATGGACTTCCGTAAGAAAATAAACATGCTGAAGCTGAATGGCAACCTCATCAAACAGAAATGGCACGGCTAATGGCCAACTTAGCCCATTCAGCTGATTCTTTAATCATAACGTCTTCTGAAGACAAACATTCATTTAAAAAGTCTTTGCTTGAGACAGATTGCTGTATCAGAGATGCGGCATGACTGCCTAATGTATCAGCGAGATCTCCAAGGACACCAATGGCAGTCTTCATGACCACATCATCCCTAGAGGCAAGAGAGTAGAAAAAGAAAATGTAAAATAACCACACATCAAAAGAGAAGCCATTCAATAGAATAAAAGCTT
The DNA here is from genome assembly GCF_007990345.1 of Gossypium hirsutum. Lineage (NCBI taxonomy): Eukaryota > Viridiplantae > Streptophyta > Magnoliopsida > Malvales > Malvaceae > Gossypium > Gossypium hirsutum. The sequence goes on from NC_053432.1 coordinate 78,896,813, forward strand.
AAAAGAGTATCTCTTAGTAGAACTCACATGTCTTTCTCCATGTATATGCCATCCAAGAACTGGAGGATATGAGGTGCATATGGAATCAAAAGCTGGGTCTTAGGAGAGTTCTTAAACCCTTGGAATATACCAGAATATGCCTCCAGAATTCCGTTTCTTAGGGTATTTATGTACTCAATCAATTCATCATCACCTGTTGTATGGGTAGACAACTCTGCAGCACTCTGAAGGGCAGACATAGCCCACATTAAGTACTTTTCGAAATACTCCCCTACTGCCAATGCAATGTCGCCAAAGCATGAAAATATGGGAGGCTTCACAGAACGATGCAACTGATTGCTTGATAAATTCTTGAGAAGTTGTGTCATGATCCCATCACAATAAGGAACAACTTTTTCCTCTAATGCCCTGCAAATATCACCCACAACACCAACTGTGACAGCACAAACTTGGTACTCTTCGAAATTCTGAAGACCCATTTCCAAGTACCTATAGAACTCAGGCATGTACTTCACAAAATCTGGCCCAGTAGCATAAGCAAGGGCTCCGATTGCAAGCATGGCCTCCTCGTGCACAGTCGCACTCCTACAAGCAAAAACACTTAGGAAAAGCCCCATTATCTGATCTGCATACTGCAAGAACAGATACTTGGTTGACTCTGATGAACCAAGCTTCTGAATAATCACCTGTAAACACCCACAAAGAAGGCCTTGCAATTCACTCTGCTTCTCCCTCTCATCAGATGACAGCTTCTGCCCCTCAACAGTGTTATGAAGCTCCATTATAATGACGGGCACCAATTGCAACACCAATGGAGCTGTCTCATCTGTAGAACATCTCACCACTTCATTCAATGTCTCATACGCAGCTGTCCTCAACCGAGATTCCCTAGCATCTTCTCGGTGAGTGACAGTGAGAAGAGACTGCACAATTTCCTGGAAGAAAGGAGTTAAAGGAGATGATGGACCCACCTCCTCATAACCTTGAGCAAGAAAATAGAGAGCACCACAGGCCTTCTCAGCAACATTAGGAGTGTCCTTCATACTCTGTAGCAGAACTACGACTATCTGTTGGCAATTTGCCTGAGTGATGATGGGTGAATCAACAGCTGAGCCATGAAGGAATTCAAAGATTCGTCCAAGGGTCCATGCAGTAGTGTCTTTCACGTGGCTATTGGGGTCCTTTGTCAAAGCACTTAACATGAAGTTTAAGGCAACATTCACGAGAGGTATTAACTTTGCAGGGGAAGGACCCTCCAAGATTGAACCAAAAGCATAAGTTGCCGCCTCTCTCTGCCTCCAATCTTGTTTTGTTATATTCTCTTCAATAAATGGCACAACAAGTGGAACAATATCGTCTCCTACAGTACGTGCAACCAAACCAAGACAAGTTCCCCCAGCCATTGCAATATTCCAAGCCCCTTCATCTTGATCCTGATCCTCCTCCTGCTTCAAGAGTGTCTCCAATAACATAGGAACAAGAGCAGGGATTGCTTGCTTGATAAAGTAAAAGCAAGGAATATCAGAGTCTCCAGTAAAATCACCTCCATATTCTTCCAAAATATCTATCTCCTCATCACAAATAGAACTCCAAAACTCAATGGCTTGAAGGGCCACAGGTTCCTCATCTTCTCTCACAGCCTTTGCCGTAATGTTAAAAATATCCTGGATGTAAGGAGCTAGTTTCTCATAATAAGTTGATGAAATAGAGACCAAACATTCGAAAGCTGCTTGCCTTATTCTCACTTCTGGAGACAAGGTTGCTTCACAGACAACTCTCATGAGGTAATCACGCTCCATGTCATTGCTGAAATTAGCCTGAGCAAATCCTAGAGCATTGTAAAGTGCTCTTGTAGCAGCAAGCCTTACATCAGCGTTTCCTTCAGAAGCACTCATGCCTTGAACTACAGCCGTAAGTATTTTATTTACCTGATCCTGATCGATAACATCAGGAGACACCTCCTCACACAAATAGCCAAGAGTCTCCAATGTGGCTTGCTTAGCATGAACTGGTAGCTGATGAACATTTGATAAAAGTGAACCCACCAACTCAGGCCACTGTTTATGTGGCAACTCAATGCCAGCAACCTTGGCAATAACTTGAGATGCAGTTGACCGAGCATCAGATACTGGAGAAGACAGAGTCTTTAATAGGCCTGCCTTAATCTGGCTCTTGGCATTACCATCCAACGACAGCCATCTTTGAACAAGCTCAACCTTCCTCTGCTGATCCTTAGCATCCAATGCATTCTTAAGTATCAAACCTGCTAACTTACGAGTTTCCACAGGCTTTTCCTCACTTACCAACTCCCCAGAAAGTAACAGCAAGAAACCTGTAAGGTTCTGCTCCTGAAAGTGTTTCAAACTTTCTTCAGCATTCTTTCGCACGGCTCCATCTATTGATTGTGCATTCAAAAGCACCTGTGTAACTTCCATTGGCTCTAATTTTTCTAAAGCACAAACAGTTTAATCAATTAGACGAACAGAAATTCAGTGCCAAACAGCATGAATATTGCAGCACCTCAATCCTAAACATATATTAAGACTTTTCTTGATAAGGTGAAAAGAAGATTAGAAAGAGGAAAAAGAATAGAAAGAACTTATATGTTTTCTTTCGGTTGTACTTAGTAGGAAAGATGGGAAAATGGAAAGAAAATATCATTATTGTCTATCTTTCCTTCAAAGAGGAGAGTGATTTGCTTTTAAACGTTAAATAATAAAAGGTGTTTTTTTATATTTCCTTTCCTCTCACTTTCACTTCCTACCAAGCACGCTCAAAATTTATTTCTTTGCACTTTCTCACTCTCCTCTTTCCATCCTTCCAGTTTTTCACTCAATCAAGCAAATCCAAAACTAAAGGGTAAGGAGACTGCATAGTGACAAAAATGAATGGAAGCAAAACTAACATAAAACAGTTCCCTTAAATTTCATGTAAGGAAAGTAACCGATCGTAACACGAATATAACCATAAATGGATCCATCAAATCCAAATTATCATCTCCACTTGCATACTTAACAGCTGAGAGGAACACTTAAATATTCAAAATCAATTGAGGCAATTTAGACATTAAAAACTTAATCTGAAATTTAACAAAGCAAAGAAAAAAATCTCGCAGATCAAATCAGATTTAATTTAAACAAGAATAAATCAGATCACTTAAATATTTCCAACAAAAATCTAATACTCGGATTTGTCTTCAAATAAAAAGAACCTTAGGAATATAAACCATAAAAAAAATAGCAGATCAATGCATTCAGTACCAAATACACAAAACTCACTATTCAAAACCCTAACTACAAACAAGGAATAGAACTTTCAGAAATGAAATCGACCAATAGTATAACTTAAAAAAAGTGAAAAGAAATACGATGCAGACTTTACCTTTCACCGATCGGAGAATCGGAGAAGAAGGATTAGGAGCTGAAATGAAACCCTAATAATTGGAGAGAAAACAAAATAGAAAAAGAAAAAAAATAATAAAAGGAGATGAAGAAGGAAGAGACGCGGATTTGAAGCTGGACTCAAATAATTTATACAAAATTATTTTTTTAATAGTTGCTCTGCACACTGGTTAAAATTTTAAAAGGTAAATTTGTGACTAAATTATTAGTAATTTTATATTTTAATTATTTAATTTAAAAAAATTACAAAATAATAACTGAATAATTTAAAACTATTCAATAAAATTTAAGTTACTTAATTGTAGAGCTTTCCATGGAACAACCCCACCTGCCCATAAAATTCATTTTACTGTTAAAAATAATAAAATATATATTTTTAATTGATATTTTATATATTTTATAATTAAATTTAAATTTTAAAAATAAATTTTTTTATTATTTAAATTAAATTCAAAGTACAAATGTCTTTGTCCAAGGATATTAAGTTTTCTATTAAATGTTTAATGAATATAACTTACCATTTCTCAAATTTTTAGAACTTCAAATTTGTTGGAAATATTTAAGGATATTAAGTTCACTCCAACTCACACTTCAATAAACCAAATTTGAATATCTTAATCTTTTAGCAAGCCTAATTAAAATTTCTTTTAAGTGTTGAAAGCTATACTTTATGAATTATCATTGAAGATTTTGAATTCAAGCTCAATCTCAAACATAAACAACCAAGTTTAAAATCAAATATATTTGAATAAACTAAAAAAGATTCAGTTTTTTTTTTTAATCTCAAACTGAGTTCAAATTAAAAATGAGCTCAAACAAAATCAAACCTAGCTTCAAGTGGAATCGAGCTCAAACTCAACCTCAATTAAACCACAACAACCCCTACTCAGGGATATCCGAACTGAACTAAAACATTTTAACGGCTTGATTTTGATCTCTAACAGAATTCACAATCTAGTATTTGAACATGTATTCATTCCAATTGTATGATAAAAAAAATGTATACAGAAAAGAAGGGCAAAACAGATAAACTTATGAATGCATGATAATTGAACAAATTGACTCCAAAATGGGTAACAAACAATTATACAAAAAGCAGCAGCTGAGAGACTAAATGCAACCCAGCCACTGAATGATATGTATATGCTTAAAGATATATATGCCAACTTATGCTGACCAAAAAAAAAAAAAGTGAGGAACACTAAGGAAATCAAAACTAGGTGATGGAAAGGACAGTGGTGAAAAATGAAATGCAGCATTTTGAGACTGTTTCCAAAGTGCTGCACATCTTTCAACCCTAGCCTCGGTCATCCATTCCAATGATGGATATTTACTTGGAGAAAAACAAACCAAGGGCAAAAATGATGTTTGTCTTGAAACAAGAGCAGTACGAACACTGAAGGGACTGAAGCTACCGGACTAGTTAGCCACCGGTTTGATGTCACAGTTACTGAACCCTCTCTTAATTAATGCTCCTCCACGATTTCATTGTGATTTTCATCAACTTCTCTGAAACCACCCCGACCCACCTCATGTAATAAAAAAATGGAATCTGACCCCATGATGCTGATGATGATGATGATGCAAGAGTTAACGACAACTTGGAAGGCCAATAACAACTTCTGTTGTTTCAAAATGGTGACGACTTGAAACATGCAATCCCAGACCCTCAACACAACACACCCAAATGCATGGACTTCCAACAGAAAATAAATGCACTGAATGGCAATACTATCAAACAGAAATAGCACGACTAATGGCCAACTTGGCCCATTCAGCAGATTCTTTAATCATAAGGTCTTCTGAAGACAAGCATTCATTTAAAAAATCTTTGCTTGAAAGAGATTGCTGAATCAAAGAACCGGCATGACTTCCCAATGTATCAGCGAGATCTCCAAGGACACCAATGGCAGTCTTCATGACCACATCATCCCTACAGGCAAATAAGTAGCATAAAAATGATTGTCAATAACCACATATCAAAAGACAAGCTATTAAATAGAGTAAGAGCTGAGAAGAGTCTTTTAATATAACTCACATGTCTTTCTCCATGTATATGCCATCCAAGAACTGGAGGATGTGAGGTGCATAAGGAATCAAGAGCTGGGTTTTTGCAGAGTTTTTAAACCCTTGGAATATCCCAGAATATGCCTCCAGAATTCCATTTCTCAACGAATTTGTGTACTCTATCAATTCATCATCTCCTGCTACATGGGTGGATAACTCTGCTGCTCTTTGAAGAGCAGACATGGCCCACATTAAATACTTCTCGAAATACTCTCCTACTGCCAATGCAATGTCACCAAAGCATGAAAATATGGGAGGCTTCACAGAACGATTCAACTGATTGCTTGATAAATTCTTGAGAAGTTGTGTCATAATCCCATCACAGTAAGGAACAATTTTTTCCTCTAATGCCCTGCAAATATCACCCACAACACCAACTGTGACAGCACAGACTTGGTACTCCTCGAAATTCTGAAGACCCATTTCCAAGTACCTATAAAACTCTGGCATGTACTTCGCAAAATCTGGCCCAGTTGCATAAGCAAGGGCTCCGATTGCAAGCATAGCCTCCTCGTGTACAGTCGCACTCCTACAAGCAAAAACCCTTAGGAAAAGCCCCATTACCTGATCTGCAAACTGCATGAACACATACTTGGTTGATTCTGATGAACCAAGCTTCTGGATAATGACCTGTAAGCACCCACAAAGAAGCCCTTGCAATTCACTTTGCTTCTCCCTCCCATCAGATGACAGATTCTGCCCCTCAAGAGTGTTATGAAGCTCCATCATGATGACAGGCACCAACTGCAACACTAATGGAGCTGTCTCATCTGTTGAACACCTCACCACTTCATTCAAAGTCTCATAGGCAGCCGTCCTCAGCCGGGATTCCCCAGCATCTTCTCGATGAGTGACAGTGAGAAGGGACTGCACAATTTCCTGGAAAAAAGGAGTTAAAGGAGATGATGGGCCCACCTCCTCATAACCTTGAGCAAGAAAATAGAGAGCACCACAAGCCTTCTCAGCAACATTTGGAGTGTCGTTCATGCTTTGCAGCAGAACTGTGACTAACTGTTGGCAATTTTCCTGAGTGATGACAGTTGAACCTACGGCTGATCCATGAAGAAATTCAAAGATTCGTCCAAGGGCCCAGGCAGTAGTGTCTTTGACGTGGCTACTAGGGTCCTTTGTCAAAGCACTTAGCATGAAGTTTAGGGCAACATTCACAAGAGGTATCAACTTTTCAGGAGAAGGGCCCTCCAAGATTGAACCAAAGGCATAAGTTGCTGCCTCTCTCTGCCTCCAATCTGATTTTTGTATATTCTCCTCAATAAAAGGCACAACAAAAGGAACAATATCATCTCCTACAGTACGTGCAACCAGACCAAGACAAGTTCCCCCAGCCATTGCAATATTCCAAGCCCCTTCATCTTGATCCTGATCCTCTTCCTGCTTCAGCAACGTCTCCAAAAGCATAGGAACAAGAGCAGGAAGAGCCTGCTTGATAAAGTAAAAGCAAGTAATATCAGAATCCCCAGTGAAATCAACTCCAAATTCCTCCAAAATATCTATCTCCTCATCACATATTGAACTCCAGAATTCAATAGCTTGAAGGGCAACAGGTTCCTCGTCTTCCCTCACAGCCTTTACCGTAATATTAAAAATATCCTGAATATAAGCAGCCAGTTTCTCATAGTAAGTTGATGAAATGGAGACCAAACACTCAAAAGCTGCTTGCCGTATCCTCGATTCTGGGGACAAGGTTGCCTCACAAACAACTCTCATAAGATAATCACGCTCCATGTCATTGATGAAATTCGCTTGAGCAAATCCGATTGCATTGTAAAGTGCTCTTGTGGCTGCAAGCCTCACATCAGTGTTTACTTCCGAGGCACTCATACCTTGAACTACAGCTGTAAGTATTTTATTTACTTGATCTTGATCAATAACATTAGGAGGGACCTCCTCACACAAATATCCAAGAGTTCCCAAAGTGGCTTGCTTAGCATGAGCTGGTTGCTGATTAACATTTGATAAAAGTGAACCTATCAACTCAGGCCACTGCTTTTGTGGCAGCTCAATGCCAGCGACCTTGGCAATTGCTTGCGATGCAGTTGATCGAGCATCAGACACAATAGAAGATAGGGTCGTAAGTAAAGAAGCCTTAATTTGGCTCTTTGCATTGCCATCCAACGACAACCATCTTTGAACAAGCTCAAACTTTCTGTGTTCTTCCTTAGCATCCAATGCATTCTTAAGTATCAAACCCGCTAATTTGCGTGTTTCCACAGGCTTCTCCTCATTAGCCAACTCTCCAGAAAGCGAAAGCAAAAAACCAGGAAGGTTCTGCTCTTGAAACTGTTTCAAACTTTCTTCAGCATTCTTTCGTACTGTTCCATCTATTGATTGTGCATTCAAAAGCACCTGTGTAACTTCCATCACCCTAATATAAAAGAAAACATGGACAATTTAATCAATGAAATACACACACTAAATAGTTAAATGCAGTATAGAAGATTAAGAAACCATATAAAAAGAAAGATATATCATTGGAAAAGTGAAAACATCTGCAACAAACAAAACAAAAACCCTAATCTTAACTCTATTTAGATACTTCCAACTATACACTTAAATATTAAATATTCGAGATCCATTGTGCCAATTCGATATTAAAAATTTTGAAACTTTGAAATTAAAAATGAACCAAGCATACCAGGTCAAATTAGATTTAAATTAAATATAATATCGCTGTACAAATACAATAAATATCTAATACTGCAAACAAGAAGACAACAAATATTATAAAAACAAAATAAAAGCCTCAAGTTATTCAACATCAAATATTAAGAATCACTATCAAAACACTAATTACATTACATACAAAAACAAAACTTTCAGGGTAGAATTCAGCAAAACCACTTCAAAAATCACTATCCAAAACCCTAATCATATAAAAAAAACAAAGTAGAATTCGTCAAAACTACTTCAAAAACTCGAAACTGAATGCAGACTTTACCTTTAGCCGGCTGCGCTGAATAAAACCCTAGGGGAAAAGGGCAAATTGTAAAAGCAAAAAGCAGGAAAAGAATAGAGGTAAATCCCTTTTACTTTTTTTAAATTTTCAATTTATTTTCCTTCCTTTTTAAATACGAGCTTTTATCTTATTTGTTTGCAAGCTCGATTTAGGTTCTTCAAAATAACAAGTAGCTTTTTTTAATTGTGTTGGTTATATTTATTGATTGGACTTTTTTCTTGTGTTGGATTTTGTTTATGAATGATTGTTTAAAGTTTGGGTTTCGAGTCTTTTACTTTAGTGGTTCAAGTTGTGGATGCTTCTAGGTCTAATGGTGAATGAGGTGGAGGTAATAATGATGAGGGTAGGAGTGTTGGATGGTGATGTTGTGTAAGAGATGGTGGTGTGGAAGGGTGATAAGGTGTTGAGTGGCTAAAGGTTGTGTAGAATATAACGATGATCGTAAGGGATTGTAAGCCAAGAGAAAGGGCTAGAAGTAGAGAGCTATGTGAGTTGGCGATAGACCTAATCATGGGTCAGGTCACTTGTTTAGGTCTGAAGGTTTGTACAAAATATAAGTTTAAAAAATGAGCTTAAACAAAAATTGAGGCCGGTTTTTTAAACAAGTCAAACCTCAAGTAAAATTTTTTGTCAGGGCCCAGCCCAAATCAACATATTTACACAACCCTCTCCTCCCCCACGGCCTACCTCACGCCAAAGCCTAAAAGAAAAATGACCCAAACTGAAAAGTGAAAACCCTTTTGTCTTATGCATCCAAATAACCCAAACTTAAAAACTGAAAAGTAAAAACCCAACTACTACTTTCAAATGTCAGCGGAAACTTTCAGTGGAGTCAACATTTCAACATTTCCCTAATCAGGTCTAAATCCTTCCTTTTCTTTTTCTTTCTTCAACATTTCAGCCTTCTTTCCTTTTCTAAATCCCTAACTAAATCCTTCTTTATTTTTCTTCTTTTTTCTAAATCTTTAATTTCTTTATTCACAATATAGAAAGGGTTATAACCGTGGGAATGAGGAAGAACATAAAGAACTCTCAAAAATTACTCTAAAAGGAAGTGGAGAAGAAAGGGAGAAAGTTGAACCGAGAATTAAAGAGAAAAGAGACTCTTTGTGTTTTAGTAGGTATTGTATCGATGTATCTAAATTCTTAATTTCTTTGAAACAAAGTTGTTCGTAGGTTGAATCTTTGTTTCATGATGTATTTTGGTGAGAAATATGTTTGACTTGTTAATCTCACGAAAGCAATGTTTTCTTTAATACACTTGTTCCCACGAAAGCAATGGCTGTAGACTTAAAAGTATTGAAGAAAGGTCATGTACATATAGATATGTCATATGTGTGAATATGGAAAAAAAAAAAAAAAAGATGGATCGGGTCTATTCGAACTTAAAAACGGACTTTAGCATGACCCATAATCAGCTCTGGTTAGTTATGGAGAGGAGAGAGGAGAGAGAATATAAAGAAAAATGAATCATGAAAAAAGAATAAGGAAAAAAGAAGGGAGGGGGAAGAGAGAAAATGAATAAAAAATGTTCTTAATAATAGAATAGATTTAATAGTAGAGTGACTAATTTGGTTAACTTTTTTAATAGCGGTAACTAAATAAATCTTTTAAAAAATTAAGATGATTAAAATAGGAATAAGTAATATTTATAACTGACTAATTGTGTAGTTTAGTAAAAAAAGTTAATCAATTATGTACGTGAATAAATTTAATTGGTTTTTTCGATTTATTCAATTTAGGTGATTGATTTTATTAGGTTAAATTTTAATTTCGAGTTTATAAATCGAACAAATTGAATAAATTGACTTATTTCTTAATTAATAAAAGCCTAAAGCTATACTCTTATTCAAGCTTAAATAATCAAACATTTAATATTTTAGTCACTCAACTATTAGATGCTTTTTTTTAATCATCCAAATTTATTTTTTTATTTTAGTTAACAATATATCAAAATTTAATAATTTGATCACTCATCCATTAAATTACTAATAGAATGCTAATATGATTATTTTTCATTGACATAATAACAAATTTAGTTCTCTAATATTTACAAATTCTATTAGTCTGGTCCTAATTTAAAAAAATTCAACAAATTTAACCTTCAATTTTGCGCATTATATCAATTTAGCCTTTATTCTTAAAATTCAAAAAACTAAAAAAATTTAAACATTTATTTTTCGATGAAAATACATACAAAATTATAAAAATATTTATAAATAAATGAATATCTATTTTTCTATTTTTTAATATGACATTTATTTATTAGAATAATAAATTTATAAATAAAACAATTTAAGGAGAAAAAGCAATGAAAAAAAATTAGACAAATTTAAAAAAAATATTAAACATTAACGCCCACCAAGCTTAATTTTGATAAAAAAATACAATCTAACATTGAAAAAGATAAAGTTGACGTCCTTAGGTTGTTGGCCCAAAAAGCCAAATTTATTGCATTCGACGTTCTGCATGATTGGAACTACGAGATAAAAGTAAAGTCCTGAAATTCCAGTAAATGAAAGCCATGCCGACACCTAATCCGATTGCATGATAACAAAAGATGCAAATATCAAAGAGGTTGTTGTTAGGGTACAACAAAGATCGGTAAAATTCCGACCACTATGGTTTAGAGACCCAATGGGACAAAGATAAAATAAAATTTTAGACCAAATCATGATATAATCTTTATAAAGATAAGAGGCAAAGTTTTGATCATGACATCTTGATCAGACAGTAGAAACTTTTTAGTGAAGCAGGATAAGTAATCTTAAGCAGTTTGCCCATTTATATTGTGAAATTACATCAGTTTTTGGGGTGACGGAGTCTCCGTTTGATGGGAACAGATTTAGGGTGATGGAATCTACGGTTTATCATATCTACCATCAGATCAAACAACTAATTAGGTTCACTGCACTGCCCGCATTGGATCCCTTTGAAGAGTAACATCCAACTTCTCTGGCCATGTCCGGCTACATACCTCTAGACTCTATCCAAACAAATGATGGTATCAGAATTCCATTTCACCGGCTAAAGCCACCTTCCAATTCTTTTCCATCTACTTATGGTGGTAAAGAAAGCAGTACTTAAGGAGGTGAGGCCAATGAACATCAGAGTACCCCACATTAGCATATAACTAAGGAAAGAAGTGCAAAAGGTTACTTATACCCATATACATCCATGAGAAATTTTTTCAAGTACTTTTTAACTGAAACCAAACTTGGGAATAAAACACAGGTCATTCCACTTTGCCTGCACGTTGCAACCAAGGCCAACCTGAGTCACACAGGTCGACTGGAGAGTTGCCGTCGTTATCCTTCGTATCTTTGTCTGCATTTTGTTTTACAAGAAATTTGGCAATGTCTTCCCTCTCACACATAACAGCATAGTGCAATGGGGTTTGACCTTCATTGTCCTTCCAATAGAAAAAAAAAAAACAAAGATTTTAATAACAATGCTTACAATACCAGAAAGAGAAAAGAGAAATATAGTGCATTGTGCACCATTTAAGATAAAAAAATTATTATTTACTTTGGTATGCTTTTGAAAACGGTTCAAAAACACTCTAAAGACAGTTATTTCATATTTGTTTTTGTGCATTACAGGTACGTCAGACACGGATAGTTTCAGCACACACAAATAGGTTAGAAGGTGAATACCAGTAAAACCGCAACAGCGATACAATAATTACCTTAGCATTCACATTAGCATTCCTGCTAAGAAGTGCTTCGGCAATTTTAAGATGGCCACGATCTACAGCCCAATGCATTGGGGTCCTCCCTTCACTGTCTGCAAGCATCAAATGCAAACAAGTTACTTGATTAAACAAAGTCTTTCAGACCCATGCATGCAAGTCTAGTTTTTTCTTTAAAGGAGGAAAAACAACTAAATTGAAACAAACCTTGCAAATGCACAGAAACACCACTTTCAATGCATTTAAGCAAATTATCCAGTTCTCCTTCTCTGGCAAAAGTGTGGATAGCATCCATTTTCCTGAAAAACAATAAGCATTCCCATCAAATGTCTTGGATACTAGAAAACAATAAGCTCAGTTAGTAAGCAATAAAGAATATTTTGTTTAGATGACAAGAGGGAAGTCTAATTCATTAATGAAACACTTATAATTATGCACTCCTTCGTGCTAATAGGAACCATTCCATAGTCGAGCATACCAACAATCAGAAACAGAAAATAATATAATATCCAAGGCAACACCAATGTTCGTGAAGAGAATTCAGAATTACGAACAGCCAAAAACAAAACTTGAAAATATAGATCATAAATCATGGAACGGGCACATTCCATATTCATAGTCCGAAGTTAAATGGTCTTTGATTTTGGAGGATTTAATTTTTTGATGGCACCATAATTATATTGGATAAGATACGCAAGTGGTGAGAATAACTGCAAAATAGTACAACAGAAGAAATTTTTACTATCACAGGTAGAATTGCATATGGTTGACTTATAGCTTAAGAAAGGAAGTTTTTTCCTATTCAAATTTACATACTAAACTTCCATGCTTAAAACCAATTACGCCATCACAAACAATAGCAATTTCAAAGACCTAGGTTTTGCTCAAGAAAACATGCAAAGCCCTATAACATCCAAATATACAACAAAACGTCCAGTTCATGTTACTCGGAAACAAGTATTGAGTTTCAGACATTGGTATATGTTGCAAAGAAGTATATTCAACTTTTTTGCAAGTTTTTATATGCATTCGGAGGGTCATATCCCTAAACCCATGTTAGGATATGCGTCAAACATGAGTGCTGTACATGGGTACTTCAAGAAAAACGAAGAGTTAGAGAAACATAGTACCCAAAGAACGACTCAATTAATTATCTCTTACCTGGTTAACCTTAATAAGACATAAGTAGACCCAGTCAATAGCAGTTAGATAAGTTTAAAGAACCTTACAAATCATTTTCAGATTCCTCTTCATACACAAAAGAGCTGAAAACCGGTCCCATTGGTCCTTTGACATCTTTACTTGAAGCATTATCAGCCCCACCTTTGCCCTTCCAGGAACAAAGGTTAAAAAACCAGTTAATCAGCAAAATATCGAAAAACAAAAAGAAAGTAGATAGAAACAAAACAGTATCCTCAAAAAAGGAAGTTAGCAGATAGAAGTGCAATAAGATTAAAACCACACCATAGCTGAACCAGCAGCCCAAGATGGATATAGCTCTGTCACAACATCAATGTATTTCTGCATTGCATCCTCTGGAGGCATAGCACCCAATTTGTGCCATGCTTGCCTAAGAATGAACGAATAATCAAATTCAATAACCAGGGATATAAATTTCTCAATCAATTTTCAATCATTCAAGTCTTGAATTATGTAGTAGAAACAATTCTCAAGCTAAATTGAAGTGACATGCAATGAGGAACAATCAAATATTGAAGATTGAATAAGAAACTAATTAAATGATCATCAAATTTACCCAAATTTCTACTCATAATAAGAGCTTCAAGTAAAACAAGTTCAGCTTTGAATCGAAAAAAAAAAGTTTAGTCAGCGAATTAACTAAATTATACTCAGTAAGCTCATCTATGGTGTTCACATTTCCCAAAATAAGAAATAACCCGAAATCAAACAAAACAAAACAAAACCCGAATAAATTAGGGAGAGAGAGAGAGAGAGAGAGCAGAAAACGCCAAGAAACGCCGCGTTACCACTTAGCACGAGCCGTCATTTTCAAAGCGGAAGGCTGCGGAGCAGTGCAAGGCCCTTCGGTGGCAATCTTGTACAAACCGTAAAGCTGCAACTGCACCTCGTTCGGAACCTTCTGCGACAACCGATCAGCCGCGGCAGCCGCCACGAACGCCGTTGCCGCACTGAACGCATCATCCAGTTCCGTACACTCCACCCCTTCCCAATCGTCGTCGTCATCATCCACGCCATCACCATCGCCATCACTCTCGGCCCTAATACTTCCCAATTCTGCGACTACCGAATCCGACTTGTGCAGTCCCAAGTGCTCAGTACTTCCAATCGGTTCGGATCCGGAAACCGAATCGTCGATTTTCTCGTAGCCCTGGACATTGCTGCTTCGGGCTCGGGTTATCGAAAGGTTATCGTCTTTGAAAGAAACGACTAAGGAGATTAGCTTCGCTAGAAGATAAGAGAATATAAGACCTAAGAAAATCGATTGCAAAAGCTGTTGCCAGTCAGCCATGGAATCAATCAACCAAAACCCAGACATAAAATCAAAATCCAACCCTAAAAAACACAAACACTAGAAATGAAGCATCTTTGCATCGTAGTTAAGCTAAAACCCTATAAATCTTGTCGGAAATTGAAGAAGACAAAAATTTCCTCTTTTTCCCTTTAATTTTGTATATTATTGTTTAGAAAACATTGGCGCCGGAGAAACCAAACCAAAGGTGTAGTAATCTCTTTATACAACTCGTTTTTTTAATGGGTCTTTATACTCTAATAAAAATAGAACAAGAAGAAGGAACCAAGTGTGGGCGTAGTGCGCACCCATGGAATGCGATCAGCTATTTCGCGGACTACGATTAACTATTATTGTGACACAGGTGGCTCTTTTCTTGTTGTTGACCTCAGATTTATCTTGACAATGATTAGTTTCTGGTTTTCATTTTCTATGTCACGTGTTAAACACGTGACATACAGAACTTTAGGAAGTCTTTCCTTCAGTCAAATTTTGTGAGTGTTTTTGGGATAAATATTAAAATTATACATAAATTTTAATTTAATGTATAATTATATATATGAATTTTAACTTAGTGAAATTATATATGTAAAATTTTAATTGCAGTTCAAATATATACTTGAAACGTAAATTTTAATTTAATCATACATAATTTGTGAAAAAAATAAAAATAAAATACATAACACAGATTTTTACGTGGAAACCCTTTCGGAAAAAAAATCACGGATAGAGGAGAAGAAAATTCACTATGTCGAATTTGAAAATATTAACAAGAGGAATAGACTAGGTCTATTTATAGGCTTATAAAGTCATATTCTAATAAGACTGAAACACCTTATTCTAATCAATATAAAATAGATGAAGTTTAATAATGTTTAAAAAACCTTATTCTAAAATAAAATAAAAGAAGTATAATTCTATATGGATTCTTCTTTTATTTTATTTTACCACTGTATTTTATTTAAATAAGGATTCGGGTCACTTAATTCTAACAATCTCCACATTGACACGAATTCTCAATGAACAAGTTCTTCATCGTGAACACTCAACGAACAAGTTCTCCACCTCTTCCATAAAACCTCTTAAAGGTTTAACTTCAACAATGAACACCAACCAAGTTTGAGCAATGCTCAAACTTGGTTATAGGAAGTGACTTAGTCATCATATCTACAAGATTTTCATGAGTACTAATTTTACTCACAACAATATCACCACAAGCAATAATATCATGAACAAAATGATACCGAACATCAATGTGTTTTGTTCTCTCATGAAACATTTGATCTTTTGTAAGAAATGTGACACTCTAACTATCACAAAATACTGTGTTAATTTGAAGGTCTTCATTGAGTTTACTAAAGAGTCCCTTAAACTAAACAGCTTCTTTACAAGCCTCAGTAATCGCCATGTACTCAGCTTCAGTGGTAGACAAAGCAACTGTAGATTGCAAAGTGGCTTTTTAACTGATTGCACAACTTCCGATTGTAAAGACATAACCTGTGAGAGATCTTCTTCTATCAAGGTCTCCAACAAAATCAGCATCAACATACCCAATGACTCCATCTCTAGTTCTTCCAAACTGTAAGCAAACATCAGTAGTACCTAGTAAGTATCTTAAAACCCACTAAACTGCTTTCCAGTATTATTTACCGGGATTTGCCATGTATCTGCTAACTGCACTGACTGCACATAATAAATCTGGACATGAACAAACCATAGCATACATTAGAGATCCCACTACACTAGAGTATGGAACATGTGACATGTACTCAATATCATCATCTGATTGTGGAGACAAAACCGATAAAAGTCTGAAATGGGTTACTAAAGGAGTACTAATAGGCTTAGCACCCTGTATATTGAACCTGCAAAGAACTTTCTCAATGTACCCCTTCTAACTTAGGTACAATTTACTTGCTTTTCTATCTCTGAGAATCTTCATTCCAAGTACCTTCTTTGCTGGTCCTAAATCTTTCATCTCAAATTCTTTACTTAGTTGGGCTTTGACCTTTCTTATCTCTCTTTTATTTTTTGCTGCTATCAACATGTCATCAACATAAAGAAGTAGATACACAAAAGAACCATCACTGTTTTTCTTAAAGTAAACACAATTGTCAAAACTACTTCTTTTAAAATCATGAGAAGTCATAAAGGAATCAAACCTCTTGTACCACTGTCTTAGTGACTGTTTCAAACCGTAAAGGGACTTTGTCAGCAAGCAAACATAATCCTCCTTTTCTGAGACTATAAAACCCTCTAGTTGTTACATGTAAATATTCTTCTCAAGTTCTCTATGCAAAAATGCAGTTTTTACATCTATCTGCTCAAGCTCCAAATTATGCATGACCACAATACCAAGCAAAGCTCTAATCGAACTATGCTTCACAATCGGGAGAACACATCTTTCAAGTCCACTTCTGGAATTTGACTGTAACCCTTTGCAACAAGCTTTGCTTTATATCTGGGTTCTTCAACTCCTGGAGTCCCTTCTTTCTTTTTAAACACCCATTTACAACGAACAGTCTTCTTACCATTAGGAAGTTTCACAAGATCCCATGTTTTGTTTTTATGGAGTGATTCCATCTCCCATTGCATAGCAAACATCCATTTTTTTTTGAGTCTTTACAGTTAACCGCCTCAAAATAATTAGATGGCTCTTAATTCGCATCTATATCTTCAGCCACATTTAAAGCATAAGCAACTAGATCAGCCTCAGCATATTTCTTTGGAGGTTTAATTTCTCTTCTAGTTTTTTTTTTAGCGACAGAGTATTGTGGTGAAGACGCAACTCTATTCTCAATTTTTGTACTGGCTTGAGGAGTTGACTTTATATTAATCTGATGCTCCACCTACTTTTGATTTTCTTTATTGGAAAAGTCTTTAAAAGATAAGTTAAGTAGTATAGCAGTTTCATAAAAAACAACATCTCTACTAATCACAACTTTTCTATTTTCAGGACACTATAATTTATACCCTTTTACACCAGCTTTATAACCAAGAAAGACACATTTAATGGATATCGGTTTCAATTGTCCATTATCAACATGAGTATACGCAAGACACCCAAAGATTTTTAAATCAGAATAATTAGCAGGATTACCAGACCATACCTATTGTGGAGTCTTTTTCTCAATGGCAACAGATGAAGATCGATTGATCAAAAAATATGCAGTAGAGGTTGCTTCTGCCCAAAACGACTTCGGTAAGTTGGCATTTGACGACATACATTGAACCTTCTCTATGATCGTTCTGTTCATTCGTTCTGCAACGCCGTTTTGCTGTGGAGTATGACGAACTGTCAAGTGTCTCACGATCCCTTCTGACTTGCACAGTCTATTAAACTCATCAAAACAGAACTCTAAGCCATTGTCTGTGCGAAGGTATTTTATCTATTTTCCCGTCTGTTTTTCAATCATAATTTTTTAAGACTTAAATGCGGAGAACACATTACTTTTCTGTTTCAGGAAGAACACCCAAACTTTTCTGGAAAAATCATCAATAAAGGTTAGCATATAATTAGCTCCACCTCTCGAAGGCACTCTGGATGGCCTCCACAGATCGGAATGAATATACTCCAACATTCCCTTCGTGTTATGGATTCCTCTAGTGAATCGAACTCTCTTTTGCTTCCCAAAAACACAGTGCTCATAGAAATTTAGTTTGCAAATTCCTTGCCCATCAAGAAGTCCTCTTTTGCTTAATTCTATCATGTCATTCTCACTCATATGCCCTAGGCGCATATGCCAAATTTTAGTAATATCATCATCTGATAAGGAAGAGGAAGCGACAGTTGCATCACCAGTAACAGTAAAACCCTGCAAAACATATAACTTGGCAGTTTTTCTTTGCCCTTTCATCACAACAAGGGAACCTTTGGAAATCTTTAAAACCCCACTTTCAGCTGTGTATCTGTACCTTTTTTGAATCAAGAGTACTCAACGAAATTAAATTTCTTTTCAATTCTGTAACATGTTGTACCTCACTAAGTGTTCCAACAACTCCCTCAAACATCTTAACTTTAATTGTTCCAACACCTGCGATTTTACACGAAGCATTATATCTCATTAAAACAACACCTTCAGACACTGTTTCGTAAGTTATAAACCAATCCCGATTGGAACTCACGTGGAAGGTGCAGCCTAAATCAGGTATTCACTCATCGTTTACTTTAGAATCATTGACAGAAGCGACTAGAAGTTCACCATCGCTGTAGTCTTTTACAACATCAGCTTCATCGGAATTTTCTGGTTGTTTTTTTTTTGGTTCGCAGCCTCCCTTTTAATCTCATTCTGTAGCTTATAGCACTCAGATTTAATGTGCCATTTCTTCTTGCAAAAGTTGCAAGTTTTACCTCTGTTTGAATACTTTGATCTACCCTTAGATTTACCGCGAGGATTTTGTTCCTGTGTCCTTCTACGATTATCATCAGCATTCCGATCTTGTCTCCCACGAAGAATAAGACCATATCTCTGAGAGTCGGGTTTAACCATAAGATGCTTCATATTAACATATGAGGTCAAAGAATCATAGACCTCATCAACTGTGAGAGACTCGCAGCTATATAAAATCGTGTCTCTAAAGGTTGAATAAGACGGGGGCAACGAACAAAATAGAATCAATCCTAAATCTTCCTTATCACACTGAACCTCCATGGCCTCCAAGTTTGAGAGAATTTCTTTAAATACTGTTAAGTGTTCGTGTGTAGACGGACCTTCCTCAAAACGATGAGCATAAAGATGCTGCTTCATATGCAACTTGCTTGTTAGAGTTTTCGACATACATATTTGTTCTAGCCACTTCTATAATACAGCGGCGGTCTTCTCTTTCATCACTTCCTGCAAAATTTCGTTGGACAAATGTAGATGTAATTGTGTTAACGCCTTTCGATCCTTACGCTTCTTCTCTTCATCTGTTAATGTCGAAGGCATCTTATCTATCCCTAGCAAGGCATCCTCCAGATCTATCTGCGCAAGAACTGCTTGCATCTTAATCTGTCACAATGCAGAACTAGTGTTGCGATCCAACAACTAAATTTCATACTTCAAAGACGCCATTACCGTGATCGAGATAAACAACACGAAAGCTCTGATACCACTTTGTGAAAAAAATAAAAATAAAATAAAATAAAATAATTAAATAAAGAACACACAGATTTTTACGTGGAAACCCTTTGGGGAAAAAAAACCACGGGCAAAGGAGAAGAAAATTCATTATGTCGAATTCGAAAATATTAACAAGAGGAATAGACTATTTCTATTTATAGGCTTGTAAAGTCATATTCTAGTAAGACTGAAACACCTTATTCTAATCAATAAAAAATAGATGAAGTTTAATAAGGTTTAAAAAACTTTTTTCTAAAATAAAATAAAATAAGTGTAATTCTATATGGATTCTTCTTTTATTTTATTTTACCGCTGTATTTTATTTAAATAAAGATTCGGGTCACTTAATTCTAACACAATTAAATAAATAAATACATCAATTTATTTTTATATTAGATAAATATAATTATTTTTGTGTGTAATATATTAACATAAAATGATGTTATATTAATAATTGTATTAATAATTTAGAAGAATCTTTAAAATCAATTTTTTTTATATATAATTACACATTAAATTATTATTTATATATAATTTTGAGATTTTTTTTAATTGTTCTAAAGAGAACTTTGAGAGATCTTATTAACTAATATAATGCTTTTAATTTAATTTAAGTTCATTTAATGCAATTAGATGATGATAATAAGTATTCCCACTAATCTCCTTTTTTTGAAGGAAAAGAATTATATTAATTAAAAAGGATAAATATTAAATTTATATAACGCTATTTCAATGTGTAATTTTATGTATTAACTTTAATTTAGTATAATTTTACATATAAAATTTGAGTTGTGATTCAAATGTATGTATAAAATTTTTATTTTAATTCAATTGTACACATTTAAATAAATGAATACATATATTTAATTTCATATTAGATTAGTATAATTGTTTGTGTATGTAATATATCAACATAAGATGATTCTAATTCGATGACATTGTTAGTGATTTATGAATCAAATTAAAATTTAATGTACAAAATTGTCACAAAATCAAAGTTCATATAAGTTCTGATATTTATCCGTAATTAAAATAAGAAAAAAATTAAAACAAATAGATACCTAGGTGATTATACAAATACAATGCATTTGTTGATAACCAGTGATATTAACAATGGGGAAGAGATAGTGATTATGATGGTGGTTCACCATTAGTCGATATGGAGAGCCACTAAATATGGGATTTGGCAAGGTTGTATGATAAGTAGTTTTTTTTTTTTGCCAAAGTATGATAAGGTAGGTTTAAATGAATGGAAATGAGAGAAAAAAGATGAGGATATTTCTCTTTATTAGTTCCCTCCTAGAGGTGTTATGATAAATTTATATATAGGTGTTATGATGAATTTATATATGGGGATAAGGGAGTCTATGCATTAAGAGCTCATTGACAGTAGAGTTATATATTGTCTCTTTGCAATGACAGTGACATGACATTTTAATGTACGGTCTCCCAAAACAACTAGATAATCAATAGGTTTGAATCCTTACGTGCCTCAAACAAAGATGACATTATGAAAGTTCGCTTGTTTATTATGGTTCAAGTTTCACTAAGCTCGCATGGTTAGAGATTCGTTCGGTATAGATACCTTAACTCATGGTTTATCAGTTGATAACACGTGAAAGAGACATAATAAACATTAAAAAAATTAAATTACATTTTTTTTATAATAGAGGTAGAAGGGAGTTACTAAGAGTTTAATCTAAATTCTCATACCACATCATAAATATACTTAAGTTATTAGCAAAAATCAAATTAATTGACTCGTCTCAATAATATTTTTGGCACCATTATATTCCAATCATTTTTATATAATTTAAATTTTAACAAAATAATCTTATTTATTATAATTGTCTTGTAACGTTTTAAACATATTTAATGTTTTTATCATAGTAACTGAAAATATTTTTTTATTTAATAAATATTTAATAATTAAAATATTTAAAAAAATTGAAATACTTTATGCAGCAAATAATTAAACGAATTTCAATTTAGTGAAACTTAATATACATGAATAAAATATAAAATGCAACCATCATATTAAACAAGTATAAATCCTATAAAAATTATTTCAAAAGTAATTCTCTATTAAACTATGTTAGAGTTCGAATGGCACAAAAAATATACTATAAAACATAATATTTCAGATTGAAGCATACGGATTTAACACAGAGACACATATATGTATATCTTTGAGCTTGTAAGAAAAAATCGTATAAATCTGGAATGTAATTAATAATTAAGCATAAATACCATCACGAATGAAGATGTGATCATGCATGCCACTTTGTGTTGGACAACGAGTAGGAGAAATGGAGGTTTGGGCTCTAGAAAGTAAAACCCAAAATATATTTTATATTCATAAAGATTAATCCCCTATGTTTCTTTCACGTGACGATGCATGCACCCACATGCCTATAATACATACCAGACCACTCCTCCTGTTTTTGTTTCCTTGTCCGAAACTACAGAAACTAAAAATGAAACAAAATTGAAAACTGAATCATTCAGAGTTCCATGTCTTGATCCGTTGGATTTGCAGCACAAAGTGTCAGTACTGGCATTTTCCATAGCCTGCAAAAAGGAGGGGAAAAAAACCCACCGAAAAGGATCAAAAGAACGTTTCACAAAACTGATTAATGTTCACGTTTATTTATGATTAACAACTAGAGTTAAAATTGCAAAATAATGATTGCGGGTTAAATTACTCGGATCAACGTTGGTGATGGCTCCGGTTTGGTCGAAATCGCAGTCGGAGTCGTTGTTTCCGGTGGATTGATAGTAAAGATTCATGGCGAAAGCGGCATGGGCTCGAACAGTGTTAGGGAGGAAGCAAGCACCATGTTGTTGAATGGGTCCACAGTCCAAACCCAAGCCGCAAACATAATCAATGTTCCTTTGCAAAGCGTTGTCATCGGCGCCTGTTTTGGGAAGACACCATTGTTTCCTCTTAGACGATCTTGGCGTCGGATTTGAAGGTGCGACCCTCGGCACTGGGGTTGGGTTGTTTGGAATCGATGATCTAGCCTGTCAATCCCAACCACATGACATCAACAGATCAAATTCATTAATCATTATTATAACCAATCCATGTTATCTTAACTAAAGTATGGCACCCACTAAACTTTATGTAAAAAAAAATTATAAAGAAAAAATATATAGTTGAGTTTTGTTGAAATATTATAATAGCGAAAAAAAAAAGTGACTAAATTGTTATAAATTGAGGAGGTTAGTGAGAATTATCGATCAAAATGTAAATTTAAACAAATATAACAGATTGTTTTTTACAGTTTACCTGTATTATTATGCCAAATGCTTATCCAAAATTTAAAAGAGTTTAAATAAAAATATTATACTTAAAAAAACAAGCTTAGGTTAAATAATTAGGTATGTATAAAATATCATTTTAGTTTGACTTCAATATTTAAAACTCAAGCTTGATTTGACTCGATTATTTTTGCTTTATAATATATCAGTTTTTGTTGAAGAGGAATCGACTCTCTTATTAGAAGAAGTATTTGAAGTGTCGTCCTCTAAGCAGCCAACCGAGACCTAAAACAATGGAGGCATTGTGCTCGGGGTGTCTGTACTCAATTTTAATCTTGGGGTCAAAGGCGAAATCAGGGGGCTAGCAGGGTCACCGACGCCTTAAAATGGAAAAAAAATCATTTAAATCCTTTAAAAAATTTAAAAATTTAAATCAGTAAAGATAAAATGCACTTTGGCCCCTTTAAAAAAGATAAATTTTTTATTCAATCATTTAAAAATTATAAAAATAGAGGCTATTAAAATGATGAAATTGCATTTTTACTATCGTAAAAATTACAATTTAATTTCGGCCATTTTAAAAAAATTTTCTAGCTTCACCTCTCCCCAAGGTTTTGTCTCTCAACCTCGAAAAAAATCCAAAAGAGTTCATAGAATTTATCGAGAGCGTCTAGGGTCCACCCAAAATATGTTTTATCATTTTGGCTTTGGCAGGGATAGAGCCCAAGCCCTTTCTGTATATATTATGTAATTTATATAATACGAAAATTAAATATATATTATAATGTAATTATTAAAAATTAAATTTACATTTAGAAAATTAATAAAAATAGATGTGGTGATAGTTAAAGATATATATAATTAAATATTAAATAAAATAATTTATTTAAAAAATATGGGTAAATTAATTATCATTATATACTTTAGAAATACGCATAGTTTTTGGACCAAATTTAATATCTAAACTAAGCTTGAACAATTATAGGTAATACTAATATCATGAATTTGATCTGACTTACCTTTAAACACCATAAATTCAAGTTAACTAAATAGAAACAAATCATTTTTAAGGGAAAGAAAATTGAGTATAACAATATTGATATTGAAGCATATCAATATGGGTATATTGATATGTAACGTTGAAATTCAAAAGGTGGGTTGTAGAAGTTACCGTGGGCCTTAAGATCCCAATATCGTAAACCGGGGTCATGTCTGGTTGGAAGAGACCGAAGTTCCTCTCGGATGTCGGGCCAGGCTTAAGATCTTCATTGAAAAGCGCAAAAATGTAGGTCTCGAAAGTCCGGTTTGGCATTAATGGTGTGCCGGCACCCGACGATACGTGCCGCTTCAGATTACCATTGTATTCGCTTGCAACATTTGCATCAACGCCAACTTGGGTCGAATCCCCCATCGATGGCCAACCCGTTTCGGCTATCACAATCTCCAGATCATCAAATCCCAGGACTTTCATGGCCAAAAACACCGCATCTAATTGAGCATCCAACATGTTCGTATAAAGCAACCCCGTGTTTTCGTCCAACACTCCGGCATTTGGCCTAAACAGTGCGTAATCAAGCGTATCGGGCGAGCAACCGAAAAACGGATACGGGTTTATCATAAATGGTGATTTTGTAGCTCTAAGGAAGCTAAGCAATGGCTTCAACACATGAATGTCGTAGCCCAGTCGAAACTTTCCGGACGACGGTGGGCTTGAATTCGAGAGAACGCCTAAAGAATGAGGCGTCGAGACTTGGATTCTCCGGTCTAATGAAGCCGCCACAAGGGCAGTGTGGAGGGTTTGCATCGCCGGAACAAGGTTTCCGATGAGCATTTTGTCCGCCGTCGTTATCACTTCATTGCCGACTAAAATACGAACTATATTAGTGGCTGGTGTATAAGGTTGAACATTATCTTCCACCCATTGTCGAGCAAAATTCAGCTTTGTAAGTCGAGGAATTTGATCATTTGGAACAGTGACCGTTACAGCAATGCCGGTGTGAGCAAATGCTTTAAGGATATCAGGGTTGGCGTCGTAGAGCTTAACGCGGTTGATAACGGTGGACTCCAAAAGGAAATGCGCCACTTGCGGTGGTGGGGGAAGATTGTTCGCGACGGTGCCATAGTTCACGCCAATGGACCCAACTCCTAGATAAGGAGAGAAAAAAAAAAGCAACAATTACCTAACAGGCTTACACATATATAATAACACAAAATCTTTGAAAATGGATGAAAATGATATAACTTTTTGGTACCTGGAACGAGCGTTGATACAAGAAAAAGCGAAATTACAGCGACCAATATTGAAGAAGACAATGGGATGAATTGTTTCGCCATGGCTAGCTTTTGGTGGGTTAGAGAAGACGGTGATCGTTGGTGCAATGGGGGAACAAGACCAACATGGCTGAAGAAAAGAAGTTTTAGATGCTTTACTTTGTGATTGGGGTTTGGAAGTGCGACATGAAGCATGTTGGCAATTAAACTTTATCGTTTGTGCTTGCTTTAAGATCTAACTTTGGATCCTACGATCTTACGTTACTAACTACTCAGATTTTTCTATTTTTTATAGCATAAATATAATTAAGGATCATGTAGAAGTGAAATTCTCTCATTGGGGACAAGTAGATAAATTAAGGATCAGATCTTACTTTAGTTCATGATGGTAAGGAATAATCTTTTCTTCCATCCTGGAGAAGGTATTGTTAAAAGATAAATTAATGTTGAGTTCCTTATTTAAGCTTAAAATGGAAGGTGCTGGTTTCATATTCATGCTGGCTACAGCATAAAGAATATCATACAGCTTCAAATAGCCATTGAGAATCCAATTAGTTTTCGCACAGTTTTCAATATATGCAGCTTTTGCTATTTAGTCATCCTTAAAATTTATTTGAGATTTGAAATACCTCTAATAAGATTAAAACTAGATAGTAGTGAAACTAGGTGTTCTAGTGATGGAATTAGATGTTGTAATAACGACATTAAAAATTATATGTATTTTAACTAAAATGCAGCTATAGTGATGAATGAGAATGTAAAAGGATTATGGAGGAAATTAGACTAAACATATATATGATAAATTATTAAAAATATTAAAAAGTATATATAAATTACATAATAAAATATAAATTAAAATTAGATTTGTGTTAAAATTATAATTAAAAAATGAAAATTGTATTAATATTAAAACTAAATTGTTTTTATACTATATTTTATATTAAATAATGAAATTTAAATTTAAATTATATTTTTCTTAAATTTATTGAAAATATAATTATATTAAAAATATAAAAAATTTGTAAAACTTAAAAATATGAAAAATTAATATTTTATTTATTATTTTATTAAACGTGCTTTGAAAAAAAATAATTCAACTATTGTTAAATAATTTTAAAACTATTTTTTAAAAATAGTAAAATAAAAATATATAAAATGCATAAATTAAAAATATCAAAATATAGAAATGAATATAAATATAAGCTTAATAAAATTTTAAGCTTTTTAAATAATCTTAAGTTAAAAATTTAATGTGTAATAACAAATGTTGTGTAAAATTGAAGGATTGGTACTGCAAAATTACCATGTTAAAATATTTGAATAAAGAACTTAATCAAAATAAATATAAAAATTAGAACTAAATAAGAAAATAAACATTAATTGCCTATAAAATCAAATGCACAAAATTGCATGACAAAGTAACTTGAAAGCATTTATTATAGAATTAGCCCCAAATATACATTCTACAGGATACATAAAAAAACAAACCCTAAATCTAACACTTCCATTTTTTATTTTTACAATTTTAGTTGCTCTCAATCCTTTTTCCCACAATTTTTTCTCAATTTCTTTCTTCTTTTCTTCTCCCCTACTAAACATGAAAAACAAATTCATCTTTTTTTATTATTATTTTATTTAAGAGTATTGCATGTAATAGGGAGAAACTTCTTTCGACCAAGGCCCCCTTTGGATGAGTGGTAACTATGTTGCGATAAAATTTTTTATCTTTTACCTCACAATTATAGTAATTAATCTTAACCTCACTGTTGTTTTTAATATTACCAAAGGTTAACACACCGCCTATCTAAAGGGAGCCTAAGCAGATAACACCAATAATGCCTTAATAGAAGAAATGGTTTCTTGTTTATTTTAGATGGCTTTTAATCCCCTTTCTCAAAATTTCAAGTATAAATTGCTATATTTGTTATAGTTTATATAGGTATAAATTTTAAATTTATATACGAATTTTGATCTAATGTGTAATTTGATATATAAACTTTGATTCAATACAATTAATTTTTTTTATAACTTTTATTGATATATATTTTTTAAATATAGTTTTGAATTTTTTAAATTTAAAAATTTAATTAACTACTGATATGACATCTACTTACATGCCACATCAACAAAAGTAAAATTTTCTATTAATTTTGAGATTTTACTAAATAATGCAAGTTTGGGAGTAAAAATGAAAAATATATAGAAATTTTCTTTTAAATAGTCATTATGCCTTTAAATAATAAAGCAAACTTTCAAATCAGACATCAGCCTGAGCGCCGATTGACCCAAATTCCTTTCCACAAATTTTCGATCTGTTTCATTTGCAGCCCAAAGCAGATAAAAGACGCAGCGAAACCAGAAATAACTGTTTTCCAGTACCATTTTTAATCTCAACATGAAAATTAGAAAAGAAAAAAAAAGTAAGAACATGGAATATATATGGGTATATAAATCAGTCATCGGCAACCCAACTCAACTCTTCCTTCAACACTGATGCTTGTGTTGGTACAAAGCTTCTGAAGATCAATGTAACCGATGATGGTATCTTCGAAAACTGCATCTTCAAGCTGCGCATTGTCGAATGTTGAACCAGATAACACTGTGTTCTTGAATATAGCTCCTTGCAGATTCGCTTTTCCGAAATTAACTCGATCTAAAACCGCATTCGAGAAGTCTGTACCTGTGTTCGATATATTTTGAATCATTTCCCATTTTTATGCTAAACTTATTCACCATGATTTCCAGTACTCCAACTTGGATGTGTGTTGAATACACACATTTACTCGGTACGTGTATGCTTAATTTTTTCTAAATGTTTTCATGTATTTTGAGGATCATACTCATATATCTGTATCTAAATATAATTGTCTCAAAAACACTGAGTTACGATAAGATGTATGATTGCGGAAAATGCAAAACATAAAGAAGATTTACCTTTGAAGCTAGCTCCAACAGCATAAGCCTTTGACATCACAGCTTCAGACATGTCTGCACCATCAAACTTAGCATCCGACATAAGTGCAGCCGCAAGAGATTTCCCCTTCAGGTTCGATTTCTCGTTAGTGTAATCGCAGAAGCGTAGATCGAGCGGCTTATCGTACACACCATTTGCCTGACCTATGGTGTTACCAACGAATGCACGCTCGCATCGGTTTGGCTCCGTTGACAACGGAGGAAGCCTCTGCATGACAATGCTTTAGTAATTAGACATTTTTAGTAGCCTTTTGACAGTGTTAGTTTGAATCGTCAGATTGATATGGGAACATTTATTCCCCAATCCCCATAGTCATCCTTACCCGAGCAAGCCAGTTACTAAATGACCTAAGGCAACTTGGATAGACAGTTTGATTGAATTAACTAGGCTAATTTACGTAACAATTCCATTATTTCTTCTTTCAGGCTAAGATACAAACAGCTACCCTGCAACAATTTATGTGTTCCTGGCAATTCTTAACCCAGAAGGAGTGGTGAAGGTTTTCAACCTGATTGGCAGCAATTACAGGCGAGGCAGTGGCAACGGTACATACAGCAAGAAGGCCACAAGCTACAGTCCTCAGTTCCTTAAAGGGAGATTCCTCGGATTTGGGAACACGTTTGCTAGCTGCTTCCATGGAAGAAAACATATCAGCCTTAGTAATTGAAGAGAAAACACAAAGCTAAACATGGCTTCCCCCATTAAAGTTCCAGACAATAACTCAACAACATAAACCCCAAAACATGACTTGAACTGAAGACATCACCGACAATTGAGATTTACCCACATAATGCGAATTACTTTCAAGCTCGAATCCATATTCCAAACATTCAAAAAGATGAAAAGAGGAAAAAGAATTTGGAAGCAGTTTAAGAAAGAAAAAAAAAAGCAAGGGCCATACCAGAAGAAGAACAGGTGATTCTGAGAGGTACATGGGGTTGATGAAGAGGACAACCATGGCGTTTCGTTGATAATTGTGGAGAGGATAAAGAGTTATGGGAGAGTGGAGTTAAAAGGGTCATCATTTTTGAGGGTATATATTTTTCTGTCTCTTTTATCTCCATTTTGAGAGCTTATCCATTGACGATGGTTCTAGTTGCAGCAGGTTCATACGTCTATCTTACCTGGCATGACACGTTGGATTTCGCATCCAATAGACATTGATGTGTTTAATCCGATTTAAGACTAAATTTACTTAAAAGGGATAATGTCAGTAAATGTATTTTCAAAAAATATTTAATATGATATTTATATTTTAAAAATATTTAAGGTAGTATTTAAACTATCAATACATATTCCATTTTTATATTTGTATTTTTATAAAATATCAAATTTGGTGCTTTTACTTTAAAAATATTCAATATGATACTTAAATTATTAATATGAATTTTATTATAATACGCAATATTAATACTATTATTAAATTTATAAACCGACCAATTAAAATTAAACATTTCAAATTTTCTTTTTAAATCATTAATTCACATGCAAAATATAACATTGTGTTAAAAAAACTAAATAAAGTTAAATTAAAAAAATAAATAGCTAAACATATGATTAATAAAAAAAGTAAAAATTAAATATTTAATTGATGTAGATATTATAAGTTCAAAATCAACTACATCCAAAATTTTTCTTAATTTTTTAAAAATAAAAAAATAAAAAATATTTAAATAATATAATTTATTTTAATTATCGAAAAATAATAATAGCAACTCAATTCATGACTTAAAAAAAAGTATAGGTATAAATAATTTTTTTGTTAAAATACAGTTAAATTTTTTTCAAGTTTTAATGCATCTAGTTTGATGTAATGAAAAAATTTTCTACAGATCAAAATTAGAATCTTAAAAAAGAAGAGTTTTCCTATTTTCAGAATATAATTTTTTTATTAAAAGTTACAATTTTAATCAATAAATATAAGTTATAAAACTGATGCTTTCCAAACAAAAGCATTCATTCCATTTACTAATTATATCGTAAAAATCATTAAAAAATAGCAAAGAATGACAAAATGGTAATAAATATTTAGAGGTAAATTTGTTTCATTTTCCCTTATTGTGCCTTTGAGGCTTTGACCATCGCTTCCTCCTCAATGCTTTATGGTTATGGCTTTGAATTTCAAAGACCTCGCAGTTTGATTTCTCGCTGTAAAAAGTGACAAACAATAGGCCAATCGAAACACCAAAACTCCCAAATCAATCAAATAATCTTTTTATTTTTAAGAACAAAAAAAGAATGGATAACAATCAAGGCGGGTTCTTGTCGTGGTTGGGGACCAGCGTTGCCCAAGCCTTCTTTGTATCGCTGGAACGATTCGCTTGCATAAACCTTTCAACTTCTGATGATGCTGAAGATTCAGAAGCGCATGATCGCCCTCTCATGTTTTCGAGCTTCAATTCCGTTTCATCATCTGTTATCTCTAGGGCCGTCAACAATCACGCCCCTGCCAATGATGTCGCTAATCTTCCCGTCTAAATCTTTCTTTCTCTATGTGTTTAATGATTTTTATTATGAATTTTTATATGAATTTTCTGGTGTTTTTTCTCTTTTATTTTTCGTTCTCTAAGATTGTTCAATTGCGCTTTTGTTATTAATGGGTGTCTGTTAAAACTCAAAATTATTTCATTGAATTTTATCCACTTGATGAATCTGAATCGACTTATTATTTTTGTTCTCTTGTTTGAAAATTTAACGAAGTTTTATATAAACTCCAGTGTTTTTATTTCTTCTTTCTTTTAGATAATTTGGAATTTCAATGTTATTAGTCGAGATTTCATAGTTAAGATTTCTGAATATCTTTCTTCCCTCCTCTGAAATTTAGAAAAAAAAGAAGAAGCTCAAATCTTAAAATAAAAATGTTTTTATTATAAAAATATTTATGTCTTTTATTATTTTAAAATTAGAAAGATATTTTTTAAAGAAACTACTCACATTCTTTTTAGCCATTTAACCGTCGATAGTATTTTCTTTCATATATTATTAATATTTTTTTTTGAAATTTTCACCCACGTATGTCTATTTCTAATATTCTTTTTGTGTTGCATGTTCGTGGGTTTTTTATAAAAATAATATTAAATATAAATTTTAGGTTAGCCCAATAAAAATACATATATAAATTTTAAGTTAATTTATACAATTAATCCTTATATTTTTTTCGTTTTAAACAGCTTAATTTTTTATTTTATATTTTTTAACTTTTTTTTACCACTGCTTCTCTTTTTGTTTTCCTCTACTTTCTATCCTATACTTTTATTTTTTTGTGTAATTTAATTTTTTCGAGTGAGGAGAATTGTGAATAAATTTTAAAAATAAACAATTTGTAGTGTTTTCATTTAAATTAGTAAATAAATAAATTTCAATAGCTCCATCATTTCTAATACATTTAACAAAATCAATTAGTTTTTATTAGAAAAGAAACTCAAAATATATTAAATAACAAAAATTTGACAATATATCACTTTTCTTGTCGCCTTGGCACACATAACGTGTAAAGTTAATTGTCATTAGAGATTTAAAACTTGGGTAATTAAAATGAAAATACCTTAAAAATTGAGTGACCAAATTATGAAAATTTTATTTTGGGTGACTAAAAGGAAAACACTTTAAAACTTGGGTAATTAAAATGAAAATATCTTAAAAATTGAGTGACCAAATTATAAAAATTTTATTTTGGATGACTAAAAAGAAAAACACTTTAAAATTTAAGTGACCAACTAGATAATGTATCCAATTTTCTTACTTAACCCAAATTTCCTTGATGATATATTGCCACAGACATGGTGAAATCACATGCTATATATAAAAGATAGAGATGTTCAAGTTCACCGTAATCCAAAAAATTAAGTATTAGGCAGTAAAATTAAAAGAACAGATATGATGGCTTATTTACATACAACATCTCAAATGAGTAAGTTTTAGTGTGTGCCAAAGATTATGTTTGCCTTGATTGAAAGATAGAAGTATGAGACGCCTATTTTTCATTTTTTTATATAAGTGAAGCGACAATAATATAGAAGAAATAATGGTATAATATTTGAGAAGTAAAATAATTTTGATAGGATGCGGAATAAAATTTTATGTTTGAAAGCACTAATTGATTAACCGTCACCTGAAGTTATACACACCAATAATATTAAAAAATATGTCAAAATTTTTACACGCCATACATGATTAAAAGATATAAATACCAAAAAAATCGACAATAAAGTGCATTGCATGCATCTTTCACTGATTACTGATCTCAATGGGATCAAAACATATAGCTAGGAATTATTAGTTTTTGTGTTCCTTTGTAAATAATGTACAAATCATAAAAAAAACTTACATTTGTAATATTTTGGGTAAAATGATAAGAAATTATTCTTCAAATTTAAGTGTTTGAATTTAGGGTTTTTCTAGTTTTAATGTTTAAAGTCAGCAAAAATCTCAGCTGTGTTTTTCCATTCATGGGTACCATGATCATAATAAATTAGATTCAATATGAATATTTGAAATCAATGCTTAACTTTGACAACTATAAGAATTGAGGTTTGATTTATTTATATTTATATGGATTTCAACATTTATAGGTGTCGAGTTAATTAAATATTAAAAAATATTTCAAAATGTAATAAAAAATTATAATTTGAGAAAAAATATTTAAATAAAAACTCGCTTTAGAAAAAGAATTGCTAAATTATAGTCTACAATAAAATAATTGTAAAATTTTTGCATCACATCAGCATCACCATCTTATAATTAGCAAGATTTGAATGCTAAATAAAGCAAAGCCCAAATGTAATTTACAATGGCCCAAAAAAAGGTGAAGAAAGGCTCAGAAAAAAGTAAATCCCATTTAAATTTGCACAAATCCAACTGGAAATTTCTCTTACAATATGGATATCCACATAGTTTCGTCGATCGACTCGTCCGAGTTCACTCACCTGACTCGCACCCTGTCTAAATCCACAGTCGTCGGACTCGATGCCGAATGGAAGCCGGTTCGGTCACAACGGTCCACTTTCCCCACAGTCACCCTCCTCCAACTCGCGTGTCAAATCGGAGATGACTCTGCCGGATGGGACGAGTCGGTTGTCTTCTTGCTGGACCTCTCCTCTCTTCCCCTACCTTCGATATGGGAATGGATAAAGGACGTGCTTGTCTCACCAGATATTTTGAAATTAGGGTTTAAGTTCAAGCAAGATTTGATTTATTTGTCGTCAACTTTTCGTGCTCAAGGAGGCAATCCTGGCTTTGATAAAGTAAGTTTTTCTTTTCAAATTTGTTCAATAAAAAATTCACTGTAAAAATGTGGTAAGGCTTTGTCTAACAATGGTAAATAGGTGGAGCCCTATATGGACATCACAAACATATACAAGTTTTTGCAACATAAACAAGGGAAGAAAATATCAAAGGATACAAAGAGCTTGTCAGCAATATGTGAAGAAATTTTGGGTCTTCATCTTTCAAAGGTATGGGTTTTTAAGCAACCAAGTTTTCATTAATTTTCTATAGTTACTTTTTTGGTAATATTTGTTAGGTTGGGAATTCAGAATTCTATTGGTTCGTGTGCGTGTTTGAAAAATGCAGGATATTTCCATATTTTCTTGCTTTAATTATGATTAAATGCCACCGTAATATCTATGTTTTAGTGGGTGCTTACTAGCTCACCCCAGTATAGTTACGAGTAAATATTATCCTAGAAATGGTATCAAGAAATTTTGATGATAATAAATGAAAAGGATAATATCTGATTCGCTATATAACTCTTCAAACACGCTGGTTTTTACTTATAGAAGAATGATATATATTTTCCGTTTCAATTCACGTAAAGAAGCAGAAAGATCAGAATGATGTAAGTTTTCTACTTAATCTTAAATGGTGGAAAAAATTTGTTTCCATTTTTTTCTTTCCCTTTTGTTGGTTAGGCTTAGAAGTCTCTCACACTCTCTCCTTCTATTGGTTAAGTTGAATTAACCACTAACTTCAGAAAGGCACTTGTCAGGTTCTGTAGTTCCTATAGGATTATGTGGCAATTTGTTAATATACTCGAATCTTTTCTAGGAACTTCAATGTAGTGATTGGTCACATCGTCCTCTTACAGAAGAGCAGATAAGATATGCAGCTACAGATGCACACTGCTTGCTTGGAATATTCAAAATCTTCCAGGCCAAGGTTATCAAAGAAGGTGAATTTGAAATGTGTAGTTTGTCATTAGTTTCCTTGTGCTAATAGGATAGGATTTCTGTCTTTTTGAAATGTTTGTTCATCTTCCCAGCTATTCAATGTTTAAGAAAGCTAGACATAGTGTTCCATCCGAGTTTAGTCTCTAAAGTATTTAGGTCAAGCCTGTGATAGCTATCTTTTAGAAAATGAGCATGTGCATATATTGATAAACTACGTAGCATTTTAGTTTGTTACCCTTTGTAACCTTTCATTACTTTATTCATATAGTTTCTGGTATTACATTATTTGCTGCTGCTGGGAATTGTTTTAATGCATTTATGGTTTCTATATTACTTTTCCACACGTCCTATTGTATAATTTGGTTTTGCAAATAGGAAGCTAAAAGATGCTATATAATCAAATTTCTGCATTGATGTGATGGATATTGAATCTTACCGTATGATTATGATAAGTATGCAAAACTGTAAAGCATACAGAAAGTTTTAAGATATTTTGCAGGATTGTTGTCTTAGGAGTTATGTTGTTTCATGACGGTTGGACATTTTTTCAAAAGCAGCCATAAACCCTTAACATCTCTCAGTATAACCTTTCTGGAACCTTTTTCTCCAACTATGAATTGGTCGATGAAAAGTAAAATGTCACACAGTAATAAGGGCAAGGTCTAAACAATATTTATATTTATTTTTTAATATGTTTTGTTCATTTTGTTTTAGCATTCTATCTATAGATGGTATATTCGAAGCCACCATGCAAACAAAAATTGTCTCCCAATACTGCTGCTTTTGCAATAATGTTTCAATTAAGCAAATTAAAATATGTTCCTATCATGTTATAGTTTAGCCAACTTTTCTTTTCCCATTTTTTTTCCAAAGCTCTGCGCCTAACTTTCTTTCCTCTCCAGATGGATTTTTATTTGTATTTGCTACTGCCATAATGTGTATCCTGTACCTTGCATTATTAAGGTTCCACTTGCTGTTTGGACAATGTCCTTCCATTTATTGAGCTTTTCAGTGGAAAATCATGTTTTATTACTTGAATGTCTTTATGAACAAGGCATTTCTTATCATTATCACATGAGATTCTTATTTGCTTATCCAGTTTCACTGAATTATCTTATGAGTTAGGTTGAAAACATCTGGACCACCTTTTATCACAGGGCCTTTGTGTAATCATGTCAACGAACAACATCAATCTAATGTTAGTTTAGGATTGAAGGGTATTCTTGAGATGCCTGGTTGTGAGAATAAGCTTGTTGGGAGAAAATTTTGCAATGCACTGGATATCGTCCAAGCTACTGCTTCTTCTGAAGAATGTGAAAGAATAGCCAGGGGAGTCGAGGTCATAAGAAAAACCAAGCCTATGGATGAATCTCTCTGGAAGATTGTAAGAAAATATGGTGAAAAACTTTTCTTGCGGGAATCTGATAGAAATCCAAAAGCTTCCAGAAGGAAAGGAAAAAGACGGTCTTCAGTGGTTGTTTGTGAAGAAAAGCAGCTAGAGAATTATGGTGATTGGCAAGGCCCCCCACCATGGGATATTTCCTTGGGGGGTGATGGATGCCCTAAGTTTTTGTGTGACGTGATGGTAAGCAAATTGTTTATTTGCTCAATGTAGTCTGCAATGCAATTCTCTCTTTTTCCATCAGCAATTTAGTTTTATTCTAGGAATCCTTTGAAACAACACTACCGGAGAATTTAAAGACTATGCTATTACTGTTTATACTGTTGTTGGTGGGAGTATAACATGGTACTTATTTAGGTTGAAGGCTTGGCAAAACATCTTCGTTGTGTTGGTGTAGATGCTGCAGTTCCACATTCCAGAAAACCAGAACCCAGGTTGTCCTCTCATCAAAGTTTGGAAGATGTATATTTCTGTTTATCTTTGTTTCATAATTCTGAATGTTTATATTGGTACCATTTTTTCTGAATATATATTAGCAATGAGAGCATTAACTTTTTTGTCAAACTTTATGTGCCTTTAGGGAGCTAATAGATCAAGCATACAAGGAGAAGAGGGTGCTTTTAACCCGAGATGCCAAGCTATTGAGACACCAGTATCTGATAAAGAATCAGATATATAGGGTGAATAATCTTCTGAAAAACGAACAGCTACTTGAGGTGTGTTTGCAGTCATACTTGTAAGGAGATTTGTGATCCTGCAAGTTCATATTGGTATTTGGAGACCAAAAAATAAGGAGGTTTATGAAGGTGAAAATAAAAATATAATAATAAAATGTACTGTACAGGCCTAAAATATCTTAATTGTTTTGTAGGTAATTGAGGTTTTCCAATTGAAAATTAATGAGGATCAGCTGATGTCGAGGTGCACAAAATGCAATGGGAGATTTATACAAAAGCCGCTGACAGTAGAAGAGGCCATTGAAGCTGCAAAGGGCTTCCAAAAAATTCCGAACTGCTTGTTTGACAAGAATTTAGAATTTTGGCAATGCATGGACTGCAACCAACTTTATTGGGAGGTAGTTTATTTCCTCTTTTCCTTGATCCTTGAAATGAGTTTCTTTTCCAACACAGAAAACACATTATAAGGCTTGAATCTTGGATATCTATTTTAGCCACCCCAATTTAAATTACTCAAGCCACATCAAATAGCCTTGTTCTTGAGA
This sequence comes from Gossypium hirsutum, assembly GCF_007990345.1. Classification (NCBI taxonomy): domain Eukaryota; kingdom Viridiplantae; phylum Streptophyta; class Magnoliopsida; order Malvales; family Malvaceae; genus Gossypium; species Gossypium hirsutum. Next base: position 78,933,839 of record NC_053432.1, read on the forward strand.
TGATTAAATCACTTAAGGATGTTATTTTCTGAATGCCCAACATTGCATCCATACACATTGGATCGGGTTATTTGAAGTTTGGACTTTCGAAGATCTAACTTGCCCCAGATTAATGCTTCAGTGACAGTTATGCCAAATCCTTCAAAGTGTCAGGTAGGTTTTAGTTTGGCAAAAATAATCTGTGGTAGATTTACCATATCGTTTGCCCTCGTTTTGGTCCCTTATTTCAAAGGGCTAGTTTGGCTGCTTGTGACCTGTTCACTGCAGCCTCTCTAGACTTAAGGCATGGTCATGTTGACTAAAAACAGTAATTGTGAGTTTAGGGTTGATCTGTTCAGTGCTAATGTGGGGAAAGGGTTATTTAGAGCTATGTTGATCAGATTTTGGTGTGAGTTTCGGATATTTGTATGTGTTTGACATGAGTATATCCATTTCTATCTTTTTTCGTATATTTTGAGGGTCATATCCCTACGTCCATATTCTAAGATTTATTAGATACGGGTGTTGAAAATGAGTACGTCAAGAAAAATAAAATGTTAGTGACAGAGATCTAGTGGATTGCTTTTGTGATGATCCCTAACAACAGATGTCCTGAGCACCATCACCATCCCAATGAAATGTCACAAAAGCAGAAGAGGTAGTCCCTTGAGATCTTTGCGGTTATTTCTCTAAGTAAATTGTCATTATCTGCATTTGTAAGAGCATCAGCTCTCTATTTTTCAATGAGAAAGCCCTCGAAGTTTCTGAAACCATGCTGTTTCTGCTTCTATGCCTTATATATCAGATAGCCTGCACTTGAACTTAGAACACTATGATCCTATGATATACATTTTGTTTCAAAACTGTTGATCTGTTGAGAAATTATGTTTTTACCGATGTATAGGTAAATCTTTTATGCGTTTAAGTTATAAACAGTTGGTTTGGTTTTATTACAGGGAACCCAGTACCACAATGCTGTTCAGAAGTTCATCAATGTCTGCAAATTGAAGGAATGATTTGGATCTTGGAAAAACAATACTATCATTTATGATATATCAGCATATATTATCAAGATTTTTATGTAATACTTGATAGTATTAGAGTAAGTACAGGGATTCATTTATATTACTTAAAATTTAAGTAGTCTTTTTAATATCGTGTGTGATTAATATTTAACAAAGTTTTGGATATGATATTTTTATTATATCAAGTGAGAATGATTTTTTAATTTATTTTATACATGAGAATGTTGGTTTTAATGTATATTAAGGTTTAAGCTTTTTATTGAACAAATAGTTACATAACTTTAATTAATTTAAAATTTAACGTGCATAATTTAAATTAAATTATAAATATAATATGATAGTAGAATTAAATAATTAGAAATTGAATAAAAGATTATGTAATTGTTTAAAAAATTATGGAGTATTTGTACCAAATTTTAGTAGATTTGAGGGATGTGCGGATCAATTTAAAAAAAGAAAAAAGAAAATTTATTTTATACTCGTGATTTATGTCACGATACCAGTCTCGTATCGGTTCGATGTCTTCAAAGTGAAGAACTTCCCCATCTTTTCCAGTGTACTTTTCAAGTCAAGCGGTGAATCATATGACATCTTGAGCACTGTTAATCCCATGTTTCATCTTAACGAAGTGGTTAATCGGCAGAACAGGGGAGTTCATCTCAGCACTTCGGATTCGCTACGTTAACTGCTACTATTTTCCATGAAAGGTAAAGAGGCTTCGACCTTGACATGGCATGAAAACGTTATATAAATCTCAGTTTCTTTTTCTCATTTTCTGCTGCTACATGCAGAGACCTATGGAGACAAACAAAGACTGCTTTTAAAGGTGATAAGAAGATGGATATTCACATGAAGCTTATGACGTACATGTTTGTTTCGAAATGGTGGTTTGTTGTCATCCTTGTCTCGAATATCAGCCTTGTTCTGTTCACTTGCCAATACTACAACGAGTCACTTCAGTTGCCAAGGTGGGGTGTGTTAGTAGCTTGTGCCATTCCATTTTTCTTCATCCTTCCAATTGGTATTATTGCTGCTACCATAAATCAGGTTGGAAGAAATTTCCGATTCGTAATTTGTACGTACCATGGTTTTTGTGTGTTTTTGTGCCTCTGCAGGCGTCAGGTTTGAACATTTTTACCGAATATGTGATTGGATATTTGTGCCCAGAGCTGCTGGTTGCGAATATGTGCTTCAAGGTGTATGAATACATTAGCATGACTCAAGCTCCAACCTTTTTGTCGGACTTCAAGATCGGTCATTACATGAAAATTCCACCTCAATCAATGTTCATGGCACAGGTCAGTTCTCTGTTTACAATCCTGAAAACAATCGATCTCTTGAAAATGTAAATTGATAATGTCGACATATAATTTGGCATTGCAGGTGGTGGGAACACTTGTGGCAGTTTTGGTGTGCACCATAATTCTATGGTGGCTCATGGAAAGATTCCCCATCTTTGTGATACCTCATTGTTGCCACCTGACAGTCCATGGACTTGCCTGATGGACCGCGTCTTCTTTGATGTGTCGGTCATATGGGGGTTCGTTGGACCCCGTAGAATATTCAGAACCAAAGGTGAATACAGTAATGTCAATTGGTTCGTTCTTACTTCTTAGTGGAGCAGTGGCACCTCTCCTAGTATGGCTAGCACACAACGCGTACCCCAATAAGCAATGGATCCATCTTAAACACATGCCTGTCCTCTTAGGTTCAACAGCTCTGATGCCACCGGCCACCACAGTGAACTTCAGAAGTCGGTTTATCATTAGCTTCGTTTCTGGATACGTCATTTTCAAATACCGACCGGATTGGTGATGTTACAAGTATGTCCTCTCGGGCGGTCTTGAAGCTGGGACCACATTTATGACTGTTGCTATTCCTTACACTGCAAGCGAGGAGCATTGGTCTTCAATGGTGGGGATTCCAACTGCAAATGGTGTTCAGGCTGACGGCTGTCCGGTTACCTAATATTACATGTTACAACTTTGAACTAATCTCTTGTAAATAATGTAAATAATGCTTCTGGAATTCTTTTGATAAATTACCTTTGTAATTAATGTGCAGTATTCTTTATTTTTCCGAAATCAAATTGATTACCAGACAGGATCAATTGATTGGTTTTTAAAATTAAAGAAAAAAGAGAAGAAAATTGGAGTTCTTTTCACCAGTGTAAAAATAGATATTTATTTGAAAATTACAGGCATTGGATCATATCTCAGATTTAGAAATATGAAGACTGTTCACCTAGAACATTCAACTGGGCAAGGACTTTGGCAGCCATTGATTTCATTCCACTGCTTCCCCTTTGAGTTATATCGACGATCGGCATTTGAGCCAATGTCGCGTATCTCTGCTTCATCTCAGGCAACCGAAATATCCTTTCTAGAGCTCCCAATGCTTTTTCCTGCAATTTGGTTGAAGTTGAACTCAGTAGTTTTATAATTGGAGGAATGGCATTTACTTGGTCAAGCACTTTGCAACCATTTTGCAATCTTTCATTGTCAATCAACGTCAACAGGGCATCTAAAGAAGCTTCGGCAGCTCCAAAATGTCCCTCCTCAAGCATCCGAACGAGTGGCTCCACAGCATTGGCCTCTAAAATGCAAAATGAAGACTCAACTGTACATATACCCCGGTGTACTTGGCAGCCTGTTTCTGATGCAGCAAAGCAGCAAATGAAAGCTCTCGTTTTCTTTAATGGCTGGCTCATTGCGGTGGAACTTTCTGAAAACTGTTTAAGTGACACCGCTGCATATTGTTTTGTTAAAGGAGTGCCTGAAACTAGTAATTTTGTCAATTCCAGAATAACACCAGTTTCAGCAACCTTTTTCTGACATTCTTTATTTGTTGAAACAGTGAAACGACAAAGGGCTCTAACAGCATCCTCTATTCCATGCTCCTTGCTCAAGGCATTTCGGTTTCTACCAGTTATGAAAGCAAAGATTATTATATCCAGTGCCCCGGAATCTAGAAGCCATTGAGTTATCTGTAAGTCCTTGGGAAGATTCGAGATGATACCCATAGCTGCAGCGGCCTCTTCTTCATCAGTTGGAGATTTTATGATCTTTAGCAATGTATCAATGCATCTCTGACCCACATGGTCCTGGAAACTGATGTCATCACCATCTATTGTCAAGCAATAGAATAACTTCACTGCACTTGCTCTCACCCTCACCATTTGGTTGGTTACCTCACATAATTGAACCAACACTTGGACAGCAGGGAGCTGATGATCAAAAAAACATTTGAATAAAATAAAATATTAGATATAAATTCCTGATTTCTTAGTGAAACCACCAAAAAAAAAAAGTGAAGTAGAAGATGAGTTAATAGCTTTCCCTCAAGATTTGCAGAGGGGAGGTATTTGGTGGAATCTTAAAAGTCTGAAAGTGCCTAACATAAGCACATTTATCCAAGTTCTAAGAATGGTTTCCTTATGCAAACTAGTTTTCCAAGTGAACTGTTTTCATGTCATGTTTGGAGCCCATGTTTCTCAGATTTTTCATTTCCATACAGTGTTCTATTCAGACACAAGAATCGATATAATTCTCCAATTTTACTGGCATTTCCACAAGATTTGCAGAGGGGAGGTGTCTTATGCAATCTCAAAAGCCTCAAAATGCCTAACATAATCACATTTATCCAAGTTGTAAGAATGGATTCCTCAGGCAAACTTATCTAAGTGTACTGCAGAGAATATTTTCCACGTTATGAAGCCTATGTTACTCGATTTTCATTTCATACTGTGTCATCAGACATAAATACAGATATAATTCTCCAAATTTAATGGCATCCCTCAAGATTTTCAGATGGGAGCTGTTAGATGCATTCTTCAAAGTCTCAAAATGCCTAACACAAGGTCATTTATCCAAGTTCTAAGAATGGTTTCCTTACACAAACTAGTTATCCAAGTGTATTTCAGAGAGGATTTTCCAATGTTATGTATTGAAGCCTATGCTACTCAAGATTTTCCACTTACAGACCGTGTCATATGCAGACACAAATATGTATATAATCCTCTAAACATATGAAAATTTTTAGTATACTGTGTCAGACCCCGAAACTAACTCTTGAACATGATAACATTGAATTGGGACAGCTCAGATGCATGCATACCTGTCTCAACTTTGCTCTGATTTCTGAACCTGAAGATGACCAGCACACTGCACAAAAAGCTTCAAGAATGTTTCTTTGAATGTTGGGTCCCGTGAAAGAAATCAATGAAAATAACTTAAAGATATCTTCACCAGATTCCAGCAATGAGATTTTCTCATCGTCAGCTGCTGGGCTATTAGTTGATTTGGCAAGGTGCATGATTACAACTGCAACCTGTTCACGCAAACTTGGGGATGACAAGCTATGGCAATAAAGGATTTCAAATAATGGTCCAACTGCACCTTCTTTGATCATCTGCAACCCATTTTGGGGCAAGCTCGACAGATTCTGAAGGGCTTTTACTGCCACTGTTTTCATCCCTAGATCTTCATGAGAGAGTAACTGAAGAAGAGGTCCTAGTGCTCCCCCATCTTTAACTAGGGATAGTTTATGATGATCAGTTAAGTCAATTTCAGACAATGTCTTAGCCATCAGAAACCTCACATCATCTGGTCCTGCATCAAACCAGATTGTGACTTCAAAAACTCAAGACACTCTGCTATCAACTTTGACCACTTGTGTCACTCAGACTGGGACGTAAGTTTTGAATATGGGTACGTGTCCAAAACAAGTATGATCAGATTTTTCAAAATTCTTCCATGTATTTGGAGAATCCTTGAAGGTCATATCCCAATACCTTGCATTGAACACAGGTGATCAGTATAGTGCCACACCTTTACAAGCACTTTGACCTGCTTAATTTTTTTTCAATCAATTACGTTTTCCAGATTCTTCATATACTTTGTGTCTAATATATAAAAAAATCTTGGTAAATATTGAACACACTCATATTAGACACAAACTCACATCCGACACCAAACCAAATCAGGGTACATAGCCAATTATAGTGAGGCAAGAGGTCGTTATGGAGAACATACCTGAAGAAAGAAGGTGCAATAAAGGTTTGAAGAAATTTGCCTTAGCCATCTCTATAACATTGTTATCAAGGAAAGAAAGATTGTCCAAAAGCACTTTTGAGTCTCTAGAAGCTTGAGCATCATCACTGTTTAGCATATTAACTACAAGAAATATACAGCCTTGAATGGTTCCAATGACATCTCGCACTACACTGCTTCTTGATAATTGCAATAACAACTCTAAGGCCAACTTGCTTTCCTTTATTTGGCGAGCAAGTGAGCGGACAATGGATTTAAGTGCATCATCTTCTTTTGCAATTCTTTCCTGGAAAGTTAACAAGATCAGTTTGAGAAATATATATATTTTACATTAAATTGCTTGTGAAAGTTCAATTGGAGGTCAGTTTTTTTGTAGTATAAATGAAGTTGCAGCTTGGCATTGTAAATACTGGGATTTGAGCCCTAATCTTGCTGGATCTTATTTCTTGAGGACGGCTATATGAATCAACTAGTCTAAGCCGTGGTTGATTTAAATTGGAAGTCAGTCTCATCTGTAAAGGCAATGTGCAAGAAGCTTTGTCAAAGAACTCTGATAAGGGGGAACACAATTCAATATCAAATAGTCAAGAGTTGGACTACGGCATTATAAGTAAGGGAGGGTCCCCCTTACACTATAGATACGCTTTTTTTGCAAAGGATAAAACGATGAGGATGTGTTTTAGGCATCCAAAGCAAACAATACCTAATAGCAGGACAGTATAATAACGCTGTCTTTGAGAATCCATTATGATTCCATACCATTACCACCCCTCGACAAAAACACATCCACATTTTGTCTACGGCTAGTGTTAGGGGGATAACAATCCCACGTCTACTAATGGATCCTGACTTTTATGTAAGGGCTATTATTCTCCTATTGAGATGCTTTTTCTCAAAAGACTAATTTGTGAAAAAATGGTTTTTAGAACTCCAAAGTGGACAAAATCTCATAGCAAGCATAACCCAACAATTTTTACCTAAACAAAACAAACAGAAAAAGTAACATTTTAATATCCTCAGTTTCTAACCAAGTTTATGTAGTTTATTCCCAAGTAAATAGATTGGAGTAAATATGAAAGAAGTAAAACTAGAAGTACCTTGTTATCATGACTGTCTTTAGCAAGATTGCAGAGAATGGCTAGAGCCTGTGTTCTTACTTCACGATTTTTTGCACTAAGAAGTCCGCTGAGAATTGGTATATAACCCTCAAATGTCACCCACTCACAGTGTAGCTCCCGTTCCCTGCATAGATCCTGCAGCTCACATAGAGATTGAAGCACTTCGTGTTCATCATTTGACTGAAGTTTAGGTTTGATAGAAACAATGGTGATCATCTTGTTCCTGTATTTCCATTCTTCAATTGTTTGTCTAAGAGTTCTGTTAGGCTGTAAAACCAATGAATCCAATTGTATTGAGGTTGATGGACAGTCCTTATGTCCGTCTGCAAACCATCTCTCGATGGCACTTCTTTCAAATGTCCGACCTGATGAAATCTCCACCGGATCCACCATGACATCCATGGTGATCGGGCAATAAAATGACTGGAGAGCCTGCAAAGGTTGAGTACCAAGTGAGTCCCGCTCGTTTTCATACCGCTTGGCTTTCTCCTCATAGGATGTCATAACATCAGCCATTTCAAGCAACTCAATAATCTGTTCCATTCTTCTAGATTCAGCCATGCTGATTCCAAGTTTTGATTCTTGTATTTCGGCCTTGAATTCTTCGAGTTCCTTTTTCATGGCCAAGTTTTCATCAGGAACCCCAACTCTCTTAGCAATTAAAACAAACAAATCATTTGCATAACATCTATCAACATTCCTCTCTTGTAAACAAGACTCAATCATCTCCAAAACTGTAATCTCCTTTACACTGGGAGTATATTCAGCTTCCACCATATCCTTGCACAACCTGGTAATCTTATTAATAATTCTCAGATCATCCAAACGGGCCAAAGGGATACGATTTAGTGCTCGAGAAATCTCTTTCGTGCTGTTCTCTAATTGCTTCAAGATTTTCCTACAGTTGATCAAGAGATAACTCTTGTTTCTACTTCCACACTCGAGAGCTAGCTGATTCACAACTTTAATCTCCAAGTTCACAATATCTAGACCATTTCTTAAGCTCTCAGAATCATCTACATTTGATTTTGACAAATCTTTTAAGATGAGTGTGATCTTCTCCATGAAATTTGAGAATTTCTTGAAATTCTCGGTCTGTGTGACGACAGCCTTGGCAGCTTGAATGCAATCAAGTATTGCAACTGTGGTCTGAGAGAACAACTCAGGTAGTGAAACCATTGATTTAGTTGTTGTAGTCATGTCTTTTTCCATCTTTCAACGTTCAAAAAAAAAAAAAACACAAACAACAAGACAATCACAGAAGAGATCTTCAGTTCTGACGCTGTTTGATATCCATGTAGAGTCCCAGAGTACGGTGGAATTCAGGTCATTGGAATTGGTAAGACCAACCTCTGCAACTCAATTTTATAGAATTATAAATCAGATACCGTTAATTAAATTTAAAAAAAAAAAGAAAAGAAAAGATGGATTTGGTTAAATCTGTGAAGAACTAAAAGATGAATTTGGTTAAATCTGTGAAGAACTCAAATTAGAGAGATGAAATCAACTATTAGAATTGTTTATGTGCCTCGGCTCTGCTAACAGCCATAGGGGGTTCACAGGAGGAAGTATGGTTATAGAAAAGCAACCTCATAGGCTTGAACTCAAGATCTCTAGCTTATAGAGATCTTGAGGGAGCCTGCTTTTCAGCAATCATGTCCTCACTCTTCGGTGACTATAGCTTTTGCCTGTTCGGGCAGCACAATACACAAAACTCTGATAGGGGACAATATAGGAGTTGTCGAGGTCCGACCTCAACGAGAGTAAACAAACCTTTTGCAAGAAAATCAAAATTTCTTGAGTCAATCAGCATCTAACGGGGAGATATGAGATGCAAAGGCTTGATTCATTTAAAGCATTCATTTCCATTCATTAGCAGAAACTAGCTGAAAAACATACCAATAAAAAAGCATTTTGTTCTCAATTTTTTCTCAGCAATCAAACAAAATACAAGAAGCAAAACAACTCTTTCTCAAGTCATTAACATCACTGGACATGTTAACACTTAGCAGAGATAGCAGAGAAACATAGAAAGAAGCGGTGGCTAACCTGGATACAGTAAGTCAACGCATCTCTTACTTTTGGGTCAAGTTTTATTTGCGAGAAAACCTCTCGAATTTTCCGGGAAAGTTAATCGCAGCCAGGAAAAAATGCGGCTTTGGAGAGCTTCTCCCTAGAAACAGAGCCCTTCTCCTGTAATTTGTATACATATAATAAATATATATTTTACATAATTCCTCAAGTCTTGTATTCAGACCAGTGTTTTTTTGTCCTTAAAATATGGAGATCGTTGACAAGTCAATTGTATTAGCTCCAGCTGATTATTTTGCGATACGGTCTATGATAGATTCGTAAATAAGAGAAACCCGATTATGCCACGTCACGAAGCGTGAAATAAATTTAATTTGATTGGACACTTAACGCAGTTAAAGTCGCAGCTGCACGAAACGGGGCCATTCCTAGGAGTATGGGATCTGAACTTGCAGTGGAAAAGACGTTAAGGTGGAAATGGCGCCAACATAACGGTAAATTTCAAGTTATCTCTATTTATATAACGTGTGTATATATATATTAAAAATAGTGGAATTTTTTAATTTAAAGTTAAAAGAATATTACAATTATAAAAATGTCTCCAAACAACAATAAAATCCAATCAGATTAATACACATCACAAACGAACAAAACATCTAAATATATACTTTATTTATAAAGGTATTTTATAAAAAATTAAAAGGTATAATATCGAAACATTTTATAATAAAAATATTAGATTTCTTTGTAAAATTATTGAGCTAGTATTACTTGTAATATTAAATTCAGTTTTTTTAATAATTATTATGGATAGTTTGAATGAAAAAAAGATTTAAAAAAAAAATCAATATCATCTTTTACTTTTTTTAATACTATATTAGAGGTGGAAGATTGAGTACATATGATTTGTAGGGGTTTCAATTGATTACCAGACCTGAACTAGCATTAACTGAATTAGTTGACATTTTTAAACTCTTAACCGTTAATTGAATTGAATTTTTTCAAAAAAAATTTAACCGAACCGAACTTTTTCAGTTAATTCAGTTGATTAACCGAATTTATATATATTTTTAAAATTTTAGTTAAAACAAGTATAGAACATATCAAAAATTAACCGAAAAAACTTGGGCTAATACTTATATCTTATAATATTATTTATTAACTTCGGTTAATTAATTGATTTCGAACCGAATTAACCGTTAACCAAATTTTTAAAAAATTATTAACCAACCTCCGACTGAATTAATTCGATTATGTGACCGATTAACCGAATTAATTCGATTCGATTAGTTAAATTGATTTTACCCGAAATTTGCACACCTCTAATGATTTAATCTCGTGTTAAATGGGGGTCTGACAAAAGCTTTAATCATCGTGCTATACAAATTAAGATAATAAAAAGTTATACTTAATATGCATGCATTTGTCTATTGTTTTGTATTTTTAGGGTTAGTATGTAAACATAAATTTCCACAAGTAAAATTAAGAAGTCGACAGATGTTATATAAAGATATAGTAAAATATTTTAAAAAATAAATATTAAAAAAAACACATATCAATTTTTTAAAACTACTTAAAAAACTTAATGTATGAAATACTAAACTATTTTAGTATACTATATTTAGGCTTATCAAACACATTGAATTATATTCCATCCTTTAGTTTTATTTGTAAAATTCAAAAAGTCAATGAATAATATAAAAACAATTTCTCTGTAAATAGCTATTTAGCATAAAAAATTGTCTTTCATAAATTCAAATTGAAAAAAGAAAAAGAGAAAAAATAATTTAGATTGGAAAAAAGAGGAAATTCAAGATATTAATAAAAATTTGATATAGCGAGGCTCGTGTATAGTTAGTGTACGTGAGAACTGGAATGGGTCATATAAGTTCCAAAGTTTGATTGATTCAAACCAGTTAAAATATAGTTTAATCTATCTCTTCATCAAGTGAAGACATTTTATTCTTTAGTCAAATTTAGATATAATCAATATGGTTAGGTTAATACAAATTTGGATGCAATGGTGCGCAGCCACGAAGCCACAAACTTTTAGTATGGGCAATAGAGTATTGAAAATTATAATTGAAAACTTTATTTTTATTTGAAAGAAAAATGAAAAAAAAAACTAAAAATGGGGATATAATAATATTTTGCTAGCTTGTAATAATTTTGAGTAAGAATTGAAATAAAATTATAAAATTTTGGAAGATTAAAATGAAAAATTTTATTTTGAAAAACAAATTGATATTGAAATTAAAAAAAATTATAAAAAGAACTAAAATACAAGTTTTTTTCAGGACTACAAATTAATGAATTTAGGAGAAATTTGAATTTAAATGTAGAGAAGGTCCCGTGCTTGCACCTTCGGTTTCGTCCCTTCTTGCAGGCCAAGCCTATGTTGGAAAAGAAACCTCCCTTGGCCCATTTAGTAGACGCCCGACAATTGCTTACATCCATTTTACAACGTTTTTGTTTGTTTGTTTCGTTTTTCTCTCTTTTCAAATCATCATTCTTCTTTCTTCATGAATTGAAATATTCGATTCAAGTAACAGAGGCGGTCGCTGGCTATGGCGGAATCCGCGGGAGAAGTGCGAGAAGTGCTTTACGAAGAACGTCGTCACGCCTCGAGGCCTTTCTCTTCCGATTGCCTCCCTCTTTTTCTTCAACAGGTATTCTCTTTGATTTAACTTTTCATTCATTTCATAAATCAACTCAGTTTACAATTTATTTGATTTTTTTCCCTAAATTCAGTCAAATGGAGCCGATAAAGGCGGGTTCTTATCATTTCTTTCCGCTCGAGGTATGCTAGATTCAAGCGCTTCTTTTATGCATATATATTAATTCAATTGTGATATAATTAGTTACTTTTTATCACAATGGAACTATTAAGATATTTAAAAAAAGAAATTTCTGGCGAGGCTGTTATTGAATGAAGGTGTAAGTCAGCTTAAAGAGAAATGGATTAGATTCAAGAATCCGAAGAAAATGAGAAAACCGGTATCTTTATTTATATCCCCAAGAGGTGAGCGTGTCGCTGTGGCTTCTGGAAATCAAGTCACTATCTTGCGGAAGGAAGATGATTATCAGGAGCCGTGTGGCATTTTTACTAGTAAGATTTACTTTATATTTATGTTCAATTGTTTCTCTAATGAACATATATTTGAATTCATTGGCTAATCAATACCTAAGATAATAGGCTCAGGGAAAGAAATTTAGTTTTTAATTAGAGATTTTTATGACTACAAGAAAGAGTTCTTGTTAGGGTTCCTCTCATCCTTGGATATGGTTTGAGGCTGATAAAAGTGTTCTTATCAGTTAAAGTTAGGTTTTTGAATTATATATAGTACCTGCTCCTAACAGTTTTTACTTTTGTAACTGTTTTCAACTTGGGTTCCTTGCATCAGACAGCAGCCTTGTTTTGTATGCGTGTGGAGCTTGGTCTGAATCTCATGATATTCTTGGAATCGTTGATGATGCTGATGTAATATATTTTATCAAGGCAAATGGTGAAGAGATAACAAGGATTACAAAGAGGCATTTAAAAATATCTTCAACAGTAATAGGACTGCTTGCAGAGAATGATTTTGAAGTACAACAATCTTTCTTGTAAGCTTTTTTTCTCCATTTTTACTTCTTGTTAGTTTTCTTTCTGGTTTTAAACTTCTGTAACAACCTTGATTCATGATTGGGTAACCATGTTTCTAAATACATGATTATAAATACCATAAAAGGTATAGAATTATTTCATGCATGTAATTGAGGGACTTGTTTTCTGGTGTAGCTTCACTGTTCTGACATCTGATGGAGCTTTTCATCATATTGAGATCAGTCAAGAGTCAAGTGCCTCTATTTCTTCTGTGAACGAAAGTGGCTTAGCTTTAAAAAGGCAATTCCCTCAGAATGTTTTCTGCTTTGACTATTATCCAGAACTTTCCTTGCTTCTTGTTGTTGGCTCAATCACTGCTAGTGGGAAATCTGGTATGGTTCAACACTTCATCTCCCTTGACTTAAATTTGAACAGTCTATATAGTTATGTTGCATGACTCAATGTTCTAGGATTTGCATGTGAATATTTGACTGAATCAATGAAACATCTGTTAGTTTCGTGGAATAAAGGATCAAGATGAGCAGATCAAGTGTTGCGATAATTAACTTTTGGAGTTTCAATTTTAATGGTTCTTTGTATGTTTCTTTCCAGAATCCTGTCATATTTCTCTGTGGCGTAAACATCAGAATTTGGTTCTGGAACCGATAGCCTCTACTCAATTTAAGGGCCTTTACTTTGAGCGAAAAGGTTATGCAGGTCATCTGGCCTACCCAAAGGTGTCTATCTCACCCAAAGGGGATTATATTGCCGCTTTAGATATGAATGGTTGTTTGCATATATTTAAGCTGGATAAAGAAACCTATTCAGTTACAAATTTTGCTTTCCAAGCAAGAACTAACTCTGATAGACCTTTAAATGCATGCACAGATATCTTAGTTGACATTGTAGATTTTACTTGGTGGTCTGATCACGTTCTCACTCTTGCTAAACAAAGTGGCTTTGTCGCGATGCTTGACATTGTTAGTGGTCTGAAACTAATAGAGAATGAACCTTTATATTCTATGCCTGTTTTAGAAAGGGTGCAGAAGTTTGAAGGAAATATTTTTCTTTTAGAGGGGTTCTCATCTGAAGATAGGTTTGATTCATCTAATAGTAATAGAAGGACAGATGATTTGCATCATGGAGAGCAAACTCCTGAAGACAGATCCAATCAACCTGACATTTCTAGAATGCGTTGGAATTTGGTATCACTATCAGAGAGATCTGTTCCTGAAATGTATAAGATTCTAATTGGTAATTCCAAGCATCAAGCTGCTTTGGAATTTTCTGATCGTTATCAGTTGGATGGGGATGAAGTTCTGAAGTCCCAGTGGTTGTGTTCTAACCAAGGAATAAATGACTTGAATACATTCTTGTCAAACATTAAAGATAAAGCTTTTGTGCTTTCAGAGTGTGTTGATAAAGTTGGACCATCAGAAGAAGCGGTGAAGGCTTTACTTGCTTATGGGCTGCAGTTAACTAACTTTTACAAATTTTCCGAACAAAACAACCAAAAATTTGGTGAGATTTGGGATTTCCGTTTGGCTAGACTTCAGCTGTTGCAATTCAGTGACAGGTTGGAAACATTTCTTGGGATAAACATGGGCAGGTATTGTGCTTTCCAGCTTTTAGTAGTTACTTCTGCCACTTTTAGTTTTGGCTGTATAGCGGTTACTACTTTCTGATTGTTTCTATTGATTGATCACTTAATGGCATGGGGGTTTTTAGGTTTTCTGTTCAAGAATATAGCAAATTCCGGGTTATGCCAATTGATGAATCTGCAATTGCACTTGCTGAAAGTGGAAAAATTGGGGCTTTAAACCTCCTGTTCAAGCGTCATCCTTATTCGCTGGCTCCCTTCATGTTAGATATTTTGGATGCAATTCCTGAAACAATACCTGTGCGAACATATGTGCAGCTTCTTCCTGGGAGGTTTCCTCCAAGATTTTTTATCAGGGAGGAAGATTGGGTTGAATGTGATAAGATGATTTGTTTTATTAGTAACTTACCCGAGAACCAGGATATTGATAATCAAATTAGAACTGAACCTATTGTCAAGCAGTTGCTAGGATCTTTTTGGCCTTCAACTGCTGAACTTGCATTTTGGTATAAACATAGAGCTAGAGATATTGATTCCTACAGTGGGTTGCTGGACAACTGCCTCAGTTTGGTTGGCTTTGCTTGTCAGAAAGGTGTCAATGAGTTAAAGCAGTTTCATGAGGATATCTCATATCTGCACCAGTTGGTTTATGCTAATGAGAATGATGCTGAAATTAGTACCAGTATGAGTCTTGTTGCATGGGAACAATTATCTGACTACGAGAAATTTAGGACAATGCTTGACGGATGCAGAGAGGAAAATGTGGTTGAATCATTGTGGAATAAGGCAATTCCATTTATGCAAAAAAGGTCCCGCAGGGTTTCCTTGGCTACCCAAGAGCAGATTGCAGATGGCCATTCTCAGGTAGATCGTACTAGGAGTGAGTCATTCCTGGTTAGATGGCTGAAGGAGATGTCTTTGGTAAATAAATTAGATGTATGCTTGATGGTCATTGAGGAAGGTTGCAGGGAGCTCCAAAGCAGTGGCTTCTTCAAGGATGAGGTTGAAGTTGTAGATTGTGCTTTGCAATGCCTATATTTATTTACAGTCACAGATAGGTGGAGTACCATGGCTGCTATATTGTCAAAGCTTCCACATAATCAAGGTAGATTCTGCCTCAAATGAACCCAACTTGCTCAAAGTATTATACATTGCGCTCTGTTGTTTTTCATTATTAATCTGTTTCATTTCACAATATTTATTTAGGTGTGAAAGGACTTGGAATGAATTATCGATTTTATTTCTTCTTGGTAATGCCGTTACATTTTGTGGAGACAGGTTATCCTACTGTAGGGGTATTTAAAAGTTTTTTAGTTAGGTATAACCTTATATAAGGTTTAATTTAGGACTGTAAGGGAGATACAGAGCATTGAATGAATTAAAATCTTAGTAGAGGCAACTGTGATGGTTTTGTCTTTCTCCTCCTTTTGATCCTTACTGTTTTAAGGGTTTGATTTCTTTTAACATCTCTCCATAGACTCCCAGCTTCTTTGACTTCATACCCTTTATATTTGTAGGCATCAGTTGGTAACCCTGATTGTTTATGCTCCACTTACAATTAATACAGATTCTGGAATATTTATTGGCAACCTTGATCAAAGGTGCAAAGTGGCAGAAGGACATATTGAAGCAGGGAGTCTTTTGGCTTTTTACCAGGTTTGTCTTTGCTTTTCTATGCTTTTATGACATAGAATTTTTTCCAGAATTTTTTCCCTTTTAAACATCAATTCAAGGTATTTATCCATGAATATTATGCGTAGACTTAGAATATGAGGTGATTTTCTTTACAGGTACCAAAACCAATGAGTTATTTCTTAGAAGCCCATTCAGGTGAAAAGGGTGTAAAACAGATTATCCGCCTCATACTTTCAAAATTTATTCGCCAACGGCCTGGCCGATCAGATAATGAGTGGGCAGACTTGTGGCATGATATGCAGTGCTTGCATGAGGAGGCCTTTACATTTCTGGACCTCGAATATTTGTTAACTGAATTTTGTGGAGGACTGTTAAAAGCAGAGAAGTTTTCTCTGGCTAGAAGTTACTTAAAGGGTACAAGTTCAGTTGCCTTAGCAACAGAGAAAGCGGAGAATCTTGTTATTCAAGCTGCAAGGGAGTTTTTTTTCTCAGCTTCAAGTCTGGCTGGCTCAGAAGTAAGTTTTCTGTCAGATCATGGTCTATTATGGTTTTGGATATACAAGAATGGCTTAATAGGTGTATAATCCTGGAAGCTTCCTTCTAATGGTTGAAGTTGTGTCATGTATAATTTTGTTTTACGATCATTAAAATCAATAGATTCCCTGTTGATCTGATTTTAACTTTTATTTTAACCACAAGCTGATGATAACATAAATTCACACTTGTGGTTCAATGATGTCAAAGTAAATGAAATATTCTGATTTTTCTCTTTGTTTTTTTGTTCAAAAACTGAAATATTGATTATGTTGCTGTAACTTGTTCCAGATCTGGAAGGCTAAGGATTGCTTGAATTTATTTCCAAGTAGCAGAAATGTTAAAGCGGAGGCTGATTTTATTGATGCACTTACTGTTAAACTTCCAAACCTAGGAGTGACTCTTCTGCCTATGCAATTCCAGCAAATAAAAGATCCAATGGAAATTATTAAAATGGCAATCAGAAATAAAGCTGAAGCTTATCTACATGTTGATGAACTAATTGAGGTTGCAAAACTTCTAGGGTTGAGTTCCTTGGATGAAATATCAGGTGTTCAGGAAGCTATTGCTAGAGAAGCTGCAGTTACCGGTGATCTGCAGTTGGCCTATGATCTCTGCCTTGTTCTGGCCAAAAGAGGTTATGGTATTATTTGGGATTTATGTGCTGCTATAGCAAGGGGTCCTTCTCTCGGGAATTTGGACACAAGTTCTCGAAAACAGCTATTGGGTTTTGCTTTGAGCCATTGCGATGAGGAATCAATTGGTGAGTTGCTCCATGCATGGAAAGACTTAGACATGCAAGTGCAGTGTGAAACTTTGATGACGTTGACAGGAATTGATTGTCCAAGTTTCTCAGTTCAAGGCTCCTCGGTCTTCTCACTTCCAGACTACAGTATTCAAGATATTGTTGACCGTAAAAACTCTTCTGTACTGGTTAAAGGGTTTAGCAGTGTTGATAAAAGAAGTCATTTAAATAGTATTAAAAATATACTTTCTCTAGTTGCTAAAAGTCCTGTCTTGCATGGGACGGATTGGGAGCTTCTTTTGCAAGAAAATGGGAAGATTTTATCTTTTGCTGCCGTACAACTCCCATGGTTGCTTGAATTAACTAGAAAACCAGAGCACTGTAAGAAATTTACTTCTGGCATGATTCCTGGGAAGCAATATGTAAGTGTAAGAACGCAAGTTGTGATAACTATTTTGTCCTGGTTGGCAAGGAATGATTTTGCTCCCAGAGACGATTTGATTGCTTCTCTGGTAAAATCCATTATAGAACCACCAGTTACTGAAGAGGAAGATGTCATCGGTTGCTCCTTCTTACTGAATCTTGTGGATGCTTTTAGTGGGGTAGAATTAATTGAAGAACAGCTTAAAACCAGGGAAAACTACCTAGAAACTTGTAGTATCAAGAATGTTAGAACGACATATAGCACATTACATAATACTGGTGTTGATTGTGAAGGTGCCGTTCAGAGGAGGGAGCTGCTCTTCAGGAAGTTTAAAGAGAAGAATAATGCCGGTACTAGAGTTTATTCCTGTAGTTGACCGCTTAAACAAGACGGCACAGTTTTGTTCAAACCATCCTACAGGTGCTGCTTCCATGTGATGATGTTACCATTCTTTTTCTCCTTTACTTGTTTTAGGTGACGTAAACAAGATTTATGGAGTGCAGTCCTCATTTTGGAAGGAATGGGAACTGAAATTAGAAGAGAAAAAAGCATGTAACAGATCATTCTAGATTGTTAGAGCAAGTAATTCCTGGGGTTGGAACTGCACGTTTTTTGTGTGATCATGTCAGCTACATTGAGAGTGTTGTTTTGAAGGATATGTTGAAATTGGCCGATACCTATGGTTTGAACCAAGCTGAGGTATGCGGCCATGCATGTATATTTTTTGGAACTCGTGAGGTAGATTACAGTGGCATGCCTTCTTAAACCATTAAATGCCACCTTTTTGTTTTTTGTTTTTTTTTTTTTTGGGGGGGGGGTGGGGGGTGGGGTTGGGGGGAACTGTAATACTTTGGCACTTCCATCCTCGTTTCCGAGATTTGGACCGATGATGATATCATGGCTGAGATCTCAGAAATTAGAGGAGAAATACTTGGTTATGCTGCTAGAACCATCAAGACGATATCCTTGATTGCATATCCTGCTGTTGATGGTTGCAATAAGCAGCAGCTTGCTTACATTTATAGCCTCCTCTCTGACTGTTATAAGAAGTTAAGGAAAGTGAAGAACCTTCTCCAATAATGCTCCCACATCAGCCCACATGCATTTGCTCGAGTTATCTCATTATTGTGAGGTTATCAAGCAAGAATGTAGAAGAATTTCCTTTGTCAAGGACCTAAATTTCCACAATATTGCTGGATTAGGTGGTTTGAATCTGCTAGATTTTGGACCTAAAATGGTAATGACTCTGGTCAGCATCTATGTGATGAAGTGCCTGAGGGTCTAATATCATGGCAGGATGTCCACAGACATTTTGTACTGTGTGTATTGACAAATTTTAAGGATAGAGTTAGAACGGAGTTTAGCACTAACAACCCGGAAAACTTTCAGAAAAGAACTAGTGAACTTGAGCAGATGTATGACTTGTGGAGAATACATATCAAAATGTTGGAACCATCAGAGGCATTGGACGTTATGAAACAATATTTTAACTGTAAAAATACCTCCATGTCGTGCTTATGGGAATATACCTGATAACTCAACATGGCAGGACTGCATCATCTTCCTTTTGAATTTCTGGATCAGATTGAATGAGAAATGCAAAAACATGCTTCATGGAAGATTTCGGTTGAAAATTGCTTAATGAGTTGTTTAAAGGTTTTAATGAGGTCGGTGATGGAGGACTCTGTTTCTCCTAGTCAGGGCTGGAGCACCATTATTGACTGTGTGAACCATGGTTTAATTGGTGACTTCGGCTGACATTTTCATTTTCTGCAGTGCCATGATATTTTTCTATTTGTGGTTTTGGAGCTATTTCAGAAGTATTAGTTGCCCTTAAATCATCTCAGCTTCTAGCAGCCATCTCTCCTGGTATTGAAAATTCCCCGGGTGACCTCTTGAATGTTGAATCAGCAGTTTCTTGCTTCTTGAAATTGTGTGGAGTTGCCAATGCAGATATACTCATTTCGGCGTTTTGGTAGCCATTTTGGAAGACTGGGAAGGCCTTTTGTGATTAAGAAAGAAGAGGTAGCCTCTGCAGCATTACCCGATGCAGAAAATGATTGGAGCACTGATGATTGGGATGAGGGGTGGGAGAGGTTGCAGGAAGTTCCTTCTTGAAGATTTTCAAGCACCTTGAGAATTTCTAAGTCCGGTGGAGTGTTTCTTGATGAAGGCAATGCAAGGAGCTCGACTGACATTGTACTTGGAGTGGATTGTCGTATGGCTTCAAAGATGATGCTCTTACTGCCTTACGGAGAGTTGTGGTTGGAATCTTTGAATGCACTTGCAAACAAGTTGAAACAAGAAGGTATGCCGGACATGATTGGTGGCGACCACGAGTTCATAATGCTAGTGCTGTCATCTGGGGTTCTATCAACTGTTATCAACAAGTCTTTCTTAGGCACTGTTTTCTTGTATGTCTGCTATTTAGTAGGCAATTTCTCTCACCGGTTTGAGGAAGCACAGTTATCGGGCCTCAGAGAGAAAGGAACCCATGAACCTGGACACAACGAGGTAGACATCTTATTTCCTTCTGCAAGAAGCTTGTCAAAGCCGATCTGCCGATTCTGACCGGATTTCTTGTCACAAAATTCATGCACACCAATGCTTCACTTGGCTTCATCAATGTCGTAGAGGGTAGTCTTTGAAGATTTTTGGAGTCAACTCTGCGTGCTTGAACACAACTAGCTTGCCCTTGAGGAATTGAGTTGTTGTGAACCATTAAAAAGCACACTTTCAAGCTTGAGAAGCAAATTTGGTGTTTCATTTCAATCTGCCATGTAATTACTTTCTAAGAACGAAAGCAAATAGATAAGAAAAAGAAATGAGTTCTGTATGCCATATGATAGACTTTGTATATAAACAAAAATTTTACATGGGTCAGTTACCAAACCTGGTAAAGAAAACGTTCAAATCAATTAAATCCTCTGCATTGCATCAATCAAATCTGACTGGCATCAGGGATTGAACCTTCACAATTTTCTACCTCTAATAAAAAAATGCTCAATCGGATTCGACCAAGGTTAAATCTTGAATGTTGAAATTAAGCTCTAATTGTCTTTTTTAAGTATGTTTTTTGAGTTTAATATTTTTGTTAAAAGTTCTTTGAATCTAAGATGAGTTTTCGGACGGTGATAATTTTTTCCCCCAAAGAAGCTTGTCTTGTAAAAAGGTTTTGTCAACACTTGAACCAAATTGCATATTTATAAACTAGGCTCAATTTGAAAAAATATATATATTTATAAAGAGTTTTCGATAAAACTTTGGGATAGGAAAAAAGAGAGAAATTGGAGAGATTTGCCTGTGATGTTTGTGGAGGTTGAGCATAGCTTAGAGAACCCACAATTTTATTACTTGAAAATTAGATTGCATTTTTTCCCGCTTTTTGTTGTATAATATTTCAGTTCTCTGCTTTCCCATGTTCGTTGTGAAATAATTACATTAACTGTTATTTGAACCTATGAATATTATTTATTTCCATGGTAAATACGAATTGGATATTAACATTATTTATTTATATGGTAAATATATAGTTATATTCAATAATCACTATATTTCTCGGCTCCCAGGCATGTTTCTCGGGTCACAAAGCATTTGATTCTTTTATGCCATTTTGCAAATAATAATAATAAGTATAATCTCTTATTTTTAGGATTATTAGTTTACAATTTCATTTATAATAAAGATTATTATTTTGTCTACAACCACGAAAGTATAAAGCTCCACAAATGGATTTAAAATATAAAATATATCTTTAAGTGTAATAAAATAATAATAGAATAATTAAGAAAAATACTCGACAACCTCCTAAAATCGCTCACAAGAGTTTTTTTACTCTTAAAAGGACAAAAGAAAATATATTATATTTCAATGGAAATAGTGAAGTTGGTGCAATTTCACTAACAAAAAGGAAAACATATAATACAAAATATAAAAATGGATTAATTACTGTACTGATCAACTGACAGAGCCAAAAACCATACTTAAAAGTGACCTTATAGCCCCAATTTCATTACTGGCCAGACCACTATTTTCTTATATATAATATAAATTGTAACCTCTTCTACTATTAAAATAAAAACTACAATCCTCCATCAATTGCAACAGTATAAGGAATGAAGTTACCGGTGTTTTTTTTCAACCTTGATAGAATCCTTGATGGTCTACGGCCCGCCCAACATCACTCAATCATTCAATGGCTCGGCCTCAGGGTCCATTGCTGTCCAACTTTCCATCTCTGAAAGTTTTTTTATGAAAAAGAAAAAACACCAAATGTTTGAGAACATAACAGCCACAAATATGCATGAAACAACGGCAGGAAAATGAACAATGTTTCGGGTTGATGCAGGCTGTACAAAATCTGTAAATTTGGCTTTTGAGAATTCTATTGTTGATTTAAGGGGCAAAAGTGTGGTATAAAATTTGTACGTACTTGGTTTGTCGGAAATTGCCATCAGCTGTCTTTGCAAGATAGATGCCACGAAGAGGAAAATCGAGCACATACCAAACATAATGGTGATGGGAAATGCGTCAACCTTCAGAGACAAAACCAATATGCTAGTTGGTAACAGAATCAAAGCCAACAATGCCTGCCGACATGCATGTGTCTGTGCACGTCACATGATTAAATGAATCTATTATAGAAAAAGGCTAGAACATACATTATACAGCACGATGCAGACAAAGATATTGAGTGGAATACGGAAAAAGTTCATAATCGTGCTCCTAGCCTCCTCTGGGATGTATTGGGATCTCATTTTCATAATGGACGGCCAGAATATCCCTACACAAGCCTCGAAAGTACAGAAGCCGAGAAGTTGGAGACAACCTGCAAACGAGATGCTTCCGCCTTTCACTTTAGAAGGTGCTACCAAGAACTGTTGCAAATTCACCCGTGTCACAAGTTATTTAAGAACAATACATGCACAACATACAAAAAAATAGAGGGATGTTGAAACATACATTGGTTATAATGGGAAGCAGGAGAGAGGCAGAGGAAATCACAAAAACAATCTGCATGTAGCTTTCTACCCTGGGTGCAGAGCGAGCCATCAATCGAGAGGCAAGGGAGCTTCCCAACATTGAAGCCAACATGAACGTGGCAAAAATAAAACCATGAGGAATCTCCTCATCATTGGGGCTCAAGGCAGGGGTCCAAAGGAACACAAAGGTGTACATTGAACCTTCAAACAGAGACTGGATGGCACCCAGCAAAGCAATTTTTTCATCTGCACAGCATATTAGACTGAGGGGATCCAGAAGGAAACAATAGAAAGAAGCATTGCATTACAGAGGATAACTGATAACAAGTAACAAAGCATTGAGAAGCAATCTCGCTTGGAACATTTCAATGCGATCAATGCATTGAATTTAAAGTAAAATATTGAACTCTACCAGAAGCAATTGCTATAGCAGCGCCCCTGAACTGGGTAAGCAGGTCTTTATTTTCTGAAGGGTCTCCAAAATTTTCAGTCCATGATGAAAAAATAATGGCCATCCCAATAGCAAGAAAGCATGCAGCAGCATCAAAAGGAGCCACAGGTCCAAGGGATAATGAATCAACAAGTAGGTTCCCAAACAACCCAGACAAAATAGCAATTAGACCGTTCCCAAGAAATATTGCCTTTGAAAATGTTAGTGACAACCATTGTTGCTCAAAGCCCCTCTGCAATGAATAGAAGAAGCAGAATAGCCAGCAGAAGATTAAATTTAAAAGAGATATAAACATCAACTGTAACAGATAAGGCTCTTAGAAGAATGTGGCTAAGCAGATCTAGATGGTTCATGCCTTACTATCTTCAGGAAAATATGGAAAATTCAGGAAACAAAGTTGGCATTTTCCCTTGCATCATGTGCAATATGATGGATATAAACTAAAATTTTTTAACATTTTCTTTTCAAACTATGGCAGGATGGAAATTGTGAAACAACCAGACAGGAAGCAGCATATAGCATCTAGAATACTAGAAATAAAGAGTGAAGGGCACAGAAGCAAAAGCATCAATAATGTAAATTGTAAGCTGATCTGATATGCATTAAGAGTAAAAGGGCACAGAAGCAATGCCTCACCTTATTATGTTCAGCAACAAGCCATGACTCAAATGCTGAAAACAGAAGAGAGGTAGCGATACCTCCCAAAACTCGACCTATCATCAAAATTCTGTATTCGGGAGAATGCTTGGTGATGCAGCTAAGTATGTAAGTTATGCAGTAAGTAATACATGCTCTCTTCCGGCCCCTGAATTAAACACATGAAGGTGTTTTTGTATTAAGACAAGTTATTTAATCCATGAAGTATGAAAAAAATTACAGAAGAAGCCACAAGTAAAAACTTACTGTTTGTCAGCTAGAGATCCAACAATTGTCCCAAACAACATGGAGGATCCAAAACCAGCAATAAAAAGCTGTCCAATGTCCCCTTTTCCAAAGCCATATGTACTGTAAAGATAGTAAACATATGGACCCTGCAGCCAATCTCCAGCTATTGACACGTAAACATTTATCAAATGAGCAAGATTGACATATGCCCCAATGACAATGATATAAGGCTAACTTTTACAATTACCATAACAAATATCTACAGGTAAGATCATACCTCCAAAACTGATTAGAGAGTGAAAGACCTATATAGGGAATTCTTCTTTTAAAAAAAAAAAAAACCTCCAGCCATAAGTAGTATTATGCTTATGATGCATTTAAACAAGATGCTAAGAAACTAATTAAAGAAGTTAATGCAACCTTGTTTTTCTTTCACCTAGCTACTCTTTTCCTAGCTAAAGACTAGGCAATTTGGACATGACACAAATACATGGAAAAAAATAATTAAACACGATATTACACAAAAAAGAAACTTAAATACAACATAAATAAATGGAAATGTCTGAATCCATAAAACACAAATTCCAATCAAAAGCTATATAACTAGAAAATATTTCAAAAAATTATGCCACGAAAAAGTAAAAGCACAAGACATGAATACCTGAATTGCCAACCAGGCCGAGCAGTGTTACTAACTCAGCAACAATTATACAAACACAACATGGAAAAGATAAATAAAACATTATAGGAAACACAATACTACACAAAAAGCAAACTCGAATGCAACATTAATACAAAAAAATGTCAAAATCTATATAACATAATTATCCTGTCAAAAGTTATATAAATATAAAATAAACAAGATTACGACACGAAAAAAATACAAGAACACGACAGGAATACATGATTTGACAACCAGGCCACTCAGTGTTACTAAACTCAGCAACAATTAACATCTACTCTGGGATCCAAGAACAATGGAGAACTTGATCCTCAAATTTTAGGTTGTGCCTTTATACAACCCACAATCAACCATACAGAACCATAAGGCATAAACACAAGCAATAGCGACCTATATCTCCAATCCACAAAAATCCCCGGATCCAATATCTCAACCATATAAAACAGCAATGGACGGAAAATCCACAAATCAATTAATGTAAGTCATTTTTCTCATACTCTTTCCTTTTCTTTAACAAGCTAAAACAAATGCACGTATCATTTTTTCCATTTTCCTTTTTATGATGAGCTCGTTTTCCATTTCCAAAGCAAAGAAAAACAGTAAATTATTTTCAAAACAGTCATTAATAACAAAAACATTATCAACTAACAAAATAAAAAATAAAAAACAGCACAATCACACTTTGAAAACGCAAATCTAAGGAATAGGCATCAGGATTCACAAAAAAAATCACCAGCAATCGATCAGATTCCATGTTTACGTAAAACAAAAATTAGATCTAAACGATAGAAATGGAAATCAGATCTGGGTAAATAAAAATGAGGGGAGTGAATTACCCATCATGAGAGAGTAAACAACAAGGTAATTGTTCTTGAAGGAATTGAAAGCCGGGGATGTGTTGATTCGATCCTTGCTGTTCTTGCTTAGCTCTAATGCTGCCACCACCGCTGACAATGCCCCGAACACCATGAAGTAAAACAGCTCCATTGCTGCAAATTACTACTCAATGACAACACACTCCAAGTTCTTGTATTTTTAGGAAAGACGCAGAGATATTTATATATATAGCTCTAAAGCCAAAGCTATGGGTGGACCTCTGCATACAGGGATTTTTCTAAATGCTTTAAAAGAGAAACAGATACATACAGTTAGTTACTCGCCCTCGCCACGAGCCAAATACCGTTTTCTTATGTTATGTACACTTCCAAAGTAAACTTTGGCCGTTTAAACCAATAAAAGTAATTTATCCCGGACGGGGCTAACTGCCCGGTTTGTATGAGCGGGGTTTAGACTGAGTTTTAGCCCAGGTTTTTTAAACCGATTAAGTAATTCATTCGACTGGTTCAATGATTTGTACTGATTATCGGAAAATTGTTTTCTGGATTAATGCGTTGACCGATTTTAAGTCCAACAGATCAATTCGATGGTTCAAATATTGTTAAAATTGATCAAATATCATTTAATATATGAATTTTATATCATTTAATATATGAATTTTATATCATTTAATATATAAATTATTTATTAAAAATGATATTGCAACATCAAGAAATAGGATAATCGTCTGACCCGATTGTATACTTTTTTTAAGTTGATTCTACTACTCTCGGGCGTTGGAATTTAATTTTAAATAAAAATAAAACATGTTATAAGAAAATAATAAATTAAATTTTATATAAAAGTAATGTAAATGTTAAATACAATTATGACAAAAAAATAATATGAATATACAATATACACAAATGAATGATCAAAATAATAAATATTAGTCATTAAACCTATTTACAAAGGGATTTCAATTTAGTTTTTTCTTTTTTTATCTGTATTATTCAATGCAAGTTTAATACGGTTTCTGAATGGAGCTTGCATATTTGAATAGTAACAATTAATGTATTAAAAATATAATGAAAGAAAAAATAATGATAAGACCATCTCAACTTAAATTAGTTGATGAAATGTGAGGGTTTAAAATAATCAGGTATCCTGCAAGGGCAGCCTGTAGATAGTGATTTGCTGCTGTTTGAAATAGCGGAGACCCTCCTCATCTACCAGCACAAGATTCAAGTAGTACTTCACACTGAATTTGTTGTTAATGTTGCGATGTGTTGGCGTCAGTTCATATGGACTAAGAAACAGCCTCACTGGAATTGATTCACCTTCATTACCAACCACATTTTATTAGCACTAAATAGTTATATATGAGCTAGTTGTATCAGGTATGAGGCACAAAGGGTGTTAGAAACTGAAGTTATGAACATACCTCTGACAGGAGCACCATCCATCAACTCAAATTTAGCTAGTGTTTCAGTCTCAACATGGTTAGTGGCTCCTGTTACTGTTGACTCTCGCCGCCTGATCTCAATATCCATAGTCTTAATCTTTATCTT
This sequence comes from Gossypium hirsutum, assembly GCF_007990345.1. Lineage (NCBI taxonomy): Eukaryota > Viridiplantae > Streptophyta > Magnoliopsida > Malvales > Malvaceae > Gossypium > Gossypium hirsutum. The sequence goes on from NC_053432.1 coordinate 78,960,954, forward strand.
CACCAGAAAATAATATATCTTCCCTATAATTACATCTTTCAGATGATACCTGTGTGGTTTGGATTCCCATTCCCCACTACTTCAGTTTCTAGTTGAATCCTACATGATACAAAATAGCTACGAAGATTGCTTCCTATTATTATGAAATAAAAAATCGATGGCATATCCTGTCCCACGAGTATATCAAAAACCAATTAACCCACTAAAAAACAGATTGTATTTATATTTTTTAACATCAACTTAAAACCTATGCACTTGATACGAGTCACAAAAGCCCAAATTCTTGAAGGCGAGGCCCAATAAGCAAATTCCCAGCCCAATCAAGAAATCCATCCATACTTAGTTGAAAATCAGGCCAAATTGTCAAAGTGGCCCAAGTTGTAAAGTTTTATTTTTATTTTTATTTATTTATTTATTTATTTACTTAGTTTAAATTTTTATATCAATATTCAGTCCAAGAGTCCCAGATAAAATGACCTTTGACCAAATTTCCATATTAAAATAATTAGGAGTTTTTTTTATTTTAGTTTTCTAATTAGATTAGAACTAGTTATAAGGCCTATTTAAAGGCATGGCTGTCCACCTTGTTAAACACTTATCATTATTATTAAAATTTCAGATTTGTTGAGAGTAGAATTTTCTTTGAGTTTTCTCCAAGATTTCTCTCTTGAGTTTTCTTTAGAGGTTGTTTTAACAATCTTGTGATTGTGGGAGCCATCTTCAACCTTCTTCTTGCCATTGATATTCTTTGGAGGGGAGATTAGAGCCGTTTGAAGGGAGTTGTGAGATCTTTCGAGATTTCAAGGCTTCTTAGGACTTATCTTTTAATTTCTTACTGTCAATTCTTTCTTTATTTCTACTTGTGCTGAATCATTATCTAATCTATTTTCTGTTCTTATTGTGTTTTCAGCCTTTTTCCATCTTAAGGAATCAGCCCAAAAATCCCCAATTTCTAGGGTTTTTCCATACTCTTTTTGGGTGAAATTAGATTGTCAAAATTTGAGGAAAACTATCTTGGTGTTCAATTGGGCAGAATCACAATCTCCTTGAGGGTTTCAAGAACCCTAACACTTATTTCTATTCTCAATTTGATTCTTTGCTGATTTGGGGATTTTATTTCAGATCTGAAAATTCAAAAATCTAATCTTTTAATTTTCTATTTCGTTTCAGATCTAATTGTTTAGGGTTTTCGTAGGAGTTTCTCGTGACTTGACAACTCGATCTTGGTCCGCGCGCAACCCCGTATCAGCACTGTTCTAAGACGACCTAAGATGTCAGGTTTTAGCAAAATCCATAGATGTTTCAACTTACTTGCTTTTATTGTACTCAAATTCAATGTGCAGGCAATCTTCAATTCCAACTTCCATCTGCAAATGGGATTGATGTTTGTCAAAATTGAATATGATTATCAAATGAATTAGTGGTCGGTGGCAGCTGATTGAATTAAAAAATACAATGCTTTTGAGAATCAGTGTAATGAAGACAATTGTCGCTCACCTTGATGCTAGTGTTGATTGATGGAGGTGGAGAATAATTGTGAACCTGATAAGCCAAGCAAAAAGAAAAAGAAGTTGCTAACGGTACATCACTGGCAATTATAAATGGCACAATATGGTGCACTAATGCGGTGTTTGATAATCGAGTGTATTAATTTAAGAAAAACCTTAATTATCACATAACTATTAAAATAGTTTATTACAATATAAAAATAATTAATATAAATTTAAACTTGAAATTAAAAAATACTAAATAACTCCTCTTCATATTAAGTAAAATAATTTCCTTCCTTTTACTCAAAACAAATCATATAAATACATAAAATATTATCAAATAAAATTAATTTATTGTTAATTCATATAGTAAAATATATAACCCAACATGGCATAAATGCAAGGATGGATACAACAAATGTCCTGAAAGAATAATTAAAAAGCCAAATACAATGATGTTGGCTTCTTATATGAGTCAGATTTAAAGGCAAAAAGTATTCATCATTTTAAAGCAAATCTTGATGTTTTACCGCCGAATACAGCATTCAGTTCATAAATAATTTTCTTTTTCTTCATTTTGAAGTTCATTTATTAAATTATTCAAAATATAAACAAAACTTGTTTAATTTATTTATGTTTATAAATAAACTTATATGTATTTATGTTAATGAACAAATTTATTTAACTTAAATGAAAGAACAGTTAAATCCAAAAAAAAAATTAAATAGAAGAACAAAAAACACATTTTTAAATAAATGAACACGAACAAAATTTAAAATAAATAAACTAATATAAACAAATGTTCATTTATTCAAACTCTATTCATTTATAACCTTACAACCTTATATATTTTGCACTACACCTATATTAATCAAACTTGACCGAATTTTGATATATTATAAAGATATTTAAAGGATAATGTCCCTAAACCTAAATACAATTTTCTTATAATAAGAATGTTGAGTATGAACACTTTGAATAACATTATGCTTAAAGAAGACAAAATTAATATAAGGAAAAGGAAGAAAGGTTGAGTAATGAAAAGACTTACCAAGAAGTTCAGGTATTCGATTATGCTTCCACCATAATTACGACTAACTGTTACTTTCAAGACATACCTGAGAAGCAAAAATCAAACTATTATTATGAATTCTCAGATTATAGAGCATCCCGTCACCAACCTCATCAGCAGACCAATAAAAACTAAAAAGCGTTCTAGAGCTATATGATATTATACATATCCAAGTAACTCCCAACCTCTACTAAGGTATGTACCCAAAATCTATCGTCATGAAAATCAAACTGGTTTTTAAGCCTCAAAAATATGTATAGCAAACAAACTTCTAGTAATCAACATAACTCTCCCTGCCAAGAAGAAATACGAACAAATTTTACTTTCAAAAATTTTAAGCAGAGGGTAGCATACCTAAGCCGCACATTCACACCATTATAAGTTTCATATGGCATTTCAACCATAGAAAATTCAAATGGGTACGTTGTTCTCTCGTATATATCTCCAGGAACATCCAATTCACGTACTGCAAAATTTAGGAATATAAAAATAGTAAAAAAAATACAAACCAGTCGACAGAGAATAACAACTTAGTTTAAAAAAATTTCTGATCAAATGCTATTAGTCGTATAATGCATGAGCTATGCATTTAATTCTTATATTCTAACTTGATCAATTTTTAGTCTATGTATTTTCCAAATTTTGAAATCCCTATCCAAATGTTAATAATTAAATCTATCGGGTCAAATTCTGGTATTAGTCATGTGCTATGTATAAGTTGTGGATTTCATCATTAATCTTCAATTTGATCATTTCTAGTTCATATACTTTTTTGAATTTTAAAATTTCAATTTTAACATAAATGGAAGCCGTTAAATTCGTTAACTAAAATAACATGCCTTTTGTGGTTATTATGCAGAAATAATAAGCTGATATAACATTAAACAAATGATAATAGCATAATTTAATTTAATAAATTTAACCGTTATCATTTGCATATGACTGAAATTTTAAAATTTAAAAAGTAAATAAATTAAAAATATCAAATATCAAATTAGAGTATATAAACTAAATCTAGAACTTACTCATAATATATGAACCGATAGCAAAATTTAACTGAAATTTTTTGCGTACAATTTGAGCCTCTAAACGTATGAAAGAAGAATAGGGGGTAATCATAGACCGCAAAGCACGAATTGAACTCTTTAAGATCTTAAATTCATCCCAACCCCGCACCCACTTAACGAACATCTAAACAGTTTCCAGGCGGAGCGAGCAAAAGCAAAAGCAAAATCAGAAAATACTCACCAAGAGAGGTAAAGTCATAAAAGTTGCCTCTGTCAAGATACATCTCTGGGATGGCAAAACCAAAGTTAGTGTTGATTTCATCTTCTCAGACTTAAGTGTGAGTGTCAAATATAGATGTGATTTAATATATAGGTAAGTTCATTTTTATTTTCATTTTTGTACTTGGAGAATTACATCTACACACTTAGTATTAGAAAATACTTCAAGAAAAATGAAAAACCGAAACAACATAGCTGGGTAAAAAATTAGGATACTCTTAATTCTTAAACGTCTGTATTCAGCTATTACATTAGACTAGAATTATAATTAAAACGTGGACTGACAGTGAAAGGGAGCAAGAAGTAAGAACAAACCTATTTGGCCAAGGAGCTCAACTTTCACACCATTATGTTCAATTCTCTTCCCTTGATGTGGTTCTATGGTAATCTGAAGGTGGCTAAGAACAAAAAATTCTTCAAAATTTGACGTTATAAATATATGACGTAAATTCTATTGCTATGATCCTCAATATGTTCAAAGTGAACAAAAACTAGATAACTACCTTCCCAGCAATATTTTCTTGATTTCGGAAAAGCGGCGCCAAAAGCGTTTGGCCATTTTCCCTTTTAATTGGGACCTAATCATACATAAACAGAGAAAAGAGAAAAGAAAAGAAAAGAAAAAAAGTGATCCAGCACAATGGCTCGTGAAAAATTAAATAAACAATCAATGTTGAAAACGAAATGATAGATTCAATTTTCTATCCAAACGAAACTAGAACCGAGATGATCAAGATAGATACCCGTTTGCGGGTTTTTCCATCGGAAAATTTGATGGAGATAGAACATGCAGGCTTGAAAGCTTCAATCAGGAAATTCTAATTCAAAAAAAAAGAAAGAAAAAAGAATTTCAATTGCTCTCAATAAGCAGCAGTTTAGAATCTAATTGGAATTGAATGTGAGATCTTACCATGCTGATTTACGGTTATATTAGGGATTGACGTGGGAACTGGCAAACCGCAGCAAGAAGCGAGAATCCCAGGACGGTAACGGGAATCGACATTGAGAAAAAAGTTTTTCAGTTTTCACAGTAACGAATCGAGAGCGAAAACGGGGCGCGTCCGGTACAAGTAGCCGTCACGTGCTTTTCCTGGGATGTCACGTGTGTATCTCCTGAGTGATAAAAGCATAGTCGTTGAAAATGAATCGGATCGGTCAATAGGACCAAAATATTATAAATAGATAATGTTATTAATTATTTTATAAATATTATAAATAGATAATGTTATTGATTATTTTATAATAAAAAATTATTTTACCAAAACGTGATTTAAACCTAAGTAGCTATTTTTACAGCTCATCCTATTACTTTTTTAAAATCATTATTCAAATGATTTCATATATATAAATGAAATAACTATTTTTTTGTTTTTTCAGGTGAAAATTTAAAAATTTATGTGCAATGTTCTATATTTGTTAGATATCATTTTCATACTCTTTAAATATAATATAATTTTTAAAAGGTTAAATATGTGAGATAAAAAAAAGGTTAAATATATTTCTTAATCTCTGTATTTTTGTAAAATTGGAGATTTAGTTGTAAAAGTTAAATTTTAAAATTTTAATATAATCATTATCATTAATAGTTTTCATGAAACTTACCATTTAATATATATTTTTTATCAATTATATTTCACATCACATGGGAACAATTTAATCAATATATCAAATGAACAATTTTTTTTGACATAAAATATTTATAATTTTAATGATTAAACGAAAATTTTAAATCTTAAATTTTCTTAAAGCACAAAAGTTGTTAACCTTTCAAATTTTATGTTATGAGGTTCTCAGTAATAATCTTCATTTGGGAGGCTAATGCTAATGATTTGAGATATAAATTCACGGTTGTTAATCAACATTATTTTCCTTTTTGATAATAATAATAATAATAATAATAATAATAATGAGTTTATTTATTACTTATGTATTATAACGGTCAAACATAAAATAAAAAATAATTAGTAAACTTTAAACTTAAAATTAAAAGGATAAGTAATAACTTTAATAAAAAAATTAAAAAAAATTCAAAGTAAAGAGTGTGTTTAGTAAATCATGAAATTTTTCATTTTATTGAAAATGAAAATTTTTAACTTTTTAAATTTAAATGTATTTGATAATCATTTTAAAATTTTATTTTCAACAATTAATATTTTAAATATTTTTTATAATTATTTTAATTTTTTCACTTCATAAGAAATTTTCAATAAAAAAATTGTTAAATAAAATTATTTTATGTAACTACTTATCATTTAACATAGAAAATACTAAATTTATTTTATTTTATTAAAAATTAAAATAAATTATCCTTTTTATTAAAAAAATAAATATCCAAATTAACATAATTAATTTTCATCCATAACTATCCAAAATAATATAAAATATTATATTAATAAGTTTAACATTAAAAATAAATAGTCTTTTAAAAATCAATATTTACTTATATCAAACAGCGTAATTATATTCAATACTTAATATAAATTTCTAATATAAATTTAGTACTTAGTTTTTCAACACTTAAAATTTCTTCCCTTTGCCAAAAAGAATTTAAGAAAATGACTATAATTTACCAATTAAATTAGTTTGTTGCTAACACATACTAAAACATGTGTAAAAAATAATACACCTACCAAACATAGTTTATATTCATAAAAATAAAATAATGAAAACTCTGAAATTTATATTGCATTAATAATATTACAAAACATCAGATTGCATAAAAGATTCTGAGTATAAAGATGATGAATTTCAGGTGTCCTGAGAATCTGATTGAAGGTTAACAATTTGAGAAACTACAAGCTTGGAGAGTTCATTAATGGCAGCCTGAACCTGGTAATCATCTGATTCACTATGGTTTTGCCTTGACCATCCAGGTAATTGTGAATCTAACCTGGTATATTCATTTGCAGCAACCCCGGTTTTCTTTGATGTGGCAAGAACTCGCTCCAAATCAGCTTGTGATAATGGCCTTGGATCCTGAAAAGCAAATAAGTCAAGAAACTTAATAAGATAAATAATCAATGATATCTATCACAGAAAAATACAAAGGCTATATGAAAGATATCGAAGTTCATGGATTCTACATGCAAACAGAAGTTTTACTCATGTCATGGCAAAAATGTTTATGACGACAAAAAGATCTCCTATATTGCTCCGACTCTTCATTTTACTTAAAATACTCGTGTCTGATACATATTTGGATATGATCGTGGATATGACTCTCCATTGACCCTCCAAATATATGGAAAAGCTTTAAAATGTTGGAACTTACCCATGTTGGACATATACCTATATTAGACATTCACACCTAAGTTCATGTAACATAGCTTGCTCAGCAATACACTCTGAAAAACAACACATGGACGCAGAGAGACACGTAAGAAATGAACTTACTCCAGATGATTTTCCTTTCTTCTCCTCATCTAGTAAGTCCCTAATGGGAAAGTATGCGGCTTTCTTGCAGAGTTCGAGAATATCGGACCCCGTGTACCCTTCACACAAACTGGCTATGTAGTCAAAGTTGATGCTTTCTTCAATATTCTCACCCTTCAAAACCACCTTCAGAATCTCAACCCGCTCCCTGCGGTCAGGTAGTCCAATCTCAAATGCCTGGGGAAGACGCCTGAGTATGGCTTCATCTAGTTCTGATGGGCGATTTGTTGCAGCAAGAACCATAACTCGGGCATTCTCTGCACAACAATGTATCACTATTCAATTCCATATTATAATTTGAAAACAATTCCTATAACATTCTTTAGACAGCCCTTTATCACAAAAACTGAAAGACAGTACTTTGTATGGGAATGACAACAGTATATGACAGCTTTTCAGTACAAAAATACTCACGATCTGTTGTAAAACCATCCCATAAAGCCATGAACTCGGTCTTCATGTTCGTCATTGCTTCATGATCTGTATTACGACGCTGTCCCAGAAAACTATCGACCTCGTCAATAAATATGATGGCAGGCTGAAGTTTATATGCCAAGCTAAACACTGCAGCCACTGCAAAAGTAGAAGAGGATTAAAAGTCTTAGATACATAAAACAAATAGAACTGCATGGGACCATACATCCATTAGAAAAAAACTCATCAAAATGATGTTTAATTGATAAGAAAGCTTACAACTACTTTTTCTTGTTTGTATTATAAATTTCAGGGTAATGAATTTTTATATAGGATGGTTGAACCAGTTTTGTCCTTTCCCTTAAAAGGTGTCATATACCTACATAAAGCATCTTCTCACATTTCTACACAAGTTACAGCTCAATATAACAAACTCATCACAACGATGTTTAATTAATAAGAAAGCTTACAACTACTTTTTCTTGTTTGTATTATAAATTTCAGGGTAATGAATTTTTATATAGGATGGTTGAACCAGTTTTGTCCTTTCTCTTAAAAAGTGTCATATACCTACATAAAGCATCTTCTCACATTTCTACAAAAGTTACAACTCAATATAACAATTTAAAAAAAAGTCAATTTTGATCACTTACAATAGGATGTATTCCAAAGAAAAGCAAAAAATTCTAGAATCAATATGGATAAAGTAAACATTATCAATACTTTACCAAGTTTCTGTGCATCACCAAACCACTTGCTCATCAGATTTGATATCCTCACATTGATAAAAACAGCTCCAGACTCCTTTGCAATGGCTTTAGCGAGCATGGTCTTTCCAGTACCAGGGGGTCCATATAACAAAACCCCTTTTTGAGGACCAAGAAGCTTTCCATGTGAAAACAACTCTGGTCTCCGTAACGGAAGTATCACTAGTTCATACAGAGCTTGCTTGATGGCTTCTAATCCTCCAATAGACTCAAATTCCACGTCAATGTGATCAGGATTTATGACATCACATGCTATTACATCCTATTAAATGAAAAAGAAAAGAATAAGCATGAAGACCATCGTACCTATCAACATCTAGGATCCCTTGCTTCTATTCTAATACCAAATCACAAAGCAGATATTCCACCAAGTTCTATCTACAACTACTGAACATGCATGACTTACAAAGTATGGTGGTATGCATGCTTTCTTATATATGATAATCTCAGGTATACATAGGATGTTGAACATAATATGAAAACATGAAAAGGAAACAGCTAGAAAATTCCAAAAATCAAACAGAAATACAATAAGAGGCTGCAACAACTGCTGAAAAAACACAATCTAGTAGATCATGAGGTAGTATTCCAGCCTCCTATAATATAATTAGTAACTACCTCCATCAGTCTGGATGAATTCTTTGCTAACCGGAACCCAGATGGTAGGAGTAAAGTTATGGAAGGAAATCTAAGTTCATTTAGTTTACTTATGTATTCCAGGCTAGTTGTAGGAATTACTGTGTTACACTGTTTAAGCAGTTGAACTGGGTGGTCACCGTGGTATGGTTATTACATTGCAGTGAATCGCAGCTTTTAACCCCAAAAGCTGTGCCAACAGGATCGTTGTTTGAGACCTTAGTCAAGTATGATTCAGACTTAAGGCCGGTTAAAATGTTGTGAAAATAGGCTTTTGAAAAGTTTGATAATGTATACAATTACTGTCAAATGGTGTTGGACTTCTTCGACAAAAGGAGGATAAAAGAAAATAATTTCGGCCAAAAGCACTTTTGCAAAAGCCAAAAAGCTAAAAAATTTGGCTTGGGTTAATCCCGGTTTAAAACATGATTTAGTTTGAAGAGCTCTTTATTTACCATTACTTTCAATTACTTTTGGCTTGAAAATCGAAATCATTGTTTGGGTTCAAAAACACTTTTCAACCTCAATGCTAAACGGAGCCTTAGCAACTTGAAAAACAAAAAAACCAAGCGGCAACAATCAAAGCAAGCAACCCTGGTATCCCTTTAGCAAGCTTTAATGAATTCAATGTTCAAAATGCAGATAAAGGGCATTAATTTATGTACAAAAAGAAAATGCAAATTTGAACTTCAAATTCTAGCCTCGGATTCGATTCCAACCGAGCAAAACCCTAAACCAAAACACTAAATAATAAACATTCACAAAAGAATGGATAATTAATTCCCACCGTTAATCTAGCTTCCAACAAAACTGCTTGAAAACATTCAACTTTGAAAAAAAAAATTAAATTCGTCACCGCAAAAAGAAAAAGTACCTCGTAGGGATTAGTATTGATTAGAGGACGACCCAAACGCTTGGCAATTTCTTTCTTGTGCTCCAAAGCCTTTTTAGAAGCTTCCCGGTTTGGGTCGAGGTGTCGGAGCCCCGCGAAGAGGACCAAGCAACTAAGGGCAGCGCTGGCGGCGTATAAGATCAATTCTTGCAGTAGCTTCGTCTCCGACGAAGATGAACCCATCTTTCGCATATAAAATTATTTTATTATATCAGAAAATATTAGGTAGAAGTTGCGAATAATCAAGGGTTTTGAACTTAAACAGGAGAGAAGACGAAACTGAAAAAGGTTTCCGCTTCGACGTCAAGTGCTTATCGATTTTCTGAGGCCCTTCGGCTTGTGAATAAGGAAGCACTTTGGGCCACACCCAGCCTGACTGAGGCTTAGTTTGGATGGCGGTGTGTTTAGCTCCGGTGAGGTTAAAAACAGTGGTGGCGGTGAGATTAATTACTGTAATAGTGAGATTAGATACTGTAGCGGTGAGATTAAAAACAATGGTGGAGTGTGTGTTTGGATTCAAACGCAGCTGTAGCGGTGAGGTGAGAATAAAAAATGACTATTAAAGACATCATATTAGAATGAATATATAATAGAAGTTTTTTAAATTATTTTAATTTTTTAAAATTATTAAAATATGTAAATTTATAAATTTATTTAATAAAATATTAAATATATCTTCTAATATTTTAATAAATTATATAATTAATTTAAATTATTTATTAATATTTTTCGAAAAAGTTATTTTTACATACTCCTTGTGTGTAATTACTGGCAAGGTGTTCTTTTCTCCCAAACATCTCATACTTCAAGTGTTCAAGCAGTGGTTTCAATTCCAATTTAGGTGTTTTAATAATAAAATGAACCATTTTAGTTATGGTTGGAATTACCTGTTTTGGATATTCTTTACTTTTACACCACCAGTCAAGTTGAAAGGCTAGCTCGTTATTCTCTTGTTCTGCATTATTCATACTTTCCTCCTCTGGTTCATCTTTATTAGGCTCAACAAAATCTAATGTTCCTAATTCCAGGTTATAAGATGTTTACTTTTGGAGTGTACATTCTGCTAGGTTAGCGTTTTATGTCTCTTGGTTTATGCCCCATGTAAGCTCATTCTTGCTGACATTTTCCAATATATCGATTATTTATCTTCCTATTTTTAACCAAATACTCCCTCTAGCTATAAAATCAAATTGTCGCTTGTTCTGTCCATCCAACCCATCATAGAAATGTTGTAGTTGTATTGCAAAGTTAACACCTCTATCATCTTCTTCAAGTTTCTGTCCATCTATCATCTTGTTCTGTCCATCTATTATATCGATTATATATCTCTTGTTCTGTCCATCTATCATCTTCTTCAAGTTTCCGGTGCACCTTTGTTATAGAGAAATGGCATAAGTTGCAGAAGATCGGTAGTGGCAGAAGTTGAAAATGGTTGAAAAGTCCACAAATTAAAAAGTCCAAAAAAGTCCACTACCACAACCACAACCACAACCAAACATGGTTGAAAATGGCAGAAGTTGCAGCAGCAGCAGCAGAAGTTTGAAGAAGGAGATGAATGACTTACCTGGAGCTTTATGAAGTGAACTGGTTGCACAAATTGAAGAAGGAGAAGCATGGTAGAAGGAGGAAAGATATGGAGAGTTAAAGTAAGGGTATTTTTGGAGAGTTAAAGTACCAATAGCTCACTGCACCTCCATTGCTGCTGAAATCACCAGCTGATTTTCAGCTGAGCAATGTGGTGGAGATGCAATCTCACTGCACTGACTTGCTGAACCAAACAGCATAGCAGTGAGATTGGCACCATTTTTCCCCCCCAACTGCACCTCACTGGCTTTAAAAGCCAAACCAAAAGGAGCCTGAATTTCAATCCACCCCTAAATTTATATTATATAATAATATTCGGTATACTACCCCGTTGCGTCACTTAAAAATAAATCTTTGCAATTTTATCATTGTCATTAGATAAATTTTCATTTTAGTCACCTGAATGTAACAACCATTGATTGTACTTATCAAATCATGTCCACGCCACGTCATATTTATATGTTCTTTTTAAGGACTCAACTTTTAGATCATTTTTATTTTGGTCACAGAAAATTATTTTTTTAAATCCTGATTTGAATAAAAAAATTAAGGATTAAAGTGAAAGAGCAATAGAAACTAAAATAATGCATTAAAAATTTGTCTAGTTGTACTTGTTTATTCCATTGCCAAAAAAATTTAATTCCTCTCTTTCAAATATTGAAATTTTAAATTTCAATTTATTAAAATCAATTAAATAAATTGTTAAAATTTTTCCATAATGTCGAATGATTTATTAGTATAATATTAGAATTATTTAATTTAATCTCCTTTTAAAATTTAAAATTTTATTTTATGTTTCCAATTATCCTTAAAGAAGTTAACTCAAATAATTAATATTTAATAATGGTTTATAAAACTTATTTTCTATTGTATAATATTAAATATTACATGCTAAGCTAAAAGTAAATAAAAATTATTGCAATTAATTCAATTAATTAATTTTATTTTTATCGCTTATTCAATGAGAAATTAATTTAATTAATTGTAGGAATTTTTTCTATTTACTTTTAGTTTTACATGGGAAATTAAATTAATTAATTTGATTAATTTTAATATTATAGTAACAAATCATTTGACACTGTCAATGGGTAAAAAAATTTCAGCAATTTATTTAATTAATTTTGATGATTTGAAATTTAAATTTTCAATATTGAAAAAATTTTCAAATCTTTCCGCAATGAAGTAAATAATTATAATTTGAAATATTTTAATACATTATCGTAGGTTCTACTGCCTTTTCATTTTAATCTTTGAGGTAGTCTTTTTACCCATATCAATACTTAAAAATTGATATTTTTGAAGTGATTAAAATGAAAGCAGCCAAGAAGTTAAGTGATTAAAATAAAAGTGTAAACATAATGTCGCATATATAGTCAACTGTCATCAGATATTTAATACTTGGGTGATTAAAATGAGAGCGTTCTCTAACGACTACGATGAAATTGAAAGGATTTTTTTTTGTGACCAAAATAAAAATATCCTAAAAGTTAGGTGAACAATTAAGCAGTTTACCTACAATATTTTAATATTTATATCTGCTATTATTTTCCATGTGATGATGATGTTGAGTTGGCAACGATGAAAAACTCAACATTCCCCACAAAAATAAAACAGCTCTGAGAACTCACTTTACCACCATTTGAAATGCACAAAACTTCAATTGATAGAAGACAATCAACGTAGTTTTGTCCTTTTTCTTACGGGCGATTCTCTCTTTTGATAAACTTCCACTTTCATCCATTGCTAATGATTCAAATAAAACAAACAATATTAATGAAATAAAATGTTTTTGGAAATTTAAAATTGATAAGAAAGTTAGAAAAATATTTTCCTTCAATCAAATTACAAAAAAAAATTATTAATTAAAGTTCAGTTAACACTATTGTTATTATAACAATTAGGAAGATATAAATTCGAGAGCGTTTAATTACATATTATTTTTCGATTTAAGAATTTAGAGAAAGGTTTATAAATAGTTTAAGATTTATAATAATAAAGAAAAAGAGTAAAAAAACACTGAATTGAATAACTTAAATAAATCAAAATAACTAACTCTCCCACACATTATTCTGATAATGTGAGACTCAAACATATTAATAGAGAGCAAACTTTTGTGTTGATCATCTGTCAAAGATGGGGCGTTCGCCAGTGGGAGGGCTGTGTGTGCTGAATCATCTACCAGATGTGTTCAACGATTGTTTGTTGCAGGATAGGAACCATCCTGTCTTTCCTCCAACTGATATGGCCTAATAGTGTTTCAATTCTTTTGAACCTCTTTTTTTTTTCCAAAAGAAAAAATAAGACTGTTGGGCTTCAAAAGTTTAGGCCACAGCTCCAGGCTGCGTGCCTGCGTCTAAGCTATTTTGACTACTAAGGTCGGTCAATTGGGTACAACCTAGGGATCATGGGCCAGGTTAGAATAGAATTTTAGGTCCATTTTATAGTCATGGGCTCAGCCCAAAAAATGAATCTAATATTTGCCCAAATCCGATCGGGATAAAAATACTAAAATCTAAATATGGTTCGGCTCTCTCGTATTAATTTTTTATATAAAAAAATTAAAAAAATATATTACATCAAACACATTAAAAAGATTAAAATAAATATTTTCCAACAATCTAAATAACAATAACAAAATAGTAACAATATAATAACAAAACGACACCAAAGCAATGACAAAACAGCAACAAAAATAATAAAAACAGCAACAAGTTTTTTTTTTAAATTTGGGCCAGGTTAAGTTCGAACCAAAAAAATTTACCTAAGGCCCAATCTGTTTAAAAAATGAGCCTAATTTTTTGAGCCTATACTAATTTTTCGAGCCTATATTTTTATCAAAACTTCCCATTTTTTAAATGGACCTTTAAACCAAACAGAATAACCCGACCCATGATCAGTCCAATCCTACCAATATTTAATATTTTAGGATTAAACATCAAAAAGAATAAAGTACAGAAAAGGGAAGCACTTCCATTAGAAGATAACTGATATTGTTGATTTTGAACCCATAAACGGCGCAATTAAAAAATTAGAATTATTAAGATTGGAAATTGCTTTTTGTGGAATCTTCTCAACTTTCAAGTCTGAATATGATGACAAAAACCTACTTCAATCATTAATACTATTCTTTTTCCCATTACATGCAACGAAAGTAAATGAATTACTTATTAAAACCAATTATTTTCGTATAAAAGAAGTTGCAATAATAGAAAAGAGAGTTTGAAATGTTACGAAGTGAGTTAAATTTTCAATTCATATAATTTATTTCAACATATTGAAAATATAACACACATAAGTCTACCTTGTAGCACGAGTTAGGGTTTTTCTTAGTTTGCCTTGTCGTACGAAAATCAAATCTTTAGGGTTTTTTGGGTTTTGTTGTCGCTTGAAGGGGAATTGATCATTAGGAGACGAAGGTTTGTCATGGCTAATGTTGATTTGGCGGATACTGAGTTAGCCAGTCTCAATATCATGGACGAAGAGGAAGACCCCATGGTGGTTTTGGGAGAAAATAATGCCAATGAGCAGTTATATGACCTTTGTTTGGTAGTAAGAGTCCTCACGGATAGCGTTGAGAATTTCCCATCCTTAAAAAATACTCTGGCCGATTTATGGCATCCGTTGAGAGGGGTATCAATCACAGAGGTGGAGAATAAAAAGATCTTATTTCGATTTTACTGTGAGATTGATTTGAAGCAAGTTTTGGATGGGTGGCCATGGTTTTTTAACCGACATCTCATTGTTTTTCATAGATTAGTAGGGGGTGAAGAACCAAATTCGATCCTTATTTGGCATACGGTCTTTTGGGTCCAGGTTCACAATTTACCAATTGGTGTAACATCAAAGAGAACAGCACACTTGCTTGGGGACTTTGATGGTAAATTTATGGAGTATGACACATCGTTGGTAACAAGAGGGGGTAGTAAATTAATGCGAATTAGGGTTCTACTTGATGTCCGTCTACTGCTTAAAAAAGAAGAAATGAATCAGCATTGGTCAGAATAAATTCATATATGGCTTATTTCAGTATGAAAAGTTGCCACTTTTTTGCTTTATCTATGGCTGGCTTAGTCATGGAGAGAGTTACTGTGAAGTCAAGTTAACATTAGAGAGTCAGCGAGTGGAGTTTGGGTGGGATTTTTCGCTGAGAGCCATGCCAAGAAGAGGAGGTCAGGTTGTAAGCAAACGGCTAAGAGAAGAGCCAGAAACAGATAGATGGAATGATATGGAGATAGATGGGGAAAGAAAGGTAAGAAGATTCGGTGTGTAGGTTACAACTACAAAATGAGTTTCATGGGGAAGTAGATTCATTGGGTCGTTTTACACGACAGATCCGAAATATAAACACAAGGGATCGAGTGTAATACCCTGAAAATTTTTACAGTAAGATATTATCCTTGATATAGTAAAATAAGGAAATAAAGTGACAAAAAGGAAAATTTTGAGTTATGCCAATATTGAGAAGTATATTATGATATATTAATTCAAGAAATGACTAAATTGTAAAAGTGAGAAAAGTTCTGTTGCACAAGAGTAAAAACTCAAAATTTGAGAGGCTAAAGTGTAAATATGAAAATTTTGAAAGTCCAATAGTGTAAATATTTTAAGAGTGGAATGATCTAGAAACTAAGGAAAATGGATGAATTAGGACCAAATTGAATAGGTGAAGAACTATGAGGGACTAAATTGTAATTTAGCCGAATTAAATGATGACTCAAGGATGGAATTTTAAAAGATAATAAAGGGCAAAATGCTCAATTGGAAGAGAGAGAAATCTAGAAAGTAATGATGATGTTGATGATATTTTATGATTATTTAATTAGATATATATTATTTTAATGAGATATTTTATTATTTTATTATTGTTTCATTATTATTTTATTATTAATTATTTAGTACAAAAGGAAGGAAAGATGAAGAATTTCATCATCTTTCCATGCATGCAACCAACGTTAGAAGAGAAGGAAAAGAAAGAAATTTCTTTTCTTTACAATTTGGTCTTCCATAAAAATTCACCATTTTCACCTAGAAATCAAAAGAATTTCCATAGCTACTAAGAGAGAAAAATGTTAAGGAGACCATGGGAGTTAGAATATCAAGTTGGATTCAAGAAATAGAAGCTGGAGGAGAGAGAAATCAAGTTAAAGATTAGTATCAATAGAACAAGGTAAGTATATCAAGATTTCAATATGTTTTTAAGTTTGTTATTATTGACAAAGCATGGAAATAATGTAATAGTAGAGTTTTCTTACATAAGGTCCTATGTTCTTGATATGTTAGTGAAGAGAAAATAAGAGAAAGTGATGAGAAATGGTGTAGAAAAAGAAAATAAAGGTGTTATAGCATGGTAATTAATATCTTGTACTAAAACAGTTTTGGACAGCAGCAGTAGTCTAAATTTGAAAAATCATAAAAAATTGTAGAAATATAATTATAGGATGAATAAAATATTAAATTAAATCTTATTAAGTCTAGTTTCTTATAGGAGAAATGATGTAAGCAATGGAATTGTAAATCATGAGATATGATGAATTTTGTGAGACAAGGTCAGAATGATTTCAGGTTCCCCTGTTCAGACTTTTTAAAATCATAAAAAATTAGATAAAAATAATTATGGGCTTAAATTTATATGTTTAGAATCCTGAACTAGTCTATTTTTAATAGAAACAAACAGGAACATCATTCAAATTCTGTACGAGGAGATAATTAATTTTTAGTGAAGAAGGGCCAGAACTGTCAGACAGTAGAACAGGGGTACCTTTAAAGAATAAACTGTACTTATTGGCTAAACCAAAAATTCTGAAAATTTTATGGTAAGAAGATATATAAGTCTAGTTTCAGGGAAGATTAGTGGAACTTAATTTGGAGTTCTATATCTCTAGATATAAATAATTTAGTGACTATGACGCAGATAGACAGCTTGAATATTCATAAAAGTAAATAATAAAATTATGGATAATGTTACTTACAAGTGTGTTATCTACATTAAGGATGTGGAATGGAGAGGAGGAGGAGGAAAAATATTTATGAATATTCATCTAGCATGGCTAATTTGTATATTTTAGGCTCAGGGACTAAATTGAATAAAAGTAAAATTTTATGGGAAATTTTGTAAAAGATGTCAGAAATGACCAAATTGCATGAAATGGATTATTTATTTATTTAAATTACAAAATTGAATGAAATTATTAATTTAGTTCAAGATCGGGGGAAAACATGTTTTAGGGATTAAATTGAAAAGTGTTAAAATTATGGAAAATTCTGATATTTTATAGAATTCATGGACTGTTATCAATACATATGAGAATAATAGCTGAAAATAAGGATTAAATTGCAAGAATTTTATTTTCTTGACCATAAGGATGAAATCATCATTAATTAAAAGTTTAAGGGCAAAATGGTAATTTTGCCTAGAGCATTAATTAAATGCATTAGAATATGAAATGAATGAAAATGACGATCAAATTTATTTATAAAGATCCGGACGACTCAAATATGAGACTTGATCGTGGAAAAGAAAAAATATCGGATTAATGAAATTATAAACACAAACAAGCAATTAGGTAAGTTAGTGTAACTTGAATTATATTCTTAAATGCTTGAAATGTATGTTATTGATGTGAAAATAATTTGAATTTTCATTGTATAAAAATTGATGAAACATTGATATATTTGATAAAAAGGGGAAGAAATCCCGGTTGAATGAAAAGAAAATTCAATGGATCTTTGAAAAGGAATTGACGGTAAAAGGGATCTAGCCCGGACGGGTGATCCTATTCTGATATAGCCCTCCCGAAGAATACGCGTAAAATGGATTTAGCCCGGACGGGTAATCCGAATTAGGGTCTGAATTTAGCCTGGACTAGTAATTCAGATCCAAGCTCATTAGAGTAATTGTCGTTGCAAGGGATTTAGCCTGGACTGGTAATCCCGACAATACTCTATGAGTTTATATTACAGGGGATTTAGCCTGGACTGGTAATCCCACTGTAAGGATAAGGTTCGCGAGAGTGTGCTCTCTGATATGAAATGTGTAAGACTATGGTTGAAAGATACCATGGCAACCTGATATGAAATGTGTAAGACCATGGTTGAAAGATACCATGGCAACCTAATAGAAAATGTGTAAGACCATGGTTGAAAGATACCATGGCAACGTGATATGAAATGAACAAGACCATGGTTGAAAGATATCATGGCAACATGACAGAAAATGAGTAAGACCATAGTTGAAAGACACTATGGCATCATGTCAAAGATAAATAAGACCGTGGATGGGAGACGCTATGACATCTGTTGAACAATTGATATTCAGGTAATATGTATCAGATGACGAATGATTTTATGAAATGGTTGTTTGAAATGTTTATAAGAACTGGTCATATGGAAATATATGTACAAAATAGTTGTATGAAATAATTATGAAGATAGATAAACAAAATAAGTATAAGTACATAGAATATAATTTATGTTAAGATATAAGCTATTATCGGAATAAATATACATAAAATATATGGAAATGATGGAGCATGAAATATTGATATAATGAAATGAATGATACATGCTTATGAAGAAACGGTAAGAGCATGATATGCTTCATGACATGTACATATATGATTATCTTTGATATGCTGATACAAGGAAGTCATGTAAGTTGAGACTATTATTAAACTCAAGTGCGATATGTCGAGAAAATAGATATATCAATGTTGAATTTATATGAGATATGTGCAAGTATACTAACAATGTTGCTGTCTGATGCTTATACAAGTGCCAAACTATTGATTGAATGGTAATATATTTATTTATATGATGCATTGAATCGGTAAGTATTTAAAATTTTTTTTAAGTGATATGCAAATGATAGTAATGCTCTGAAACCCTGTTCTGCAACGGATACGGGTTAAGGATGTTATATCGAGGTAGTCCGAGGCATTTGGAGGGAACAGAGATTGAAGAGGAGTTGGAAGACATACCAGTGGAATTTGTGGATGGAAAAAAGAGG
Organism: Gossypium hirsutum; assembly: GCF_007990345.1. Classification (NCBI taxonomy): domain Eukaryota; kingdom Viridiplantae; phylum Streptophyta; class Magnoliopsida; order Malvales; family Malvaceae; genus Gossypium; species Gossypium hirsutum. The sequence goes on from NC_053432.1 coordinate 78,980,532, forward strand.
CAGAGGTTTAATCCAGAAAGGGAACTCCTGGCTGATATTAGGGTATATCAGAGGGAGATATAAAGAACAATATATTAGCAACCACTCAAAAAGTGGTTGACCGGGCACAATGAAAATTCTAGGCTGGAACGTTCGTGATTTGGGGCAACCATGAACAGTTCGATGTCTCAAAAACAAGTTGAGAAATATTTGACCCCAAATTTTGTTTCTTATGGAAACAAAGGTCACAAGTAAACTGATGGAATCAAAAGAAGGCAATGTGGTGTTATGAATGGTATCGAAGTTGTGGTAGTAGGCACGAGAGGAGGGTTATCATTAGGGTGGAATGAGGGATTGAATTTAACTATGAAAAGCTTTTCTAAATCTCATATTGATGTAAAGGTAGAGAATGAAGATAAGATGGTTACATGAAGATTTACAGGATTTTACGGAGCGCTAGTGAAGAATGAAAGAAAAGAGTCTTAGGAACTGTTAAGATTACTGAAATGCGATAATAGCAAGCCATGGCTGATTACCGGAGATTTTAATGAAATTCTTTTCTCTTTCGAGAAAAAAGGGGGGAGAATTTGAGAGGAAAGACAAATGGCAACATTCAGGGAGGCATTTGAATATTGTGAGTTATATGATTTGGGGTTTTCTGGCCAGTGGTATACTTGGGAGAGAGGTCCTCTGGTTGATAACAATATTAGAGAAAGGTTGGACAGAGTAAAGGTGTGCATGGGTCGGGCTGGGCCGGGTTCGGTTCTGTTTTTTAAGCCCTGTTTTTTAGGCTCATGTTGTAACACCCTTAGCCCGTATCCATCGCCGAATTAGGGTTATGAGATATTACCGATCATACAATTATTCATACAAATGTTCATTATAAATTGCAATTCAAGATTCAGATCACATATATGCTTATAACTCAATTCAATAAATCTAAAAGAAAATTTAACATGCACAACGCAGCATAAATAATATATAACCCAATATATATATAAGTTAAACATTTTATACATATACAGAACATGGAACACATCCATAACTTTATTATTGAATATTAGACTTGTTTTATAAATATCGCGCGTATACACAAATTTTACATTAATTAAAACAAATGTCATTACCTTCCTTTTTATTTATTTATGTGGCATTACTTTATTAATTATTATGTTGTTCATAGGTCATACATTAAGGTTATCTAATACACCCATTAAATATATATAAACATGGAAGTAGGTATAACTAAACATAACCGAATAAAACAATAAGGCAAGTCATAATTTCAAGTTAATAAATCACCATTACATAAATGACGCACATATGTTATAGAGCTTAAACACATGTTACCATTTAGCATAAACCCTTTAAAGAACCCTAATGATAATTTAATATCAAATCATGCAAAATTCATTATATTATCAACCTGCCATTAAATCACAAATAACAACCTTTGCATACTCTCCTATATAAACTAAAAAAATTCATAGTACATAATTTAAATAAAAATCACATATGCATCATTGGTGCTATATAACATGGTCGTACCTACTATCAATATATATATGTAATTAATGCTCATTTATCCAAAATTTTAAGGCCACACTTAACTTATGCGTACATGCCAAATAATTAACGAAAACAATTTTAAAATGTATTTAATACCTGTTACCTTTCATCACCGAATGGTAATACTTAAATCTAAGCTCACTAAGTATTATATCTATGCACATACGAGCTTAAGCCAAAGCATAAAAAGCAAATTCACATATGTATACTTCATCTTAACTTAATCACATCCAAACTAACTTAACATGCTTATGACCGATTCCACCATGTCACTTACTAAGTCACAAACCAACCTTAATATACAATCACATAGCACCACATATAAATGTTCATAGCATACGGCATCTTGACCCAAAATAGACTCAAACTATAACTAAACCGAAACCAAAATCAAGCAAGGTAGTTAAGCCATTTTCGCATGGCTAATATACAAACATTTTCAAAATAATTAACCCCAAAGCCAGCCTATACATGCCATAATTTAAGTTTAGCTTATAAGGTACCAAAATAGTAGATAGTGTGATGAACTTGGCTGACGGTCCTTGAGCTTGTAGCTTGACTCCAAAATTTATAAAACAGATTAAACACAACACACAGAGTAAGCTATCACAACTTAGTAAGTCATATGCAAATAAATAACCCAATGGAGTTAACAATTTAACTAAAAAGAACCAAATTATTTTATCATTTCACATTTAGATCCAATCGTTTATAAATACATATATTCATATCAAGTATATATATATAAACATATAAAATTATTTTCATTTATATTATCACCTTGATCGAATGTTTATATAGCCAAAATTTATATATTGACATTTAACCTTCACAGCCAAATATTCATTATACACCTAGTTCACATACACAACCACAAAACTCATATGGCTTAATATAATTTCATATACATATATTAACCATATAACCGAATATGTATCTTATCATTTGAACACATATACATAAGAACTATCATAACATGCTTACTACTCATTCACAAAACAAAAACACATATCATATACACATATTTTCTTAATTTCCACTTACAGGATTCGTAACAAATAGCCAAGGTTTTTACTTACCTTTTTCTCAAGTAGGTGACAAGTTAATCCTTACTTGACATATAGCTCGTTTTACACATTCGAACTTATTATACCTTTTCCCAATGAACTATTCGGAATTGGATAGGACACTCGGATAATCACACAAGTCGTACAATGCCAACGTCCCTGACATGGTCTTACATGTAGTCACATATCGATGCCACTGTCCCAGACAGGGTCTTACTCGTAAACACAAATCGGAATCACATATCGATGCCATGGTCTTACTCGCACACATATATCAGAATCCTATGTCATAACATATGTATCCTAACTATTCCTAAGGTTCATATGGGGCTTTCGGACGTCGTAACTCGGTCGAAACGATTGCACGAACATAGTCACATGCTTACATATTCGGAATTAGCACATATTAATTCATATATTTCATATCATCATATATACTTTACATTTAATTACAATTAAGTACGTCTATTTTCTTATAAACTTATCTCGGACGTTATAAAACGGAACAGGGCAGCTAGTCGACGACTTTCGTTTTCCCCCATTCCAAATTTAATTTCTTTGGTTCTTGATCTAAACATATTCAAATTAAGCTCACTCAAACATATTTCATTCAATTTAGTCCAAAAACACATAAAAGGAAAAATTACCATTTACCCCTAACATTTACAATTTTTACAATTTAGTCCCTATTGCACAAAATACGAAATATGCAAAATTTCCTTATACTCATGTTGGGCCGAATTTTACCCATACTCATACCAACCCATATATTTCATTGATTTTACATTTTAGTCCCTAAAATTATTATTTTTGAAATTTAGTCCTAATTACTCAAAATCATCAAAAAATCCAATAGAAAATAGGTTAATTTAAAACATATCTTTCATATTTCATCATCAAACAACAAAAATCACAAGCTATCAACAATGGCACAACTCAAAATATTCATCAAAATCAAAAATTAAAGCATGGGTCTTGAAGATTACTAAGCAACGATCTCAAAAACGTAAAAATTATCAAAAACCGAACAAAAACGAACCTTGATTGAGCTTGAATATATGCTGAACCCTAGCTTGGCTTCTTTCTTTTTCTTTGTTTTAGCTTCAGTTAAAAAGAATGAATAAAGAATACATAGTTTTATTTTATGATATATTAACATATATATTAACTTATTACTAATTTACCTAATTATCCTTAATGAAATAATAATGAAATTATATAGCATATGTCCATTACCGTCCAAACATCATGTTAATGGAATAATTTCAACATAAATACCCCAAATTAGAAAACCATTAGTAATTCGACCCTTATACAAGTTACCATCTAATTTTTATTTTACACGATTAAGTCCTTATATTTAATCGGATACCTAAACGACAAAATTAAATCACGAAAATTTTACAGATATAAACTCACACAAAATAAACACAAAAAATAATTTTTATATATTTTTTACTCGGATTCGTGGTCCCGAAACCACCATTCCGATTAGGGTCTAAATCCGGCTGTTACACATGCCAGGCCCGACCCGAAATATGGGCCTAAAAATTTATCCAAGCCCGGCCCCAAATAAAATGGTTAAGCCCGAGCCCTGCAAGGCCCAGCCCATATTAATTTTTTTTTAGCTTATTTCATTAAATAAAAAATTTTAAAATATAATAAATCAAATACATTTAAAAACATAAAAATAAATATTAAAACAAGAAACAAATAAAAAAATGAGACTAAAACAATTCTTAAAAGAATACACAAATTGAAAATATAATAAAAAGTGGTTATATTAAAATTAAAAATAAAATATAAATATGATTAAAAATAAAAATATATATAGCATATAATTCGGGCCAGGCCCAGGCCAAAAAAGTTTTACCCAAGGCCCAACCCGTTTTCTAAACCGGCCATATTTTTTTACCCAAACCCATATTTCAAGCCTATATTTTTACCCGAACCCTCTTATTTTTGGGCAGGCCTTTGGGTCGAGCAGGGTAGCTCGACCCATGCACACCTTTAAGATAGAGGAGTAGCAAATACAAAGTAGTGGGATCTTTTTCCAAGGTATAAGGTCAACCACTTACAACATAGTTTTTCAAATCACTATCCGGTTGTTGTGGATACATTTGGGGATGAGAGTATACAATAAGGGGTAAAACAGTGGCATTTTCGTTTTAATGCAAACTGGATTTTGAACGATGAACTTGAAGAATGGTTAAAACGAGAATGGAATTCAAATAGTCTGGATGTGCTAGAGAAGCTGAAGAAAGTGGGGTCAAATTTGAGTATTTGAGCAAAAAATGAGAAAAAGATAAAAGATTGACAAACAGAAATATTAAATGGCAGATTGCTGGAACTAGATGCTAGCAAAATCAATGATGCAGTTTTGGAGGAAATTATAGAGATTAAATTAGAATTGAATTTTGAAGCAAATAAAGAAGAGTTTTCTGGGACCAAAGGGCAAGAGTGAACTGGCTTCGTATGGGAGACAGGAATACAGCATCCTTTCACAATAGTGCGACACACCAAAGAAGGAAAAACATGATTAAGGGGCGGGAAAATGAAGCTGGGAACTTGGTTACTGATGAGGATGAAATATCTAATTTGGCTACAAAGTACTTCAAAGATTTATTCTCATCTAAACAAGTAAGTAATTGTGATAGTTTGCTTGAGTCTTTTTTACCTTACATCACGGATGAACACAACGATATTTTAATGGAAGATTTTAAAGAAGAATAAGTTGTTAAGGCAGTAAAATCCATAGCACCCCTTAAGGCACCAGGGCAGGACGAATTTTCGGTAATTTTCTATCAAAAATACTGGCATATTGTTGGAGAGGGAGTTATTAGACATTGCTTGGACATTCATAACGTTCAAAGAAACATAGAGGAGATAAATAATACGAGCATCGTCCTTATTTCTAAAGAGAAATCGCCAAAGTCAATGAACAAGTTTATTCCTATTAGTCTTTGTAATATGATTTATAAAATTGTTTCAAAAGTTCTTGTTAATCGTTTTCGATAGGTACTTGATTTATGTATTGATGGTACATAAGGGGCGTTTGTACATGGAAGACAAATCACATACAACATATTTGTGGCATATGAAATCTTGCATTCTTTCAAAAAAAGAAGAGGGACATCGAAAAAAAACTTCTCGTTAAAACTGGATATGAGTAAAGCATTTGACAGGATTGAATTGAGTTTTTTAGAAAAAATGATGCGCAATATGGGCTTTTGTGAGGATTGGATTTTACTTATTATGAGATGCATTACTAGTGTAGTATATGCAGTGGTGATCAATGGGAAGAATGGAGAAGAATTCAGGCCTCAACGAGGGCTAAGACAATGTGATCCATTAAGTTCGTATTTGTTTCTCATTTGCGCGGAAGGATTTCCAAGGCTAATTGTGCTTGCAAAATGGGAAAGGAGGTTTTCTGAGACAAAGATGGGAAGAGAAAACGTTTCGATGTCACATCTGTTTTTTGCAAACGATAGTGTACTGTTTGGAGAGGCTTCAGTTGAAGGGGCAAATAGTATGAAACGTGTGATCCAAGAGTATGAAAAGGTTTCAGGGTAATTGGTCAATTTTGATAAGTCTCTTATCTATTTCAGCGGTAATGTTGATTTGGCTACACAGGCTCAGGTGGGAAGAATTTTAGAAGTAAGAATTTCCAATAATTTGGAGAATTATTTGAGGTTGCCAACTATGGTGGGCCATAAAAAAAAGCACACTTTTGTGGCTATTAAAAAGCGATGTGTGAAGTTGTTGAGTAATTGGAATATGAGATTATTATCGGCTGGAGGTAAGGAGGTATTTTTAAAATCTATTTTACAAGCAATCCCAGTCTACACAATATAATGTTTTAAGTTACCAATTTCATTTTGTCAAGAACTCAAGAATTTAATGAGCAAATTTTGGTGTCATAATTCAAAAACAAATAAATGTATTCACTGGTGCAAATGGAGTGAATTGTGCATCCCCAAAGCGAATGGAGGGTTAGGGTTTAAAGATCTGTCAAAATTCGATTTGGCCTTGTTAACGAAGTAGGGGTCGAAACTTATTATGCAACCCGATTATTTGTTTGCGCTTGTAATGAAAGCTAAGTATTTCCCAAACGAGGATTTATGAGTGCATGGTTAGGTTCTTACCCTTAGTATACCTGGCGCAGTATTTAGGGAGCCAAACATCTTCTCGAGGAAGGGATGGGATGGCGAATTGGTAATGGGGTATCAGTCAATATTTGGAATGATAGCTGGCTTCCTGGACCTGGCAATGGCAGATTAAAATGTCAAAATATAGATATCAGGTACTCTCAAGTTTCTGATTTAATTAACAAGGAAACTAATACCTGGAAGCAAGAAATAATTCACACGTTATTCAGAGAGGAGCAGCTAAAGAACATTATCTCAATCCCTTTGGTGAACAGTAGTCTACAGGATATACCAGTATGGCGAGGTGACAATTCTGGGATATACACAGCAAAAAGTGGCTACAGATGGCTTATTACAAAGGGGGTACAAGAATAAATAATGAAATCCCTACTACTTTCTTTACAAGACTTTGGGAGCTCAAGATTCCAAGTAAAATACGCATTCTTATATGGAGAATTGATAATGACTATCAACATACTTTACATAATCTAAAAATCCGTAATCTGGTTGTCAACACTTTATGCCCGGTGTGCCAAACTGAGAAGGAATCGGTGGACCATCTCTTTAAAGCCTGCACCTTCACGCAGCAGGTTTTGCGGGTTTTAGGAGTGACAGGTCCAACATGTAAGAGTCTAGTTGGAAAAATTGGTTAGCAACATAATTTGAAAACTATAGCACAGAAGCATGTAAAATCAAATCTATCGCATATTGGGCAATTTGGTATAATCGCAACAAACTCTATCATGATGGTGAACGAGAGCAAGTACCTGAAGTTGTGGGATTCATTAAGGCCTACTATGCAGAAACATCTCTTATGGTGGGAAGATTAAAGAATACATGTGATGTTAGACATTCAGTTTGGGAACCACCAGACAATGACACCATAAAAATCAATTTTGACGCTTCTTTTAATCAAATAACAAGATATTTTATCTCAGGAATCATAGCACAAAACAAGGAAGGTTTAATAATGGCAGCCTGTACCTACCCATAGGAAAACATTTCAGGCCCAGTGATGGTCGAGGCAAGGGCGTGTCTGCAAGCCTTTATTATGGTTGAAGATATGGGGTTCCAAGACATATGCATAGAAGGGGATGCGCTAACCGTAATATGCAAACTGAACTCTGCGAAAGAAGATAGATCGTGTATTAGTAACTTGATTAAAGAAATTAAGGGGAGAAGTTACAACTTTAGAGTTTCAAACATGCACCAAGGGAGGCCAACAAAGCTGCTCATGTGATGGCAAAGGAATGAGGGCATTACGAGCATCCTCGGTTCTGGATAGAGGAGGTGCTGCATATAGTGGAGATCCTGGCAAATCAAGAGAGGAGAAATGGTACTCCTGACAGTTAGATAGAGAGGTAGAGTTCGGGCTCTGTGGTGTTTGTTTGCCCGAAGAACTTGCGATTTTGAAAGAGACTGTGGTTCTTGAAGGGTTGATTTGGGGAGAAAATGGGTCTCTTGATTGGCTGATACAGGGGTATTCCTTTCAACAGAAAAGAAGAAGGGAGAAGAAGGGTTACAGAGGCTATGTCTTTTCATTTTACTTTTGCTTGTTCAGTTCACCATTAAGGCCCAGTTCTGCATTGCTTTTCAAAAACACTTCTGACTCAAAAGCACTTTTGGAAGAAAAGCTGTGCAGAACAAGCTGCTTTTGGCTGAAATTTTTAGCTTTTCAGAAGTGCTTTTGAAAAGCACTTCTGAAACGGAGAAGTTAAAATTTTTAGCTTTTCCTCTCCCAAAAGCACTTTTAGTGCTTAATTACTTTTTCACCCCTTCAATAATAGAGTACTTCTCTTTTTTTTCTTGGTACTTAATTACAAATGTGTTAAAATCATTAATTAAAAATAAAAAATATTTTTTTAAAATACTAATTATAAATATTTAATAGTTATATTTAAATATTTAAAATATAGTTTATATACTCTAATTAAATTTTATAAATAATTAATATTTATTGCTTAAAAATATTTAAAATTTATATTTTATATATTAAAATATTAACAAGAAATTATAATATATTTTTTATATTTTTACTAAAATATAATAATATTAACTAATTTAAATATTATTTAAATGTATATTTGTTACTTGATAATAACATGTCTAAAATGCACATTTTATTTCTCAAAAGTACTTTTTGACAGCAATGCTAAACACTCAAATTTTAAACCAAATTTTTCAAAAGCACTTCTCAAAAGCACTTTTCCACAGCGCTTCTCAAAAGCACTTTTCAAAAGCATTGCCAAACTAGTCCTAAAGCAATTAGGCACAGTTTTTTATTTCAATTTTACTTTTACATTTTCAAGGCACCGTTTGGGTGGCCAAGTATTTTTAGATAGCTTTAATTTCCTGCTTTTTAGGCCCGTAACCATTGTTAATGCTTCTTCTATCAATAAATAGTATCGGTTGCTTTCTTCAAAAAAAATATATAACACACATTGTAAATCATTAATACATAATAAAATTTAAATCACAATAAATTTTTAAAAAAAATTAGCTTTTACTAATATTGTGAATTAGACTTGATTATGGGTCGAGCTATCCACTCAAGCCCACTTAAAAAGCAAGAGGGTTTAGACAAAAATATAGGTATGAGAAATTGGTTTAGATAAAATGATAAAGTCCATTTTCTAAACTGGTAGGGCATCGGGTAAGATTTTTTAGCATTTGCATAATTTTTTTTATTGTTGTTATGTTGTCATTTTACTATTATATTGTTACTATTTTGTTGTTATTATTTAGATATTGTATAACTCTTATTTTATTATTAATTTTGTTACTATTTTAGAGACATTTGTTTGTTAAGTTGCATTTATTTTAGTATTAAGTATAAAAACTAATTTTTAATGTATTTCGAACTTGTTAGGAAATATTTATTTTAATAAATTTGATGTATTATATTTTTAAAATTTTATTTTTATATAAAATTTTAAATTTAGTATTTTTTTTATTTGGGTCAGGCTTTGACAAAAATTTAAATTCATTTTTTAGATTGAACCAGACAATAACCTAAAAAATAAACCTAAAATTTTATATTGATCCAACTCAAATCTAACCCGACTTAACTCATAATCAGTTCCACACATTAAAAGAGATTTATGTGTTTTATTTTTGTGGATGAAATAATATTTATTTTATTTCCATTAAAATTTGCATCAAATAGACTATTTGGGATTGCGGGCATATTTTATAAGAAATTAGAATTCAAACAAAAATGAAAGATAAAGTTTTTGTAATAGAAAATAAAATTAGTATACTATAAATAAAGCAAAAAAAATCGAGTTTAATTCTAGATTTATTTCAACCACTTGTTCGGTGAATATAACTATCATTTGAATTTTAAAAGGAGGAAAAGGTCAAGGATTAATGATAGATTCTCCACATCAGGCGACCCTAAGGAGAGACACGTGTCTTTCTAACATTCTTTCTTCTTTTGCATGTTTTACACGCCAGTGGATTCCATTGTTCTTTAATCTTACTCGCTAGTCCAATTTTTAGTACCGTCCACTAAATTTGTCGCGATTTTTAATGATAAAAAAGAATTAAACTTTAAATTTTATTTTTAAACTATTATAAATGGAAATTTGAAAGAAATAATTTATAAAATTTAATTAATTAAAATATTTAAAATAATTAAAGACAAATTTTGGAAAGCTGTGAATAAAAAAATCAATATGACATAAGTAATATATATATTTTTAATAAGTGCAATATAAATATAAATAAAATATAGAATTAAATCGGTATAAATCATAAGAAACAAAAAGTAAGACGATAAAATTCATCCATAGTATACACATATTAAAACATGAATATTTAATTATTAAATAGTTAGATGTAATAGAAAGACATATTGCACTCTTAAGGAAAAGTCTAAGCTCAAATCCTGAAGATAATATTGTTGAGAAGGATTATCATACACTCTAAACATAAATGACATGAAAAATATAATAAAAAATATGAATATTTACTATCTAAATTTTTTTCCTTAAACAGATTAAATTTATTGGAAAGTTAGAACTTTCAGTATACCAAACTCCTTTTCAGTGATTTGGTATGCGTTTAAACTCATATAAAACCAAAAAATTGTTTTTTTTAACAAGTTTTAAATATTAAATGTCTTACCTTACTTTAAATTTCTATAAATGTAAGAATTATTTTAATTCTCACCAGGAAAATAAATACCATAATTGTTTATCCATTTTAATTATTTAAAAAATATTTTTTTAATTTTTATTTACTGTTTTCCATTTTTAAAAATAAAAAATATACTTTAAATAATATAAAATATGAAAAATTCATAAACCAATTTGAGCCTAATTTTTCTATGTTGTTTGTTCAACTCCCTTTTCAAAATTATTATTTTGCTAATCTGCCTTTAATTTTTTAGAAAATACCTACTCTCTTTTTTCAACTCATCAATTATTCTAAACTTAGGAAAATATGGCACCAAAATCATAAGTATTGATTCGGATTACTAGATAAAAGAAGGAATCCAACAATATATTTAAATTTTATCATAAACATGGGACAAACAAAGATTAAAGAACCCCTTTTTTTATAATTGAACTAAAAAAGTAAAAAAAATCAGAAAAAAAAACAAGATTTCGTGTTTGGATTATCAAAAAGAGTTTATGTAAGTTTTTAAAAATCTTAATAGTAAAAAGGTATCTGTGTAAATATGGAAGCATATTTTGAAATTGAATGATTAGATTATACTATTAGAATGAGTTTATAGTGTGTCAGTATTCAACTATTCTTTTTAATATTAATTTTATTATAGGTTCTTATAATATCTGTTTTTTTTATACAATGTCTATAATTATCTATAGTTTCTTCTCAATCGTTAAATAGGAGGATAATGCTATTAACACAGTTGAACTCACGATCTCTTATACTAACAATAATATCAATATCAATTGAATTAAGACTCAATCCATCAGAATTTAACTATTTTGAATGAAGAGAATAGAAAGAGAAAAATAGAAAGAAATAAATGAAAAAGATTTATTTAAAAATTTTCTTTATAGTTTACCCATTATTAACGGTAACGTGGGAATACTGCCATCTATGGGAGCGCAACCAATAAATATTCGAGAGGAAGCCCAGTTTCTCTAGGGAGAGCGTTGCAACCACGCTCGACAATAACACTATTGGAATCACAAAATAGCCCACTTCTGAGAGACATCTAAGGCCATGCTTTGTTATGACGCCAATAGAAAATCAACTTCAATCTCAATCTCGATCTCTCACGGTGCTTCCCCTTTTCTGATTCTTTGACCCTCGTAAAATTTTTACTTTATTTACAATGTTACCATTGAATTATATTGGTTTTTTCATTTTGATCTCTAATTTTTTTTCAATTTAGATTTTTCTTCCAATTATCTTAAAAAGATGAATCTTGGTCGATAAAAACGTGATACTTGATAATTAAGACAAAGTTATTATTTAAATTAGATTAGGATAAATGTATTCATTAAAATTTTATATAAAAATTAAATAACTTTAGATTGAAATGATAAAGTTAAATATTTAAAATTTATTGTGTCATGTTTCAATTCTTACTATAATAAAGTTTTTATTAATTTTATATAAAAATATCAAATGATAGAAATATTTTCGTAATAATATAACTTATTTTATATATTAAAATATATTTTAATAAATTTTCTTCTAAGTAAATATCGAGCTAACTTATGATTCAAGAGTTTAAATTTGTTTTAAGTATTGAAATGAAAAATCTAAATGCTCGAATTAATGCCCAACATTTTAAGGATTACTCGGTCAAACATTTTGAAAGTGTTCAAAATGTTTGGCCTTGGCTGATCTATTTGAAAAGTTTAACCTTTATTTAATCTCTTTAATAAAAGTTTTAACTCTTAGTAACAATTAAAAGGGTAGACGATTACTTACTAATGTGGGACAAGTTAGGCGAGGTATTGGTTAGGCTGTTCATGTTCATTTTGTGGTCATGATTCGGAAGATACTCTCCCTGTTTTGAGAGATTGTTCACCTGCGAAGGAAGTTTTGCTGCATTTAGTGCCCGAAAATCAACAAAATAAGTTTTTTTCGATGATTCATTGAAGTGGTTAAAGTCAAACTTATCTTTACAATTGGAATTGTCTATCGTAAGAGTTAATTTGTCTTACTTTTTTGGTTTGATCATTTGGCGTATTTGGAAAAATAAAAACTTATTTATTTTTCAAGGTTTATCTTGGAGTACTTTTAAGACCGTAAAAGTTTCCTATAGCTAGGCTAGACAGTATAATAATACCCACAAGAAGGACTCGCTTAGAATGCATGAGTTGTCCCTTAATCATCATCTATTAGGTAATTGGTTTCACTTAAATATTGATGGAGCAGCCAATGGCAAGAAAGGATTCACATCTGCTAGTGGAGTTCTGCGAAATTAGGTTGGGGATTGGATCTTGGGTTATAATCATTATCTAGAGGAATGTTCAATGTTTGACGTGAGCTTTGGGGCTATTCTAGATGGACTGCTTATTCTACATGGACGAGGATATGATAGAGTATTAATCCATACGGATAGCCTAAAGATGATCAAAGCCATTGAAGATAGACTATTTCTAATTTAACTTTGGTTAAAAGAATCAAACAGTTAAAATAGCAAAAACAATGGATTTTCAGGTATTTTCTTAGGAAGGATAATTGAGTGGCTGATGAGCTTGCTAAATTGACCTGTAAGGAAGTTTTGTTGATTTTCGAAGAGGCTTATGAGTTATTACTAAATTTTTGTTAGAATAAAACAAGTGATTTATTTACTTCTAGTAGTATAATGTAATTATTTTGGTTTTGTTTTTCAAAAAAAAATTACCAAATTAAGTATCTAACCATATACAAATAACTATAATTAGTGGGTAAATCATAAATAAAACTTTTTAAAATTTTTTATATTTATTAATATTGTAAACATATATTACTATTCAAGTGAATAATATGTTTGTCACCCATTATTATTCCAATTGATAAAGGCCACCCGCTTTTCCATGGTAGAGCCGCTTTCAAAGCCAAAGGTGTGGGACTAGTTCCGTTGAATCTCTTTGAAAGGACCTCCCTTTCCATTTCCATCCCACACGTCCTTCTCTCTGCAAATTTGTAGCTGAACTTAATGGGAGTCAACGTAAAGAATCAAACTTAATGGCTACCGAATGAATGTACTACAAAAGCGAACTTTGTACTACTGCTTTGCAGTACAGGCAACGGTTCTTGAAAGTCTTTAAACTCCTTTTGGTGGGGGTTAGTAAACCGTGGGTCGCTTTAATATAAGACTCTGCAAATCGTGCCAAATCCAAAAGTCTCGAATTGCTGATTTTGAGATACCCGTTTTGAAGATTGTTAGGGTCTTGTTTCAGATGCGGAATTCAATGCTCTTTGTGATTTTGATCTTTGCATTGAATTAAATTTATTTATCGTTTTGGCTTTTCGCGAAGCGTGTGGTTCGCTCGTGGTCCTTTTAGAGGTGTTTATTACTGCTGCCTCGACCATTGAACTGAAATACTCAAAACTTAGATTTTTTGGATATTTTCTTCATTGTATTTGGAGCTTTCTGCAGGTCAACTCGAGGAAGGACACTCTTAAGGTGAGAAATGAGTACAGTAATTTATCACTTTTATGGCGTGTTCTTAGATTAAGCAAAGAAAAACAAAAACTGAAATCCCAAGTTGACATTGTTTAATGAATTCTAGTTAATATGAAACAAGTTTGCTGAGCTGAACTTTGGCAAGAAGAAGTACAAGCTGATCATCAAGGTAAGATCTTTCAGTGGCTGCATGAGTTGTCCATGTAATTTTATTGTAGTATTTGTTTTCTCTTTGAACTGGGCCTGAAAAAAATGAGTTTTGATGGTTGAATTAGACTAGCAAGCCAAGAACCAGATTTTATCAATGGGGAACATGAACATGGAGGAGATGAAAGAAATTGAAAGGGTTGAGAAAGATGATTTAGAAGAGAGGATTGATGAGCAAGAAGAGTTGAAGAGAATTGCACCTTGGACGAAACAGATAACAATTAGAGGACTCATTGCTAGCCTTCTTATTGGTATCATGTACAGTGTGATAGTGATGAAGCTCAATCTCACAACTGGGCTAGTTCCGAACCTTAATGTCTCGGCCGCTCTGCTTGCCTTTGTATTGGTCGGGTCATGGACAAAGTTGCTGCAAAAGGTTGGATTTGTTTCAACTCCATTCACTAGACAAGAGAATACTATAATTCAGACTTGTGCAGTTGCTTGTTATAGTATTGCTGTTGGAGGTATTGTTGTCTGCAATCAGTTCCCGGTTTCATTTTGGATGAGTTTATTGATTAATTGGATACCAATCCACCTGATTTTCTTGTTTTTTGTTTTCCATCAATTTTTCAATGCAGGTGGTTTTGGATCTTATCTGTTGGGTTTAAACAGGAAGACATATGAACAAGCAGGAGTTGATGCCGTAGGTAATAATCCTGGGAGCATTAAGGAACCTGGGATCGGTTGGATGACTGGGTTTCTCTTTGTGAGCTGCTTTGTTGGGCTTCTGGCATTGGTTCCTCTAAGAAAGGTATGCATGTTTCTTTTACTTCCCTTCCTTTCTATTCTGTGTTTCCAAGATAGGTTGATGATAGTTCATCTGCTGTGATATCAGTGACTCTTAGTCGGTAATCTGGGTCTTAATTTTCTAATTCTAATTTTTGTTATTTCAGATTATGATAATCGACTACAAATTAGCTTACCCAAGTGGAACTGCTACAGCTGTTTTGATTAATGGGTTTCATACTCCCAAAGGAGACAAAAATGCTAAGTATGAATCTACTGTTCAGAACTCTTTATGAATCTACTGTTCAGAACTCTTTTCTTTTCTAGTTAGAAATGAAACAGGTTTTGAGTGTGGCGTAACTCAAGCTTGTAATGATTCATCTTCAGGAAGCAGGTTCATGGGTTTCTGAAATTCTTTTCATTTAGTTTCCTCTGGGCTTTCTTCCAATGGTTCTATGCAGGTGGAGATTCATGTGGATTTTCTCAGTTTCCCACATTTGGCTTGAAAGCCTGGAAAAACTCGTACGGGATCCAGCTTTCTTATTGTCTATGTTTGTCATCTTTCCACCTATACATCTCTTGCCATAATCATTGATTCAAGAACTTCAATTTTGCAGATTTTACTTTGATTTCAGTATGACTTACATAGGAGCAGGAATGATCTGTCCACATCTAGTAAACTTATCTTTGCTCCTTGGTGCGGTGCTTTCTTGGGGAGTAATGTGGCCACTGATCGGTGGGCTCAAGGGAGAGTGGTTCCCTGCAACATTACCTGAAAGCAGCATGAAGAGTCTAAATGGTTACAAGGTTTGCAGAGCTTCTCTCTTAATAATATCTTGACACCAATATCGATACGCATTTCTCACTGGTTTCCATTTATCATGCAGGTTTTTATTTCTATTGCTTTGATCCTGGGGGATGGACTCTATAATTTTCTGAAGATACTGTTCTTCACTGCTAGAAACATTCACGCTAAAGTGAAAAATAGCAACCATAAAACATGTAAGTTAGCTACTTTCTAAAATGTTCTTTTCTTTGGCTCCTCTCCAGTTTGTTACTTTGCTTGCGCCATCTCCTATGGAACTAGAAAGGACTGTTTTCGATTTACAAGGGTACTTAAGCAATTCAGATCTTTTGTTTTCATGGTTCATTTTTTTATGACAAGACATGTAAAATGGAGTTCATTTGATTTTTGAGTGCTAAACCTGATACGGGTGATCATGTTTTCATGGATCATTGGAGAATAAAAACTTCATTAACTTTCTTAGGGAACACCAGCTTCACTAACTTCCTTTACTTGTCATGCAGCTCCCGATAACCAGAAACAGCTTCCAGATGATCTTCATCGAAATGAACTATTCAATAGAGAGAGCATTCCTATTTGGGTAGCATGTGCAGGATACACCTTTTTTTCTGTCATTTCCGTCATTGTAATCCCTCAGATGTTCCCCGAGCTGAAATGGTATTACGTAGTTGTTGCTTATATTCTTGCACCCTCTTTGAGCTTCTGCAATGCTTATGGTGCTGGTCTGACTGACATGAACATGGCCTATAATTACGGAAAAGTAGCCCTCTTCGTGCTTGCTGCCTTGTCCGGAAAGGAAAATGGTGTGGTTGCTGGACTCGTGGGCTGTGGTCTTATTAAATCCATTGTTTCAATCTCATCTGATTTGATGCATGATTTCAAGACCGGTCACCTAACTCTCACTTCTCCAAGATCCATGCTTCTCAGCCAGGCTATAGGGACTGCCATCGGCTGCATTGTAGCTCCTCTTACATTCTTTCTCTTCTATAAAGCTTTTGATCTGGGGAACCCTGATGGTGAGTACAAAGCCCCATATGCTCTCATTTACCGAAATATGGCAATTCTTGGTGTTCAAGGCTTCTCTGCCCTTCCCCAGTATTGTTTGCAGCTCTGCTATGGGTTTTTTTCCTTTGCGATAGCAGCCAACTTGTTGAGAGATTTTTCTCCCAAGAATATCGGGAAATGGATTCCCCTTCCAATGGCAATGGCTGTGCCTTTCCTTGTTGGTGCTTATTTTGCAATTGATATGTGTGTGGGGAGTTTGGCTGTTTTTGCATGGCACAAGCTAAATCGAAAGAAGGCCAGTTTGATGGTTCCTGCTGTCGCTTCTGGCTTGATATGCGGAGATGGGCTGTGGCTTCTTCCTTCATCAATCCTTGCTTTGTTTAAGGTTCGTCCTCCAATCTGCATGACATTCTTGGCAACAACATAGACTATGTTAATAACACAGAGAAAGATAAGAGAGTTGGCAGGCCTATTTAGTTACATTTTACAAAAACAAACTTTGTTGTAGTTGGAAACAAAAAAAAAAAATGAATTCTGACCAGTATAGTGTTCGATAGACGATAGACAATCTGTGTCTTCTAGTAATAGGTAAAAGACAACATTTTAGATATGTATCTATGCTGTTCTAAAGTAACACACCTTATATTATATGAGCTTGAAGCCTCAGGAAAAGAGTTAGTTCTCATGCATATCAGTTGTAACAAAATCCAGCTTAGATGAAGAATAAAGAGCTATTCAATAAAGGGTTCCGAATTCAAGCAAAGCAACTATTCTGTTACTTGTACCTTTGTGTATTGTCATTCAGACAAATTGGTTGTCTTGTTGGATACAGTTTTCTTAAAGTTGTTCTAATTGTCTTGTTCATACTTCAAAATATATGGAACTCTGTTTGATTATATATATACTGGTACCTTCTAAGAGCTGTTGGTGCTGAAAAACCGGACCATCCGATGGAACCATTTTAACCTGGAACTGGAGGCATGTCCAATCCCATGTGTATATTGAAATCGAATTTTCACCAGATACAATCTTCTTAAAGTTGTACTAAAATCCTTTTTGCTTATATATGCTTATACTTTATAAGGGCTAAAAACCGGACCGTACAGTTGGACTGTTTCAATTACTGGTATTATGTCTGAAGCCATGCCATTATGATTATTTTTGCATTATTTCTGAAACCATAAACCTTTTTTTTTTTTGGGGGGGGGATAGCAGAATGTGAATAACAGCTACATATCCAGAAATTGTTAGCAAAGGAAACAATGCTGCAAGTGTACTATACCAGGAGGAGGAATGAATTTTCTTCAAGTCAACAGCAAAAGCTTTTGGTTTCTCGTGAATTTAAGATCCAACTGGAAGATTCACAGTTTTTTGTGCCATTTAGAGTTTTTGTTTTTTGTTTTTTGGGGGGGGGGGGGTTGGTTCTGAAGATTAAACAATGGAAGGACAAAATTTTCTCATTGATGGGATTAAAATTTAGGAGTTAAAAAGTATATTTCAGTCTATGACAGAAAAGTAAGGTTAGACCGGAGTTTGTGTGGAATTCATTTGATTTTTTTTTTGTATTACTGACACTTGGAATTTTTTTTAAAGTTGTATTCAAGTTTTATAATTTTTACTGAAACCTGTGGTACTTTGGATAAAACCTAAACTAGCTCATCTATTTAAGCTATTCAAAGTTTCAAACTTGATTTTCTGCAGTGCTTTGAGCTGTTAATATGTATTAAAAAATAAAATATTTAATGATATAATAGAAACACCAAATCAATTTGAAAGATCGTAAATATATGAAAAATATAATTATATTGATTTTATTATTGTTAAATTTAATTCTGAAAATAATAATTGTTTAACATAAACATAATATACATATGTATAGAGGTGTTTAAAC
This sequence comes from Gossypium hirsutum, assembly GCF_007990345.1. Classification (NCBI taxonomy): domain Eukaryota; kingdom Viridiplantae; phylum Streptophyta; class Magnoliopsida; order Malvales; family Malvaceae; genus Gossypium; species Gossypium hirsutum. Next base: position 78,999,532 of record NC_053432.1, read on the forward strand.
AGATAACCGAACCGAACTAGTATTAGTTGAATTAATTAATCTTTTTAATATTTTAAATATTAACCGAATCGAAATTAAAAAAAATAACCAAATTGAAATTTATATGTTTTAAATTTTTTTTGGTTAAAACAATATATAAATTGATAATATTTATTTGACCGAATTATTCGAATTAAAACTACATATAATTTGTAATATTAATTGTTAAATTTTGTTAATTATGTTAATTACTTGATTTTGAACTAAATTAACTGATAACTAATCTTTTAAAAAAATTATTAATCAACTTCTGACAGAATTAGATCGTTTAACCGATCGATTAATCGAATTAGATCGGTTTAGCCAGTTAATTCGATTTTAACAGAAATTTGAATATCCCTACATATATATGAAATTTATATAATATTATAAAATATTAATGTATTAAAGTTTATATAAATATTACCCTACATATATTTTTTAAAGAAAATATTATTAATAGGAATACAAAGACATGTCATATAGTACAAACCATGAATAAACTATTTCTCTAGAATAATTAAAAGAGAGAGAGATAAAATGACTGAAAGTGCAACACTGGAATGCTGAAATTTGTGTCTTAACCTTGCCATAATCAAATCAACTTGACGATGAACATTAATCAGCCAAAAAATAATCACCAAAAGCCCCAAGAGACCTACTACATCGGCAATGCACAAAAAGTCAAGTTTCAAATAACTTATCATTCTCATCTTAAATCTATCACCATCACTATAATCTATCATGATAAAAATCTTTCGAGAACAGATCCTAATAGATTTGGGGCACGCTTATATCAACAAATATTACATATACCCAAAATAAAATAAAACTATGAAATTGTGATAAAAACCATCATAATATGGATTAAAATTAAAAACAAAATAAAACTATGAATAATGAAAAAAGCATGACCAGTAATCAACCAGAAGATCGGAGCTTCCTCAGAGACGCGCTTTGCCCGTGTTTTTCATCTGTTGGGACTAGGGTTTTTTAAGGTTAAGGTTAGGGTGGGTTAGGGGTTTTATGGTTTAGGGTTAGGTTTTTTTAAGGTTTATGGTTTTTGTAAGGGTTTAATTAATTAAATTAGGGTGTAAGATTAATTAATTAAATTAGGATGTAAGATTAATTAATTAAATTAAATATTAATTAAAAAAAATTAAATTCGGGTTTATGGTTAAGTAATTAAATTTGTGTTTAGGGTTTTGGAAAAAAATATATGCAATATAAATTATGTATTAGTGTATTTAAAATAAATTTTTGGTTTTTTTTTCTTCAGTAGTATCTAGAAAAAAATTTTAAGAAGAAGTTTTTGAAGAAATAGTATCCAAAACGCTTTAAGCAGGATGCACTGTCAGCAAAATTACTGAAAAATGCTCCAATGTAGACGTTTTTTTTCTATAGTGGTATCTGAGAAAATAATTTTGAGATGACGTTTCTAAAAAATAGTGTAAAAAACGCTTTAAGCAGGATGCACTGTCAGCAAAAGTACTGAAAAAGCTCCTACATGGACGCTCTTTTGATACAGTGCTATCTGAAAAAAATAATTGTGAGATGACCTTTCTGAACAAATAGTGTCAAAAACGCTTCAAGCAGATGCACTTTCAGCAAAATTATTGAGAAAAGCTCCCACGTGGACACGCTCTTTTTCTACAGTAGTTCCTATTTGGCCTTAGACTATAAATGAGCCAAATTTCATTCTCAGGCTACATAAGTTACAGCAAGAGAAACTGAGGTTAAAATAGAATAAAAACTAAAGATGAGTGAATGTATTAGTGCTGTTATTTACTATGATGGTGAGGTCCATGACGCCGAGAACGGTGTTGTTTTTTTATCAGAGAACACAGCGCGACTGGTTTTTAACCGGAACATAGATTTGACAGAAAAAAAAGAATTAGACGTAAAATCTTCGGAATGACTCCAATAAAAGTTTTGTCTATTAAGTATCGATTTTGTGATTCGGTTGATCCCGTGAGATATGACTCATTCGACATCAAAGGTCCTCGTAGCTTGGAGGCAATGGTGGAGGCTCATCTTGCTAGTGGATCACCCTACCTCGAGTTATATGTACAATTTACATCGTCAAATTATGCATTTGCGACTTCAACACTACTATTATTCAAGAGGAATACACGTCCTCTACCCGAGACTCTGCTAGTGGGTGGCAAAACACGGAAGCGTCCGTGTTTTGTAACAATATGGAATACACAACCTCTGGCCGAGACTCCGTTAGTGCATGGGACATGCACCTCGGTGGGTCGACGTTTGATACTGGAAATACATACTGGGGAACGGCATCAACTACTAGTGGTTGGCAATCAACATCTGATTGGGGACGTTATGAAACGTCCACAAGAAGGGACTATTTACTCCCAACGACGTCCACCGACAAGGGAACCTCGTTCGTTACAGATGATGATGGGTCGGATGATGAGTTCGATGTGGATCCACCTCGAGAGCCCAGGCCCGATGGTGCAAAAGTTGCATTATTGTCTGAACCGGAGTCTACTCCAACCATACCCGAAGATGTTGAAGGTGGTTCAGATGAATAAGAAGAAGATCCACGATTCAACTCGCCTCCAGCCCACATGCATAATGTCGATCTATTTCAAGATGATGCGTTGGAGTTTCCAGATTTATCACACAAAAGGCGTGACCGTACAAGTTCATCATTGGATTCGGGTGAACTGGAAGTTGGTAAGGTGTTTTCCAATAAAGATAGTTTTATAGGTATATTGAAACAACATAGCATTATGGACGGGGTTAACTATAGCATGGTTAAATCCAAAACCGATAAGTTTGAGGCCAAGTGTACAGTGAAAAACAACACATGTTCATGGAAAATTATGGTCTCGTTAAGGAAAAAGACAAACTTGTGGGAGATTAAAAAGTACAAAGGTCTACATACATGTGTTGGCGGTACAGTTTCACTCAAATTCTAGGGTTTCTGAATAATATTGTCATTACGTAATGTTGTATTATTTAACGTACTTTGTTTATAGGTGTTTCAGAAGATCATCCAAAGATGGATTTAGATATGTTAGCTGACTTAATACTACCGATGATGAAGGCAGATCCCAGGACTTCAGTGCCGGTCTTAATTGTCAATATTCGTAGCCAATTAAAGTACACACCCTCTTACCGCAATGCTTGGATAGCTAAGCCAAAGGCATTGGGAAAAATGCATGGTGGGTGAGATGCTTCATATAATGAATTGTGGCAGTGGTGTCAGGTGCTGGACAAATATGTCCTAGGTTGCATAACAGACCTTGAAACGACACCTGCGTACTACAACAACCGATTGCTCCATGGATGCCAAGTGTTCAAGCGTCTCTTCTGGAGCTTTAAGCAATACCGAGACGCATTTTTATACTGCAAGGCGTTGGTACAAATTGACGGTACATTTATGTATGGTAGATATACCCATCGACTACTGCTAGCTGTGGCACAAGATGGCAATGGGAGAATCCTTCCAATTGCGTTTGCAATAACACCGGGAGAGTGAGTTGATGACTAGGAATTTTTTCTTTCTAAGCTAAGGAGGCATTTTTGTCCCCAACCTAACATCTGCGTTATATCGAATCGGGGCACCGGAATACTAGCCTCAATTGAGTGTCAGGGTAACCTATGGCATCGCACACACCATCGGTATTGCCTAAGGCACGTTGTATCAAACTATTATGGGCAATTTCGATCTACAAGTGAACGACGACAAGTTACCAACATGAGTATTTAATCTTTACTAATATAATTTCTTTTGTAATATTCAATTTATTCTGAATGGAAGAGTGGTATGTAATTTTTGCTATCATCTTATATTCGCAGGGTATGAGATAAATAAGGACCTTTTCATGAGATGCTGGCAGTTTTGCGTTCAGTTAATGAAGAAGGCCATGGCTACCTCTGTAACATACCTTTCGAACAGTGGACACAAGCATACGGCAGCGGCCTACGATATGGTCAAATGACCTCGAACTTAGCTGAATGCATAAATTCTATTCTAAAAGGAACGCGTCATTTACCGATAACATCGGTTATGGGAGAGACGTATTTTTGTTTAGCAGCACTATTTCCGAAGCGAGCAGCGAGGTATAAAGGCGAAATGCAAAGAGGCCATGTATGGTGTGCGAAGGTATTGCAAGAAATTAACAAGGCGAAGGCACGGGCCAACACCATGCACACAGTATGTCATGATTGCGACAACCTATGGTTTTGTGTGACGGAGTTTGACAGACCAAACAAGGTATTGTTAGCGGCCAATATCGTGTACACTTGACAAATAGGACCTACGACTGTGGGAGGTTTGACACACTTCGTTATCCATACGCTCATGTAATTACAGCTTGTCAGAATCTCCGTCTGGATCCCATGAGCTATGTCGACGAAGTGTACAAAATAGAATACATGTACAACGTATGGAGACACATATTCCCACCGGTCCCAGATGAACGTAAATGGCTGTCTGTATCGCTTGCTCCGTTTAAGTTGTTATCGGATAGAGATTTGCATCGTAAACCAAAGGGTCAACCTTGCTCGACTAGAATACGTAATAATATGGATATTCGAGAAACAATCAACCAACACAAGTTGTGCGGATGGTGTAGGAACCCAGGCCATACAACTCGATTATATCCAAATCGGAATAGTTGATAGTTGTTGTAATAAAATTATGTTGCATTATTTACATTTTATTAAAATGATGGAAAACATAAAAAATATTTCCTTATTCAAAACATCATTTATTTTATTACAAATATAAAAGAGTAAATTATAATTAAAATACTAAAAACAACTTTTATTTTATTACAAATATAAAAGAGTAAATTATAATTAAAATATTAAAAAAAATTTATTTTATTAAATGAAAGAATATAAAAAAGTTTATACAAGTATATTAAAAAAATCAATGTTGGTGTCGGTTGGAATCAGTGCCACATGGGGGTCATCGACGGTTACGCGCTGGATTCCCCTTTGGTTCAGGTTCCGAAGAGGGTTCTGGTTGCTCTGGTGGGGATTATGGTTCATCCGGCTGGAGATCTAGTTGTGGGTGTTGGGAGGATGAGCCACATTGATAGAATAATGATTGCGGATGTGTTTGCATCACCCATGGCGGAGGTGTTTGAATCCCATAGGCAATGGGGATTGGTAAAAAGAAGAGCTCCCCGACAGCGCTTCGTGCGACGGCGGCCTATAGATTGGCAGTTGATTCGGAGTAATTGGGAACAGAGATGAACCGAGCCATGCATTCCAACCTGCCATAGGACTGGAAAAAGGAAACATATAAGGGTTAGGATATATATAAGAGCTAGGATACGCGCCTGGCATAATCTGAATAGGTTGTGATATGGGTGTCGTCGGTTGAAGTGTTGGGCCCGGTGACTGTGTGGGCACTATTGATGGGCCAACTGATTGTATGGGCATTGTTGATGGGCCCGAGTCGTTATCCCTTCTTCTTGGATTTAAAAGGCCATGTCGTTCCTTTTGGACACGAATTTGTCGTCTCCTATCTTCTTCGGACAGTAAATATGGCTTTCTATGGATCCTAAACCATGGCATGTATTCCGGCACGCACGCTAACTCAGGAACGATGATCAGTTCCCGAGTAGGTATATAATCATACCGATTCTCTCACATTTCAATATATGCTGAGTGGAATCTCGGCCAATCCGTATGCAACTGCCGTAAGTCTATTTTGTGCTTATCATCGAGCACCTCAGGTGCCACGGGAATCAGCTGTCGGAAGCCAAATTTCCGTAATACTCGATCTGACTGGTGGATCTCCACGATAGCATAGTTGACCAATGGGACCTTCACGTGCCAAACGTTCAGATTTTGAAATAATTCATCCGAAATTACTGCCGAAATTGCCGGATCCTCGTATGGTGTCCATTGAAACTATATGAATATAATAAAAATATTAGTTGTATACATAATACTAAATACTAAATACTGAATATTAAATACTAAATACGAAACAAGTATTTTATTATCTATATATATTTTATTTAAAACTTACTTGTGCTTCCGACCGTTGGTCTAATAGAAGCCGTATATCTGCAAGAGATGTAGGTTTTCCAACATAACTCGCCGAATGGTTCCACCTAATTAAATAAATTTTTAGCATACAATTATGTTTTAAATCTACGTAATAATTATAAAATCTAATTTAAAATTTACCTTATTATAAGTGGGAATGTATATGGCTAGTCCACTCGAGGACGTAAAAATGAAAAGCGAAACCATGCCCATGATTGCAGTAGTGATAGGGAACCTCCTATTTTGGCTTTGTTCGGTCGCGTCGCCCCGCACATCTCCCGGTACAATGTTGCTAACACGCAGACCCCCAACTAAGTTCACCATCTGCTGCGTCATCTCAAATGTACGCGGTTTCGTGACAAGTCTGACATTAGATAACCTCTGATCATCTCAAGAATGTATGCCCGAGCATATCATATTCTTTATAGTTCAGTCCAATCATTATCCGGCTCCAGAAATGTGTTTCGTAACTAGCCCATCTTGATCCGACCTCCATTAATATTGTCCGGAATAGCACCCAAAAGCTCGTAACATACGGCGCCACAATCAGCAGAATAAGCAGACCCAGTGACCACGTACCCATCCACCGGCAATTCCAATTGCAACTCCACGTCTTCCAAAGTGATAGTACACTCTCCGCATGGAAGATGGAAAGTGTGCGTCTCGAGTTTCCACCTCTCTATAAACGCACTGATTAGTTTTGGGTCCAACTTGCACCTCTGGCCTATCGTGGCCACGTGCCAAAAACTCGCGTCCCGCAGGTAACCCTCTATCAACGGTGATGGAGGACCAGACGTATTACGAATATAGCATTGCAACTCCCGATCTACAGACTGTTATAAAAAATTATAAAATTAAAATTAAATTTGCATAAATGAAAAAAAATATTAAATTGTATTGAAAAATTAATTAAAATTGCATAAATTAAAAAAATATTAAATACTATTGAAATATTAAAATTATCACTTACCATCATTTGATCGACGGAGATGTGTTTATTATCGAGATGAATTAATTCCCTTTCCATTGCAAAAATTTAATTTAAAATACAACTATTCAAAAAAAATTAAATAGAGCTTTTTTGCAAAAATTAAAGAGAGCTTTGAGAAAATTTGAGAGAATATGAGAGAATTTTTTGAAGAATTTGAGAGAATTTGAGAGAATTTGGATAGGAGGATTTTTTTGTGTAAAAAGTCAAGGGGATGGGGGGTTTTTATATATATATATATGTTTTTTATCGTTGGGCGCCCAACGGTCAAATTTTTGACAGTTTGAAAAACACGGGCAAAGCGCGTCCCTGAGGAAGCGCTTTGTCCACATCAGCAGAAAACGCTTCCCTAAGGACGCAATTTGTGCTGATGTGGACAAAGCGCTTCCTCAAGGACGTGCTTTGCTGGCAAATACCCTGACTTCGCGCTGACGTAGACGCGATTTCCCAGTTTTCGGCCTATTCCTATAAATAATTAAGAAATCGGCCCATTTTCGTAAAAAAAGTTGGAAATGGGCCTTTATTGGTAAAATACCCATTATATTATATGAATAATAATATACGGTTTATAGTTTTGGTATTAGAAGTAATAGTTAAAAAAAGGCCCAAAATTCTAAGAACAATGGGCTGTTTTGGCCACTAAGCTCAAAACTGAAGGGCCTCCTCCATGTCCATGAGGCTTAGTTACGTCGGTGTGCCCAAAGCTTCAGTCAAAAAAATCTTGACTAAACCAGTGATGTGGAGAACACGCGCCACCGGAAAAGCGTGATGGAACCATAATGTTGTTGATGGAGTTGCCGTATAAATGGCGGGAGTCTAGACTGGGTCGAGATTTCACAAAGACTCAACAACCATCTTTCCCTTATCAATTGGCGTTTAAACCCTCCTATCCTTAAACCCCCACCCCGTCTTCCCCCATTTTGTCTTCCTTTAACCATTTTAGCTCCTCCTTGTAAATTTCTTCAGTTCTTGAGTTTTGGTTAATTTCATGATCGAAAACTACTAGCTTTTTTTCTCCTTCTGTTTCCCCTCTTCTTTTGGGTCTGCTTTTCGAAGATAGAGGAAGTGGAAGAGTCGGAGCATTGTCGGACATTCTGATTCAATGGACACGGCTAGTGTCACCGCCGGACGGAGTGGTTCGCTGCCAATGACATCTCCGTCGCGGAAGGAGTGGCGTGCCGTTTCCGAACTTCACGTGGTTCAGAACCTCGGGGATGAAGTGGTGAATTCATCTAATCATGATAATTTTTGCTGCCGGTTTTATTTGGTTTCTGAGAAAATTTTGAAATTTGGATAAATTCTCTTTCGAGTATGAAATTCGTAATTTTTTTGAGACTGGAAAAAAAAAGAACAAATACCTGCACTAGTTTAATTTAACAACTGGTATACGGTATTCTTCAGTGTTCCCTACGAGCCAAAAAAATTAGGGTTTATCTGTTTCTTTTTCCTTATCTTTTATCTCTATTTATTTGTTTACTCTTTATTGGTATACCCTTTGATTATCATTCATCATTAGCTAGTACATATTTTACCCCTTTTCTCGCAAGTTTCTCATTTTTATAATTTTGGGCTTGGTTTTTGGATCATGCCATTTTTATATGATTCACTTTGGTAGTAAGGTAGGGTTCATTGGTGGTTAAATAATTCGGAATCGGAATTTGGTTTAAACTGTTTTAAGTGTTTGCTTCATCCGTAGAGTCAGAAATGTCAAGCCTTGAAGGGCGGAATTGAGCATCAATTAAATGCTGATTAAGCTGTGAAAGGTTATAATTGCTATTATTATTATTGGACCAGTGCTGTTGATGATTTCTTTTATTCAGATTTCTTGCAATATGCAGGAATTTGAAATATCAAAGGTGGAACAATCTGATGAGAGAACCGTATATGAGGTAAGTTTCATGATATTAAAAGTAAAATATATTGTTAGAAGGATGAAAAGTAAACATGGTTGAAATCTTATTGAGGTGCAGCATGGAAGAGAGCCTGCTGATGTTGACTTTTTTTTCGATTATGGTTGATGGAAATTTGGGTGATGACATATTGCAGCAGCAGATTCACAATGTTAGTAGACAGAGAGAAGAGCTCCAACGGATGGAGGTTGAACTCCGAGCTCAGGCAATTGCAAGACCAAGGATCCTGGATTTGCACAGCAGCTGTGATGCTAAAATCGAGGCCCATGCCGCTGCTACTGTGAAGCTTGAGGTTTGCTTTAGAATGTGATTCGTAATATTATTGTTCTGAACTTCAACTTTCAGAGAAAAGAAATAAGTCAAGTTTTAGCTGCATCTTTAAATTTTTATATGATCTTTCATTTATGAAAAAATAAAAGAATTAAGTTTCATGTGTAAGATATAAACATAATGTATGTCATGTTTTGATTGTTGAAGTAAGTGAGCAAGTAAAATTGTTGAATCCTAGATGTACTGTTATTATATTTCGATATTACATATTCTACATATCTTGTTTGAAATGGTCGTTAAAACACCCATTAGATTCATCAACACTTGAAATTGTTCTTAGCATGCTACCATAATTGTTAAATTGAAATACTTATTGTGAATCTAAATTTTATTTTCAAAAATTGGGTATTGAGTATTGTTCTGAAGTTATAGTAAACAATTTCAAACAACTTATACATCTAAATCTTATTATAAAGTACTAGACTTATGCACAACATATATACGTATAAAAATAATAAAAAATTAAAGTACTAGACTTATATACAAGATTGAGTGAAAATGTGGCATAAATAAAGATATGATTATCTTTGAAATTCTCAACTTTCTCATTAATATTTTATATTTTAAAATTTTCAGAGTATATTTAATTTTTTTTTTCCCTTGGGGGGGAGGGGGTGGTTAAAACTATTAAAATTGCATTTTTACGTAATTGGGTCTGAAGTTTGATCATGTTTAATTGGCGCTTGTCCAAATTTACCATATGTATATCGAAGTTATCATATGTTTCATATTATACAAACTGGTTCGCTTGTGTATTGATAAATAGATACTCCAAGATTTTCACAATAAAACCACTTTTCGGTATAGATATGCGTCAGTTTTGTAGGGAATCAAGTCATATTGTAAGATAAATATTGAGTATCATACAATATTAATAACTATGCATGCTACAAGTAAATTCTACAATGATGCTGTCTTTTTGCCCCTTTCAACCTGATTTTTACTTTGTTTGTGTTAGGAGCAAATCCATGAAAGTGAGAAGACCACAAATGAATTGAAAAGGAGGATGGAAGAAAAAGATAGAGAACTACATGCCATCAAAGTTGAAAAAGAAGAGGTCTGCTGATTTGTTCATTCTGCTTTGCTTTGGAGGATCTCTTTTCTTTCAAAATGAGGAGTGGTCTTATCAGTCATGTTTAAATTAGTGCTCCTTGTATTATATTGGTAGGCATGGGCAAAGGAAGACCTTCTAAGAGAGCAAAATAAGGAACTGGCAACTTTCAGGTGTGTGTTTGTCTTTTTGGTCCTTTTTTATTTACTGTAAACATAAGCTTTAAAGCAGTACCATTGATGTGAATGTTTTATTTATATTCCAGTTGCTGCGACACCAACACCATTAGAAGTTTCTAAGCTTATTCTAAGGTTGATTTAATATATTAGCGTATATTTGTAACCGCTGTTGTTGGTGACTATTTTTTAATACATTAAACTTGCTGCATAGGTTTGAACTATCTTAAATTTAGATGGGTTCCTGTTCTTTTTCTTTCCGCAGAAGAGAACGTGATCATTCAGAAGCTGAGAGAGCACGACACCTGAAACAGATTCATGATCTTCAAGAGCACGTTGAAGAGAAAGAGAGGCAGCTTATGGAGTTGCAGGAACAGGTCCATATATTTGCATGATTTTAATGCACATTTTCTTAATTTTCAATCCCAGAAGTTAAGGGGTGAATATTCTGCTTCAATGTGAAGTAGAACAAGTAACCCTAAGTAACAATACTCTATGATTGTAGCAATCTCAATTTTAGAAAGTAAAAATTCTCATTGTCAAGAATGTTAATTGTAGAAGCCTAAACTCCAAATAATAGACCTACCATAAAACCGGGTTTTAAGTTCATGAGAAAGTAAAGTGTACCTAACTCAAATAAAGACTGACAAAATAAACCAAAGAAACGAGTTCATTAATAATTTAAATTTTGTTTCCTAAATATACATCTAAAATATATATTCTTCCAGAACTTGGAAGAATCTTATCCATCATCCCCCCTGGTTGAAAAGAACTCAACACTGAATGGAACAAATAGAATTACTTATTTTCATATTAACTTAATTTACAAGAGTGATGTTTTTCTTTCTCTGTTCGAAAAGAAGCCATGCAACAATTACAATTACCTGTATTGTTGATTGCTAGAAGACATCAAGCTGCATTTCCTAATGGTAGTCTTATTTTTCAGTATAGAGCTGCTCAAGAAACCATTCTTTATAAGGATGAAAGATTGAGGGAGGTTCAAACTTGGATTTCTAGTGTCCAGGAGATGGATGCTTTACAGTCAAGTACGAACCACTCTTTACAGGCTGAACTGCGAGAATGTACAGAGCAATATGACCAGCTCTGGCATGGCTGTCAGAGACAGGTTGATGATCTTTTAGTTTCATGCTTACACCTTCCTCTCTTTCCTTGAATAAATTAGATTTGATGTAATTTGGGTGAATTTAGATTGACCTTGTTTCTGGTTGTTTTAGCTTGCGGAGATGGAGAGACTTCATTTACAAACAATACATCAGCTTCAATTTGAACTGGCTGATGCAAGAGAGAGGAACAGTTCTTACACAGATGAATCACATGCATCCCAAGCAAAATCAAAAGATTTATCTCAGTTTGGTAAAAATAATGGAAACCAAGTGGATTCTAATGGAAGTGTTTCAACAAATAATGCTTGGGTCATTTCGAATGGTGCATCTAACAGTGTTAAATCGTTTACTTCAGATGGTAATCCGCCAACCGAGGTAAGAATGCTGGCTTTTCTGATGTGTCATAGATTGTGTTTTAATCTGAAGTTTAATATTTATAACCATCTATATGGTGATTATAGGTGTATGCTTTTTATATGGTTATATATTTCATTGGAACAATATGATATAACTGTATCTTTAGATATATTGAAGTCACGATTTCTCCTCCCCTCCCTTCCTCTTTCCACACTCCATCTAATATTTGGTTTGAGATCGAGCTAGTAATCTCATTTTAGAATATTTTAATTGTAAAGTCTGAGCTATTATTTGATAAATAGTCGATTATTTTATTTCAAACTGTCTTGTTTATAACACTTTCTATTAGTTTTTCTTCCCCTTATATGACTGTTTTTGCTATCAGAATCACAATGACCATAATCCTAGTATTCCAATTACTCCATCATCTCTACTGGGGATGCCTACATACCTCCCACCTGGGCAGGTGACTGCTTTGCATTCATTTGTCATGCATCAACAGGGCTTTCCCCATTCTGTGGCATCTCAAGTTGGACAGTACTCAATGCCAACAATTTCATCCACCCAACAGTGGCAGAACCAACAGGTATGGTCAAACCAATGCATTGTCAATTTTCTCACAGGGTTTTCTTTGTTATATATAAGGGTGTTTCTTCATATTTTTCAGATTTCACCAGAGGGTTTCCAGCTATCTGCACAGAATCAAGTTCCACCATCCCAAACTGATCAAAGCTTTGTGAGGTCAGACTTAAAGTACGAATATAAAATGTCTGTCAATGAACAAGCCATTAGTCCAGACCATCTTAATCATATTAGCCAAGGGCCAGACATCAATTCTTTGATATCATCATCTGCTGTGAAAGCACAGGTTCTTTAAACCAAGAAGGTTCTATTCACGATGCTTAGTATTGTCATCATTTATTCTTGTAACTTGCCCCATTCTTTGCAGGTCCTTGATTCAATTAAATCAAGTTTCATTGTGGACCCCCAACCTGTGCCAAGCTTGGAGCAGGTTTCCTCACAATTTCATGGTGCATTGACATTAGGCACTCGTGAACAGAGCTGTGAATCCCGGGTTTGTTAATCTGACTAGTCTTCAAGTGGTTGGATATCTCAGATCTAATCTCTACTTAAATTTGAACCGGATAGGAACTGGATATTCCGAACATGAATAACCATGTCTTTGAGGACCAAGTTCTATCAGCAGAAGAAGCAAGTACTGCTGCAAGCCCTTCTCCTGATTCTTCGGAGCACTCTGTTAATTTCAAGGGAACAACGACCAGCAATGGTGCTAATGCTATTATGCCTGAGAAGTCAGTTTCAACTGGGCAGACTAATATCTTGATATCAGCTAAGACTTCTGAGACTGCTCTGCTTGATGAAAGATCATTGTTAGCATGCATAGTTCGCACAATCCCAACTGGTGGCAGAATTCGAATCAGCTCAACTGTTAGTTGATATGCAAATAAATTTTCTTTATAGTCAACATAGCTCCTATGGTATTAAACCCTGCCCAAATGGGGTTTGACTTGTATCAATCAATTGCAGTTGCCAAATAGGCTGGGGAAGATGCTTTCACCATTGCACTGGCATGATTACAAGAAAAAGTATGGAAAACTGGATGACTTTGTAGCTAGCCACCCTAAGGTTTGTTTCTTGCAACTTTTTACATATTTGTTGGCATGGGAATCATACTTTCTGAAGGTTTCATAATCTGATTGCTATATGATTTCAGTTATTTGTAATTGAGGGTGACTATATTCGGCTTCAAGAGGGAGCACAGGAGATGATAGCAGCAACTGCAGCTGTTGCTAAAGTTGCTGCAGCTGCTGAAGCTCCATCTTCATACTCCTTTTTGCCTTCTGTTTCTGTTACACCAATTGCACAGCCTAATCGGCTAAAGAAGGCACTTCGATCAATTGATTCCAATCATGTGAGAGAGAATGCCCTTTTCAAGGAGCACGCAGGCATCACTAAAAATGCATCTAATGGACAGCAGTTAGTAATGCAAAATCAACATCCCAATGGAATTTGTGTTGATGTGTCCAGAGGTTTCTCCAATGTAAAAATTTTGAGCCAATCTAAAGATCAAAGTGTGACTAGTGTTGAAAGCATGGCATCTGGACATGGAAGGTCTAATTCAAATGTTGTCGGGAAACAGCAGAGCAGGTATGTAAAATCCTGCAGATAGCTGAAGGTCATTTATCAGTGGATGTTTTTGTGGCTTAAGCTTATTGAGTTTAATTGTCTTGTAACATGGCAGGACAACCGGAGCTGCATTATCTTCAAGAAGATAGTGAAGTGCATTTACCTCAATTGTGAGCTACTGTTTAACCATTGTGCTATACCTGCATTCCCTATTCTACGACTGGTCTTCCTCCTTATGTTGCTCTGACTCTTATTTTTATTCAAATACTGGTGTTTGATGCTGTTATCCAATGCATTCAAGATACGAGTATAGACATATGATCCTCCAAATACATGGAGGAACTTAGAAGGAATTGAACATGCCTCTATCCAACTTTCACACTTGAGTCCAAGTAATTTAGCATTTACGAACAATTTTAATTTTGCAACAAGCTAAGTTTGAAGCATTAATATAATGAAGTGCTCAGATTCTGCACTATTGCATTAGATAATATGTTTCTCCTTTTCTCCTGAGATTGGGTGAATATGGGAGATATAGCATACCCTGTCTGAGATATTAGATAATTTTTGCCATGAGCAATTATAGAATTGTATGGGGCTAATCAGGTATTTACGGCAAGATCATCAGGTTAACAATTAACTCAACCTTAACGAATTGATATAGTTTCAGTAAAGCATACTTGAATTTCAAATAATTTGTAGTATCATTATTTAACTTGATAATTTGGAGATTTACCAATTTTAATTTTGTTCTGGCAGGATATATGCCGAACTGCAATATTCAGCTGTGGATCAAGCATTATGGAGATTGCAAGCATATGTGTAGTTAAAATGTATCTACTGATCTTGGACACAAGCTGAATATTTAAATTGTTTTAAGCCTTTTGGCACTCCATTGTTGAATAACACTATACTGCTGCCTGTTCCTGTCCTATTCCAAGCTGTAGATCTGATTTTTCTGCTTAACCTATGTTGCTCCAGGTTTTTTTTTAAATATTCATATCCTATAGTTTATGTTTGACTCCCCATAGTTGGATGTAGAATGATTATTGTGCCTATCCAAATGATCAAGTATAAACTAAGAAGACCTTTAAAAAGAACAAACTCGGTTGATTTACTGTAGATCTAGGTTAGAAAGTACGGTTACTGATACGTCTATTCTAGGGATAATATTAAGTTATTATTCTATAATATACAAGTATTAAATATAAATCTTTTAACTTGGATGGGTAAGTTGGATTCAACTTTCAAATAGATTATATAAACCTTTAATTTAATAATTCATTTTTAATTATTGACTTGCACTTAAAAGAAAAGAAATAAATCCATATTATTAACATGTCAAAAAATTAAATGTTTAACGAGCATTTTAAAAATATTTTTAAGCTTATTTTTCAAAGTTTATTACTTAGAAAATTAGTTTTTTCAAAGTATGAAATATTTGAAACTTGAGGTTAAATTTAATTATTTATATATAAACTAAATCAGTCAACTTAGATATTTTGGTAATTTAAAAAAAAATTAATTTTAAAAATTTTATTATTATTTGTTGCTTTATTTTTTTGAAAAAGAAAATTGAGTTTGTAGTGAGGGGTTTGGTTTCACTCGATTATTTTTTTTATTTATTAATATCTAATGCATGTTTAATCATCATTTACTAGTTAATTTTTATGGTTCTATACATTTGAATGTTAATATCCATTATATTAAATATTAATAGATGAAAAAATAATGGAGTGAATCTTAACTTGAAATCATGATTTTATTTTCCAAAAGAAAAAAACATTTTGAACCCTTTTAATGCTTTCTTTTTATGAGAAATAATACTTAGTTTAAACCATAGTCCTTATTTTGCTTTTCAAATGACTCCTAAAAAGAATGTTTGCATAATATCTATTCTAGTAAAATAAGTAATGTAAGAAAATATTCTAAAATTCGTAAAAAGTAAACCCTAAAATATAAGAGTTAATAAAAATATTATCAGTTTATATATGATCAAAATTAGATTTTAAAATTGCACCAGTATGATTTAAGCATTAATTCGAAGTCTAAAACTCATAATTCTTGTTTTAAATCATGTTCAAAATTTTTGTTTAAATAATTTTAACTAAAATGATTATAATTTAAGTTTTCAAATTCAAAATAAAGAATTTAAAAATGCATTGTGAAACTGAGAGATAATTCTTTGATCAATATGAACATTATTCAACTTGAAAATACTTAAATCCCATAAAAAATGTATTGCAAATTGACTGATTTTTCATATTTTAAAAATATCAACTTTGATCCATGCATGTCACACCAGTACAATGGCACTTTGTTAAAGAGCTTAAGTGCTTAGAGCACCTTTTTGCCTTGGATCTCAAGCCTTTAATTTTGATCCCAAATGGTTGTGAATCTCACACGCATCTGAAATTTATAAAATGGTTGCGCCCTTGGAATTTGATATCATTTTCTTTTTGAAGAAATTGATTTATCTTATTTTTCTAGGTTTTTTAGTTGATATTTGGTGCTTTTCTTTTGATACGATTTCTCGGTTCAAAGAAATGGTCATATTATTGTTTCTTGTTCTTTAGAAATGTTTTGTTGATGTTATCTTTGATTTATATCACTTATTCTTTGTAAATGTTACGAGTTACTTAACAGAAAAAATTTTAAAAAAAAGTAAAATCACTTATTAAATAACCAACAAAAATCTTAAACACTTTTTTAACTTACCTATTGGATTAAACAAGGTCGAGTAGTTTGATAACCAAAAGAAACCCATTTACTTGTAAATCGATCAAAGTCAAGAAGTTAAGAAAAGAAAAGAAAGAAAGAATGGAAGAAAATAAACATAAGAAAGTTTAAGGTTTTGATTTTTCTTTTAGTCCAAATTGCTTTAGTTAGAGTTAGACTTGTTCATGGATCGGACTACTTGATTTGGCCTAAAGGTTCGCTCAAAATATGGGAGGGTTTTGGCAAAAATATAAGCTCAAAAAATAGGTTTGAAAAAAAATAATACCTGTTTTAAAAATGGGTTAAGCCTCGAGTAATGCATTTTTGTATGGGCTCAACCTGGCCCGAAGTCACTAAATGAAAAAAAAATCTGCTTTTTTTTAATGCTATTTTCTTGTTGTTTTCTTCCTATTTTTTATCATTTTACTATTATGTTGTTATTATTTGGATATTGTATAAAACTTGTTTATTGTTAATTTTGTTATTATTTTAGAGTCATTTGTTAATTTTGTTATTATTTTAGAACCATTTGCCTGTTAAGTTGCATCTATCACAGTGTTATTTAAGTATATATATTTTTTAAAATTTATTTTTAATTTGTTGTGAAATATTTATTTTAATGTTTTTAGCATTTTTGATGTATTATATATTTTTTTAAAAATTATATAAAAATTAATACAGTCGGACTGGGCTTGGGTAAAAATTTATGCCTATTTTTTGGGCCGGCCTAGCAAACGAACCTAAATTTTTATTTGGACCTAACCTGAATCTAACTCGACTTGACTTGTGAACACCTCTAATTAGAGTCAAAGAAGAATAATAAAATGATATAAAAAAATTGGAAATATTAATCACCTGCACAAAAGATTCACATCAATATTTCATTAGAGACTTAAGAGATGAGTGATAAAAAGAATAAATCTAAATTATAGGAATTATCAAATTAAAATTTTTTTATACTTGTCGATTGAGACTTAATAAGATTGGTATCGATATTGTTGTTAGTGTAGGAGGACGTAGATTCAAGTGCTCTGAAGCATATTACCTCTTATTTATGAGTTAGAAATGGATTATGAATATTTATAGGTATTGTATAAAAAAAACAAATATGATAACAACCTATAATGATATTAATGTTTAAAAAAAATTATAATAAAGCTACCTAAAACGACATTACCTTAATAAAATTTGGACAGCTGTTAGTTAAACAAAAAATTATTGAATTTTTTTTAAAGAGATGAATTCTTGAATATTGTTTTTAAAGAGATTTCAGTACTTTTTTGAGATAATTTTAATAATTTTTTAAGAGTTAGTATTATCAAGTTATAGGTAACGAGGTTTTAGTAATTGTATAAAACTTCATTTATTTACATTATTAAAAATTTAAAGGTAAACTATAAAATAATTACCCAAATTTAAATATTTTTTAATACTCAATTATTAAATATTATATTTTAGTTATTAAAATTATGGAATTATAATATTTTAGTCACTCATCTATTTTACATTATTAAAAATTTAAAAATAAACTATAAAAATAATCATCAAATTTAATTATTTTTTAATACTCAACTATTAAATATTACATTTTAGTTATTAAAATTATGGAGTTATAATATTTTAGTCACCCATCTATTAATTACTTGTATCTTCTTAATGGACTAATGACATGATACATTAATTTAATGGTTAATATCTAATTTTTTTTACCAAAAAAAAGTTAATTGAACTATAATTAAATACAGTTTAATATTTTTATAATTTTTTAGAATTACATTCTAAAAAATTAACAATTTATTTTTCTGAAACTATAAAAAAATATTTTTTAATTTATAAGCATGTAAAATTTTCATAAAAATGCTAAAAATAAATGAAAATTTTATATTATTTATAAAATGTAATTGCCCGTTTAAATTGTAGAAGCCGCATTCTGCAATTGGGCCTCGTTGAATCAGGTCCGGTTCGATGCTCTCCAACTTAAAAACAAGAGCTTTCGAAATAGACCCACCGGAAGATCCGCAGACTGGATTTGAGATTCTCGCTGGACGAAGAGCAAAGAACCCTAGCTAGTTTGCTGAGTTAGATTGGCCTAAGAAGGCTCAGCCAACCTCTGCTTTTACTCCGGTAATTGACACTCGTCGGGTCCCCTCCACCTTTCCTACCTTTCAATTCTTTGGTAAAATGTCTTCATCTCCCCATTGCTTACGTTTCTATCTTGATTTCTTTTGGGGATTATCGTTTAATTTTGATATTATTATTATTATTATTATAATATGTTAAAAATACTTGCTGTAATAGGGGTTGGATTTAAAAAGAGAGGGGGCGGGGGGGGGGACTAGGAAAAACAATGTATTTTCACGGGGATAATTTTTCTTCAATGTAGTTGAATCAGAGAGAGAGTGGATGAGATAAAATGAAATAATGTGTCTGACAATCTTACCTCATCTGGTGACACGCATGCTTTGTTTATGATAGATGACAAGCGCTTGGATAAATTAGGAGCTTTTGCAATGATGCATAGGGGGAAATAGGAAGGGAGTGAGAGAATCTGAGTGGAAATCTTGGGTTCTGGGTTGTCTAATAGTTGGAGATTGTTTCTCCCTTTGTGAAGCTCTTGCAAAATGTTCATGGGTGGATGAGGAGGGCTAATTAAGTTTCGAATCTTGTTATAGCTTTGCGGAGCTTCTTTGGAGCAAATGGGCAATGGAGCTTGTGGAGCACCGCTCTCTGTTGGAGGAATTGCTCACTTGGTGTCAGCTTGATGCTTTTTAGTTTGCAATCATACATAGGGGTATAGGAAGGTAGTTGGAAAATCATGGTGGAGTTTCTGGTTTTGTTTCATTTTATGATTGGCGATTGCTGCTTCCTTATGAAGCACTGGCAAAATGTTCATGGGAGGATGAGGAGACCAAATTAAGTTACTAATATTTTATACCTTGTGGAGCATCTTTGGAGCAAATGAGCTATGGAGCTTGTGGAGCACCGCTCTCTGTTGGAGGAATTGCTCACTTGGTGTCAGCTTGATGCTTTTTAGTTTGCAATCATACATAGGGGTATAGGAAGGTAGTTGGAAAATCATGGTGGAGTTTCTGGTTTTGTTTCATTTTATGATTGGCGATTGCTGCTTCCTTATGAAGCACTGGCAAAATGTTCATGGGAGGATGAGGAGACCAAATTAAGTTACTAATATTTTATACCTTGTGGAGCATCTTTGGAGCAAATGAGCTATGGAGCTTGTGGAGCACAGCTCTCTGTTTGAGGAATTGCTCTCTTGAAGTGCTGGTTTTTGGTTTTGCAATAACCTTTTGTCCTTATCTTCAGAGTAGATGTTGATGACAATGTGATGTCTATGCAGATAGAATTAAATTAACATTTTAATCTGGACTTTCTTTCTTTATTAATTTAGTTCAATTTTTACACATGCAGTGAGATATTTTTATTAACTTTTTTCTATTACTGAAAATGAGTGGTCGCTTCTCTCGCACAATCTATGTTGGCAACCTACCCTCTGATATCAGAGAATGGGAGGTCGAAGATCTATTCTACAAGGTAGGCGTCAAATTTTCTTTTCTGCCAATTCTTTTTATCATATGAGACAGATATAACATTTTCCTAAAGTGTTTTAATTGACTGCAGTGTTAATGTAATTGAAAATTCTATTTTCTTTTTGGTTGATTACTGGTGTTGTTCTATAACACGTATATCTCATTTACAGTATGGTCGTATTTTGGATATCGAATTGAAGATCCCGCCACGCCCTCCATGTTATTGTTTTGTTGAGGTATATATCTCATCTTATATTTTTTCACAGAGGATGTGTATCTAAACTGTAACAATGTCTTTCTATTTCTGTTTGTTTCATAGTTTGACAATTCAAGGGATGCTGAAGATGCAATTAGGGGTCGAGATGGTTACAACTTTGATGGTTGTCGTTTGAGGGTAATAATAAGCTATTGTTATTTTGATGTGTAGTTTATTGGCATACAACTTTTTTCTTGATTTGCTTTTCATTGTAATCGATGTAGGTTGAGCTTGCTCATGGTGGCAGAGGACAATCCTCAAGTGATCGTCGGGGTGGATATGGAGGGGGTGCAGCTAAATTTGGCGTCTCACGACATTCTGAATATCGAGGTCCATCTAATATTTGAACTGTGTATTCCTAATTTACCTATCTGGTTTTATATGTGCTAAGATATGGTTGTCTGCATTTTGTTGGGCCTGCAGTTATTGTCCGTGGGCTCCCCTCTTCTGCTTCCTGGCAAGATTTGAAGGTTCAAGTACTTTTAAACTGTAATAAGCTTTTAGACTTTGTTAGTTCTTCTGTAATTCTTACCTATTTTCTATATTCTTCTCAGGATCACATGCGAAAAGCTGGTGATGTGTGTTTTGCCGAAATTTCGCGTGACAGTGATGGTACGAACAAAGGATGCATATTAATGAAGCATTTCAGTCCATAGTTTACTTTGCTCCCTCAGTTTCTTCTTTTTGTTTTTCTTTTTTAATCTGATATTCACACATCTAATTGTTTCTTTTTCAATCTCAATTTGCTCTAGAATGTTGCAATGTCATATTCTTATCTCCTTATGAGGGCACACTTATATGGATGTTTTTGATGTTCAATCTGGCTGATGCTTAGAGTTAAAAGATCAATTGTTCCTGCCACTTCCCCTTTCTATGCCTGTAGGGAGCATCTGATTCTGATTTATGAGTTCTCTTCATGTTTTGAATTGGTTGAAATAGTTCTTATGTCTTCATGATTTTTCAACGAATTGACCAAGTTCTTAGGCCTTCATGATTTTGAATGAGTTTTCATTTGTTATCTCTCTCTGTTCATTCAGGAACTTTTGGTATTGTTGATTATACCAATTATGATGACATGAAATATGCCGTAAGTAGTTTAGAGAGAATTTTCGCTTGCCGTGAATTTATCCTTCTTCAGCTTTTATAATTGAACTGACTTGTTCTAACATGGTACAGATCCGCAAACTTGATGACACCGAGTTTAGAAATCCTTGGGCAAGGGCTTATATTCGGGTAACCTGGCTATGCATTATTCTACTGTTACTTATATACCTTGTTACATTCTCGTCGTTCTTTATAAGCTGTTAAATGGTGCTAATCCTGAAGAATTTTATAAACAAGGACTATTCCATTATCTATGTTGCTTGTTCCATGAAACCTTCTAATAGTTACAAGGCTATAGTTCCTATCTATACATTCACACATCTGAGATTAATTCTTGTACCTTGAAGTTGTGAAAACATGAATCAATGTGGTCCAGCCATCCCTCTAAATTTCCTTTTTCTGTAATTATTCTGTACCCTCTATTTTTCCCAGGAACCCTATTGTTTCTGAACATTCCCTTAAGTTATAATTGCAAAGGATTTCTGGCATTGTGACTGTCCCAATTTCAAACATTTGGATCCAGTAACACTAACTGAGCATATTGCTTGTTCTTTTATTTTGTCTTCAATCTGGAATTTTCAAAATCAATTCTTATTTTGATAAACCTTTGGGGTTTATTTGTTCATCTATTTGGATAGGTGAAGAGATATGAGAGCAGTCCATCCAGGAGCCGAAGTAGAAGCCGCAGCGTTAGAAGAGATCGGAGGTACAAATCCTATCTTTTTCTTCTCTTTTCAGTATTCTTCATTTTTTTTCCTTCAGAAAAAATAATTAAATGGACGTCAAACCTCCCATCTTTTCCTCACCCATTCTCTTTCTCATAATCAGTAGATCAAGGGAACGGTCTGCATCCAAATCTCCAGTTAAATCCAGATCTGCCTCCCCTGTGAAGTCACCCAGGTAACTTGCCGGTACCTTCTTTGCTTTTATTATTCATTTTTGCTGTTTTTCTTACCTTTTATGAAACTCTTCCCTTGTTTTTCCCATTTTTCATTCATTGATTCAGAGCAAGATCGAGATCAAAGTCAAGGTCAAGGTCAAGGTCAGGATCTCCTGAAAAGGTAGGCTAATTTGGGTTCCCGATATTTGATGCTATGGGTCATGACTGTCTTTGTCATTGTCGCTCTAAATTGTTGATTTCTCTTGGTGGCGCTTTTATAAAGGTGTATATGAGGTTAGCAGTCAAACTAGTGCATTAGTAACAGTAGGACAGAATATGATTTTACCATAGGGAAATGTAAATTAGATCTTTTTCAGATGGCTAAGTTTGTGAGTGCTCTTCTTAATCTTATTTATGCAACCGATTTTATTTTCAGGCCCAACCGGTTAGCGACTGATGCACATACAACAATATACGTCCAAAATCCAGCTTGGCTAAGCTGAATTGAGTATAAGGGGAAAGTTGATTGCATCCTATCTACGGAGAGTATTGCTGGGTACTGTCTATGAAGACAATGTAGGTATTAATGGACTTTGTGGTGATGTTGCATGAATTTATATAGAACTGTTGGATGATGAACTGAGTTGGATCATTTTGTCATTTTGATAGTAACCTTTTTTTTTTTTTCAAATTTTATTCATCTTTTCATGGTTTTCGACCGCGAAACTGCACTTCCTTGGTGATATCTATTCTGCATGAAACCGAATATTTATATATTATAGAAAATCCGAATATATTTTGGTTAATGAAAAAATTTCCAGTTGCTTTTACTAGTAAATGATTTTTTTAAAAAAAAAAAAAACAAAACTAGGATTAAACCCTAACGCCGGAGATTTTTAATTCTTTTAATGATGCAACTTTTATTGATTGATATAACTTATAAGAAAACATTAGTTATTTTCTTAAGCCTGCAGCATATCAACGGTGCTTCTATGTATTTTACTTTATAGATTAAAAATAGCTAATATAACCTGATCACCTTAAAATTATAAATATTTTCTATATTTATTATATGGCTGAAGTGTTTCTATTTATTATGTTTTAATTATTTGGTGGATGATTATACTTATTTGAATTATGAAAGTTAAGATTTTTAGATTTAAATATGCATTTTCTTTTAATTTGGACTTCTCAATTTGGTATTTATATTTTCATCCTGTTGCCCACTTTGGTATTATATTACTTTGTATATTTTGTCCACGTGGTAGCGTTAGCCAATGAAAATGTGATGATCACCATAGCCTTTTGTAGTTGAATGCCATGTAGGGGTGTTTAATCGGTTAACTGATCCGAAATAATATTAACCGAATTAATCGACCTTTCAAAATTTTTAATCGTTAACCGAATCGAAAATTTTTCGGTTAATTCAGTTGGTTAACTGAATTAACCAAAAATTATATGTTTTTTAATTTTTGGTTAAAATAATTATAAAATTTACCTAAATTACTCGAATTAATCGAATTAACTGAATTAATTGTATAAAATTATAAGTTTTTTGTTTTTTTGTTTTTATTTTTATTTTTAGTTTTATTTATTAAATTATTTGAAATTTTTATGATTGGTTTGAGTTGGGTACTTGGGTTAATATATATTAGATTAGGTATTTGGGTTTATTTTGGGTTGGGTTTGAGTGAATAGTGAGTTATTTATATATTATAATTTTATTTATTAATTTTTTTCTGTTAATCGACCGGTTTCGAACCAAATTAATCGTTAACCGAAATCTCAAAAAATTATTAACCAATTTTTTTCGATTTTACTCGAATTTTGCACACCCCTAATGAAATATGTTAAATAAACTCGTTTTCTTATATTTTGAGAAGAATCCAAGATGAAAAAAGGGAACTCCCTTTACCTCTTGTTATCTTCGCCAAATCAAAAGCATTAGAGCAATTTGCTGAGAACGAATCAAAATCCCAAATATGAAAGCCAAACCCAAAGCTGCGGAGAAGGGATGTTTCCCTTCTTAACCTCAAAATCAACGTGTGTTACAAAAGAAAAAATAAAAACAATATGCAGCTTGAACACTGTGTTGCAAAAGGAAAAAAAAAGTTTTATGGATGTTGAAAATTCAAATAGGTAAGACTTTGTCAGGTTTAATATAACTAATGGAATCAAAATTTGACTGATTTTTATCAAATTCAAATACCACATTAAATGAACTAACACAAATGCCACATTAAAAGAATTGTCAAAATTTATTTAATTTAATTTTACATTTGATATATTATAAACTTAAAGAAAATTTAAATTGTAAAAATTATAAGTATATATATTAAAAGCTATAAGAATTATACAAATCTAAAATTTGAACACCCAGGACCCCTTTTTTCCACTAAATTGCAACATTTTAATGCTGAAAAAAATCTTACAGCCCTAAAATGCCTAAGAAAAAAAATAAAAAAATTCAATTAAATCCCTAACTTAACTGATTCACAATTCAACAAATTTAGAAAATCAATTAAGCTCATCTTTTTAACTGCATTTTTCGTTAAAAATTATTGGCTAATATATATTTATCCTTTAAATTTGGCCAGTTATACCTTGATACATTTTTTTTTTACTTAATTGATACTTAAAACTTCAATTCCATCACTTTTTGGTACCTAAACAGTAAGGCCATTAAAATGTGTCAACACATGACATTTTTAGATGAAAAGATCTTTAAATATTTTAATCGAGGCCCATTTAGCCCATGATCAGTTGAAGAAAAAAACTGATCCAAAACGAAATCAAAGCCCATTGGCCGACTGTCTCAACCAAAAACCCTAGACCTCTCAAGATCTGGATTTTCACTCCATATATATTTAAGCCGCCTCCTAAATCCCCAGTCTCTGAGATCTCAACGCATACCAAACCCTAGCGCCAAGGTAGTTTCCCTCTCTTCCTCTCCTCTCTGTTTTTTTTAAGTTTTTATTTGGTTAAATGACTGCATAATGTTTTTTTATATGATTGATTCGTAGATTTAGTGTTGAAAATCTCGAGCACAATGGCCACCGGTGAACTCGCCTGTACTTACGCCGCGTTGATTCTCCATGACGATGGAATCTCAATCACCGTACGTCGCCACATTTTATTTTCATTGCCTGCCTCTTGTAACTAATTTCGTTGTTTCTTTATTTTTTTCTGTTTTGTTTACGTTTTGAGAAATATTTTGTAGGCCGAGAAGATTGCTACATTGGTGAAGGCAGCGAACTTGAGCGTTGAATCTTACTGGCCAAGCCTTTTCGCCAAGCTCCTCGAGAAAGTCAACGTCGATGATCTCATCACCAGCGTTGGCTCCGGTGGTGGTGCTGCCCCTGTTGCCGTTGCTGCTGCTTCTGGTGCAGCTGGCGGTGGTGCTGCTGCGGCTGCCCCGGCTGTTGAGGAGAAAAAGGAAGAAGAGAAGGAAGAGAGTGATGATGACATGGGATTCAGCTTGTTTGACTAGACACAATTCTTCCCAGTTCGGATATTTCTTTTGTTTTGTTGTTTGAAATTGCGGAAACTTAGGACTCGTTTTAAATATTAGTTGAATTTTTGTATTGGGATTTGAGAACTTTTGCAGAGATTCAAGAAGTTACATGGTTAATCTTACTTGGTTTAATTGATATTGCCATTGAAATTGTTCTTTGTTTCAATGAGGTTTCAATATTTTTATCTGGGTAATGAAACTGCTGTTGAATGGTAACTTATCTTGCTGGTAATTAAGCTGTTTAGGACAATGGTAATGTCAAAGTAGGTTAATGTTGAGACTTTCATTTGCATTATGGTCCTTGTATTTGTCGTTCTTTTACATATTTTGATGATTCTGAAGCATTCTGAAAATAGTGGGCACATATTGCGCAGCCATGGGGACAGGGATAATGGTTCTGATTTTTGTGTTAAATCTCTTTATTCACATTGTTGTTTTCAGTGACTGCCGGATTTTGAGTTTGGAGTATCTATGCGGATCCAATGCCACAATGAGCCCATTTCAGCTTGAATGATCCTCATGGGTCATTAACTGTATTTGATAAGTGAGCCCATTTGTGTCTATAGTTTGGTTGAATATTAAGTTATTGTGTACAGGCTATTTCTATTAAGTTACTTTAAAGCTGCCACCCTTATCCACCATCTGCCTCAATGCCATCCATTCATCCCGATTCAGTTGAAGTTAGATTTCATCTGCTGAATATCCTTGGAAAAAGTTTGTGTTGACCAGCGCATCCTATCATTATCAGATTTAATAATTTTCTTAATGCCTTTGTCTCTACTCCATATAATGCATTTTTTAACTCCATGATGATTGAGCTTTGCTAGTGCCATTCTAACAATAATCGGTTTCACTGCAGTAACGTTTTCTAGCACCATTCCAAATTTTCTCAAGCAAAAAACCTACACTAATTGATTCATTATTCTTTCTCCATTCAACCACTAAATTTTAACTTTCCGTTGGGGTGCATCTCCTTGGACCTTCTGCACTCATCTTGCTACCCTGTTTAATATTAGCTATCTCCTTAAAAAACCTAGTGACAGCCAAGTTGTTAAGTTTCAATCGACTGCTTCATAGCAGCCACCGCATTTGGTTGTGAATTGTTTTAAGAGTTTATGGATCAGGACCTTTATGCTTACCTCTGAGTGACAAGCCTATGTCTGTATAGTAATGTTAAGGTTTTCGCTTCATTATACACACTTGGTAATGTTGGAGATCTGGAATTTTGGGAAATAACATAATTTGTCTATTTATTTTCCTTTCGTTAGTAAAAATAACATACAGTATGGGTCCGTACCATATGCATATATTAGTGGCGGCATCACGCATATGCTAACTGCGGTAGTTTCTGGTCACTTCTAGGTTTCGAATTCCAACTTCCAGAACCCTCCACTCTGATAAATGAATACATATGTGATACAATTTGATGTAATGATACGATTTTTTACATTTTTAAAAGAAATAAATTTAAATCTAAATAATAATAATTTCATTAAGTAAAATGAAGATAAAAATGAAAGAAAAACAAATATGGGGTCACTAAAAAAAAGTAAATACCGATGTGATTGAAAATAAAATAGCGATCAGGATTTAGATTACCTATCCGTCGTTGACGTACGCGTCAGACAACAGAATCATGATTAGTCCTAAAAAAACCCTCCCGAATTTAATCCTAGCTTTCCGCATCGCCGCGTGGACTGGACTTCGACGACTCACCGTCCTTCCAGATCATTCTCGTTTTTTTGTTTCTTATCCCATATGTCTTTTTCTTCTTCTTCTCATCTTCCTTTTCCGCCATTAAAAATCCCCCTCCCCTTTCTTCCTCACATCGCAATTTCTTCGATACCCTTTCAAAAGCCTTTAAATTCGCTCTCCAAAACAGCTTATTAACTGCCAAATAGCCGCTTCTTCTTTTTTTCCCGACATCAATACCTTAGTTGTTTACGATGATGATGTCTATGTTCAGTTCGTTCGAAGCCCTTTTGTTTGATTCTCACGGCCAGAAGAAGTACACGGCGACTTCGACTCCGATTGAAAAAGCGAAGCCCAATGAAGTTTCTTGTTCAGAAGGGAACAAGAAAGAGACAACAGAGTTTAACAATTTATCGAAGTCGTCGTCGTCATCCGTTGTTAAGACACCGCAAAAACAACGTTTACGGCCGAGGTTTGCGCCGGAGCTTGATGGCGTTCACTGTTTCGAGACAATTATTCCATACTGAAAGGATTTCAGCTCGTTGTATATTTGTTGATATAAATTATAAAATGATGATTTTTTTATTATTCATTCGGATGATTCAATTTCATTATATATTTAAAACACCATAAAACCTATTTAAATCTCAAAAGTTAAATTCATTTAAATTTTAATTTTCGGGTTTTATATTTTGATTCGGCCATTCAGTTAAATCTCTAAATACTTTAAAAAAACCGATTTTCTTATTAAATAAATACTAAAAAAATGAATTTATCTAAATTGTTTATCTTTAAAATTAGTAAAGATAAAAATCTGATCAATAAAGGAGATGTCATTGCTTAAACTTTCAAGTTACTTATATAAACATAATCAACGTGACTCATTTAAGACCGTGGATACTTTGATCATCAAACATGGGTTCTATTTAATCTTTATAGGTATAAAATGTAAAAGCGTAAAAAGTAATTTATGGTCAAATGAAATATACACATATCTATATTAGTAAATAATTTTGATGGACATGACAAGTCGAATAGAAAACTGTCCTTTTGTTTCTTTCTTGATATTATCATTATTACATGTTGAAACTGAAGAAAAATCCCAACTTCGTAAAAGCTGAAGGAAAGATTTAAAATTTCATGGGGCAAGCTCAGCCCACTGCCCACCAAAATGCAAAAACAGAAGGATAAAATAATATTTAGCCCTTAAATTTGGTACTTTTTCTTTCTTGGTCTTTGATTCTTTTATTAACATTAAGCCCTAAATTTAGCAGCTTTTCTCAATCTAGTCCCAAGTGTCACATCATTACTTGATAATTTTTTAAAAATTTCAAATGCTTTTAAAAATTTATTGTGACATAATTTTAAAGTGTAACATATCATAACTTAACAAAATTTAAGTTTAAGGAGCAATTTGAAAAAAAAAATTACCAAGTTTCAAAATAAATAAAAAAATTTGACCGTAAATATCACTTAATCGTAAAACAAAAGGTTAAATCATTATTTGTAGTTTAAAGTTGACCAAAGCGTAAAAAGTAATTTATAATCAAATGGTTGTTGTTTGTCGTGCCAATGCGTATAAGTATATTGTTTCTTAATTCATATGGTGTGATTTTTTATTTTATTCATGAAAGTTCATTTAAATTTTCAAAGGTTTTGAATAAAAAAATTCAATCCTTTAAAATATATGTTTTATAGTGTTTCATATTATATAATTTATAACATATTAAAAAATAACTTTATACTAAATGTATAATATTATTTTAATGTAAACATTAAAATAATATTAAGATGGTTATATAAAAATTTTAGTAAATAAAAAAATTTAAAAAAATAAAAATTAAATTAAAAATAATAGAAATACATTTTTAAAAAATTTAAAAATAATATGAAAATAAGTTTAAATAAACCTTTTGTAAATATAAAAGGATTCAGATAAAATTATAAGTTAGGCGGAGCTTGAGCAAAGATTAAATATATTTAAACTATGCTTAGAGAGACAAATTCGACCTGCAGTAACTCATTAACATCTTTACCTGTCATAAATTATTTGAACTTGACTGCTCGGATGACAAATGTTGGATATCAGTGGTTTTAATTTTGGTGGGGTTATTATTTTTGTATTAGTCCACATCCTATGCGAGCTACCCACCAGGCTTAAACTTATTCGAAATGGCTCATTTTAAATAGCGATCTTATACTTAAATTGTCAATTGAAACAATGGTCCCTCCATAATTCAATTGTCACCACACCTAGCTTAAGGTCTTGCTTTATCTTGAGTCTGACCACAATTAGCCTTATGATAAGGATTGAGATCGACGAAGAAAACCAGTGGGTGTTAACACCTTCCAAAGAATGGTGCCTGAAGTGGACCTATCAGTAGGTCATCAAAAGCGCGAAAAACTTGATTGTGTCGTCTATGCTCTATTCTTTGCCAAGGTCAACATCACAACTCATGGTACCGTTGCAACTTAATTTAAATCTGATGGAGGGTACTTTCTGGAAATCGAAGAAGGGGACCTCGTGAAGGTGGGAAAGCGAATGCCCAAAGTGGTAAGAAGAGAACACCCCAAAAAATGTCAAAATCCATTGGAGGAGAGGTACTCCACTCAACTATGAGTATGCTTGTCGAAGGTTAGACCGACCGGTTGCACCGGTGCTCCAATTGGTGCCATAAAATGTTAACCGTTAAACAATTTAAGTTAATTTAAATATCTAATTTTATTATAATTTATAAAAAAAAAGGTTTTCTATTTATATTTGGTTATTTGTTGTGTTTGTTTTTTTTAATTCATAATTGATTTCAAATTCAATAAACTTATTTATAGGTCGAGCTACTGACTTGGCCCGAAGGCTTGCCCAAATAGTAGGAGGGTTTGGGAAAAAATTATAGGTCTAAAAAATGAGTTTGGACAAAAAAATAATACTCATTTAGAAAATGGGTCGAGTATTAGATAATATTTTTTTGGCTCGAGCTCTAACCGAATTTGTAAAAAAAAATTGTTATTATGCCGTTGTTTTCCAACTATTTTGCTACCATTCCACTATTATGTTGCTACTATTTTGTTGTTATTGATAAGATATTGTATAACTTTTGTTTTATTATTAAATTTGTTACTATTTTAGATACATTTGCCTGTTAAGTAGCACCTTATTTAAATAAGACTTTTTAAATTTATTTTCAATTTATTAGGAAAGATTTATTTTAATGTTCTTAATATTTTTGATGTATTATATATATTTTAATCTTTTTATATAAAAATAAAATAAATTTTTAATGCAAGTCAAACTCGAGTTTTGTATTTTTATCAGAGCTAAATTTAAGCAAAAATTTAGGCTAATTTTTGGAGCCAAACCCAATATAAACTTAAAATTAAATTAAAAAACCCAATATGATTAAAGAGCATTTGGTTGATTCTTTTAACCAAAACGTGAGTTTTTTGAGCGGCATATTTAGTTTTTAATGAAAGCAATCAACTTTCAATTCGTTAAATTTATTCCCAACATGCTTTAGGCCAACGAAAAAAAAATCGCGATAAATTCGGACATCAACAAAAATCTTGTGGAATTTTGGACAATGATACTAAAATTCAGATTCTTTCTCTTATATATATTTAGATTATAAAAAAATAACCACTAGTTTGTTATATCCTATTCGAAGCCGCCTCCTTTCTGTAAATACATTACCCCTTCAAATACCATTTCCGTAAATATAAATAATTCCATCCCTTCCAATCTTTCGTCATTCATTCGCTTTGCTTAGAAAGAAATTTACATTATTACTTTTTCATTCCTTTTTGAAACTCAAATCTTTCGTATCAATGACTTCCACTACAGTCTATGCCGCCATCCCAGCTGTTGCCATTGCTGTTGCCGGGATTTATTCTTTTGCTCGTCATTCAGAAGCCAAGGTAAATTTTTTTAATTATATTATTTTTTTGTTTTTGGTTGATGAGTCGGTTTTCAGATCCCAAATCAATATGAATTTTATAACGAAGTTGGTTGTTTGTTACTTATTTCATGATGGTTCTTTTTTTTTTAACTTGTTTAGGAATTCGGAGGCGCAGGGATTAGGAGGTCGATCGGGAGTACGCCGGCGAAACGAAACCAAAAGGTGAAGGACACACCACCGCCACCAAAGGTGGCGCCGCAGTTCGATGGGTTGAACTGTTTCGAAACCTTGGTGCGATAATATTAGCTTTTACGCTTTATTGAATCTGCGGTTGATGCGAGCTGGGAACTGGTGCTTCTTGTCGATTATGAAGATACTACGTACTTAGTGATTATATATTTCCTGTAGTGCAGGAAATTTATTCATTCTCCGGTTGTCCACTCAGTTTGGAAAATAAATTTGAAGAGTAGGAGGATTTAGATAAAATATAATATTTGAGAAATGGATTTAAATAAAATTTAAAATTAAATTTTTATATGAGCCAGACTTTAGTTAAAAAATTTTAGTTAACCTTTTGTTATAAAAAAATTATATTAATTATATATGTCAAATAATAATTATATGTTTTTGTTTTTGTTTTTATATTAAATAACTAACTCAAAAAAAAGTTAAAAGTTATTATCCAAAACTTAAAAAGAAACTTATCTAACTAAATAACATAACCCAAAATATATATTTAATACAATAAAATATTTATTTTATATATTTTTAATATAATAAAACATTTATTATATTTATGGTGGTATTTTTTAATATAAATATTTTAATGTATTTTTAATGTGTTAAAAAATTATTTTAATATTTTTAGTACATTTAATGTATTATATATATGTTTTTAAAAAAATTATAAATAAAAATTAATTTTAAATTTTAAATATAAATAGAGGTCAGACTCAGATTTAGTTTTCTTAAATTAAATTAAGCTTGGAAAAAAAAATTAAATCCAATTTTCAAATTAAATCAAACCTATACTTAAAAAAATTAATTTAAATAACTTGTAACAACCTACCATAACTCATTAACTATTACTTGCCTATTACAATGTTGCATTAGATTTATATATGATTACATCTGTGTAATTATTCAATTGAGTTATTCACTTTCGTTATTATTTTAACGAATTATTTGATAGATTCAATGATATGATGTGGTGTTGAGTTATTCACTTTTATTATTATTTTAATGAATTGTTTGATAGATTCGATGATATGATGTGGCGATAAATTTATACATTTTTATAAATTTAATTTTTTTTAAAAAAATTATAATTACAATTAATGTATTCATACATGTACTATAAAAATTATTTAACCAAGAATCAAAATAAATTTAAACATTTTTTTCATAAAACCTCAATTTTTAAAGCTTCCTCAAGGCAACGTCTCTTTCATCGATATCTTTATCTTGTTTAAACTAATATATATATATCACTTAAAAAAGAGATCAAGGATTCAAAACAATCTTCAAGATTCAAAGTGAAACAAAGTAAAAGAAAGGTACATAAAGTATGGATCTAAACATGATTTTGACTCATTTTGATTTGTAGTAATACATATTAAATCTCTTGTCCAAAATTCACGCCCATTAAATTTACAATCAGCATTTGAAAATCTCCGCCGTACTCCATGGAAGACTGAATCTTTAAAAAGAAAAAAGAAAAACAATAACATAAACAAAATTAGAACCAAAGAAGAAACATGGGAGGGAAGCATCAAGGATGAGAACTGACGAAGAAACACGATGGGTTATATATATATTTAACAGAGTAGAAAAAAATATAAAACTGCACGAACGCTGTACAGGGAGAAGCAATGAAATTAATTAGTTTTATTAATTTAAGATGTACATATGATTTTTTTTAATTTACGATTTAGATTCATGGTATGGTATCTAGCTAGTTTTCCAGGTAAGTGCTACCCAACATTATGAAATCTAATAAAGATGACATCTCCCCATCTCCAACATTATAATGATAAAAAAAGAAAATGACATGAAGGTCAAGATCCAAATGAAGCCTGGATGGTAGTGGTGGCAATTAATCATAATGACAATGTTCATTAGGTTACTGTTGACCCAAAACATAATGAATCAAAATTAATTCTTGAATTTCAGCATTTACAACTCTCCTTTCACACACATAACCCCCCCCCTTTCAAAATTTAATTGATTAACATAAAATACACCAGCTTTGCAGCTTATTAGCTTTGACAATCTGAAATCGTTCATAAGCATGCAATTAGTAGCAATGTACTATTATTATATTCTAGACCTTTGATTTGCTAGTTGCTATGCATCCCAGCATTTCTTTGTTTGCTGTGTATTACATATTTTTATGTTGCTCCTGTCTGTTTCCCTTTTTTTCATGGTATGGACGTATGGCTCTCAGAAATTCTCCAAAAACCTGAAAATTTAAAAACACACCAGCATTGGACACTTATACTCAAGTAACATAGATTCTTCGTCTATCAAAACATCGTTTGCAGGTGCTAATGGAAGTTCAAAGAAAAGCAGAAGTGAAAAGAAAGAGTAGTCAAGCGATGTTAAAGCTGGGAATGAAGCCTGTTACTGGTGTAAGCAGCAGGGTCACCATAAAGAGAGCCAAATAATGTTTAAATTCTCTGATTTTCTTTTCAAGTATGTGGACGTGATGAGTGGTAAAACATTAACCTAGTTTCTCTTGGATTCAGCTTCATCTCAAAAACAAGCTTTCATGAGGCAATATGCAAAAATAAAAAAATATATGTATATAAACTCTTGTATATTACAACAACTAAATAGATGTACTCATATCATAAACATCAGCACTCAAAAACATAGCTGCAGCCCTAACTAGGTACGATCCTCGAAAAGGGGGCAAAAAAAGGGTGATGTGCTACTGTTAACTATACACAACGCAATAAGTAGCATCAAGTTACAAGGCCTTTGGTGTGCTAATCAAAACTATAAACAAGATTAACATCACAGCTACCCGAAAACCAACAGCAAATGGTTTACGTGAGTGATGCACTGAAAACACCATTGACCACCGAGATGAAGTCTCTTTACGAGCTGAAACAATGGTCTTTGAACCCAAAACAATGCCGAAATCAGCATTACAACTGACAGTGATATCCTTTTCCACTACTTTTTCCTCCTGCAAGGACAACTTAATAAGGTTGGATACATATCTGGATTTGATAGCGGTTTTATACTACATCAGTCAAAAACTTCTTACCTTTGTAACAACTGATTTTGAATCATCTTCTATCTCTACATCACTCCGGTTATATATTGCATTGTCACAGTGAAGTGAGTGGACCTGAAGTTTACACTGCAGCCGTAGTCTTCTTGATGCATTACCCTGTGCCAAGGGGTTCTCAGAGTCCAGTTGACTTCGAGAAGGGCGAGACCTGGTCCTGATTCCAGTGATAGCACCATCAACATCACAAGATGTATTCATATGATTGCTAAATAATTCTCCATCACTATTTGGAACATTATAGAATGGCACTGTGCCAGAAAAGTAAACGTCCTGCATGCAAATTGGAATTCCACAATCTTGTGCGGTCCCTAGAGGAGGAACCCCGTTGACAGTGTCTGTCCCAAGCTGTAACAAAACGGAAATTCTTGATGTTAATATAAACAAAGGGTTTTACTTAATGGTTGAAAATGTAAATATGCATATCATATGAATGATCGTAATTCATACGAGCATGAGGCATAACACTTGAATGATCTTGATGCACTACAATGCTCAGTGGAAACTAGAAAGAGTATGATAAATGACATGTAACTAGTTTGCCTCTACTCACCAGCACTTGGGTCACTTCAGAACCAGATTCACTGCAAAATCCACCATCCTTGCCAATGGTCATGGTTGTATGGGTCTCAGATTCTGAATTCTTCTGACTACCAGTGTCATCACCATGGTAGTCATCCGAATTTTTAAGTATAGACTCCAGGAAGTTAGAAATATAAGGATCATTTTCGTTTGTGCCGTGTCCAAATTCCACATTGGAACAGTTTCCCACATGATCAAACATCCAAGGTGCCTGCTCTGCTTCAATCTGATTGTGTAATGGAGAAAATAGTGGCTCCATCATGGGATCGTAAAAATGATTCAAAGCTTCCTCAAGTAGATCCACCTGAAATTGAATAACATAAGTACTACAGAAATGGTGACAAAATCTAAATCAAAATACAGTTTTCTTGTTCCCTCACCTCTGCAGGGGCTATTTCAGCCACTTGGTCTATTTTATTATAATAATCATGGTTGTCACTATTGCCCTCGACTATGGGTGCAACAGCATTTGAAATCACTTCATCGGGCAAACTGGCAAGACATGTTTCACTGGTATCGCAGGCTTTCTCGGCTTCCTGTTTTACAGTAGGAGAGTCTTGAGGCACTTCTAACTCCGACACCATGTCTTCAGTAGGAGACAACACAGATGGATCAACTTCATCACCATTTATATCTTCAATGGTCTCATCTTGTTTCTTGAATAGACGACAAATTACAAAAGCATTCTGCAGGAAAAACGAAGAATACATGCAAGTAAAGAACTTCTGCTTGTACAAATTAGCAGAATTGAACTACCAATTATATGAATCAAAAACAGAAATTGATGCAAAGGGGATTCGAATTAGAATCAAACGAGAGGTATGAGAAAAGGAGGAACCTGTCCAGGTTTGGTACCATCAAGCTCATCGAGTGTAGTACGGTACTCATGCATAACCCAATTGGTTCGTTTTCCCCTTGGAGCCCTCCCGTTGTAAAACACCAGAGTTTTCTTCATGCCGATCAAGGTGGAGCCAGACTTGATCTTGCGGTCCTTACCCGTAGCTTTCCAGTAACCAGCATCGGTAGCCCTATTGAGCCTGTTGCCGGTTGGGTACTTCCGGTCGAGTGGGCAAAAGAAGAACCACTCCGGATCTTGGGTTTTTATAGCAGATAAGTCAGGCAAATCCCAGGGCTCGCATTTGCAAACATCAATTTCACGAATAATTTCAATCTCATCGTTTCTATTTCCGTTTATCTTAGACCGTAAATAAAAATCGATCAGTTCCTGGTCAGTCGGTCGGAACCGGAACCCTAATGGGAGTGAATTCAGTAAGAGAACACCCATTGCTAAAATGCTGCTAAAATGAAAAGTGAAGGGCCAAAAACATAGATTTTTAGGGAGATTTTCGAAACACCCAATAACTTTTTAATTATTTGTTGATGAAAAGAGAAGATTCAGAAAAAGGAAGAAACGGGAGATTAAATTAGTAGTTAGAAGGGTTTAGGGTAAGAGTTTAAATGAAAAGGAAGATGGCCCATTCGTCTATTCAGAGGATACTGTGAAGGAAAACGATAGGAAGGAGCTTAGAAATTCACCCTTTGATTACCCGCGCCGCGTTTTATACGCGGAATTTGTAGTTTGGATTTTGGTTACTTTTATTTTTTGGGTAAACTGCACACAAAGTCACAGATATTAAAAAGTTTACACTTTAATCATTAAATTTTAAAAATTATACGAGTAAATTCACACTCAAAAAAATAATCATTAGTAATTTTACGCTCAAAAAGTTACTTAAAGATGTTACTTTTATTTTTTAAAGCCTTCAGAATATTACGTGGTTAATATATATTATATATGATAAATAATGATTTAATTGCATCAACCAATTGTTAAATGACGTAATAATTTAGTGACTTAAATTAAATTTTTTAATAATTTAGTGATCATTTTATAATTTTTTAAAATTAAGTAGCCGAAATTTAATTAAGTAATATTAATTGTAATAATTACAACACTAATAAAATATATATTATACATTTATGAATACTTTATTTTATTAATAAAAATATGAAAATTTATCTTATACACTATCTGTTAAGTTTTTTTTTGGTGAATTATCTATTAAAGTTTTTTAACTATTCATAAGTGTCTTACAGAGTGTAGTATAAAAAATAAAAAATTAGATATATAAATAAATATGACATTTGTCACATCTATTAAATAATTACCCTAAAAATTAGGCATAATGAATTTTTTTGCCCTCCAACTTTATAAAAAAAATTATTTTTGTAACGCCCCGTACTCGAGACCTTCGCCGGAGTCGAACACGAGGTGTTAATAGACTTAATTCATTACTTAAACAGCTCAAATAATTTATTTTTAAAATTTCCAGACAAGCTGGCTAACTGCATCACAGTCGCTTTAAAAATCATATCTCAAGTTCCGAAACTCGAAATCCAATTCCATAAATTTTTCCTAAAACTAGACTCATATATATATCTAGTAATTTTTCTAGAATTTTTTGGTCGGGCCAATTAGTACAGTTTATTAGTTAAAGTCTCCCCTGTTTCAGGGTTCGACTATTCTGACCTCTGTGTATTACAGATCAGATATCTCCCTGTACAGAGCTTCAATGACTATGTCGTTTGTCTCTAATAAAACTAGACTCAATAATGAATCTGTACATATAAAGCATGACTTCTAATTATCTTTGTAAAATTTATGGTGAATTTCCAAATTCAGAATAGGGGATCCAGAAATTGCTCTGGCCCTGTTTCATAAAAATTTAAACATCTCATAAAATATAGCTCATATACCTGTTTCGCTTCTTCCATATGAAAATAGACTCATCAATCTTCGATTCCATAACTTATTCATTATTTAATTCCATTTATACTATTTTTAGTGATTTTTCAAATTCATGTCATTGCTGCAGCAATATTCTGTTTTAAGGCAAATTTCATCTTTTCATGAGTTGTTATGAACTAGATAACCTATTAAACTTCCATGATATCAAACATGATCTAAACTTAACCATCACCATGACTTATAAATATCAAACATTTTCTCAACCAATCATGGCCATATCATAAAATTATTTACACAAAATAAATATATTGCTATACATGCCATACTTAAGTTTTACAAGCCATTTACCCAGATGAAAGTCCTTTGGATAGTGTGATCGAACCTTCGACCCGTCCCGATTCCCGAGCTGGCTTGTTCAAAACTACAAGGAATGAAAAGGAGGGAGTAAGCATAAATGCTTAGTAAGTTCACATGCAAATAGCAAGTAGCATAACTATATAAGCAAACATAAAACATCATTTGCATAATCATCACCGAGATATTCATATCACATTTTCATTTATCATCTTACCATATTGTTGTTATATCGAGTTTTCAACCCGAGGGTTAAATACATACTTGTTCAAAGTATTCATTTCACAACACTTACCAATACGTCCTTTTCATCTTGAGTATTCCTCCATTTCAGTAGAACTTTACCCGTTGAACACATCGGAATATAATTCGGATACATGGAAAGTTTGCACATAAGTGCCACATATGTAGCCAAGCTACCATGTAACCCGCCCATAAGTGAACTCGGACTCAACTCAACGAGCTCGGGCGTTCGCATCCATAAGTGAACTCGGACTCAACTCAACGAGCTCGGATGCCTAGTTACATCTCTCGAACTCGGACTCAACTCAACGAGTTTGGACATTCGCATCCATAAGTGAACTCGGACTCAACTCAACGAGTTCGGATGCCCAAACATCCTAGTGACATGTCACTTGTATCCTAATGCATTCCTAAGGTTCAACGGGACCTTTTTCCCAATCATGTGTCTCAACAATCTCCTATGGAATGTCGATACCGATACTCGGTAGTATTTCACATTTCATTTTCCAAGTATATCACATAATTTGACATATTATCAAACAATTGTCACAAGTATGATATTTCACAATAATTATCATATCATTTAAATAACATAAAAACATTTAAAATAATAACTATGTTACCAACATTTACATATGAACTTACCTCGTATGCGAAAATGGCTACTTTTACCATTTCGTCCACAACTTGGTATTTTCCCCATTTTAGCTCGAATTTTAGTTTTCCTTGCTCTATCATTTAAAATATAGTCTAATTAGGACTCACATTATTCAAATTGACCCAAAATCATATTTTGACAAAATTATAGTTTTGCCCCTAAACTTTTGCATATTTACACTTTTGCCCCAAAGCTCGTAAATTAAACTTCAGCCTATTTTCTTATGTTTTATGACATGCTGATCATTCTTCCCTTCTATGGAAACATCAAATTCTCACTCTAACATGTACTTATGACTATTAGGTATTTTTACCGATTAAGCCCTTTTGCTAATTTTCGCTTAAAACCGAGTAGCACAAGTTGTCTAACATAATTTAAAACCTCATATTCTATCATAAAACACCAAAATACACAAATTTCACCTATGGGTATTTTTCCAAATATGAACCCTAGGTTGAATTATTGCTAGCATAATCGAGCTACCGGGACTCCAAAAACGTAAAGAACTTAAAAAACGGGGCTAGAATGGACTTACAATCGAGCTTGGAAGCTTGAAAAACCCTAGCCATGGTTTCTCCTTGCTATATTCGGCCATGGGGTTGAAGATGAGCAAAATTGGCTTTTAATTTTGTATTTTAATTTATTTTACCCCTAAATGACCAAAATACCCTTACTACTAAACTTTCCAAAAATTCCTTCCATGTCCTAATTTTGTGTAACACCCCCAAGCCCGAAACCGTCACCGGAGTCAAGCTTGAGGTGTTACTAAACTTATCTTACCTTTTAAACAACTCTAAACCACTTATTTTAATTTTTAGAATAAACTATTTTTCTGCGTCATGGTTGCTTAAAAATTCATTTCTCGGGATTCAAAACTCAAAATTAAGATCCGTAAATTTTTCCTGAAACTAGACTCATATATCTATCTACTAATTTTTTTCTAGAATTTTTTACTTGGCCAATTAGTACAGTTTATTAGTTAAAGTTTCCCCTGTTTCAAAACTCAACTACACTGACCTCTTCTTACTACGAGCCATGTTTCTTCCTGTAAAAAATTCATATGACTAAGACGTTTGTTTCTCTCAAAACTAGATTCAACAAGGATTCTAACCATATAAATTACACCTTCTAATTAGTTTTGTAAAATTTATGGTGAATTTCCAAATTTGAAATAGGGGATCCAGAAATCGCTCTGACCCTGTTTCACTAAAACTCAGATATCTCATAAAATATAATACCTTTACCTGTTTTGCTTATTCCATAAGAAAATATACATAATAAGATTTAATTTCATATATTATTCATCTTCAAACTATGTTTCTGCAATTTTTAGTGATTTTTCAAAGTTACGTTATTTCTGTTACTTGAATCTGTTTTTAGGTTACTTTCACATTTTTCATAATTTTCATGTGATAATCATCAATCAATCATACATATTAATAAATATGTATATCATCGGCTATTTTATTAGCTAATAACTAGCAAGTATTTACACATCATTCATTGTTCATATTATACCAAAAGTAGCTAAGTTTCTATACATGCCATACCCAAAACAAAACGTCTAGTTATACCGAGTTATTTCTTTGATAGTGTGATCGGCCTCCGGCGTTTCCTTCGATCCCCGAGTGACTAGATAAGTACTATAAGAAGAAGAAAATAAAGAGATTAAGCACTAGGCTTAGTAAGCTTACAAGCAAATAAATCACAACATTCAACATAATGGATAATTATGCATAATATCATCTAACATCATAAATTTCTTTACTTCTCAATTTGTATCTTCTTCTTTATTCCCTTACCTTCTTTCTTACCTGACCTTTCCTTTTTCATAAGTATAATCTACTTTTCCTTTGCTGTTAATTCACTGTAATTTAACTCGTATCCTGACCCGTTGAACCACTCGGAATACTAAGGATACTAGGGTCGTTCCTGTCTATCAATATCCTGCCAATGCCATGTCTTTGACATGGACTTACATGAATTATTCCTGTCTCCAATGCCATATATAATATGGACTTACATGGCTCAATCTTGTCTCCAAAGCCATATTTCTAATATGGACTTACATGGCTCATTTCTGTTCTGTCCTGTCAACTCTAATATCCTAACATTCCTAGGGTGCAACCGGGGCTTTCTAACACTTTTCCTCTATCACTCCACCTTAAATTCGACTTTACATATTTTCATAACATAAGTATATAAATGCTGGAAATTGACAATAATAATGTAAAATAAAAGAATATTGCATTTATTTACTGTAACTTACCTTGATACAAAATGTGACTAAACTTTACAATTTAGTCATTTACTTTTTCTTTTCCCCGATCTACTCTCGAATTTCGTTCTTCTTGATCTATAATAGAAAATTTAACTTATTTAATATTCAAATTTATTAAAACAGTCCTTGACCCAAACTTTTTCAAAATTATATTTTTACCCCTAAACTTTCACATATTTACACTTTTGCCCCTAAGGCTGTAAATTAAACTTCATCCTATTTTCTTATGTTTTATGACATGCTGATCATTTTTCCCTTCTATGGCAATATCAAAATCACACTCTAACATATACTTATGACTATTGGTATTTTTTTCCAATTTAAGCCCTTTTACTCGTCTTCACTTAAAACCGAGTAGCATAAGTTGTTTAACATAATTTAAAACCTCATATTCTATCATAAAACACCAAAATACACAAATTTCAGCCATGGGTATTTTTCCAAATATGAACCCTAGGCTGAATTATTGCTAGAATAAGCTTAATCAAGTTACCGTGACTCCAAAAACGTAAAGATCATTAAAAACAGGGCTTGGAATCACTTACTATGAAGCTTGAAAGTTGAAGAAACCCCAGCTATGGAGGAGAGCAAAACTCGGCAGAAACTAATTGAGAAGATGACCATTTTTGTGTTATTTTTCCCTATTTAATTCATTTAATATCCAAATTACCAAATTACCCCTCCTTACTAAACTTTCAAAAATTCCTTCCATGTCCTAATTTTTGTCCATGAACTTAAAATTGGTCAAATTGTTATTTAAACCCTCCTAATTAATATTCCAAAGTAATTTCATACTAAAAACTTCTAGAATGCTAGTTTTGCAAATTATTCAATTTAGTCCCTAACCTCAACTTAAGCACTTTATGCATGAAATTTCATCACAAAATTTTCACACAATCACGCAATCATACCATGAACCTTAAAATAATAATAAAATAAATTTTTCTACCTCGGATTTGTGGTTTCGCAACCACTATTCCGTTTAGGCCCTATTTTGGGATGTTACATTTCTCTCCCCTTTTAGAGATTTTCGTCCCGAAAATCTTACCTGTGAAGAGATTTGGGTACTGTTTTCGCATAGCCTCTTCGGGTTGCCATGTAGCCTCATCTACCCCGTGTCTATTCCATAGTACTTTCACAAGTGCAATACTTTTATTCCGTAATTGCTTTACCTCTCGAGCTAGAATCTTTGCCGGTTCTTCACCGTAAGTCATGTCTGGCTGAATCTCAACCTCCGTCTGAGAAATTACATGTGATGGATTTGAACAATAACGACGTAGCATAGACACATGAAATACATTATGAATCTTCTCTAACTCAATCGGCAAAGCTAACCGATATGCTAATGGTCCGACTCTCTCAATTACTTCAAACGGTCCAATAAAACGTGGACTTAGTTTGCCTTTCTTGCCAAATCTGAGAACTTTCTTCCACGGGGATACTTTCAGAAAAACTTTGTCACCAACTTGATATTCGATCTCTTTTCTTTTTAAATCTGCATACGACTTCTGCCTGTCTGAAGCTGCTTTTAAACAATTTCTGATAACTTTCACTTTTTCTTCTGTTTCTTTAACTAGATCAACCCGTAAATCTGGCTTTCTTTAAGCTCTGTCCAATATAAAGGTGTACGGCATTTACGTCCATACAAAGCTTCATAAGGTGTCATCTTCAAACTTGACTGGTAACTATTATTATAGGCAAACTCTACCAATGGTAAGTATTTTTCCCAACTACCTTGAAATTCTAATACACAACATCTAAGCATATCTTCAAGTACCTGAATAACTCTCTCTGACTGACCGTCGGTTTGAGGATGGAAAGCTGTACTAAAACTCAACTTTGTGCCCAAAGCCTCTTGTAATTTCTTCCAAAACCGTGAAGTAAATCTTGGATCTCTGTCTGAAATAATCGATAATGGTACCCCATGTAGCCTGACTATATCTGAAATATACAACTCCGCCAACTTGTCAAGTGAATAATCCATACGAACTGGGATAAAATGAGCCGACTTCGTTAACTTATCAATCACAACCCATACTGCATCTTTCTTTCTCGGTGTAAACGGTAATCCTGTCACAAAATCCATAGTAACTCGATCCCATTTCCATTTCGGAACTAGCACAGGCTGCAATAATCCTGAGGGTACCTGATGTTCGGCCTTTACCTGTTGACAAATCAAGCATCTAGAAACAAACTCTGAAATATCTCTTTTCATTCCTACCCACCAATACAATTTTTTCAAATCATTATACATTTTTGTACTGCCTGGATGAATAGATAAAGGACTGCTATGTGCTTCCTGTAAAATCTTCCGAATAAGCTCATCATTCTTTGGTACACATATTCTGTCTCTAAACATCAAACAACCATCAGAACCAATCCAGAAATCTGATTCTATGCTTGACTCACATTGAGCTCTTTTAGCTTGTAACTCATTATCATCTTTCTGAGCTTCACAAATCTCTTCAAGAAATACCGGTTTAGCTCTCAATTCAGCTAAAATAGAACCATCATCTGACATGGCTAAATTGGTATTCAAAGCTCGCAATTAAATAAAAGTTTCCTACTTAAAGCGTCAGCAACTACATTTGCCTTACCTG
The DNA here is from genome assembly GCF_007990345.1 of Gossypium hirsutum. Classification (NCBI taxonomy): domain Eukaryota; kingdom Viridiplantae; phylum Streptophyta; class Magnoliopsida; order Malvales; family Malvaceae; genus Gossypium; species Gossypium hirsutum. The sequence goes on from NC_053432.1 coordinate 79,044,037, forward strand.
GGTGATAATCAATCACTAACTCATAATCTTTAAGCAATTCCAACCATCTTCTTTGCCTCAAATTCAAATCTTTTTGGGTCATCAAGTATTTCAAGCTTTTATGATCGGTAAATATCCGGCACCTTTCACCATACAAATAATGTCTCCAAATCTTTAATGCAAATACAATAGCAGCTAGCTTTAAATCATGTGTCGGATAATTTTTCTCATGTGGCTTCAATTGTCTAGAGGCATAAGCAATTACCTTTCCTTCCTGCATGAGTACACAACCGAGCCCATTCAAGGATGCATCACTGTAACTCACAAATTCTTTACTCGGTTTCGGCTGTACTAAGATAGGAGCTTCCGTCAGCAATGCCTTTAACTTGTCAAAACTTTGTTGGCACTTCTCAGTCCATTCAAACTTAACATCCTTCCGTAGCAGTCTCGTCAACGGGGTAGCTATCATGGAAAATCCCTCCACAAATCGTCTATAATATCCGACAAGACCAAGAAAACTTCTAACTTCTGATACATTTCTAGGAAGCTTCCAATCAACAATGGCTAAAATCTTGCTCGTATCAACCTTAATACCTTCACCTGAGACAATATGTCCAAGAAAACCAACTTCTCGTAACTAGAACTCACTTTTGCTGAACTTGGCATACAACTGATTATCTCTCAGAATTTGTAAAACTGTTCTCAAATGCTCTGCATGCTCAGTCTCATCATGAGAATAAATCAAAATATCATCAATGAACACAACTACAAACTTATCTAAATACGATCTGAAAATTCGGTTCATTAAGTCCATGAAAATGGCAGGAGCATTAGTCAAGCCAAATGGCATCACAAGGAACTCATAATGACCATACCTAGTCCGAAAAGCAGTCTTCAGGACATCTGACTCTTTAACTCACAACTGATAGTATCCGGATCTCAAATCTATCTTGGAAAACACAGTAGCTCCCTTCAATTGATCAAGCAAATCATCAATTCTAGGCAATGTATACTTGTTCTTTACTGTTACCTTGTTAAGTTGCCGATAATCTATGCATAATCTCATCGATCCGTCTTTCTTTTTCACAAATAGCACTGGTGCACCCCATGGTGAACTACTGGGTCTTACCAAGCCTTTATCTGTTAATTCTTGCAACTGAGTTTTCAATTCTTTCAATTCCAACGGAGCCATTCTATAAGGAGCAATAGAAATAGGCGTGGTACCTGGAATCAACTCAATACCAAACTCAACTTCTCTAACAGGAGGCAAACCTGGTAGTTCTTCCGGAAACACATCGGGAAACTCACATACCACAGGCACTGATTCAATTTTCAATTCTGGATCTTTAGTGTTTAACACAAAAGCAAGATAAGCTTCATACCCTTTTCTCAAACATTTCTGAGCAGACATAACAGAAATTATGAGAAATAAACTATCTGACTCTTCTGAATTAACCCGAAGAATTTCACCATTTTCACACTTCATCTCAATGAATTTCTTTCCACAATTCACTATCACATCATGTGTAGTCAACCAATCTATACCAAGAATCACATCATACTCATCAAATGGCAATAGCATGAGATCAGCCGGAAAACAGTAGCCTCTAATCATTAAAGGACAATTTCTACATACTTTATCTACTAATACATGCTTGCCTAATGGATTCGATACTTTAATCACAAATTCTGTAGATTCTATAGGCATACTTATACTAGGCATCAATTTCATGCAAACATAAGAATGAGTCGAACCCGGATCAATCAGAGCAATGACATTAATATCATGTAGAGAAAATGTACCCGTAATCACATCGGGGGAGGATGCCTCTTCGCGTGCACGAATAGCATAAGTCCTTGCAGGGGCTCTAACATCTGGTCTCACAGCCGAATCTCTAAAGGTACCTCTGTTACTTGCTCCTACTCCCGGTTGCCTCGGTGATCTGCATCTAGTAGGAGCATTTCCGGATCTAGCACTCTGTGTTACTTCTCGGCTAGCCACTTCTGGACATTCTCGTACACAATAATCTGGAGCACCACATTTATAGCAAACATTTTCGCCTGCCCGACAAGGACCATAATGAAGTCTACCACACCGTGGACACCCTGATCTACCCTGTCTGACATTACCTACACTCGTAGTCGAGGTGGTCTGAGCCTTCGGATCCTTAAATCTGCTACCTCTATTCTGACTAGATTGCCCTGCCGAAAAGCTAGATCTGGTAGAAAACTCTTTGGGCCTCTTGGGTGTAGCCTGAAATGATCTGCTCATCTGTCTCTTCTTTGTATCTTGTGTCTCTATCTCAACTTTGCCTTTTCTTTTTAACAGCTCCTCTGCCTTACAGGCTCTCTCAACTAAAATAACGAACTCTTTTATTTCTAGGACACCCACTGATAGTCGGATATCATCATTTAACCCATCCTCAAACCTTTTACACATGATAGCCTCTGTGGACACACATTCTCGAGCATATTTACTAAGCCTGACAAATTCACGCTCATAATCGGTCACTGTCATAGTACCTTGTTTCAATTCCAGGAATTCCTTTCTCTTCTGGTCAATAAACCTCTGACTGATGTACTTTTTACGAAATTCCTCCTGAAAGAAATCTCAAGTGACCCTCTCATTTGGTACAACTGATACAAGTGTCTTCCACCAGTAGTAGGCTGAGTCTCTAAGAAGTGACACTACACATTTCATACATTCCTCGGGTGTACAAGATAATTCGTCAAAGACTCTGATAGTATTTTCTAACCAAAATTCTGCTATTTCTGCATCATCATCTTTTGTTGCTCGGAACTCTTCTGCCCCTTGTTTCCAGATTCTATCATCTGGTTGCTTTTCTCTTACCACTGTACCTGTGACTGGGGAAGCTTGAGCTACATGGGTAGCCTGAGAATCATGAGGGAGTGGAGGTCTAACTGCCGGATTCGTACGAACGAACTCGGAAAACAAATCATTCAAAGCTCGGAAGAGAGCTTCTCGAGTCACTCCTCCCTGATCAACTATTACTAGCCTATTCTCAGATGGCGCTGCCCCTTCTGTGGGAGCAGGCGCATTACTTTCTACATCATCATCACCAGCTCGTCCGGGATCCATTACTATAAAACAAAATATTTAAAAATCGTCAGGAGTCGTCACACTATCAAAATACAAGTATGGCATGTATAGCTAGACTTTTTCTCACACTAACTGTTCCAAGAACCGACTAAACCTGCTCTGATACCAATAATGTAACACCCCACGCCCGAAACCATAACCGGAGTCAAGCTTGAGGTGTTACTAAACTTATCTTACCTTTTAAACAACTCTAAACCACTTATTTTAATTTTTGGAATAAACTGTTTTTCTGCGTCATGGTTGCTTAAAAACTCATTTCTCGAGTTTCAAAACTCAAAATTAAGATCCATAAATTTTTCTGAAACTAGACTCATATATCTATCTACTAATTTTTTTCTAGAATTTTTGACTTGGCCAATTAGTACAGTTTATTAGTTAAAGTTTCCCCTGTTTCAAAACTCAACTACACTGACCTCTTCTTACTACGAGCCATGTTTCTTCCTGTAAAAAATTCATATGACTAAGCCGTTTGTTTTTCTCAAAACTAGATTCAACAAGGATTCTAACCATATAAACTACACCTTCTAATTAGTTTTGTACAATTTATGGTGAATTTCCAAATTTGAAACAGGGGATCCAGAAATCGCTCTGACCCTGTTTCACTAAAACTCAGATATCTCATAAAATATAATACCTTTACCTGTTTTGCTTATTTCATAAGAAAATATACATAATAAGATTTAATTTCATATATTATTCATCTTCAAACTATGTTTCTGCAATTTTTAGTGATTTTTCAAAGTTACGTCATTTCTGTTACTTGAATATGTTTTTAGGTTACTTTCACATTTTTCATAATTTTCATGTGATAATCATCAATCAATCATACATATTAATAAATATGTATATCATCGGCTATTTTATTAGCTAATCACTAGCAAGTATTTATACATCATTCATTGTTCATATTATACCAAAAGTAGCTAAGTTTCTATACATGCCATACCCAAAACAAAATGTCTAGTTATACCGAGTTATTTCTTTGATAGTGTGATCGGCCTCCGACGTTTCCTTCGATCCCTGAGTGACTAGATAAGTAAGTACTATAAGAAGAAGAAAATAAAGAGATTAAGCACTAGGCTTAGTAAGCTTACAAGCAAATAAATCACAACATTCAACATAATGGATAATTATGCATAATATCATCTAACATCATAAATTTCTTTACTTCTCAATTTGTATCTTCTTCTTTATTCCCTTACCTTCTTTCTTACCTGACCTTTCCTTTTTCATAAGTATAATCTACTTTTCCTTTGCTGTTAATTCACTGTAATTTAACTCGTATCCTGACCCGTTGAACCACTCGGAATACTAAGGATACTAAGGTCGTTCCTGTCTATCAATATCCTGCCAATGCCATGTCTTTGACATGGACTTACATGAATTATTCCTGTCTCCAATGCCATATATAATATGGACTTACATGGCTCAATCCTGTCTCCAAAGCCATATTTCTAATATGGACTTACATGGCTCATTTCTGTTCTGTCCTGTCAACTCTAATATCCTAACATTCCTAGGGTTCAACCGGGGCTTTCTAACACTTTTCCTCTGTCACTCCACCTTAAATTCGACTTTACATATTTTCATAACATAAGTATATAAATGCTGGAAATTGACAATAATAATGTAAAATAAAAGAATATTGCATTTATTTACTGTAACTTACCTTGATACAAAATGTGACTAAACTTTACAATTTAGTCATTTACTTTTTCTTTTCCCCGATCTACTCCCGAATTTCGTTCTTCTTGATCTATAATAGCAAATTTAACTTATTTAATATTCAAATTTATTAAAACAGTCCTTGACCCAAACTTTTGCAAAATTATATTTTTACCCCTAAACTTTCACATATTTGCACTTTTGCCCCAAGGCTCGTAAATTAAACTTCATCCTATTTTCTTATGTTTTATGACATGCTGATCATTTTTTCCTTCTATGGCAATATCAAAATCACACTCTAACATATACTTATGACTATTGGTATTTTTTTCCAATTTAAGCCCTTTTACTCGTCTTCACTTAAAACCGAGTAGCATAAGTTGTTTAACATAATTTAAAACCTCATATTCTATCATAAAACACCAAAATACACAAATTTCAGCCATGGGTATTTTCCAAATATGAACCCTAGGCTGAATTATTGCTAGAATAAGCTTAATCAAGTTACCGGGACTCCAAAAACGTAAAGATCATTAAAAACGGGGCTTGGAATCACTTACTATGAAGCTTGAAAGTTGAAGAAACCCCAGCTATGGAGGAGAGCAAAAATCGGCAGAAACTAATTGAGAAGATGACCATTTTTGTGTTATTTTTTCCTATTTAATTCATTTAATATCCAAATGACCAAATTACCCCTCCTTACTAAACTTTCAAAAATTCCTTCCATGTCCTAATTTTTGTCCATGAACTTAAAATTGGTCAAATTGTTATTTAAACCCTCCTAATTAATATTCCAAAGTAATTTCATACTAAAAACTTCTAGAATGCAAGTTTTGCAAATTATTCAATTTAGTCCCTAACCTCAACTTAAGCACTTTATGCATGAAATTTCATCACGAAATTTTCACACAATCATGCAATCATACCATGAACCTTAAAATAATAATAAAATAAAATTTTCTACCTCGGATTTGTGGTTTTGCAACCACTATTCCGTTTAGGCCCTATTTTGGGATGTTACATTTTGTCCATGAACTTAAAATTGGTCAAATTGCTATTTAAGATCTCCTAATTAATATTTCAATGCAATTTCATAATAAAAACTTCTAGAATGCAAATTTTTCAACTTATTCGATTTAGTCCCTACTTTCAATTTAAGCACTTTATGCATAAAATTTCTTCACGAAATTTTCACGAAATTTTCACGCAATCATGCAATCATATCATAGACCTTAAAATAATCATAAAATAATTATTTCTATCTCAGATTTTGTGGTCACGAAACCACTATTCCGACTAGGCCCAAAATCAGGATATTACAATTTTAGCCATCAAACTTGCATTTTTATCAAATCACCTCAAAATAAATGAAAAAGTTAACGTCTTCTAACTTTGCTAACGTGATACATATGTAGATTACTATGTAAATGACACACCAGCATTTCATTACTTAATTTAATTTTAAAATATTAAAAATATTTTATAATTTTTATACTTCTTAAACAATTTTAATAAATTTTTAAAATTTTTAAAAAATAATTAAATGCCAACGTGTCATTCATTAGCAATCCACGTGTATATCTAATCAGCAAAGTTAAAAAATATTAACATTTTCATCTATTTTAAATAATTTGACAATAAATACAAGTTTAAAATTAAAAAAGAGAAAAATTAAATAAAATACTAAAATATTACATATTTATCAAATTTGAAACTTTTTAAACTTGAACTATGACCCAACCTAATCCATAAGGACTTCTATTATATGCGTTAATGACTTAAAAGTTTTTGTGTGTACATGATTTTGACATAAAACAATATAACATTAAAATGGTATTGGATTAAAATGTTATGTCAAAATTTATGAAGATTAGGTGAGACCGTAAGAGTCTTTTATATGTTAATCAGTAGTTGAGAGTTAGTTATTTGTCTTATATATAAAGTAATTTTAAAACTCATGATCACTGTTTACCCTTAATAAGCCTATAAAATGCCTAACTTTTATTTTCTTTGCAAATCACTCCAACCACTTTTATTTAACAATCATAAAATTTTAAAATAGGTGATGATAACTGAAATCAGGGGCATAATAAGGGGGTTGACAAGGCCCCGATCCCGTTAAAATAAAAAAAAATTATTTAGGTTACTTACAATTTTTAAAAATTTAAATTAATAAATATAAAATTTCATTTTAACCCCCTTAAAAATGTTAAATTTTAATTTATTCTTTTAAAAAATATAAATATTAAAAATATTAAAAAATAAGATTATTTAATTTCCGCCCTAAATATTTTTTCTTGTTAGGCCGCTGATTCAAATGTGCGTTTCAATTCGACCATTCATTTCATTTGTAGAGCCCATTTTCACTCCGAAACCTGAAGCCAAACCAAGGAGCCGACATGGAAGAAAATGTGGAGAATTAAGTAATCTATCCAATAAAGCTTTGAAATGTGGAAAAAATTGTCATACTTTAAAAGCGTGGCTTCTACACAACTTACGTGGCTACCTAGGAAAGTGCAACGAACCTTACATCCCCATTGAATTGATCCGCTGTTTTTTTCTTTCTTCACTTTCTCTTTTTATTTTATTTTACTTTTTCTTCTAAACGAGATCTTTTATAATATGTTCTTGGGATAATGGCACATATGTCCCTATACTTTAGTGTATTTTTTTAATATGACATTTGTACTTTTAAAATATTCAATTTGATACTTAAAAGTTTTAGCTGATAATTATTTGGTACATTGACTGTGTAAAATTTTAACTCTATAAGTAAAATTGAAATAAAATTAAAATTTTGTCACATGTTATACTCATTTATTTTTAAAGTTTTTAAATGCAACTTAAAGATATATAACAAAAATCTTAACTCCATTTGTGAAATTAAAAATTTCCATTATTAATATACCAAATAATTATTATTAATCTAATATGTAATTCTAACTATGTCAATTTTTTTAATGATGTGACATGCATGCCAATAAAAAAAGGCAAATATCTTTTTTACTTTTGACGAAATAGTTTAAGGGTATTTAAATAATAAAATTTTAATGTAATGCTTTTACTTTCAAAATGTCTAATATTGTATCTAAAGTATAATTTTCGTCTATTAATTTGGTATCTCTTCCAAACGGGATTAATCACTAATGTCTATTGATTTGGTACCTCCTCAAAACGGGGTTAATTACTGACATATTTGATACGTGGCCCAATCATGGGCTATCATGTGGCACTGTGACAAAAAAAATCAAAAATCAAACTTAAAGAACTTGAAAATAATTATACCAATTTTTAATTTAAAATTGAAAAATTTAGAACTTATTATTTTTATTGTAAATTTTCCCTGCATTTTTTTGAGTAATTAATTTCCATTTTCTTTTCCTGATACCCTTATATTCTTCCTTCCACAACCACGCCCCTGCCTCCGCCAGCTACGGTGACCGGCCTTCTTTTCAGCCCGACAATGGCACCTAAGTGTCTCCAAACTTCCAGTTCAGCAAGACAGCACACTCCCATGGTAAACCCACCAAGACTACAAGTGAAAAATTGTTTTTATTTTTATTTTTATTTTTTTTATAGATAAAAAAAATTATTAAACTAATTTCTTAAAATTAAAATTAGGCTTACAATTATAATTATTATATTTAAGAAATAATTTACTAACTTTAATATAAAACTCACTTTCTTAACTTTTTTTTTTGGAAAATTTACTTTTAACTTTTTGTATATAATAATAGTTAGATGAAACGAATTAGTCTATATAAACACTAAAATAATTAATCTATCATTTTATTAAGATTATTTTTAAAACATATATATTTGTTCATTTAATTTAATTTAAATAAAATAAATTCTATGCGGAAAACTCAAACCGAACCCAATTATATCATTTGAATGATAACATCAACCCGAAACAGAACTAAATAATACAAAACCTGAATCCAACCGCATATATTAGTTGGAATCAATTTTTCGATATTTCAATTTCTCAGTACTAATTCACACTTTTTTTGCGGTCTTTTATGAGATTGGCTCATATTTGGGCCCAATTATTTAACCTTAAAAAGGAGACCGTCAACAATGGCTGAAAAGACGTTTCAGCAAAAAGCCCAATCTTGAATAAATCCAAAACTTAAAACAAAACAGGAGAAAATGGATGTTGTAGGAAATGTAGATCAGGGTCAGGCAACAATTCCAAAGCCTTTTCTTTCTCTTGGTACTCGAGGAAATTACATTCGGAAGTTGTGACGAAATGGAAGGAGGAAAAGAGCAAGGAATGTTGGTGGTAACCAGGTTGATGGCTCAACAAAACCCACTGGAGCAATTGCAAGCCAAGTTCAAGGAAGTTGAGAACGGGTTCAAGCTTGGCTAGACAAACAGTCCATGCCAGTCGAGGCGGCCGTGGTAACCGCCACAGGCGCCGTTCAGGGTGCTGCTATTGGTGCTTTAATGGGCAACCTCACCAAAGATGTTTCCTCTTCTTTTCCGACTCCTCCTCAGGCTTCCCTCAATCATCAGGCAATGGCTTCTCTCAAGCAAGCCCAGGTCGTTTTCCTTTTTTATTTTGGCTCTACTTTCATTTCTTATCTGCAATCATGATATTTTAAAGAACTGTAATTTCCACATATCGAAAAAGAATATGCATTAATTGTGAAGGTTCGGTTTTGGGGAAGACCATGTTCTTAGTGCATGCTAATTGAGTTCTGTTGACTAGTGTTGTTTACGAGGGATTAAATCACAACTTACAACCACTGAAGGGTTTTCTAAGTAGCATTTAATTATACATGTTTACTTTGATTACAGGCTCTATCAGGAGCTCCCTGGGTACAAGCTCGTAATTTTGCTGTGATGACTGGTGTCAATGCTGGCCTAGCTTGTGTTATGAAAAGATTGAGAGGGAAGGAGGATGTTCAATCTAGGTGGACCCTTTTAATCCTGATTTTCTTTATCTTCATTGTTTTTTCATTCTGTTGTTTTACAGCTGGTGGATATTGTTAGTTCAATCGGAATACGACATGCTAACACATGCATACAGTACAATTGTTTTTCTTTGTGTATTGTTGTTTGATTATGCTGTTTCAGAGAGATACTGTTGAGATGGGAAGAAAATCTTTGTCTTTTTTTGAGGGCCAAATCAGTCTTAGCTTACAAATGTTATGGTCAAACAGGTTTTTCCAGACCATGGAAGTGTTACGGTCATGTATCTGTGTTGGCTTTTTCTCTTTTGCTTTGGTCTAAAAGTAGCAAGTTGGATTCATTAACAAAGTAGCAAGTTATTCTCATTTGTTCCTCTGGTTTGTTGTCAAGCCATAATGTGAAGGCATTTTTCTCTTTATTTTTCCCTAAACTCTCAACTTGTTGTCTTTCCACCTTCTGGAACCAACTTAATTTCCATTTCTAGTGAAAATAGCCTGAAATTTGCCTACGTGGAGATCATGGTCCCTTTATTATTTTAATCTCTATGCATCTAATGACTAGAAACTCATCTGCAAATATTTTAAATGGTTAGTTAGAAAGGTGATCAAACATTTTAACTGGTACAGCTAGAAGGTGATTAACTGATTATATATTTTATTTTGTAGCAATTCTGATAATAGTGAAGAGCTTGCCATTTCGAACTAGCTTATTTTCCTTCAATGTAGAAACTTGGAGGTGCATTTATTGATGACAAACAGACACTAGCTTCTTTTTTTTTTTCCTCATTTGTGTAGATTCCACCTTTCACCCCACTTCTATGTTCTGCTTACTTGACCTCCTCTCTCCCATCATAAAGTAGAATTGCAATATAATTTATGTTTTGTTGAGCGTTGTAGATATTTGAGTTAGGTAAGCCGAAGATGAATAGATGATCAAAGCTTGTTGTTTGAATAAAGAACTGTAGACTTCATTTGTTTGTTTTAATATTGGTTGGCTTTATACCTTTGGTTTTCACAGTTGTTTAACGTAAATGTTCTATTATTGCAGCATGGTGGCGGCTTTTGGTTCTGGGGCCATGTTTTCTCTAGTGAGTGGCATGGGCGGCCCGAATCAGGCTGCAAATGCAGTCACTTCTGGACTTTTTTTTGCGCTCTTTCAAGGCGTGCTTTTCCAGGTTAATCAATCATCTCGTTATGCCAATCGATGTCATCATCTTGTTTTCAGCCATTTCCAGTTACTAACTGCTTAAAAAGCTGTGAATTTGATGTGCTGGAATTTGCTGAAATTTCTTTATCAATGAGCTTCTCAACTTAGTTTTCCCTTTTGACATTTGAGTATTCTGAATGAGTAACACTTCAAGATAGTGCTTTACTGGCCTGTAGTTTCTTATCTAACAGCTGTTTTTACGATTATTCAGTTTGGACAAAAGTTATCACAACCACCTGTCGAGGACATGTACTATTCCCGAACAAGATCGATGTTAAATAGTCTCGGGCTCCAGAACTACGAGAAGAATTTCAAGAAAGGCTTGTTAACTGATAACACATTGCCTTTGCTCACCGATAGGCAAGTAATTGGAGATTTTATTGTAACTTAACTTTCTGAGTAGTATTTTATGAACAGTGTCTATGCATATATTCTGATGGCCTTGAAATTGTCTAATGTGTTCCAGTGCACTTAGAGATGTGAAAATTCCACCCGGACCGAGGCTCCTTATTCTCGATCATGTTCAAAGTTTTAGCTCCACCTTCTAAGAAGGGTAATTATGACTGTCGAACTTGATCTCACTTTCATCAGGTTTGTCGTCTCTAGAGACCCAAAATTGAGAGAGAAGTGAGGAAGCCGTGGGTGAAGTTTGATCATCAAAGTCAGTTCATCATAAGGGGCGTTTTCATATATCTCGGAAACTACAGAGAAGGGGTGTGTTTTTTGTTTTGTTTTCATTGAAATGAAATTGTTTTTGTCATTGTTTTGATATATCTCCATACTAAACATAGGATGATATATTCAAGAGCTTGAATGCAACAATTTTGATATTTGCATATACGGATAAATACTTATATCCCACACCCCAAGTCTTATTCATATACGAATATCCAAGTATGGAGAGATATGAGACTCCTCGTACATAGAAATCTTGAAAGAAAATTAAACACACAGATAGCATCGAATGTATACTTTTATATGATTACCCCATGAAACTGCTTGATTAACTACACCCTCATAGGCTCTCAGCCAATACAAATGTCGTCGGAATATTGAAATTTCAAGAAATTTGGGTTCTGCAATCAATGAATATTCTTCCCTTGGAATAATTAACTTCTTATAATAACTCTGGCATTGTATATGAATAAAGATGAAACTATTCGAGTTATATTTTTACGATGAAACCATGTGACTTGTGCACACACATGTATTTATACATTGTGATCAAAATCAGCTATATTACTATGTAAGAAATTAAAATGAAAATATATGATTAAAATTCTATTCGAGAAGGTGGCAAATACATCAATCGTATCGAAATATTAATATCTATTAAAGGATGTCAGTATATAAGTGGGTCGTGGATATAGAAGGAAGGAAAGAAAGCAACCTATACCCAACGTGTTGCGCGGAAGCGTGTGAAAGAGTAAAATTATTGTACTGAAAAATCACACTAAGTTCAATTCCCAGGAAAGAGAGGTGGATCACGAGGATCGCTTACATACCAGATCTTTCCTAGCCAGAATATTCCTCTATCGTAATTTAATAGCACAATAAATCACTACAATGACACTTGCAAAATATGCAGAACAAAAATAAAGAACACTAGAATTTTAACGAGGTTCAGCAAATTTTGCCTACGTCCTCGGGCACTACCAAATATATTTCACTCCAAAAATACAAGTGAAAGTTTACAAATAGGGAGAGAGAACAATTGCCTTAAGTAGAGAATGGCAAGTGTGGGATGAAGAAAGTAAGAAATGGTTAGGCCTATTTATAGTTGAGGTTCAAGGATCAACTTGCAATGTCCCTATACAATTAGGGACCAAAATTGCAATTATCCCATGCCAACTTTTAACCCAACTTGCCAACCAATTTTACTTTCTACTTTCGGTGCCCACCCTTTTGACTTTTCAAACAATGGGTGGGTTCCACTAATCTCCACCTTGAAGATTTGATTAGGATAATCTTATCTTCACACAATTCTTTCTGCCTTTGACAACAATACTTGATAGTGCCTTCTTCAACTGTTAAACTTGCAGGATATTAATCAAGTTCAAACAATGTTCGAACTTGGTTGCTGTTACCACCTTGGTCATCATGTCTGCGGGATTATTTGCAGTCTTGATCTTCTGAAGACAAATTTTCTCCTCTTCAATAATTTCCCGCACAAAATGGAATCGTACGTCGATATGTTTTGTACGTGCATGATAGACTTGATTCTTTGCTAAATGAATAGCACTTTGACTATCACAATACACGTTAATATGCTCCTGAACCAACCCCAAGGTTTTAGCCATACCTTGTAACCAAATAGCCTCCTTTACAGCCTCTGTTACAGCCATGTACTCGGCTTCTGTGGTTGACAATGCAACTGTAGACTGTAGTGTAGACTTCCAACTTATTGGTCCTCCAGCAAGTGTAAACACATAACCGGTGGTTGATCTTCGCTTGTCCAAATCACCAGCATAGTCAGAATCAACGTACCCAATAACACCTTTACCAAGTGTATTATCCTGCTTGAACAGTAATCCAACATCCACGGTCTTCTGAATATACCGTAGAATCCATTTCACAGCTTGCCAATGTCCTTTTCCAGGATTATGCATATACCTGCTCACTATACTAACTGCCTGTGAAATGTCGGGTCTTGTACACACCATTGCATACATCAAGCCACCCACTGCATTAGAATACGGAACTTGCAACATGTATTCTCGTTCCGTATTCGTCGAAGGAGATAGTTGTGCAGAAAGCTTGAAATGAGAAGCCAACGGGGTACTTACAGGTTTGGTCTGCTCGTTCATGCCAAACTGCTGTAGTACTTTCTTCAAATACTGCTTCTGAGACAAGCTAACTCTGCCATGAGCTCTATCTCTACATATTTCCATGCCAAGAATCTTCTTAGCTTCACCTAGATCTTTCATCTCAAACTCGAGATTGAGTTGAGTCTTCAATCTCTCAATCTCAACTTTGCTCTTAGATGCTATCAGCATATCATCAACATATAAGAGCAAGTATATGAAAGTTCCTTCTTGTAGCTTCTGAAAATATACGCAATGATCAAATTTACTTCTTGTGTACCTTTGCCCTTTCATGAACTGATCAAATCGCTTGTACCACTGCCTCGGAGATTGTTTCAATCCATAAAGCGACTTTGTCAGTTTGCAAACCCAATTTTCTTTATCAGCAACATTGAATCCATCAGGCTGAGTCATATAGATTTCCTCTTCCAAATCACCGTGTAAAAATGCTGTCTTCACATCAAGCTGAACTAGTTCAAGATCGTATTGCGCAACCAAGGCTAGCAAAATTCGAATAGACGAATGCTTCACAACTGGAGAAAACACTTCATTGTAGTCTATTCCTTCTTTCTGAGCGTAACCCTTTGCTACCAATCTAGCCTTGTATCGAATTTCATTTTTACCAGGAAATCCTTCCTTCTTTGCATATACCGATTTGCATCCAATTGCCTTATTTCCCTTGGGCAGTCTCACCAACTCCCAAGTCCTATTTTTATGAAGAGACTGCATTTCTTCATTCATAGCTTGCTTCCACTTTACACCATCAGAGTTACTTATTGCTTCTGTGTAAGTGGAAGGAACATCATCATCTGCAATTGGAAGTGCATAGGCCACCATATCATCAAAGCGAGCAGGCTTACGAATCTCTCTTCTTGGCCTCCTATATGCAATTGAATCTTGTTGCTGTAGAAGTTCTTGGGTCGAAACTTCTTCATCATTTGTTCTTTCAATATTAGCTAGATCATCATTAACCTTTTCAAACTCCACCTGCTGCAAAGTACTACTGGTTTTGTCATCCTTTTGTGAATCCTCGTTCTTCATCATGGTTGATTCATCAAAAGTTACATCTCTACTGAAAACAATCTTCCTTGTATCAGGACACCAGAGACGGTATCCTTTTACACCACCAGTTATACCCATGAATAATGCTTTCTTTGCTCTTGGGTCTAACTTAGATTCTTTTACATGATAATATGCAGTGGAACCAAAAACATGTAAAGAATCATAATCAGTAGCAGGTTTACCAGTCCACATCTCCATAGGAGTTTTTCCATTTATTGCAGCTGATGGCAATCGGTTAATTAGATGGCACGCATATGTAACTGCCTCAGCTCAAAATTCCTTGCCCAATCCAGCATTGGACAACATACATCGAACTTTCTCCAGTATAGTCCGATTCATGCGTTCTGCCACCCCATTCTGCTGTGGTGTATCTCGAACAGTGAAGTGTCGCACAATGCCCTCATCTTGACATACTTGTAGAAATGGATCATTTTTGTACTCAGTACCATTATCTGATCGAAGTCGTTTGACCTTTCGACCTGTCTGAGTCTCCACCATCTTCTTCCACTTCAGAAATGCATCCAAAACTTCATTTTTTCTTTTCATTAGATACACCCATACTTTTCTTGAATAATCATCAAGAAAAGTGACAAAATAGTGCATACCTCCCAAAGAAGCCACTTTGGTAGGTCCCCACACATCACTGTGAACATAGTCCAGAATTCCTTTCGTATTGTGAATTGCTGAACCAAATTTTACCCTCGTCTGCTTGCCCAGAACACAATGTTCACAGAATTCCAATTTGCAAGAATTTGCACCTTTCAACAAGCCTTGCTTCGCCAAAGTCTGCAAAGCTTTTTCACCAGCATGTCCCAATCGTCTATGCCATAACCTGGTAGCCTCTGAATCTGCATCTTTCGCAGAAGCTGTTGATGTTGATCCAATAACTGTACTTCCATTTAAATAGTACAAGTTATTTCTTCTAGTGCCTTTCATCACCGTCAATACCCCAGCTACTACCTTTAGTAATCCATCTCTCAAAGTGATTGTGAGCCCTTTAGATTCTAGGGCCCCTAATAAGATGAGATTTTTCTTCAAGCTGGGTACATAGCGAACATCTGTCAGAACTTGGATTGAGCCGTCATGGTTCTTCAATTTGATTGTACCTACACCCATTGTCTTACAGGCACTATCATTGCCCATAAAAACAACTCCACCTTCTAGTTCTTCAAGACTAGAAAACCAGTCATTATTAGGACACATATGGTAAGTACATCCCGAATCCAATATCCACTCATCCGTTTGACATGCCATTGCCATGCCAACCAAGCTAAAGTCTGACTCCTCATCATGCTCCGCTACACATGCATTAGAAATAGACTTGCCCTTTTTTAACTTAGGACAATTCTTTTTCCAATGCCCTTTCTCACGACAAAAGGCACATTCATCTTTGGCGGGTCTCCCTTTGGACTTACCCCTTCTACCAGGTTTGCTGCTGTGTGAACGACCTCTTACTGTTAAGACTTCTGCAGTTGTATCTCTGTGATCTCTTTTATCTTTCTTTCGAGTCTCAGATCTATACAACGCACTACAGACTGCATCAAATGTGATTGAATCTTTCCCATGAAGCAATGTGGTGGTAAGATGATCATATTCATCAGGAAGGGAATTCAACAACAATAATGCCTTGTCTTCATCTTCAAATTTCTCATCCAAATTTAGCAAGTCTGCTAAAATTTTATTGAATGAGTTCACATGGTCATTCATCGACATACCGGGTGCATACGTGAACCGAAAAAGTTTCTTTTTCATATAAAGCCTATTTTCAAGACTTTTCGTTAGAAACTTTTCTTCCAATGTATCCCACAGCTTCTTCGCTGATGTCTCCCTCATGACGGAGTACTTCTGCTCTTTGGCCAAACATAGGCGGATTGTACCACACGCCTGTCTATTGATCTTGGCCCACTCCTTGTCATCCATCTTGTCAGGTTTTTCTTCAAGGGCTATATCCAGCTCTTGCTGACATAAGACATCCAGGATCTCACACTGCCACATACCAAAATTATTGGTACCGTCAAATTTCTCTACTTCAAATTTTGCATTTGTCACAGTAGTCCTTGCTGATGACGATGCTGCTGCCATTTTTCTCCTCAATCCCAACTACTGTATACGTGAACAGTACCGTATACGTGAATAGTGTCGTATATGTGAATAGTACTGTATATGTGAATAGTGCCATATACGTGAATAGTACCGTAAAAGGTCGTATTCTCCAAGTACGAACCTGGCTCTGGTACCAATTGTTGCACGGAAGCGTGTGAAAGAGTAAAATTATTGTACTGAAAAATCACACTAAGTTCAATTCCCAGGAAAGAGAGGTGGATCACGAGGATCGCTTACATACCAGATCTTTCCTAGCCAGAATATCCCTCTATCGTAATTTAATAGCACAATAAATCACTACAATGACACTTGCAAAATATGCAGAACAAAAATAAAGAACACTAGAATTTTAACGAGGTTCAGCAAATTTTGCCTACGTCCTCGGGCACTACCAAATATATTTCACTCCAAAAATACAAGTGAAAGTTTACAAATAGGGAGAGAGAACAATTGCCTTAAGTAGAGAATGGCAAGTGTGGGATGAAGAAAGTAAGAAATGGTTAGGCCTATTTATAGTTGAGGTTCAAGGATCAACTTGCAATGTCCCTATACAATTAGGGACCAAAATTGCAATTATCCCATGCCAACTTTTAACCCAACTTGCCAACCAATTTTACTTTCTACTTTCGGTGTCCACCCTTTTTAACTTTTCAAACAATGAGTGGGTTCCAATACAACGCAATAGATGCGAGAGCAAGGAAGTGGGCCAAAAAGATTGGTGGAGAAATGGATGAGGAAGCCACTGTCACTGTGCAGTTACTTGGAGGCAAAGGCAGATATGGCAATATCCCGTTGTTTGTTTTTATAAAATGATGTGGTTGGTGCGCTGTTTATATTAATGCACGCCCCTTGGTTTTCCCCCCAATGGAAGTTTCTGGTATTAGTACTGGCCATGGTGGCCCTCGTGGCTGCTCCACTCCACAAATCATATGTGGACCGTATTTGTCTCAATCTCCACACTCTCTGACACGTAATTATAAAGTTACTATAAAAAAATCATAGTGATTGAAATTGGATTGAATTGGAGATTAGAATAAAAAAATTAATTTATAAATAGATTGAATTAAATTTTATAATTTTTTAAATGAAATTAGACTTACAGTTGAATAAAAAATCAGTGACTTGATAATCAAATTATAATTTAAAAATACAATACGTAGTAAAAAGTTTTAACCGGAAAATTGCATTTAAAAAATGTATATATATAGTCTAAGAATTTTAAGTATTTCACATTATTGCCATTATTAAAGAAATAAAATGTGAAAACAGATTACATAATAAAATCAATTTTAAATTAGTATTAACTAATTTTGTTTGGGTAAAAATTTTGAAATATCATCCTGTATATGTGTGGACTAACTGGTAAAAGAAAATTAATTTATAATTTTTTTTTATAATTACATGAAAACAAATATAATCGTTAATTTTAAAATATTAATGCATTGAGACGTAGCGATATGTGGATGGCTACAATAGTAATAATGTTGATATAAAGGGAAGGATTGCTCTCTCCCTTCCGATTTCAAGTAATACTACCAAATTAAAAATCAGCAGTGTTTTGGAGTGCCCTCTTCTATAAGCTTATAGACCTTTCCCTGGGGTCCACCTTGTCTGAAAACCTCAAAAACACACTGTTAGAGTCCATCGCCCGTAGTTAATTAAAGAAAGACAAATGGCTATCTCTATGATTATGAGAGAGAGAGAGAATATGAATGAATGGCCGGCCATCGTCTCATAACATCAATGCATTCATACATTCTGGAAAATGGTGGAAGATGCTTCTTTAGATTTCACGTTGCTTACAATTAATTAATGTAGAATATATTCTATAGTAAGTTAGTGAGAAGGGAGGTGATTATTACTGCTTACGAATGAAAATTAGTGAAAAGAAGGGCCTTTTGGTTAGAAAAAGGGTCGGTCCAAGTCTAAGACCCCACCAGAATTTTTAAACAGCTAAAAGCATTTAATAATTGCGACAAGGGAATTGTGAAACCTCCAGTGCACGTATGCATTTTTGGATGCTAAATTATGGTTATAAATCCTCCTCTCTACTCCCCACGCAATCATTCATTCTCTCCTTTTTCTTTTTTTATCCGAAGCCAATACCCCCAGAATTTTCATAAACGAAATGAGACCGCAGCCGCAGGCGACCGGTGAGCGCCTGGTGCGGTTGTCCCCGCAGCTTTCGTCAGGGGAACCAGAAATGTCTTCCACTTCAACGTCTACGTGTAGCCCCCATACTTGCAGGTGGCGGTCTTACCCAAAATCGAATGACTTGGAAGCTAATGTAGCCACGGTGTTGATCATTCTCTTTTGTGGTTTAATATGCTCTTTGGCTCTTAACGCCGCCATCCGCTGCTTCCTGCGTGGCAGTGAGGGTCGCCGCCCGCGTCATTTCCGCAACGACATTGCGGAAGCAGATGAAGAAGTTGAGCAGAGAAAGCCCGTGGGGGAGGCAGGTGCGGCACTCATGGTGGCGGCGCCGACGCTGGTTTACACGAGTGGGATGAAGTTGGCGGGAGCGGAAGCTGAATGCGCGATTTGCTTATCTGAATTCGTAGAGGGAGAGGGAATTCAAGTGTTGGCAAAGTGTAACCATGGATTCCATGTACAATGCATCCAGCGGTGGTTATCTTCCCACTCATCTTGTCCTACTTGCCGCTGTAGTTGTCTTTCCCCACCGCCGTTATCGGAAGAAACCACCGAAAACAGTTCACAATCGACGATGCCGGAGCCGGAACCATAGCATATATCTTTCGCTGCTCTTCACAGCGTATGTATGTAAACTGTTACATTTAACAACAGTACAAATGATCGTTGGTTGAGCATAAGCAATATTCCTATCATTTATTCTTCATATTGGAGATAATTTTGGCATCTACATATTAGAGCTGCCCTTATTCCCTTTTATCTTTTCAAGGGAGAAGCTCTTCCGTTCTTGTTTTTATTTATTTATAAAGCTCGAATTCCAAATTTTATTCTTCCCTCAATTTGTAATCTAACCAAAGAATAAATGGTTTTTAAACAATCGATTTTTATTTTTTTTAGACCAAATCCAAAAGATTTAAATAAAGGGTAAATTATAAAAATAGCTATTTTTTTTGCCTAATTATATTTTAGTCACTTATGTTTGAGATGTTATGTTTTAGTCACTTATATTATCGTTTCGTTATGAAGTAATTACTTTGTCGTTAAGCTCCGTTACCTCCCTAACGACAATCCTACGTGATAGTCCAAATGAGTTTTAAATGCCAACTTGGATGTCCAATTGGGATGGGAATAATTTTTCAATCAAAATGAAAAAGAAAACTAAAAGAAAAAAGAAACGAACGGTTTTTTTTTCATTTTAAAATGTAATTAATTTAAATTTTTTAATTAATTAAATTTATTTAATTAAAAACTTATTCTCATCTCAATTAGACATTCAAGTTGGCATTTAAATCCTATTTGGACTGCAATATAGGATTACCGATAAGGAGGTAACGGAGCTTAATAGTAGAGGGATCACTTTGTAACAAAATAATAACGTAATTGACTAAAATGTAATCTGAGGTAAACAAAAGTGTCAATTTTTATAGTTTACCCTTAAATAAAATACAAATGTTCTATATTACTTGTGGCTGCTTTTTTCTTGTCCTCCTTGTATGTAAGAGGCTTTTCTTTTTCTTTTTTTTTTCTACTTCCCACATTTATTTTTTGTTTATTAATTGAGCAAAATTAGCTATATATATATATATGATAGAATAAAATGTTAATTGATGAATAGGTCAATTTTTATAAAATTTAGAGAAATAGACTATTTTTAGAGAACGTGTGAATTGAGTACATTTTTTTAACATGTTAGCAGAAAGCTCACCTAACTAAATGAGCTTTCACACACTTTCTAAAATGATGTATTTCCTCAAATTTAAAAAAAAAAAACAAACTCTTTTTTGACAGATATGGCCTATTTAACCTATTAATTCTTGAATATCTAAGAAAACTGAAAATACAAAAAATGATGACAGCTTGGTGTAGTATGCCTTCGGTTCTGGACCTGAAACTTTTACGTTATTGGACTTTGTGGCTGAACTTTTACATACATGATCAGCCCAATAAGGTAATAATTAAATGTTTAGATATTTTGAATTTTTTTAGTTTAGTAATTTTATAATACAATCAATCTTCTCTATAATAACTCCATTTGTCCGTTAATATTTTGTCTATTATTGAGAGAATTGTTATAAACCTGCCATATAATTCATATCATGAATTTTCATATAAGATTCAAATCAATAAAATTAAAAGATGTATAACATGTGTATGCGTTCTTGCTTTTATGCAATTTTTTTTTGTTATACATTCTTTCACTTCATTAATTATGAAATCCTTTTAACAAGTTCAATTAATCAATATGCATTATCAAATTAAATTGATTAATTTATCATGAATTATTAAATTCAAATAATTAATTTATAAGTTTATAATGTTTCAATTTCATAGTAGAATGTTTAATTAGAGAACTTAATAGTGTATTAAAATAATATTTTAATTAAGATTATTTTTATTTAGTAAATTATAATTAGTATGTTTGCTTATATGAAATATCTATATTTTTACTTAAAATTTTAGGTAATATGTTATTAAAAAAAATCAATTTAATAAAGAATGTACTTTATAACTATGAAGGTTATTATTATAAGTAAAAATATGATACAAAGGGTTAAAATAAAACAAAATAAATGAATTCTACTAGAAATTTGATTGTTATAACGAAATGTTATTATAAATGATAGCTATTATAAAGAAAATTACTTTTATAATTAATTGAGTTTCATCTTAACTATAACAATACGAATTTAAATGCGCTTAAGCTATTTTCTCAACTATTAAAATTATTTACGAGAGTATATAAAATAGTTTTATACTATAACTACATCTAGATTGAAGCTAAAACCTTTATTTTTATACCTTTTATTGTTTCACATACTTAGCAAGTAGCTTTTGGCCAATGCGAAGATCCTTTTGAGTCTAGCCATGCTCAAACCGTACTTTATAACCAAGAGAGTCGAATCGGAAATGTTGGTGATCTTGGAAATTATTCAGTTCGCCAAGCAACTTCATCCACTGATTCAGCAATGGGTAATATTGATAATTTGCAACAATTAGCCAGTCCGAAGAATTATATGAATGACGGTGGCGATCTCCGTACAACCAGAGTGAATGCTAGAGCCTACCAGCCTCTGCAACAATCAAATTCTGAAAAACTTCGGAACTGAAACTGGAATCAGGATTAGGATCCGTGGACCTCAGCAACGGCCAAGTCCAGACAACGTTGTAAATCAGGGTACTGCTCCAAGAAGAATACGCTTGCAAACAACTTTCTACTGGGCCAATGAAGGTGTCTGCAGGCTGTGCTGATGATGACAAAGTGAGAAGTGGCAGCCTTGATGAAGAAGAAGTTCAATCTGCTTTAACTGAGGTAGGGTAACCAGGAATAGCTAATATTGAAGTGTATTTATCTTACCTTTCTCTGCGTTTTGGATAAGATCGAGTATAATGTAGGTTAATTGAATTATATCTTTCAATGCTTGCAATGCAGATCACAGAAGCACAAGCTACAGGAGAGACTTCTAGCTCTGATGAGTCGGATAACGAGAATGAACCATTCAAGTTCGATGGCAGCGGGGGTATTGCTGAAGAATCTTCTCCTAAACCGAGACAGAGGGTGAAACAAGATGGTGAGCAAGGTAGCGGCCAAATGGGTCCATCAGTGCCATCAAAGGCAACTCCCACGCATCATCATCATCGCTCGAGCACCCTATTATTTCTTGCTGTTATCATTATGACTATTGTGATCGTTCTTGTCATGGGGAATATAGAGATAACTTATATCTTAGGTTATTCTGGATGATGTTGACACTGGCTGCAGGTAGGTTATCCATTTCCCACTGTATCATCATATGAAAATTGATCAGGCTTTGTAAATTGTATCCCAGGAGTAATGCATATGCTGTGAAGAAATAGGCAATTACTGTATAAAATAAAGTACCCAATGGGCCTTTTCTTACTACTTTAGCTTGAAGTTGTTTTTATAATAAGAGGGAAGAAGGTTACAGGAATCATAGATAAGGACAAATAGATTAAATTTTTAGTTTTTTTTCTTATTTAATTGGTTAAACCAAATAAGATTCTAATTATTTTGTTTTTTGAAAATTAGTCCGTTTGTTATTTGGGCCTGAAAAATCCATCTAGAGAAGTCTTAAACCAGTCTCAACATAAACCCAAAATAAACAAAAAAAATAACAAAACAGAAAAAAAAGGGAACAAAAAAATCATCGTCTTCTCCATCCAGCAAATTTCAGGCTTTTCTTGTGTCAAATAACTTCATCAATAAACGGCAAAAACCTCCAAATTTCGGCAATGAATCGCCCAGAAAAAGAAGCTAGTTGAGACAGTTAGCCAAATTTCAAAATTTCTCAACCTAATCGTCATTACAAAGGAAATGATTATGGTGGTCGACTAAACCGTCGACCAGAATTGACCACTTGCATAGCTTCCGAAAACAATTTAAATGTTAAATAAATATTACATATATTAATTAATTAATATATGTTATTTCCTTGTACTATTTTAGCTTATATATTAAAAAAAACCCCTAAACTATAATAATTTATTTTAAAAAGTCCTTAAATTACAATAACTTATTTAAAAAATATTTTTATACCTAAATAAACCCTTAAACTATAATGACTTATTTTAAAAAGCCCTTAAATCTAGTTAATACTCTTAAATGGGTCAATTCTCTCTTGTGCGTGATATTAAGGTCAATTCGGTTTTACTTTTTGTTCTTCCCTATTCCTTCTTATTTTATTTAGATAGATAAATTTTATGTTTATTACACTTAAATAACACTTTTATTTTTTAAATTTGTATACAAATAAACTCTTAATCTTTTAACATATATCTATAATATATATAAAAATACGAGTTTAAAAAAACTTTTAAACCAATGAAAATATTTTTTATTTTCTACCATTTTACTAAATTGACATTTAAAAATATTTATATTTTAATTTAAAATTATTAGCTATAACTCTATTTAAAAATAAATTTTGATAATTTTATTGACTCTAAATAGAGTTATAACTTGAATAAAGTCTAAGCATAGTCATTATCTTGTATAAAAAAAAACGTACTCATTACCAATAATTCAAAATAACTAATAATTAAGGTTAAAATATTATTTTAAAAAATTTTAACTTTTTTAATTTTTATAAGTAATTTTTTTTATTTTCATACTTCTTAATGTAATAAAATAAAACTATAACTTGAATAGAAGTTTAAGTATATAAATATATATTAATTTTATCTTTTAATTATTATTTAATTAGTGTTAAACTTATATATCAATTAAAATTTAAGTTTAAATCTATAAATAATATCTATAAATTTTATCTAAAAAAGTCAACAGCATAAAGAATGAAAATTATTAGCATTAATAAATAAAAAATATTTCAAAAAGGAGTATTCAAATGATAATGGCACTAAGTGAGACATGTAAAATTATTTTAATTGATGATGACATAATATAATATTATTTTTAAATTATTAGTTGTTGATTCTATGTGAAGCAAGTATTCTTTTATACTTTCTTTTTTATCTTCTTTTTATTCTTCTTCTTTTTATTATTATTAAATACATAAAATTATAAATAAATGACAGATTAAAAAAATAAAAAAAAATCACCATATAAAATTTTAATAATTATTTTTCAATCATCATGCATGTTGTTTTTTTTTTCTAATTTAAAATTTTAATTTACTTTTTATTATAGTTTTAAATTTCTAAATTATTTTCAACTTCTTTTACTTATAAAATATTATTTATCTTAAATAATAGTTACATTAAATATGTGATATATTATTTATTTTTATTTTATAAAACCTAAAATTCACCCACAAGTGAGAAAGAAATTTAATTTAAATAAAGTTGTAATCTTTTAAATTTAATTAATTCTTAATATAAATTAATCATTTCAAAAGAAAATTTATTTAATACAAATAAAAAATGTTGAACTAAAATAATAATAACTCAATATATAGTTTAATATTTTGACCTCATTATTTTTAACATTAATTTCATTTTAAGTTTTTATTATATTTACTCTTTTCATTTATATAATGTCTAAAACTATTCATTGTTCATCCCTAACATCTTAAATAGGAGAATAATGTATTCTAATACATTCAAATCTACGTCCTTTTATACTGACAACAATATTAATACTAATCAAATTAAGACTTAACCAATAATATTTTAACCTTATTATTTATATAAATACTAAGCATGTTGAGAAAGTTCCACCGGAGAAATGATGTGGCAGAACAACCAAATTACTTTATTACATTAAATTGGGGAGAAATCGTATCATATCATATACTGCACAAAGTAATAAATAATTAATTGCACAATCAATGAATGGAGAAGATGATAAGGATGAGTTCATGAGCCATCCATTTTACATATAAATAATTATCATTACATAAAACAAAACACTGTATACTTTCATGTGGGCTCGTCTTCAGTCTCCAGGTGGAGGGAACTCCTCATTTCAACCCACCACCACCACCGCCACTCTGGTAACTTCTAAGCCTTGTTGCCGCCGCCCCCTCCCTCTCCAGTAATCAGAGTGTCCCATCGGCCTTTTTCTTCACTAACACACCCAAATTTTTGTTTCTTTAGCTGTCTTGAAGTGAACTTCAGTTTTGGCCAGAGACTGATTGAACAACAAGTGTTGGAAAAGAGATGATTCTGGTGGCAGTAGTGGCGGGGTTGATGGAGGAGTACACGGTGCTGTTGGCAAGGCTGCTTGAGCAGATGTTACATGAAGCTCCTTTTCCAAGGCGAATGCGTTTCCTTATCCTTCGTAGTCTTCCTTTTGTGTACTCCACTCCCCTTCTTATCCAATCCCCTACTTAAACCCCTGTTTTTTTTTTCCCCATATGCAGACTTCGGTTATGTGTACATTCTCTGGAGCTCTGTTTGCTTCATCTATGTAATATAATTTCCATTCCAACTTGCTTGCTTTTTTCTCGGTAGATTCAATTTGATGAACTCTGTTTTCATATTCAGTTCTTCACCAACATCAGTGATTCAACCATGCTTTTATCCTTGTTTTTGGTTGGTCTCAAAATTTTCACAAAAATCGCCAAAAAGGTTTGATTCAATGAAAAGGTGGAGACCAAATTACTAGCATGGTTGCCTTGCCATCAGGGTTACTGGCATTTCCCCTATGGCACTATTTTTACTTGCATGTAATTTGTGTAGTTTTCAGTCGGTGTCCTTTTTGTTTGTCTGAATCTACATCAATTTTTTTGTTTGAATATTTCCAATTTCAATTTCAATTAATATCTTAGTTTTCGATTACATCGAACCCATCTAATAAAAATTTAAAAACCTAGTAATTAAAGGAATTTTTATAAGGGTTAATCAAGTCCGAATACGATGTTATTTCATCATTAGTATTTGTTTAGTACAATTATTGGGACCGGCCAGACCATCTAATAGGCGCTATCAATGGAGTGATTCATTTTTTCTTGCCATAAATCTGAAAGGATAAGCCATTGGACCACTCTCAGTAACATCATCACCCACAGATATTTTCTTGTTTTATATGTATGGATGTAGACTTGTGATTTTTATTTTGGGATATTTTTGTGATTGAACATAGGATTGATAAAGAGATATGGTGGGGGGAAATGTACAGATAGATGCCGAGATGATTTACTTAAACGTAAAATTCGAATTTAAGTTTCAATTTTTCTCAAATAATTAGAAAGGAAGGAAAAAAAATTATAATTTATCTTTACTTTTTAAGTAATTTTTTTTATAACCAATATATCATTTTTATCTATTTTTACCTTTTGAAATTATCATTATTTTTATATCCATTTTATAGTTTATAAAAATTGTTTTTCTTAAATCTAGTGATGATCCTTTTCAACTGGTATAAACTTAACATCTTTACTTGTTAACAATTTGGGAACTCCATCACTTTTTAACTAATGGCTCCCATCCATTAAGTTGGAATGTGGGTCGTGATTTGAATATCAGTGACATTCTTTGCCTTAAACCATAGGTAACGTGGACCCTCGGAGCATAAGAAGCTCCCTTCCCACTTTAAATGATTCTATGGTATGATTTGTGTTTTTGAATGTGATGCTTTGATCCTATCAAACATGTTATGCTTTGATAGCATAAATTCGAACCTTTTAACTAAACAATAATAGTAGTAAAGTTGCATTTTAACCCCTTATAATAATAGTGGTGCACAAGAGACCATTCGGTAATGTTGATATCATTCACAGTACTCACAAGCTTGGGAGGCCTCGATCAAGGCATGGAATGCCTAAACAATTATGTGTTAATTATTGCTATCACAATTCATTGAGTTGTAATTTAGAGTTAACTTAATTTGAATATAATGTATGTATCATTTGTCCTCTGTTATTAGAAGTTCTTATCAAGAGGTTCATTGAGTTGTTTCAAGGTTTTCCTTATTTATTCTCAATTCTTTTCACCATTGTTCCTCTTTTCCTTTTTGCTCTTTTTTGTATAATAAACGTCCCATTTCAAGTTTAGGGACACTTCATGTATAATCTCGAATAGTGGTCAGAGAAACCAAATTTTGTGATTATTCTAAAGTGGAGTGGTGAAAGTGTAATTTTTTCGTATTATGTGGTGAGATTACTGTTTAATCCAACCAAAGGTTTTCTTATCATTCATATTTTAAATTGATTTTCAATATTTAAAAAAGTTTTAATTGAATTTTTAAATATATTAATATTGTATCAATCAGGTCATTTTCTCAACTTAACCATTATTTTAGACGTTAAATGTCAACTCAAATTTGACACAGAATATATTTAAAGTACCTAAATTAAGTTATAACTTGATCCGAACAAATATTCAAGATCTAAATTGATAGAAAGTATTCGAATAATACAATTTAATGATTTAATTAAAACTTTTTTCAACTTTAAATTATAAACCCTTCCTCGCTTTAGCTAGGGTCCATGGAGTTTAAAAGTAGAAGGATTAAAAATTATGATATGAGTAATTGAGTTATAAATTAAAGGGACAGTGTTGCTGTTTTGTCGTTTTTATGATCTCAGAAATGTGTCTTGATGGCTCAGAGTATAAATGTTGTTTTCCCCATTTTCAGATAAACGAATTATGCATCCAATTGCAAGCAACAAAATGTCACTGATTTAAACAAGTATATAAAAGAAGGCATCGCATCTTGTTGAAGCATTTAGTGACGAAAAGTTGTCGCAGAATAAACTACACTGGCATAAGCCACATGGATAACATTCTTTAAGAGACATGAACATAAAATACATAACTACAAGTAGGCTATGACTAGGACAAGTACCATCCATAATATATATATATGATCAGGGTTGAGGTTTCTAAACTAGATGAGTCGACTTAATAGTATCGGTGACATTAAATTTTGGAGTTAATGAGAATTTTTTTAAAAATATATAGAATGTATTTTTTAAAATTTTGAGGATCAATGCTCTAATCTAAATTCAAAATTAAGATCTTTAAAGCTCAACTCGAATTCAATAGTGTTCCATATTTGATTTGATAAAAATATTGACTATTTGAGTTTGCTTGATAAACTCTTGAATTTTGATTCACATATATTTTTAGATATTGTATTGGTGTATGTTCAATTTTGTTTCAATTTTCTTTATACTACGTAGGATTTTACTCGAAGAGTAATACATTATTAATCTCTTCATATAAGACATTATTTGAGTTCAATTTATTCGTCGAATTGTAAACTTACTCCTATACAAAATATAAATCACTCTCCTACTAAGACTTTCTCCTTAAAAGCATAGTCGAAAACTGGACAACACGATCAACATACTTACAATAATTTGCAGTAAAATAAGTTCCTGACCAAACAAGATAAATGTTTTCTTGATCTCATACTTACAACAATTTATACTAAAACAAGCCATCTCTTGAATAAGCATATAATGGTTTGCTTAATTACAATCAATGTGAATTTTTAATTTTTAGAATTCTACTCAATATAAGTCTTTTAACATTGAATGAACCAATAGAGATCTTCCTGATGTAATCTCCTTTACAAATCAAATCTTTTCAACTAATAAAATACTATCACATTGAACGTACTCAAAATATCCTTTATTAACTTGATTTTCTCCATATTTCAACTTCATCAGAATGCTCTAAGAGTTTTGATACCAACGAAATATGACAAGTTACATCGAAATATGACAAGTTACATTGATCCACTATATGTCAACTAAATTGCAATTAGAGTTACATTTGACACTTGTAATTGACACTTGGATTATATATCATACTCGTATTCAAGTATATTTTCAGAAAACATGCACGAATATATAATAAAGAAAAAGGACTTAACGTGGTTGGCTGTAAATTTGGGAAGAATATATATAATTATCGGTGCATTTGTTCACTCTGTCAGATATTATTAAAAATCATGGACTGATATTTTTATGACTACTATTCCACTATGCAATAGTATTCCTTTCTGTAGGTTTGCATGACATCTATAGCTTGTGAGGCTTTACTTATAAAATGGAAAAACAAAAAAAACAATGTGCTAGGGAATCAAACTTTGTTAGGTTTTTCTAAATTGAATATTGCTGCATGTATGCTGTATACCCTTTATATTTTTCTAAAAGATGGTGGGTACACAAGATTTTAGGAATATATGTTCCCTTTGCATCAAAATTCAGGCTCATCCATATCCCGAATCCATCTCATATTCTTTTTTTAATAATGTTATTGCTGCTATTACTGTCAACTATTATAGACTCGATTCAATCGAAAAGACGTTTGATCGAGCATGAGAGTTTGATACTATTCCTTCTCAAAAGGTTCCAACATTATTATAGTTTTGAAATATACGTGTGAAGTACGTGTGAAATATGGCGCCCTCCCCCAACATAGATATAAGCACAACAAATGGTTCTTTCTTTTTTATAGTATCGGATTTCTTTCATATTATAGCGAGAGATTTAGAAGTCATCAAGGGAGGCCACTGCAAATGCCATAAAGGGAATACTTGTGCTGGGATTGTGTTATTCCATCGGTTTCTCTTCATCTTTTACTTTGTGATATCTATCAATGGCTAACTTAATAGAGAGAGCATTTGGGACAATTATAGCAGCCATCGCGAACAGTTTCTTTGGCTACCGAGACAACAAAAAAGGGGTCAGCAACACCAATTACTACCACAAGAAGCCAAATAAGGGTCAACCACTTTCTTTGCAGGTTCCTTTTCATCCCCCCCCCCCCGAAGTAAATATGTTTTGTTTTCTTGTCCATCTTAAGTTACTTACCTTGCTTGCCTTCACCTTTCACCATCATCTTCCCAAACTTTCCCTTCCATTTTAACGATTCCATTTGATAGGGCGGGTGTTATTTGGATTGATTTTAGGTTGGATACTTACACATGATATAAGAGTCCAAATTTTATTATATTATTAAAGTTTATATAGTATTTGAGTTTTTTTGTCTTAATTAAGTACTTATGTTTAATTTTATAAGAGCACAAGTGTCAGATATTTATTAGGCCACATGTTGTCATTTGATCTGAGTACCAAATTGAATATTGAAGCCAACTTCAAGTAACATATTGAGATAAAATAAAAAAACTAATACATGATTGAACATTGAAGCCAAACTCAAATATCAATTGATATATTCATCCTATATATTGTTAATATCTCTTTCAAGCTTGCCGCATTATCTCGTATTAGTTAAATCTTTATATTCAAGTATTGATTCTCGTCCTTTGTCATCAATTAATTTTTTAAATAAGGAGTTTAATATTTGTAATATATGTTGTTTTATACAAAAAAAAATAGAAAAATACCTTAAGAGTGAGCGAAAAGATTTCATATACCCAAGATTTCAACTCCAAACTTACAAAATGTCACCTGGTCTTAAACCTTCATGCTATGTTTCATGTCATAGCGAAATGTTTGAAGCACAAGTTTAATTTGAACAATCAATTCATTAATCTTCGACTATACCATCTTTTATGTTGCAAAAAACCATACATTTGAGTTAAACACAGCAGCTAAATAACCTTTAGTGAAGGTAGTGTCCTAGGACAAGCTCCCACAGCATTTTTGTTGGCCATGCTGATGGCTTAGAATCATATTTATTGTACCAAATTTTTTTGTTTTCTACTGTTTAAAAATAGAAGAAATGATAGCAAAAATATTAAAATTTGAATGTTATCTTATAAGAATAAGTGCATAAAGAATCTGCAAACAAATTAATAAGTTTAAAAATAAAAAAGACCCAACATGGTATTTCTTAATGCCTTGGGTTTCCTCTAACTGGATGAAGCATAAAGGGAGTTAAAAAAGAAGGAACAAAGGAATAAGAAGAAAGGTGAAGAGAATTTGTGAATAAATTAGAGTTACAAATTACAATACAAGTTGATATGGTTTTTTACAGACAGTGGATCTGAAAGTGAGGATGTGCTGCATTGGTTGTGAGAGAGTAGTCAAAAGAGCCATTTACAAGCTTAGAGGTATATACCTGGACTTTGCTTCTGCTTCAATTTCTATTTATTTCAGTATCAAAAGAAAAAAAGAATCACACGTGTCCAAATACAATTCCTTTTTTACTTCTTTATTATTATTATTATTATTATTATTATTATATAACAACGGTAAAATTTCAATTTTGATCCTTATACAATGCTCAAATTTGAATTTTAATATTTATGTTTTAATTGTTGACAGAATTTGGTACCTAAGCTTTGATAACGTCATTGGTTAGTCTAAATGTTTTATTTTTTTTGTCAAAAAACACAGCCTTTTACTCTTTTTTTTTGAGATTATATAGCAATGATTAAATATCAATTTTGGTCCCTGTATTATGCTCAAATATGAAAATTAAACTCTATATTCTAGTTTTTGACATAATTTGATATTTCAATTTTTATAATGTCATTAGTTAGTCTAAATACTTTTTCAATTTAAAATGTTTACGTGAATTTTTAATAATTGTTAACACTGTTACAATTCTTTGTTAATTTAAATTCATCACAATGTTACTTTTTTGTTACATGACTATCAAATAAATATTTTATTTTTATTTTAATATGTCATATTAACAAATTTAACAGAAAAAATTTTAACGATATTAATAACTGGACCTAAATTTTTAAATTTAAAAAATAAAAAAACTAAATTCCTAAATTCCTAAATATAAAAATATAAAAATAAAATTTCAAATATATAAAAAATAACATATTTTAACTTTCAAATTTTTTGCTTTATAATTTAATAAAAAAAATAACCCAACGCGAAGGATAAATCCATTTAACGGATTACAAGTTTATATACTAAATCGTTAACCTTTTTTAATGCAGAAAATTGTTAAAAAATTTAACATTAACTTAGTAAAAAATTAAAATTTTTAACATACAAATTTGGATTGCTTAAATTTCCTCCGGTTTGTCATGGATATAATAATGGTTAATTCGGTAATAATTAATTAAATATTTAAAAATTAATAAATGAATAAATTGATTTAATTGTGGATTGTTTGTCCTAATTTCTAGATTTTTTTTTTATCAATTCCAAACTTTTCCTACTTCTAACCATTCAATTCCTTATTCGAATAAATACATGGATTAGTCTAATTAGATCTAGTTGGAACATCCATGTGATTCTGCGAGTTGTTTTAAGATATTTTAAAATTTTAATATTTTTATGGAGCCCAAAACATTTTTCATTTCATGCTGACCGTCTGGCATAACATTTTTTATTTACCCTCGTTAATGAAAGTTGTTTTAGGTGTGAATTCGGTGGAAGTTGACTTGAAGATGGGAAAAGTAACTGTGATCGGACACATCGATCGACACAAGGTGCTGAAACAAGTAAGGAGGTCGGGAAAAAGGGCCGAGTTCTGGCCCTACCCTAATCCCCCATTGTACTTCATCTCCTCCGGAGATTACTTCAGAGACACAACAAATGAGTTCAAAGAGAGTTATAATTACTACAAACATGGGTACAATCTCGGACATCGGCATGGGAATATTCCGGTAACTCACCGAGGTGATGATAAGATCAGCAACATGTTCAACGACGACAATGTTAATGCCGCCTGTTGTCTCATGTAGAGAAACCTGAATATAAAACATTTTAGTACCCACCAATTTCCATCATGTAATATAATTTGCATTTAATGTAATATTGAATGCACTGTATATATAAATATTTCTACATATTTAACTTTTTTTTTTTTGAAATATTGTAATCTCTTTTTATTTTTTTAATTTTTAAATATCATAAAGGCCCTTGTACTAAAGATCACATTGTATTTTACTACTTCCATTTAGAAAATAGGCAAATCAGTTAATGTACATTAGATCAAAGAGTAAACCGGTCATTCTGTTAAAAAGTTCATTCATTTCTGCTATTAAAAATAAAGTACATGTAGCACGTTACATGTAATTGTTTAATTATTTCATCAATCACGTCAGTTTTTAACAGTGCAAATGAATAAAAAAATTTAACAGAAATGACCAATTACTCTTTAATCTAATTACAAGGATTAGTTTATTTATTTTTTGAATAAAATAAATAAAATATAATCTAACTCTTAATATAAATACATCTATAATACTTAAACAGTAAAAGCTGAATTTGTTATAGCATGTCAAAGGACTTGAAAACTTTTACTTGTAATCATTTGTATCATTTTTTGTAGTAGGAAATTATATATTAGAGAGTCCTTGGATCAGGCGATTTATTTTCCCCGTTTATGTACAAGGATGTAGATGATTTATAGGAGATATGAAGTGATAAAATGCATCTTTTATCTTAAAGATTTGGAAGAATATTTTAATGAGATTTACTTTGATTGGGGCTTATAGATAGGAAATACAATCCTCCATGAATAGCACAACTTGAGAGCATCAAGTTTACTCAAAAGGAGTCTTCATTTTTTATGCATTTTCTAAGATTATTTCTTTTCTAAAGACAAATATTTTGCTGCGGAAGTTGATGAGGGATCAACCCACAATTATCTTAGTTCTTATTTGATTTTTTATATTTTCATTTCATCAAATCTTTTAATGCGATATTTGCTGTTTCAATTTGATAAATGTTATGCTTCAACTTTTAATTCTGTCTATAAATTTTCTGACACAAGTTACACATTTACTTTTTAACTTGCCATGTGGTACTATTTGTCAGAAAGAAGTAATCTTTAAAGTAAAGGACCTATGATTAATTATACCAATTTTTACTTTGAAGAAAAAAAAATTATAATAAACCCAAAATAAATACTCCATTTTTTTGACGATTAAAAAACCGAAAATAATTTCTCTTTTTCACCCAAATTAAATATTCTCTAAAGGATTCTTCATCTCTCAAGAGCACAACTCAGATCCTATAGATCTCTTTCTTTCTTTCCTTATTTTCTAAACCAGATATCTCCTGACATGGTGAATGGAAGAAGACTTACAACAGTACCCCAACACCATCATTAGTAACCCATACCTAAAACCAAACCCCCCGCCCCCCAAATCTAAAAACAATAGCGCCCAAAAATAGCAAAAAACCACATTCCTGGTTATGCTCATCACAAGAAAAAAAATACATATATGTAATATAAAGAGATTTACATGTAAATTAATATAAATATTCATAAACCTTTCTATAGGTAAAGGTTGTCTCTTTTCAAAGAGACACATAAGTACTTTTTAGTAATTTACATAGATAAAAACAATGAGAATTGAAATGAATCTGAGAAAAGGATACTAGGATACTGTAAACTTCTTTTCTTGTATTTCTCTATATTTGTTTTTTTTTTGTCTGGTTTAAAATAATTTGTAGTCTCGTATAAATTGTTCCATTAAAATAAAAAGTATTGTATCCTGAAAATAGTATTTCTTAATTATTCTGCACACAAAGGAGAAATATTTATTCTTAATGCTTTTACAAAATATCGATTTGGAATCCAATTTAATTTTTCTTATACAACAGTTCATGGGTTTCTTTGTTTTGATAGATTATTCTTCAAACTTTTGTTTGTTCCACAGAAGCATACCTGATAGAAGCTTGTTTGACATAAGTTGTCACTGGTTTAACATGGTTTGAAAAAAATACCAGTTAATACTTCATAGCTTATTTGTATGTTTATTTATATGCTTAGATCTTTTTGCCATATTGAAGTGTTTCAGTTCCTATATATGAACACAATGTTATTGGACATTTCACCTCTAGGCTGGCTGTTGGTTACTACCTATGGTGGTTTAACCCTTTGTTTTTCCTATAGTATCTGAAACTGGGGAGGATATAGGTATATGATCCTTCAAGCACTGAAAGATTTTGGAAAAAGTTTAGATGTACCCATATTCAGCACTTGTACCGGAGTCTAAGAAACAGATTGCTAAATGTCCTCTTTGAGAATGGGAGTATGGTGTTTGCTATTTGATTGCGGTGTTTGCTATTTGATTGCAGTGTTAGAAACATCTCATCATGCTTTCTGTAGAATTATTTTGGGGCTAACTTCATAAAATCTCTACTATGAACAATATCTTGATGTGTGCTTTGATGGATCAAGTCTGAGCGGAAAGTAGTTGCATCTCTAGATGTGTGGATCGATATATTGAGGCCACTAGTATCGTTGGCAGAGCTATTTTTAATGCATCTCGATGACATTTCTAACCAGAATGTATAAGCTTCTAAATTTTCGATGAATTGCTAAGGATGACTGATATTTTCTGAAAATTTTCCGGGGAATATTATACCTTGCATATTAATCTTTGATTTTGTACTTTACAGCTTACAACTATTTGACTATTAAATGTTCTTTGGCCTTTGGCCATAATGGTGTTTATGGACCGCCCCTTCTACAAGAGATTAAGCCTTGTCGATGGGGTAGAATGTTTATTTTTCTGACTCTTCATTGTCCTTGAAGTGTTCTTATTCAGCATTTCTGACACCTCTAATTCGAATCAATGACCATTCAAGCGATGTTACATCCTATACACGATTTTTGATCGAATTTCATGATATCCTATAACAGGCTTTTGCAATATTTATTTAATCTACCTGCGGAACAGTGCGCAGAAAAGGAAAGCATTCCACATGGGCACTACTAAGATGTGACAAAATCAAACGCTAATTACACCTATTTCCTACTACCTACAATCGTCTTTGGTCATATTACCACAGCGGAATACTTTTCCAGCCTTGACTTTTTCTTTTTTCTCACCAAGGCTGCTGTTGTCAATCTAATATCATGAATCAACTTGTCTTTATTTTACACTGAAAAGAAACACCTTTTTTTATAGGTTATTGCTTTGCATTGATGACAAGACGTTTATTGAAAGAGACATCATGGGGCCATTTTTAAATTATCATAGTCAACTTCATTGGTGTAAATGTAATGTTAACTTAATTATATCATATTCAATATTATATGTTCCCAACCTCCCATAACAAAGAAAGGGGGGAAGAAACCTTCTCTTGCATTCCCATGAACATTATCAAAAATTACATCCCTGCTATGTTCTTTTTAAACCTTGTAAACTACGTCAAGTCCTTATTCAAAGACGCATTCACTCGTCTGGGTCTTTTCAAACAACCTCCGCCAGAAGAAGATGATCATACCGGCGACGGTTATGTCCTTTCGACCGACAGTCGAACCGGGTCAATAGTCCTGGTCCCTGTCCAGGTTGTTACAGCGATGATCATGACCAACCTGCGGGTTATTGAATACGGTGATTTCGTCAAAAGGTTTGGAGATGAAGTGATGAAGAAGGATAGGGTATGCAGTGTGTGCTTGGAAGCAATGGAGAAAAGGGATGAGATGAGAGAGCTTTGCAAGTGTAGCCATGTGTTCCACAGGGAATGTATAGATGGATGGGTAAAGGAGGGGAGGCTTACTTGTCCCTTGTGTCGCTCTGCTTTGTGTCCCGATCCGATGGATTTTGGTCGGCCACACCCCCGCAACAGTTTCTTGGACTGTGACGTCATTTATTGATTGATGTGCGTCATGTATTTAAATTTCCAGTTGAGGTGAATTTTAAGTTTGATTTTAAAGCATTTCTTTTTATAGAAATATATTAGGAAAACATTGCTTAATATATATATATTATTTAATCGGTTTATTGAGTTAATGTGAAGGCAATCAGGTAAGGAGTTATAATAATATTTTTTTATAATTAAAATAAATAATATTATTTGAGGGTGTTTTAGTTTTCACTAAAAAAATCAATAAAAAAATTCATATGATCGAATTCAAACTCATGCTAATTGCATTATTGAAACATTTAATTTATCATTCAGTTAAAGTTTTATTTTAATATTTGTATACATTTTAATTTTATTATACATGCTTTATTACCAGGGGCAAAATTAGGGGGGCAGGCATGGGCCCCGGCCCCCCCTAAAATGGGAAATTTTTATTTAGGCCCTTTAGATTTTTTTAAAATTTTAAATTAGTAAAGGTAAAATTACATTTTGCCCCCCTAAAATTATAAAAATTCAATTTAATCCTTTAAAAATTATAAATATATAGACTATAAAAAATTAAAATTTCCTTCGGCCCCCCAAAAATTTTTTTCTGGCTTCGCCCCTGTTTATTACATCCATTAGTGTTATATATATATACATAAAATCCCTAGTTAAATTGGTCTCATATGCTAACTAGATACCAACTCAATTAGGAACTGACTAATATACCCTTCTATTAAACAAAAACTATTATTATTTTTATAGTATTTTTTTTCTATACTTTTCTATAGTTTTTAAATAAAAAAACTAAAATTAACATGTCTAACCATTAAACTTATTTTTAATATATTTATAAACAAATTATTTATAACTACACCAATAATAATTTTTGAGTAAAGTTTAAAAAAAATTAATTTTTAACATAAAATGTTTTCTCTCACAAATTTTGTGTATCTATATTATTATTTAAGCTCCTGGTCGAGTTGTGTCATGAGTAACCTAGCACCAACTCGATTAGGGAAATTATGAAACTGTCCTCCCATAATTAAAATAATTTATATTATTCGAGCGTCTTTTAATCTTCTCATTTTAATAAAAACTAATAAAAATATGAATATTGTGGGATTTGAACTCCACCAATTGAATTAGTAAAACACGATTAATTGTAGTGCATTTAAAATTATTTATCTAATGTATTTATGTGTTTAAATTTCATATTTTTCGCGAGAACATATATATTGAAACTTTGAATTCTAAGATAATTCTATGAATTCCAAAGTACTTTCTTTTTAATTATATTTAAATTGACATTACCATCAACTGGCTCACCAACTCGATTAGGAAAATTATATAAATTCTCTTCTGTAAGTAAATTAAATTATATTATTTAAGGATAATTTAACCCTTTTAGTAAAAAAATCAATAAAAATATGTAAATGTTGAGATTTGAATCCACATCAATTTCAATGGTAAAACTTTTAATTTACCATTCAACTAAAGTTCTATTTTGAAATTTGTATACATTTTGATTTTTTTATGCACATTTTATTACTTTCATCAATTGCATATATATATTTACTATTAATAAAAACCCACAGTGAGTTGGTGTCACGGGTTAACCGGGTACCAACTTGATTTGAAAAGGACTAATATACCCTTTTACTCATAAGTTAAACTATTTTTTAGTTTAATTCCGTACATATTACATATGTGTAGTTATTATTATTAGTTTTAAACCTTACATTTTATTATTTATTGAATGTTATTTTTAAACATACCTGCATTTTAAATATATAATTTTCACGCGAATATATGTGTTATAAAATTTCTACTATTATCCACCTTTACTGATAACGTCTCTTTCTAAGATAACCGTGCACTCAAGGTATTATGTATATGCTCTTTAAAAATATTATTTACTTATTCTAATAACTTCTTTTTTTTTAATTATTATTTACTTAAAAATTATTTTTTCAAAAAAGTTATTCTTTAAAAATAATTTTATCATATATAGACATTAAATTGTTGAATTGATTGGTCATCCTCCAATCAAAAGCACAAAGGCGATGTATACAATGCCATCAGTACATCACATGAGCAGTGATAATTTGTTTCAACAATCAAATGATTACATACCAATATATAATAAACATTATCATAAAAGTATTTATTTCATTTAATAATTTTTAAATTAAATAACTTAAACTACAAGGAAATATTAAAATCTACATATGGTTACGTTAGGAGTTAATTTTTTTTTAAATGAAGGTTCACGTATGCAAAATATATATATTAGGATAAATTTCAAAATTATATATAAATTTTAGTTTAATGTATAATTTTGTATAATTTTATATATGAAAATTTGATTTGATTCAATTCTCATAAATTATTAACATAATTATTGATATAACATTATTTTATATTTATATATTACATACACGTATAACTATATTTATTTAATATAAAAATAAATTAATGTATTTATTTCTTTAAATGTATATGATTGAATCAAAATTAAAAATTTATATATACAATTTCATCAAATTAAAATTTATGTATCAAATTATACATTAACTCAAATTTCATGTATATTTTTATGATTTATCTCAAAATTATAAGAAGATGGAAATAATTAAAGTCTATTTACACTAAACACGCGCGTATCTTGGCTAATGATGATGCATCATTGACCCTACATACATATATGCATGTTATTGCATCTATCATCCTATTCTTCAGGCCATATAGTATACTACAATTCCACATGCACCACATTAACATGCAAACATAAATGACACACATACATACACATGATGTAATAATAAATTACTCTCTTTAATCGATTGGTCTAGCTCTAGCATATATGATTTTACCTTGAAATAGAATTATTAACTCTTCAAAGCAAATTTAGCCTCCATAATTACAAGTATTTTTATATGTCTTGTTGACCAGTATTTATCACCTTAAATTAGGGGTGAGCAAAATCCAATTCGATTTAAAGAACTCGATAAAATTTTCAAATTTTGAATAAAATAGTTTGAGTTATTTGAGTTAATCAAGTTATTTAGATCAACTCGAATAAAAAAATAAGTTTTTCAGTTTAACTCGAATGTGAATTATACAATTCGAGTTATCCAAAAATCAGAATAAAAAAAGACAAAACTACGTCATTTTAATAAATGTTTACCTTTTCTAAAATTAAAAGTCAAAACCATTAAGTTAAAAGGTAAAACTAGGTTATTTTGATAAATGTTACTAATTAAGTTAAAAGGCAAAATCATTAAATTGTTTATGTTGTTAAATAATTTTATACTTCATTTACTAGTTAAATAATCAGTTCATGTAAGCGCAATATTGAGTACAAATAATAGAATTCGTTAACTCGACTCGACTTGACTCCAAATTTTTTGACTTGATTTGATTCGATTCGAAAAAAATTCAAATTGAGTTCAGTTGTTAAAATAGGATTCGTCAACTCGACTAACTCAAAATTTTTTGACTCGATCCGACTCGACTTAATCAAATACTCACCTCTACCTTAAATAGGGTTTAGCTTAAATTACTCTATCTGTTGATTGCTTGTTAAGATAACACCCAGCACTTTAATTGTTCCTCACT
The DNA here is from genome assembly GCF_007990345.1 of Gossypium hirsutum. Taxonomy (NCBI): domain Eukaryota; kingdom Viridiplantae; phylum Streptophyta; class Magnoliopsida; order Malvales; family Malvaceae; genus Gossypium; species Gossypium hirsutum. Next base: position 79,084,560 of record NC_053432.1, read on the forward strand.
GTATATATTTGTTATCTACACCTCAATAAAGCAAACTCATTACTCTACAAAGTGGGCAGACTGGTCCCCAAAAAAAGCATTGGCTACTCATATCAATCCACAAAATACCGCACTTTTTTGCATTACATTGCTTCATCTTGTGGCAATAAAAATTTATTGCAACAATCAAATTTTTGCTACATTTGGCTGGCATTGGGTAGTACCTGAACCAATGTTGAAGGTATTATTGCAATATCAAATTTGATTGATGAAATACCAAAAGTTTTAAACCTGCCCCCACTTTTTCTTCCTGAGAATTTTAAATGATTTTGCAGAGCAAGAGGAAGAAATGAGACTATCTACCTAACATATAACTGTATCCTTTAAACAAGTTCATTCACCTATAAAACCCCAAGAATTTTCATGGAAAAGAAATGTCTGGTATTGAAGATTTTGTGCGTAACTTGACACTATTATTGGGTTTTCGGTGGATAAATAGTCTTAAAGGAAGAAGGAAATAGAAAAGAACTTGAAAGACAAAGAGGAAAGGGGGAAAATGGGGTATTATATTTATAATTGAGAGGGAGAGCTGAGCAAGCAACAATCACACCTCCATTGTTGGCAAATGTTGTTATTGGCTAGTGCCTGTTGCTGTTAAGGCTTTCTCTTTCTCTCAATGGGTTCTTCCTTGTGACATATAATTAAGTTTTCACAGAGTAAAAGAAAAGGAGGAAGCTTTAAGCTTTTGTTAAAGCTGAAGCCAGCAATGGGTTTGAGTAGACCTCAAAAGCCTCCCGGTGGAGTTCCCACTAGATGGGTTTCTCTCTTTTGCATTGCCAGTTTCTTCTTGGGTGTACTTGTTGTCAACAGGTTTTTTTTTTCTCTCTTCTCTAAGTGGACTATGAAATGCACAGGTTCTTGTTGGGAGTTGCCAAACTTTCAGATTTTATGTTCCATTTTAATGGTTTTTCTTAGAAGCTTTAACTATTGCAGCATTTCTCTGCCATCTTGTTTTTTAGTACATATTGGAGGGTTTTTCTAATTTGATGCAGAATTATGAAGCACTTATGTCTATGGTTTTATGGTTTCAATTTTTGAAAATCAGCTTCCAGTCATGTGCTTTTTGTTAGATATTGACCCAAATTCAGCGGTTCTTGAGCTCTAAAAGCCTGTATTATCACCAAAAAACTTGAGCTTTACTAAGGTTTCTTTTTATTTTCATTTGTTTTCTTTAGGCCATCAAATTTTGTTCTTATCAATTGCATTATATCTGCATTTCTTAATTCACTATGTTGTTGCATTTGTTTGATAGTAGCAGTTTTGTATGTAATTGTGCATTGACTAGTGGTGTATGGCGATCGTTTACAGATTTTGGGATCCAGTTGAAGTGGAAGAGGCGGCTTCTTCCGCACAGAAACATCGGAGCAACGAAGTTCATCCCATGGTTATTTGTGATAAGGTAAGATCAGAGTACAATGATGTCATAAGCTATACATTGCATGCCTAGAATTTTGATGGTGTTATGTATGTTGTAACAGGATGTTTCTGTTCGGACAGGGAACATTCTTTCTCGAGTTTCACAAACCCGGGATGTAATTAAGTAAGTTCTTATGTCTTGCCGGAGAATTCTTTGGTAGGTTATGTTACCTTTCTCCTTTAGTACATCTAGGATGTCTAAAATGCATTTAGAACTTAAGGCAGTTTGCATTATACATACTTTCAGTACATTAGACAAAACAATCTCCTCATTGGAGAGGCAGCTAGCTGCAGCTCGAGCTGCCAAAGCAGATACCGAGGAAGGATCACCGATGGTTACAAAATCAGGAACCAAGGACCTGAATGAACGCCAGAGAGTATTCTTTGTTATGGGAATTATTACAGCGTTAAGGAATATAAAACGAAGGAATTCAATCCGGGAGACTTGGATGCCTCAAGGTTTGATTCAATACTCTTTTGGCATTCTACCAGGGAAGGGATGTAGTCAAGTATTTATACGTTTCGAGGTTATTGTTCTTAGGGGAGGAATTAAAGAGGTTGGAGAAAGAGAAGGGAATTATAATTCGATTCGTCATAGGACACAGGTAAATTTGATTGAAAAGCAAAGTGTTTAACTTTAACATGGTAGTTAACTTTGTTAGAATGATAATGTATCCTTGATTCTCAGTTCAACCCCAGGCAGTGCTTTGGATCGTGCTATCAATGCAGAAGAAGAGCAACACAAGGACTTTTTGCACCTGGTATGCTCTCACTTCCAGTCCGGACCCGATTTAGAAATTCAAAACTTACGTAGAATCGAATGTTTTATTTGGCAGAATCATATTGAAGGTTACCATGAACTATCAACGAAAACTCAAGTGTACTTTTCTGCAGTGGTTGCAAAGTGGGATGCCGATTTCTATCTAAAAGTTGACGATGATGTACATGTAAATCTAGGTTAGTATTGCTACATTAAAGTTTCTCAGTACTTTCATTTCTTCTCAAACAGATCTATATCCTGGTGACTAACTTGATATCAAATTATTCAATAGGTGTGGTGAGTTCTACACTGGCCCGTCACAGACACAAACCCCATGTTTATATTGGTTGCATGAAGTCTGGACCTGTTGTGGCACAGAAGTAAGGATGAACTTCTTGTGAACAAGACTTTTAGTGTCATTTGTGTTTTCTTTCCCACCAAGTTACCCTCTTGCCTTTCGCATGCAGAGGCATCAAATACCGCGAGCCAGAATATTGGAAATTTGGTGAGGGAAACAAGTATTTCCGGCATGCAACCGGACAAATATATGCAATCTCCAAAGACTTGGCCACCTATATCTTAGTCAATCGGTAAACAATTATTCAGCAACATTTTTTCAAAAATGAACAGATCGCTTATTCATTTGTGTTTTCTGTCCAGGCACATACTTCATAGGTATGCGAATGAAGATGTCTCCTTAGGATCTTGGTTTATCGGTCTCGATGTTGAGCACATAGATGATAGAAGTCTATGCTGTGGTACCACTCCCCCTGGTAAGATATGGTAGCCATTATGCTTGAATGGTACAATGTTCACTTTGTATTCTTTGTTTTCTCCTGCAATCGAGAGTGCACAAATAATCTAATGTTTAAATTTCTTAAATAGATTGCGAGTGGAAAGCTAAATCAGGGAATCACTGCGGTGCATCATTCGATTGGAGCTGCAGTGGCATTTGCAAGTCATCAGTGAGAATGAAGGAGGTGCACCAGCGTTGTGGGGAAGGCGACCAAGCCATTTGGGATACTGGTTTCTGAAAGCATATTAGGGACCTGGTTATAGCATATTTGTGTATATTTGAACAAATTTTATGCATTGAACAATGCCGTCAGCCCCTATCTTTTTTCCTTCCAATGTTATGGGGCAATCGGTACTGGAACTGGATTACACTAGTCATTGCATGTATTCTCATTTCCAGAAAATGAAAATGAAGATATTTTAGTTTTAAAGCCTCGATTCACTTCAACTGAATTTGATGATAGCACCATTTCTATAGGGGCTTGATTTGCAACAATATTGGGAAACTCCGCAGAGACTTTAAGCTTCATTCTTTCAGGTAAAACCGCGAAACTTCTGGATTAGGACAGACAAAACTTTGAAGCCAAGTTTAATGGATCATTTTAATCAAAATTTTGACAATGAATTTTTACAGCTAATCATGCAGGTAGGGTACTTTCGTCCATAACAATCTCAACAAGCCAACTAGAGCTAAAAGCTCCAATGGTAATTTATACCTTCCGTTGCCAAAACTCACCCCACTCGGGTGGCACTTCTGTTGATGGAATTTTAGCCTTGAAAAGCAAACGCACAGCATGCATCCTTTGGAGGGGCAATGAGTTTATCTTGGTGAGATTAAAATCAATAGTGAGATATTTATTTAAATATAAATGTTGTGGTGAGAAGAGATTAAAATAAAAAATAATCATTATAGATATTAATTTATAATGTATTTATAATATAATAAATAATTAAAGTTATATTTATTTTTGACCAATCAAAACACTCATTCTTTTGCCTTCTCCTTCTTTAAAACAGCTCTAGTGAAAAATCACAATTTTAGTGCAATAGAATGCCTCAACTGAATCAAATCACAGACGAGAAATCTAACCTCATCGGAGCTAAATGGGATCTAAAGGGATCCTTAATTAAAAGCATATTGCAGTCAAACCACGAGGTGTGGCATGTTGATTACACACCTCGTCCCTTAATCATGTGGTTGAGGAGTTTAACCTCCACTCATGAAAAAAGAACACATTTCATGGTTAACCGTTTCATCTTTTCGGAGAACACCCGCTGCAGGGGGATTAATCACTTTTATTGATGTTGGAATACCTCGGTTTAAAAAAAAACATAATGATTTATTTAACTTACATTATTTGTCAAATTATCCCAAAATGAATGGAAAAATTAACTTTTGTTAAATTTACTGACGTGGCATCATGTGTATGTTATGTTAGCAATTTAATTTTTAAAAATTAAAAAATATTTTTATAATTTTTTATATAATTATTAATACTTTTAGTAGCTTTTTATTTTAAAAATAAAATTTATAGTTTTTATTAATTTTAAAAATTTTAAAAATTATTTATTTATTTATGTGGGATACACGTAGCAATCATCATTTTAAAATTTTTAAATATTTAATAATATTTTAAATGATGGTTTTTTAAAGGAAATGATAGTTTTCAAAATTGTCATTTTAATTTATAATTTATAAATATATTTTTAAAATATAACCATGAATATGTTCTTAAAGTAATGCATCTTGAAAAGTGGACAAAAATAGGAGTTTTGATTAATTTCCTTATTTTTGCATGAATAAAAAGTCCTACGGTATATTTATGAAAAAAGAGTGAGTGGTTGAGATTATATCTAATTATGGGTTAGGTCGATATAAAATTTTAGATTTGTTTTTTATTCAGTTTTAAAATTCTTTTTAAGTCCCTCTCAGATTAAAAATATTTAACTCGAGTCCAATCCACCAGTATTAATTTTTTTAGATTAATTTTTATATAAAAAGTTTTAAAAATATAGTACATCAAATCCATTAAAAACATTAAAATAAATATTTCCTAACAAATTAAAAATACATTTAAAAAAGGTTTTATACTTAAATAACGAAATGTTATCTGTAAATTAATTTTTCATACCAAATATTTCAACTAATTTAAATTCTTAAAAAATTATTGATTGATTCTTCGTTCAATTGACATGAGTATTGTTATGATGACATGTTTCAAGTGTGTTGAAGCGCATTATCCTCCTGTTTATAAATTGGAAAAAGGTTATAAATAATTTTAGACATTACGTAAAAAAAACAAATATAAATTAAAATTGTTAAAAGAAGTTCTTAAAAAATTGAAACTTTCCACCATATCAATCCACTCCAAAACTTGTATCTTAACATCTTTAGTCTGATCTCTTATTATAAAATTACAGCCTCGTTCTTATCAAAAATAAAATCTTCAAAAAGAATGTACCTGTGGAAGAAAAAATTAAAATGTTTAAAACATTGTTGTACTGCAATTGGTGGGTCAAACTGAGGCTCTGCGGCTGTTCATACCATGCCAAACTTCATATTTCCACCACTTATTTTAAAAAGAAGGTTTAATTTTGTCTTCAGTCCCTCTACTCTTCAAACTCTTAAAATTTAGAACATTTACTTTTATTTTTAGAAATTCATTTTTTTCACTTGTTTAATTTGAAATTTTAAATTGAATTGATAAATTTTTATTAAATTTAAATATGTTTCATTTGAATATTTAAAAGTGGAAATTCAATTGATGACACATATTTAAATTTAATAATATATAGTTAACATCGTTATCAATTAATTTTTAACTTTTAAATCAAATAAATTTCTAAAATAAAGTCGCGAAAATGAGGAAAAAGATTTGAAACCACAATATATATATATAAACCTATATATTAAGGTGGAATCTGGGATGTATTAGATTGAAGTGGAAGTACACACAAATTGCATGTGCAAAAGCATGGTCGGTTTATAGTGTTCTAAGTAACCGACACTAGTGGTAGTCGTCGGCGATCTCTCTCAACCCATAACTGTTATGTGTTAACGTCAAAGAGGGAAAAAAAAAGCACATATTATTAACGAATGATGTTATTGATGACATTTAAGTTAGATAAATTTTGAGACGATAGACATGATTTATAAAGAGTGGAAATCCAACTTCGATATTATTAGGATAATTATCATAAAATTTCGAATGAATTTAAGTCGAATTTTATTAACCTCATAGACCAAGTTTACTTTCTTGCAAAGTTACACGTACATAGAACCATATAAATACGTGTTAAGTCTAAAGTAGAATACATATCTACATACATAAAACCCATTAAATATGTCATATTAATAAACAGTACGCATATCATATAAATATATAAATACCACTATTTTAAAGAAACAGATAAAAACACCCAACACTCCATTTTTGCAAATACTACTAAAATCATTTTGTCTATTTATTAATAGACCATATCATGTGATTTATCGATATTATTTAAATAGGTTTATAATTAGCAAGGCGTATTTGTTATATGACACAATAACCAATGATATTAGGTTGTGTGTTTAGGTTATAGAAGGATACTATATTTGGAATTTAGTTTTCTATTTCTGTTTTAAAGAATTTAACTTTTTTTTATTTCTCCAATTTAAAAGTTAATTGATAATATCATTAATTTTTTTAATTAAATTTAAGTTTATTACAATATATTTTTATTACATGATTATTAAATAAATATTTTTTATTTTAAAATGTTATAAAAATAAATTTAATAAAAAAATTTAGTCATAATTAATAATTAAATTTAAATTTTAAAATCTAAAAAATAAATTAACTAAATTCTTTAAAATAAAAATTAAAAAAAAACTAAATTACAAATATCCAAAAATTATACAAACTTTTGCGAGGCAAAGTGTTTTGGTTGGAGAAACGCAAGGAACATCATGCGTTTTACGTGCGAAATCATAGAAATTCCACACGAATATTCAATGGTAGTTAGGCATTCAAGATTTAGTACATGATATCTTAATGAATTTGGAAAAGAAAATGTCAAAAATACAGTTTTTGTCTTTACTTGACTTTGAGATTTTATTTTTATATTCTTATTTCATATAATTTTTTCTATTTGTATTTTTAGGCATAATTTATTTGGTTTTCTAGCTTTACAACAAAAAAATATTATAGTCTATTATTTAATTTTCAATCTATTTAAGCTATTGAATTCGTTTTTTTTGTCAAAATACCTTGAAATAAATAGAAAAATTAATGCTTGTTAACTTTGCTGACATGACAGTTCACGTGAATACCACATCAACATTTAATTAATTTTTAAAAAAATGTAAAATTATAGAATATTATTACAAATTTAGTATTAAATCAATTTTATTTTTTTGTAATTTTTATTTTTTAAATATTCTTATTTTATGGAATTTTTTATTTTTTTAATTAATTAATTGTTTATTTGACATACACGTGGGCTGCCACATCAGCAAAATTAATCAATATTAACTTATTCATCTATTTTGGGGTGATTTGACAAACAACACAAGTTGAAGGATTAAAAGTGGTGAAAAATTAAAATAAGATGACTAAAATGATTTTTTTTTATAAAATTTGAGGATTAAATGAGTCATTATGCCATATTTTTAATGTCATCAATTGATATAAATAGATAACAATGTTAAATATATTAATATGAAATCATGTTTTTTTTTATTCTTAAATTTAGATTTTGGTAAGGTATGATTGGAGTAAATCACATCATCACTTGAAATTTTTTTAAAATATATAAAATTTTATTTTTTAATTTTAAAATTTTTAAGTGATAATGTGAGGAAAACTCATAATAAATTATTTTCGTAAATATAATCTTTTCAATCATTATGCTCACACAATTTCTTATTTTTTATTTTAAGGATTGTTTATAAAAATATTTTAATCTTAATGGTTATAAATGTTAATTTTTTAGATTTCAATATATTAATTTTTTTAAAACTATTTAATATTATTATAAAAATAAATGAATAAATTATTTTAATTTAAGGTATAAAAATTAAATCTAAAATAAGACCAAAATCATATTCCAATCAAGAGTATCGTGAAGTAATTTTTGTATGGTACTCGTAACGTCTTTATTTGTGTCAAAATTTCCAACGTCCTTATTTGTGTCAAAATTTCCAAATATATAGTCACTCAAGATAGCATATAAAGTAGATTTACAGGAGAAAAATGTGCTAATATATTAATTTTTTATAATACAAATTATTTAAGTTCTTCAGAATCAATTGCATCAAATATCTCCAAATTAAGACTTTTTATTTAAAATAAGTCTTTAAATTTAAAACATTTCAATAATATCTTAAAATTATCATTGTTATATTAATAAGATACTTCCGTTACTAATATTATTAATTTAATCATTAAATGATAATTTAAAATGACTTTTTTTAAAAAAACAATTAAAATAAAAATTTTAAAGAAAATTGAATATTGTAAAAATTTTGATTATGAGATTTTCAAAGCTTTCATAAAAATTATTGTTCATTCTCTCTTTTTTAAATTTTACTTTATTTTAAATTTTTAATTTTAGGGTTTATTAGTGAACACGTGCTTGATCCATGAATTTACTATTTTTAATTATTTTATTAAAAATATATAAAAATATGAAAAGTGACGTGATAATAATATTAATTATAATTTAAAAGTAGGGATATTTTTGTAATTTTATAATGAGTTAGTAGGGATAACACCAAGTCATATTTAATTCTGTATTTATTAAGTTTTAATATAATAAAAATATTAAATGTTTCAAATCTTAGGATTATTTGGAGCAATCACATATATTGTAACTAGTCTACATCTAAATAAGTAATCATTTATTTAAATTTAATATCAAAACATTAGTTTTTTTAAATAGTTGTAATATTGAAAATTACTTTTCAACATTTTATATTTAAAATATTTTTTCATTATTTAAAATCAAATGATATTTTATTAATTAAAAAAATAAATATAAATGGTATCAAATAATTTCAAATCAAATTTTATTAGGATGAGATTATGATAACATCTTTTTTTTATTTATATTAGTTTACTTTGTGAGTGAAATTACCCCTAAATTAAAGCATCCAATAAAATCCCATAAAATTATTTTCCTTCAACCTTTTTTATTTTACTACAATCCCTTGTCAAATCAGGGGATTGCGACCCAATTCTAACTTCAATTGAAGGAAACTCTAACTCTCTTGATTCATATACTTTATTGACCTGGATTTCTGCAAGTGCTGAAGCATTGTTCAACTATGGATAAATCTTTTAGTTTAACCATAAAAAAGGTTTATTATAAACTCGAATATCTGTTTAAGGTTGATTTAGAGCAAGTCTTTGTACTCGATTGATGCTATAACATTTGCAAAAGCTTGTTCCCATGAAAGGCATCTAAACTAGAAGAGTCAAGGTTACCTTCAGTTTTAATCAAAATCGTTGACTCGATAAGTGATTGAAGCTAGAATTTGTGGAAGAAAATTGTTACAGCCTAATTGTTTTGTGGTATCGAAAAAAGCAATTTTGAAATACTATTTCAATAAACTAATTTCATAAATATTAAATATAAATATTTACGAGATTAATATAAAATTATATAGATGTTTGGTTCATTAATTTTGTAAATTAAATAGGTAATTTAGGTGCACGGAGTAAATTGTAAAAGTCCAATCATTATAGATTTTTAATTAGCCAAAAACTCAAGGATTCAAATTGCAATTAACCAAAGGTCTAATGATAGTAGAAGATGATGGGAATTCCATTAAGTTTAATTAAAAGTTAATTATGTTAAGTAAATCATAATTTAACTAATTAAAAAATTAATTAACAACTAATTGATGTATGAATAGAAAATGTTAGTGGACAATCTTTTATTTTTCTTCCCTTCGCCGTCCACCATTAATAGAAAACTTAGGAAAAGCTTCAAGTTCTTCAAATAATTCGCTAATTCATGCCTTTTTCTTGTAATTCTTATAGATTTGAGGTTATGAGAGTTTGATTTAGTTATCACATGTATCAATTTGAAAAAATGTTAAAGTTTTTTGAAAGTTTCCATTGTTGATTTATTGAATAATTAGGCTTGAAATTAGTAGATTTTAAGCTTAAATCATGAGAATGACCAGATTGTAAAATTATTTAGCTTAATTGTTAACTTTGTACATTAAGGACTAAAATGAAAAAAATATAAACTTATTGTGAAATTTCGGTATAAATAGAAAGTAGAGGATCCCTAATGAATGTATGAGAAGTCGGATTGTAAATCGAGGTCAAAAATTGAAAGTTATGGCTATTTAGAATTCAGGGACTAAATTGAATAAAATTTAAAATTCTAGGGTATAAAAAATGAGATTATATAGTTTTATTTATGTCGTGTCATAATATGAAAATATTCGGTATTGATGGATTGTATAAAAATAATTGTTTAGATTAAGAATCGTATCAAAGTAGAGCTAATCGAGGGAAAACTAAAATTATTGATTCCCGGAAGAATCAACTTGTTTGGTGTTTTGAACAAGTGAGTTCACATGGAGCATATTATTTCACTTGGAATTATATGTGCATGCTTGTGTTTAATTTAATGTATGAATATTTGAATATAATTGAAATATCTTGGAAATTGGTGTAACTGTCTAGTATTGGATTGAATTAGAATATTGTGTAAAGTTGGTTATTATGTAATAATACATGATACAAATGCGTAAATACTGATGATTACATGGTATGGAAGCGTTACATGTGACTCGTTTATAGGGTGTATACATTTAAAGAAATAAATATATTAATTTTTTATAAATTAAATAAATATAATAATTTGTGTATGCAATATGTAAGTATAAAATGGTTCTACATTGATAATTGTATTAATGATAAGCGAAAATTGAATCAAATGAATATTTTATGTATAAAATTACACAAAATTAAATTTTTATATAAAATTGCACATTAAATTAAAATTTATGTATAATTTTGAGATTTATCCCTAATTTAATAATCATAGCTTTTTTCACCTCTCAATGTTTTCATTAGAAAGGCATAATAATAAATTTAGCCCTCAATGTTTACATATTTTGTCATTATTCTTTTTTTGAACTAAAATTGACCATTAACGTTTTAAAAAGTAGTCAAATTGCCTTTCTTAATGGAAATTTTGACTAAAACGTTAATTTTTTAATGATGTTGGCGTGACAATATATGTGTGCTTCATACTAACATAATAATATTTGTCTTGTACCTCACATCAATAATAACTTTATAATTATAAAAAAATTCAAACAAAAATAACTCAAAATTATAAAAATTAAAATTTAAAAATATTAGCATTAACTACACGTGGGTTGTCATGTTTAAAAAATTAATAATTTAGTCAATATTTCTGTAAAAAAAGAAGAGGAAGCAATTTGATTGTTTAAAAAGTTGATGGTTAAATTTAACTCATTTTGAAAGGTTGTGAGTTAAATTTAACTCAAAAAAGAATAAGAGTCAAATTGACAAAATATATAGAATTAATAATCAAATGTGTGATAATGCCTATTAGAAATGTATTTTTATACAAAATTACCCCTACTTACATTCACGGTTTATGGAAACGGAAATAGTTAGGATTTATAACAATGGTGGAGCCAAGGGGGGCTAGTAGGGGCTCCGGCTCCCTAAAATGGAAAAATTTCTATTTAGGCCATTTATAATTTATAAAATTTTAAATTAGTAATGATAAAATTATACTTTAACCCTTCTAAAATAATAAAAAATTAATTTAATCCTTTAAAAAATTATAAAGATATAGAATATTATAAAAATACACGATTTAATTGTGGCGCAAAAAAATTGTTTGCCACCACGACTGGTTTATAAGTATATTTGTGTCAACTTAATCATCAAATTCATAGCTCTTTTTGTTTTGTTCATTAAATTCATAACTTTTTAATCTTTATCTGTCATTTTCTGGTTTTTGATCAGACAAATCCTCAACCAATCCCTAAGAGTATGGTTCAAAAATAAAACTCAATTCATTACTGCAGCATTCCATTTTCTTTGATTTAATATTTTACGTATTAGTATTGTATTCAAGTATATATTTTTAAAATCTTATAAATTTTGCACATTAATAATTTATACTGTGTAAATTCTTATATATATTATAATATTATAATTATTTTTTGTATTATATACCTAAATTAGAGTATTAAAGTAAATTTAACCCCTAAAATAAGATTTTATATATAAGAAGAAGAAAGAAATAAAAGATAGTAGAGATGATGAAATTTGGATGCAAACGAAAAACGCGGCAACCACAAATTTAAGTGGGAAGCGTATCAAGTTCAAACAAATACAAAACTTAGAAATTAACGGTTTTTGTTTTGTCAATTTTAAGCCAATCAATTAAGACACACAAATACCATCAATAATGCTTTCTCAACCACACCCCACTCTTTATTAACCTAACAATAATTACTTAAGTAAAATACACGAGTTTGATTAAAATGATAAAGTTGAAATAATAAAATTTATGGTGTTTTAGGTTCCATCTTCTTATGTTTATATATTGTTCTAGATTTTATATAGATACATAAAATAATACTCATTATTTTATAAAAAAATATATAAATTTTTAATAATTTTACAATTGAATGAATGGACAACACCTACTTAATTAAAATCTTGATATAAATAAAAAAATAAAAAAAATTAGAATATAATATTTTAAAGTAACAAATATAATAATATTTTTAATGCATATGGTGAATATATAAAACAGTTTAATATAATTATAAAAGTGTGACCCATCAATTAAAACTTAATTTAATTAAAAATGTATTAAATTATTTAATTATTTTCCAAAATAATGAATATATTATAATTTTTTTTATCTTTTTATATAAAACTTAGAAAAAATAACACATATTAAAATTTTAACCTAAAATCTCTTAATTTTTAATATTTGAACATTATTATTTTGACTATAATATTATTTGTTTTTGTATGGAGTATTTATAAATACATTTGTTGTAAAAGAATTTTTTCATCAGCATCACAACACAGATGTGTTGTAATCTAATAATAGGATAAATGCATAATCAAATTTACGTTATAATCTACAACCTTCTTTGATTTTCATTTTTAAAATATATTTGTTAAGGAAAAAACAAAAAAGGATCCCTTATCTAGTTTTACCCATTTATTACCAAGCATTTGGCAAATTCTTTTTAATTCTGTCTGAATTTCGTTTCAGCCAAATGTTCAAAACTAATACGTTAAAAAACCCTTCCGATGTACGGTTAAAAGAGAAAGTAAAAGAATAACATATGTAACTGTAAAAGGGTAAAAACATAACTCGAGATTTTTTATGGGTTAAATCACATTATGGGCTTAAATTTCGTAATTTTTTTTAAGTTGAGGTTTAAATTTTTTTCTTCAAGTTATATTTTAAATTTGATAAATATTCTTGACTTAAATTTTTTTGTTTAAGTTAACCTTAAAAACTTTAAAATTTAAGTCATAATGTGAAAATAATTTTTAAGTTCAAGTCTAATTCAAAACTAAATTTGGATAAAAAAATTTCAGATCTCAACGTAAAAAATATTATCAAATTTAAACCTCAAATAATATTCTATTAAATTAATCAAAGATAATTTATAAATGCTAAAAACCTTTCTTTAAAAGTTACAAATAAAACCACAGATAATATATTTGATATTTATAATGCCCCGTTCTACTAAAATACGAACTATATTATATAAATAATGAAAAATGAATTAAATTTGATGTAAAATTAGGAGTTAAGAGTTTAAGATTAATCTTATGATTAAACTAAAGGAGTAATAATCCTAATAGGCTAGTGAGTAATGACTTGTCGTGTAAATCTCTCTCTCTACAAGTATATATATGTATGTAAATGTTAAATTTTAAAATAATAGTTTGGTGGTGTGTATGAGACTGAGTTCATTTATGGGCCTATGGTAATCCAGGGAACACGACTCTCCACCGCTTATCACCAAATCCTTATCTTTAATTCCCTTCCTCACTTGTTGTCTTGTTGCTCCACTGTGCACGGTTTCCATATCCTTTATCTCCTCCACTCCCCAATAATTTCTTTCCCTTTTTAATATTCTTCTTCTCCCCCATTCTCACTCCCTTTTAGCTTCAATTTGGTGGGTTCTTTGGTTTAGTTTTCAAGGGTTTCTCTCTTCAAAAAAACCCTCGAGAAATCTATGCGCTTAACGCTTACTTTTTTATTCATTCGAGGGGTTCTTTTCCTTCTCTTCTTCTTGTTGTTTTAGAGATGGGTTTGGTGTCTGTTTTTTGGGAGATTTTAAAGAAACCCACAATTGGAGATGTGGTGAGGGAGTTGCTGATTTTTATAGCTCCTTTATGGGTTGCTGTAATTGTTGGGGTTTTAGTTGGTTGGGCATGGAAGCCGAAGTGGGCAAATATAGGCAGGGAGATGTTCATGGATTGTTCTGGTTCTAAGAATTCGGCTCCTGCAGAATCTTCTGAGTCTTCTTCCAGTGGTTTTGGTTCCCTTCCGAGCTTGAATTTGATCAAGTTTCAGTTGTCGAGTGCTATCTCTTGGATTTCAGATGATGGGCCTCAAAAAGATTCTTTCTTTTTGTCACCTACTCTTCATTCCAATTGCAGGTTTGCAACTCCATATTTTGCCTTCTTTAATAGCAATTTTGTAGTTGTAAATGGTATAGGAGAGGGAATTCTAATGGGAATTGGGATTGTATTTGATTTGATTTCACCAACAACTAATGTCTGTTTAATTGGACAGTTCATCACAGAACGAGAAGGAAAAACTGGGTTTTCTGACAGATGATGATTTAGAGCATTTATATAAATTAGTTGAAGAAAAAGATGGAGGTCCTGCTTGGATTCACATGATGGATAAGTCCACCCCAACTATGGGATATCAGGCTTGGCAAAGAGATCTTGAGGTATCATTTCTTCTTCCTGTTATTTAATTTATCAGAACCAGTAAAAATCGAAAACTTATTATAAATAACCCTGCTGGTTGTGTTTGGGATTCATTTGATGTTTTGAATTATGCTTTTTATTGCTTGTTAGATTGGTCCTACACAATATCGTAGCCGGACTGTTTTCGATGATGCCACTCCTGAGATGGTGAGGGATTTCTTTTGGGACGATGAATTCCGATCAAAATTGAAGTGGGATGAAATGCTTCTTAGTGCCGAAACTCTCGAGTCGTCTCCCACTGATGGCACCATGATGGTCCAGTGGGTTCGAAAGGTTCGTAATAGGTTTTCTAATTGTTTCTTTTTCTTTTTGATTGATTTTTGTTGTTTCTAAAGTTGTTTTATAATATGTTCTCTGGTTTGTAGTTTCCCTTCTTCTGCAGTGACAGAGAATACTTGATAGGTCGTCGGATTTGGTCGTGTGGTCGGACATATTACTGTGTTACAAAGGTAACATCCTATTCTGGTCCCTGGTTTTCGATTTTGATTAAAATGCTGCAAGTTAACAAGTCTTTCCTATTTTTTCCCTATATTGTTCTGTTTTCTGCATTTCTCGTTAGAAATAACTAGGCTGCAGCCGATAGTCTGACATTTGACCAAATATTAGTGGGAACAATATACCTTTTACATTTATAAGATCTTTTATGTTGTGAACAAAAATGAAAATTGTTCTAATCTCATTAAGGGAACACTTGACGAGATTGTTTCCTAAGCTTTGAATTAATCTTATTATTTCTTTGCTTAGTCGACTTATTGCCTAATAATAGGTCGATGACTATAAGTCTAAAACACTTCATGCCATGACAGCATCATTTGGTCAAATTTGTTTTGTAGCTAACTTAGTAGTATGTTTTGTCCCGTTTCAGGGAGTACCATATCCCTCTATTCCTAGAAAAACCAAACCTAGGCGCGTTGATTTATACTATTCAAGTTGGTGCATTCGTGCAGGTAATGGACTTTTCAACCCAACCTAGTTTAAAATTGTTTTTAAATTTTTCCTGTGCTGTTAGGAAGTTTGAAACTTGTATTTTCTTAGTTGTAGGCAATTCGTTTCCGAGGATAAAAAAAATGGAGAATGTATAACTCTTTGTTTAGATGAATTTTCTAGGAATATCATGTTTGAGTTTATACAAGTCTGCCAATAATTTGTATGCATCACGTTTTGAACAGCTGAATCAAGGAAAGGGGATGGCCAGCTGACTGCATGCGAGGTATTACTTTTTCACCATGAAAATATGGGTATACCATGGGAAATTGCAAAGCTTGGGGTCAAGCTAGGCATGTGGGGAACTGTTAGGAAGATTGACCCTGGCTTACGTGCATATCAAACCGAAAGAGCATCGGGAGCGCCCCTTTCTCATTCAGCTTCCATGGCTCAAATAAACACCAAAGTAACTCAAGACTATCTGAGATCCTTGGAAAGCAATAGTAATGATTCATCAGAGCTTGAAACACACAATTCATCTGAGAAACCAGGGAAGAACAACATTCCCAAACTTGTAGTTGTTGGTGGGGCTATTGCTGTTGCTTGTATTCTAGATCGAGGGCTCTTAACCAAAGCTGTTATATTCGGAGTAGCCCGAAGGTTTGCAAAAATCGGAAGAAGGTTGTAATCCTGAATATTTTTGTGGGTCAATCGAAGGAAACCGCACCCACCAGCAAAGCAGATTGCCATTGCAATGAAGTGAGATGTTGGGGATGGATGAATCTTCTCACTTAGCCGCGTTTAAAAGGTTGGAAGATGGAAAGATTATATTAGTTTTTGCAATATTTGGGCCATATAGGAAGTTAGAATTGGGCACAAGAGAATGGGATCAGATAGTTGGATTTTTTAAATGGCCATGTCGAAAGCAGATCTTAAAACCGAAACTGAGTTCCTTTTCTTGTTCAGTGGCTCTTCTATTTCAATATATATACTATTTATATTATATGTTGTTTTATCTCCTTGATTATGGCGTGTTCATGTGCTAGATTTTGAGTTGATGATGATAAACAGCCAATGTTGGCAAGCCCAGCATTGTTTCCCTCTGCAAATATTTATGTTTTGAAGACTGCAGTGCCGAGTGGAATATAATCATCCAGATCCATTGATTAATTTCAGTGAGGTTGAGTTCATTAATTCCCTGCTTTTCACCCAAATTTTGAGGTTTGAAAGCTCAAATTTGATTAAATTATTTCGAGTTATTTATCTATAAAGATTTATGTTTTTTGGATCGGAACGTCAATTGGTTTGATTATTTAAAAAAAAAATTTCTAATTCAATGTTAGTTCAATATGTTTTTAGTCGGTTTAATAGTTGATTCAATTAATTTTTAATTGATTTAATTGGTTTGTACCGATTTCTAATCTAACCACTTCAAAGTCACTTTCAAGGTCAATTTTCACTTCAACTGGTCCAATTTAAATAATTGACTAAGATTTTGTCTATATAGAGATATGACTTTTATATATCTATAGCGACATATTATCATAGAGAGATAATTGTTGTAAATTAACAATAGAATTTGTTTCATAAATTTTTATCAAATAGAAAAAAAGTAGGAATCAGATTAGTAAAATTATCATTTTCATGCATTTTTTATTTTATATTTTTTTACATGAATTATTATGAAGTTCATAAATTTAACCAGTTTAATTAATCAGTATGAGTTATTCATTTCAATTCAATTAATTAATTTATTATGACTTATTAAATTCAAGTAATTAATTTATAAGTTTACGATATTCTAAATTCATGTTGAATATAATTTTAATAAATTATGATTAACAGATTTTTCATGTGAAATTTAAATATTTTATTGAAATATTATTTTAATTAAGGTTATTTTTATTTAATAAATTATAATTAATAGGCTTGATTATATGAAAAGATTAAAATATACTTAAAATTTTCGACAATATGTTATTATAGAGAATTAAATTTATAAAGAAAATATTTCATAACTATAATTACTGTTTTTATAAGTGAAATTATTTTAAAAGATTAAAATAACACCTAAAAAATTGAATTTACAAAAAAAACACTTAATTGTCCTAACAAAATACTTTTATAGCATTGGTTGCTATAGTGAGTGAGTGAATCATAAAAAATATATGTAATTAAGTTGTAGACATAAATAAATATCTCACAAATATCCCTATCTATTTTGCTATTACAATTTCTACTACTACTCGTGGTCTTCCAAATCCATAATTAAAGGATAATACAGCATTCATAGTTCCATTGATTTGAATTTGGATGAATGTGACTGATTGAGACAAACAAAATAATTTCAAGAATTCATAAACAATAATTATATTTATGACAAATAGATTAGTTTGAAGAGTTTATAAATAATGATTTGAGGAGAAAATGAAAATTAATTATGTACATGTACCGTCAATTTTTATATTCTAACTTATATGATGCATAGGGAAAGGATTGTATGAAATAATGATGTCACGTCATTTGTATTCCTTTTCAATAATTTTATGTCACATCATTACTTTCATCCTGAATTTCAGGATTTTATCCTGAAAAAATCAAATTTAAATTAAAATCCTAAAATTCAAGATAAGAATATTGATGCGGCATAAAACTATTGAAAAGGGATACAGATCACGTGACGTCACTGTTCATACAATCCTTTCTCGATGCATAGATACTGATGAGTGATGTGGAGCTTCGATCTGCCATTTTGAGCAGGGAAATCAGAAAAGAGTCCTGGGGCTAATGATTCTACAGCTTTCTTTTTAGAACTGCCTGGAGTGTCGTGGGAAATGATTTCAAGGCTGCTACAAAGCACTTCTTCACAACCTCTTGTTATACTGCCGACGTTCAATGCTACGACACTTGTACTAGTTCCGAAGATGGAAAGCCCCAACCAGATCAAGGACTTTCGGCCTATTTCATGCTGCTCAGTTGTTCATAATCTTTAGAGGTGCTCGGAGTATTAGGCAGGAGGACCCATTGTTCTATCTATGAATATTCTTTCTAAGTTGCTCGATGCTGCAGTGGAAAAGGGGATCTTTCAGTATCATCCGAAGTGCCATCAAATAAAGCTCACTCACCTTTGTTTTGCAGATAATCTTTTGATCTTTTGCAAAGGAACCTTGGGCTCGGTTATTGGTGTTCAGAGTGTTTTCGATCATTTTTACTTGATGTCTGGGTTGAAGCTTAATGCTGCCAGAAGTGAATAATTTGTTTCTGGAATTTCAGTACTGGAGTTGGAGAGTATTCAAAGCATCTCGGGCATTAGGAATGGGGAACTACCTGTTCGTTATTTGGGTGTCCCTTTGGTAACTAGGAAGCTATCTGAGTTGATAAGATTCAAGCTAGGATACGACACTGGTCAGCTAAGAATTTGAGCTTTGCAGGGAGGTTACAGCTTATTCAAGCTGTGTTGTTTAGAACATCTAATTACTGGTGTCGGCAGCTCATTCTTCCCAAATCTGTACTGCAAAGAATAAATCAATGACGCTCCAGGTTCTTTTGGAAAGGAGCTGATGCGTCTGCCTCGGGGGCTAGAGTGAGTTGGATGCAAGTTTTGTTCTCTTAAGTCGGAAGGGGGATTGGGTTTGAAAGACATACAGCTGGAACAAAACTTGTTTGTTGCTGGTGAGGGCTCCTTGTGGTTTGCTTGGGTCAAGCCCTATGTCCTTAAAGGTGAAGATTTTTGGCAGGTTGTAAGCAAGGATGGCATGAGCTGGAGTATGAGAAGGCTGTTAAAGATGAGAGATGAGGCTGCTCGAGTGTTTTCTTGGTCTCTTTCGCTGTCTGTTAGCAAAATCTGGTGCGAGATTAGGAGGGCTGGGACCAAAGTTCAGTGGTATCCTCTTAATATTCCAAAGCATGCTATCATTACTTGGATGTCTATCCTTGATAGGCTACGAAACAAGGACAAATTGATTCAGTTGGGCATCATTGATGATGGGCAGTGTAAACTATGCTGTGCTTTGTTAGAAACAAGGAGCCACCTGTTTTCCGAGTGTGCTTCCTCAAAAAGCATTTGGGCTTCTATCCTTCATCGCCGTAGAATTCATAGATTGACTTCCTTTAGACTACCATTTGTTTTGAACGCCATGCATTTAGCTTTTTTTTTTTTTTAAATTATCTCATACTATAATATTATTATAGTATTTAATATTATTACCATTATTATTTTTACATTAATTATACATAAACGTTGCAAGTAACGTACCATCCAAAGAGGGTAAGATACTTATTTGCTAAATACAGTAGGGGATACCTTGGACTCTGACGTGGCACATCAACTACACAGATTAATTCAAATGTCTTAAAAAAGCAAAACGGGACCGAAGAGTACAATTAAATTCCGTAAATTGAGGGAGCTGGTTTCATTTTATATTCTTATAAAAGCGCAAGGGAAGTTAAAAAACGCAAAGGGGCAGTCTAAAGAAAACCGGGAACTAGTGGTCGAGATCCGGCAAATTTTCGTCGGATTTCGTCCATTTGTCGTCGGGGTTCGATAGTACTCTCTCTCTTTCTAAGTTTCTAACCGCCGGAGTAGAAAGGAATTATCGAAAAATGAAGGGATCTACACATCTTGTTGCGACTTTGCTCGCTGCTTCCACGGTGGCGCTCTCATCATCTTCCTCCCCCGGAATCCACAATGTTTCATTTCCTCCTACCTCTTCCAACCAGGTATTCATTCTCATTTAATATTTAAAACTTTGTTTCTTCGGTTCTTGTGATTTAATCATTTCCATTTCCAAATGTGAAAGTTTGCCTGCTTCGATCTGTTGATTTAAGTTGTTTGTTTCTGGATCTGAATTTGCCTTTTGTTTTCATTTTTCCCCTTTCTGTCTAATATGTGGATAAATATTTTTAAAATATATTTATTTTTTGAAATTTCTAGTTTTTGACATTGAATATTGATTTTTTAGGGGACAAGAAATGGTGCGTCGAGGAATTTAACGGCGACAGAGCGGGAGAATTTCACGCCACGATTTGATGGGTTGAGATTCATAGAAACATTGATCACAGCTCACAGATAGGAGGAGATGATTAGTAACACAAAATACCGTCCTTTCTCTCCGTTTATTAATTAGATTTTATTTATTTTGTTGGGTAAAATTTTAATTGTTACATATTGAAGTAACGTTTTTCTTGGTATTGTTTAATAATTCCTATCGTTTTTGTTTTTTGCTTATTATTATTAGTAGTAATTTTTGTTTGATTGATTTGATGGTGAAATTAAAAGCTCCAAACTCCTAACCTTACTAGATGCAGGTTTGTTCTTATGCAGGATTTTACAATTATTTGTAGCAATTTGAAGCATTTGAACTAAAAAACAGCAAAGACTTCTCAAAGTTAACTATTTGTTCTGAATAAGCTTTATACTCCCCAATAATATCAAGAAGCAGATACATTGCATAATCAAGTTGACCCATTCATCAGAAAATCCCGTTTGTAGCATATTTTTGCTAAGAAAGTTTATTTGCTTATATCAAGTTTTAGGGTAAAAGAACCCGCCTGATCATTTCTTGTAGACATCTTGTCTACGATTTGTCAACCAAGCACAAAGGCACCAAAACCAACACTAGCCGATTAGCAATAACCTTTGCTATTATTTTATACGAAAAAACAACATATGCTGATTGGTGTATATTGTGTCATATTACTTGGATTTTGAGTTTTAGGAATTAACTGATTTATATCCTCTTAACTCAATAAGAATGGCGAAAAAATAATTCACCATGTAATTTTATTAAGGTGAACCCCATGCAAACTAGAATATCATACTTGGACCTTTGGTAAAAAAATCCAGGCATCCATTGGGCCCAAATGCCTTTGTGGGTTGCATTGAAGGAACAACTTCCCAAATCTCCTTTGACCTGAAACACACTGTGAATCTAGCATTCATTTCTCCAGTAACATAGCATTGAACCCTAGAAAATTAACTGAGAAGGGTCTCTAGCGGCCTTTTTGCAAATAAATCTATATAATAGTTAGTAGCAACCACTGCAATACTGGAGTATGACTCTTGCCAATTGCCATCGACATCACCTACCACCATGTTTCTCAAAATAATTTCATAAAAATCTCCCATAACCAACCAAGGAAGGCCAGAGGAACGGTGCATCGTACGTAAAAGATTCCATGGTTCTGAGCATCAACCAATAATTTTATATTATTAGATTACATTAAAATGTGTGGTTGACATTAAACCATTCTTTTTTTTTCCTATTATTTGTCCTTAAATATTTGCCCCTCTTTCTCTATTCTTTTTACCTCTTTTTTGGTGATGATCTTGAATGGTAGAGAAAAAAATTATGAATATGAAAAAAATGATCTTAGTTTCTTCCATCATATATGCGCATATATATATATATACAACATTGTGTGACTATAGTATAAATTGAAATCTGATCCAAGAAACTAGTAAACTATAATGGTGGGTATGGATAGATTTAAAAAGTCGCCATTAAAATATATTTATTTCACAAAATCTTATAAGCCGTTTGATTTCCATTTCCATCTCCATCTCTCTTTCTTGTGTATATAATAGAAACATTTTAGGCTCTTATGAAAGATATTGTTCCATATGCAAGGCAAGGAGGAATTTTAAATGAAAGAACCTTTGTTTTTTATTTACTTTCATGAATGAACAAATCCTGGCCACAAGATGTTAGTGTATCAACTATTTGAGCTAGAGGTCGTCTTCGTTTTTCTCTATTAAAATATCCACACCTAATAATATCAAAAAATTGAAACTACTGATTCTAAATTATTGTAATTTTTAGTACCAGTAGACTCAATGTCTATAAATTATAAGTTAAATCTTTTGAATAATCTCACTCTAAATTCTAATTATATATATTTTTTTATATAATATCTAATATTATTCATGACTTCACCTTAATTTATAAATAAAAAAATAATATATTTTAGCGCGTTAAAACTTTCGTTCTCCTATAATGATAATAATATTAAAAAATAATAATAAGTATATTACAGGGTAAATTATGTATGAAATTGGTTTCAAAATAAATACGACAAATGTGTCTGCATTTTGGCAACAAGTTGATGAAAATTATAAGGAAAAAAAAAAGTTAATTAAATGGTGTCCATAAATCGAATGGCAAAATATCTGGTAGCCTTCGTAAACACATTGAAATTTGCAGCCACTCATCTCATCACATGTCAAGTTCAATGCTGTCGGCTAAAATAATCGGTAATCAAAACCAATATTTGAATATTCAAAAAAAAATGAAAAAAAAATATTAAAAAACGAATATGTGATTAATATTTTTTTCATTTGTTAAATGATATTCACTTTATATTTTTAATTTTGAACATTTTAGAATAAAAAAAAATTATCATTTTCTTAGTTTTAGGGTGATTTTATTTTGAAAATAATTTTTTAAAATTTTTTACAATACTATAAATAATAATAGAAATTCTATCATATAAAAAAATTATATATTTTAAATACGAAGGTTAATTTTAAAATAACATATAATAAATAATGAAAACGTATGATTTGAAACTAATTAATAACAACAAATGAAATAGATATGATATTAAGATAAAAAATAAATTAAATTATGAATAAAATGAAATTGAAATATATAAATACATCATATTAAGAATTCTTTTTCCTAATAGAAATCATATTAATAAATTTTTTTGAAAGGTAAATTCATAAATTCATTCAATATAGAACCATACATTTTTTTAGAGAGAAAAAAAGAAGAAGAAGAAGCAAACATTCGTCGTAGATGGTGAATGACAAACTCTATTAACACAACAAAGGCTTTAATCTCAGCATCAATAGAACATTATGACTCGTTGATAATTGATTTTGTCACAACTCAAGCACGACATATCTGGAGTGATTGCAAGCACTTAATACGATAATGAAATCAGCCTCGACTGTTCCAAAGCGGCGAGCAAAAATCGACAAAAAAATCAATCATTCACCAAACTAGAGAGGACGATAATAAAATCATCCCTAAAATAACTTATTGTAATACCCCTACCCGTATTCATTGCCGGAATAGGGTACGAGGCATTACCGGAGTTTACGAATTAAATTTTTTTTTTCAATTCAACATATTTTCATGATAGATTCATACATTTATATAAGATAACGTCATCACATATCTATAACTAGGTTTGTTAACCATACCAATGGCTAACTTTACATTCATTTCACGTTAACATTTACTTTCTTAGCTTATACATGCCATTGATTTCCAAAATAAAGTTTCTTTATATACCGAAATCCTGAGGTTGACAGTGTGATGTGTCTCCGACCAAATCCGACCTCCGAGCTCTTAACACTACAAAATAGGGAAAAAGGAAACGGGGTAAGCACTTTGTGCTTAGTAAGCTCATGTAACAAGAATTATACTTACCTAATATTTTCAATACAATATAATAAACATTCATATATCCATTCAATGCATTATTACCCTAACATGCACAAACTCAACATTCAAGTTAGTACAATAATTTCCATGTATCAATAATATATATACTATGATTGATGAGCTCATCAATACCATGATTTTCATTCCCTTATTATTTTTCATATTTATCCCGTTGAATTTATCGGAATTTCGATGGATTTTCAGAGGTACACTTTTAGTGTACAATTCCGGGTCCGTCAATTCATATTCATGTGCGCACATTTCCGTTTCAGAGAGCACACTCCTGCGAACCTCAACCTTGCAGCGGGATTACCAGTCCAGGCTAAATCCCCTGCAACGACAATTACTCTAATGAGCTTGGATCTGAATTACCAGTCCAGGCTAAATTCAGACCCTAATTCGGATTACCCGTCCGGGCTAAATCCATTTTACACATATTCTTCGGGAGGGCTATATCAGGATAGGATCACCCGTCCGGGCTAGATCCTTTTTACCGTCAATTCCTTTTCAGAGATCCATCGAATTTTCCTTTCATTCAAACGAGATTTCTTCCCATTTTATCAAATATATCAATGTTTCATTAATTTTCATACAATGAACACTCAAATCATATTCACATCAATAACATACAATCTCAAGCATTTAAAAATATAATTCAAGTTACACGAACTTACCTTGATACTTGTTTGTAAACAGTAAAAATCTATTAATCCCGAACTTTTTCCTTTCCTCGATCTAGCTTCGTATTTGAATCTTCTGGATCTAAATAAATAAATTTAATTATCAATTTAATACATTTCATGTTCATATGCAACATTCTCTATAATTCAACTATTATTTATAGTTCATTCAAAGCTGTCTACTTGAGTCATAGTCACTAAATTATTTATAAATTGAGCTACGGAACCCCAAATTAAGATCCGTTAATTTTTCCTGAAACTAGACTCATATATATTTTTACCATAAAATTTTCAGAATTTTTGGTTTAGCCAATCAATACAGTTTATTCTTCAAAGTCACCCCTGTTCTGTTGTCTAACAGTTCTGACCCTTCTTCACTAAAAATAAATTATCTCTTTATAAAGAATTAAAATGATGTTCTTGTTTGTTTCTATTAAAAATAGACTCATTCAGAATTCTATACATATAAATTTAAGTCCCTAATTATTTTTATTCAATTTTTTATAATTTTTCAAAGTTAGAATAGGGGAACCCGAATTCATTCTGACCTTGTCTCACAAAATTCATTATATCTCAAAATTTACAAATCCATTGCTTACAATATTTCTTCTATGAGAAACTAGACTCAATAAGCTTTAATTCCATATTTTTTTCATCTTCTAATTAGATTCCTACAATTTTTGGTGATTTTTCAAAGTTAGTCTACTGCTGCTGTCCAAACTGTTTTAGTGCAAGCTGTTTATTACCATTTTTCCCCTAAGCTTTTAATAAATGATAATTTCGTCCCTACTCAATTAGCCTCTCAATTGAGCTGATTTTTCTCAATTAACATTTTATTCTATCACCTTAAACTAGTTTATAACCTTTAGGAATCAGAATTTCAGGAATAGACTTTAATTCCAAACATTTTCACAATTAGGTCCCAAAAATCAATTTCCATTGAAATTGCCTAATAAAATCATCTCATAAACAAATTAAAGCTTTAATTTCATTCTATTTCATCATAAACTTACAGCACTCAACCATGGTGACTTTAAATTTCATCCATGAAATCAAAAACTAATGAATTTAATAGTAGGATCTAGTTGTAAAAGTCTTTGAAACACAAAAATTATATAGAAAAAGGCAAGGATTAACTCACTTGGTGCAAAAATTATGAAATACCAGCTTAGAGAACCCTCCTATGGCGTTTTTAGCTGCTGGAATTGAAGAGAAATGAAGAGAAATCTAGATATTTACTATTTAGTCCTAGTTTTATTTAGTTAATTTTGCAATATTCCAATTTTACCCTTAATTTATCAATTTTCCTGCTGATTTCATACCCTTGCCGTCCAGCCCAAATAACTTTTGGGTCTAATTCCCTTTTATATCCTTTCTCATTAGACTAATAAGCTATTTAATCACTCTAGCAACTTTTACACCTATTACAATTCAGCCCTTTTCATTTAATTGACTACCCAAACATTAAAATTTCCTAACGAAATTTTAATACCACACTAATAACATTTCATAAATATTTATAAAATTATTTTTGACTCGGTTTTATGAGATAGAGGTCCCGATACCTTATTTTACCCAATTTCTTCAATAATTTCTTTTTCTAACTAATCACTAAATTGATAAAATTTTCCTATCAATATTTTCATACGATTTTCCTATCATATAAATTTTCAAGCAAAAATATTGAAATAAATTTCTCTTTAAATTGGATTTGTGGTTACGAAACCATTGTTCCGATAACATTGAATTTACGCCATTACAACTCTCCCCCCCTTTTAAGGATTTTTGTCCTCGAAAATCTTACCAGTAAAGAGGTTTGGGTATTGTTTCCTCATTGCCTCCTCCGGTTCCCATGTTGCTTCCTCAATCCTGTGCTTTTGCCACAATACTTTCACCAAATTTATCTTTTTATTTCTAAGCTCTTTTGTCTCCCGTGCCAATGTCTTGACCGGTTCTTCACTGTAAGTCATATCCGGTTGAATCTTTACTTCTGTCGGAGAAATAACATGTGAAGGATCTGATCGATATCGTCGTAACATAGATACATGAAAAATATTATGGATTCTATCAAGTTCCGGTGGTAATGCCAATCGATAAGCGACCGGTCCAATTCTTTCTATGATTTCATAGGGCCCGATAAATCTTGGACTCAATTTACCCTTTCAACCGAATCGAAGAACTTTCTTCCAAAGAGACACTTTCAGAAATACCTTGTCACCGACTTGAAATTTAATCGCTTTTCGCTTAAGGTCGGCATATGATTTTTGACGATCGGAAGCTGCTTTTAGACTATCTCGAATAACCTTTACTTTTTCTTCTGTTTCCCGGATCAAATCAACCCCATGTATCTTCCTTTCACTGAGCTCTGTCCAATATAACGGTGTTCTACATTTTCTACCATACAAAGCTTCATACGGAGCCATTTTAATACTAGACTGATAGCTGTTATTGTAAGCAAATTCAATCAAAGGTAGATACCTCTCCCAATTACCTTCAAACTCTAGTATACAACATCGGAGCATATCTTCCAATACTTGAATTACACGCTTAGATTGACCATCTGTCTGAGGATGAAATGCAGTGCTGAAATACAACTGAGTACCCAAGGCTTCTTGCAATTTGTCCCAGAAATGAGACGTAAATCGGGGATCTCTATCTGATATAATGGAGGCAGGCACTCTATGTAACCTGACAATCTCAGATATGTATAGTTCAGCTAGTTTATCTAAAGAATAATCCATACGTACCGGAATAAAGTGAGCTGACTTTGTCAATCGGTCTACAATCACCCAAATAGCATCTTTTTTCCTCGGAGACAAAGGTAGCCCCGATACAAAATCCATAGTGATTCTTTCCCATTTCCATTCCAGTATAGTAATTGGCTGAAGTAACCCCGAAGGTACCTGATGTTTAGCTTTAACTTGTTGACATATTAAACACCTTGATACAAACTCAGAGATATCATGTTTCATTCCCGACCACTAGTACATCTTTTTCAGATCATTATACATTTTATTACTCCCCGGATGTACAGACATAGTACTACTGTGGGCCTCGCGTAGAATCTTCTGTATGAGCTCTGAATTCTGAGGTACACATACCCTACCTCTGAATAATAAACAATCATCAGAACCAATCTGAAATTCAGAATCATTACCTGACTCACACTGTGCCCGTTTAACCTGTAACTTCTCATCATTCTTCTGAGCTTCACATATTTGCTGTAAAAATGTCGGTTTAGCTCTCAATTCAGCTAGGATTGAACCATCATCAGTCAATGATAACCGGGTATTCATAGCTCGTAAAGCAAATAGAGATTTCCGGCTCAAAGCATCAGCTACAACATTAGCCTTACCCGGATGGTAATCAATAATCAAATCATAGTCTTTTATCAGTTCAAGCCACCTGCGCTGTCTCAAATTCAAATCTTTCTGTGTCATCAAATATTTCAAGCTTTTATGATCAGTATAAATATGACATTTCTCACCGTACAAGTAATGCCGCCATATCTTCGGCGCAAATACAATAGCAGCTAATTCAAGATCATGTACTGGGTAATTTCTTTCATGTGGTTTAAGTTGTCTTGAAGCATAGGCTATTACTTTACCTTCTTGCATTAAAACACAACCTAAACCATTTAATGAGGCATCACTGTAAATAACAAATTCATTACCTGGTTCAGGCTGCACTAATACAGGTGCTTTCGTTAATAGGTTTTTCAATCGGTTGAAACTTTGTTGACATTCATCAGTCCACTCGAACTTTACATCTTTCTGCAATAATCGAGTCATTAGAGAAGCTATCATAGAGAATCCCTGTACAAATCTCCGATAATAACCAGCTAAACCCAAGAAACTTCTAACTTCAGATACATTCTTCGGTGGACTCCAATTGACAATAGCTGAGATTTTACTTTGATCTACCCTGATGCCTTCGGCAGATACAATGTGTCCAAGAAAACTCACTTCTCGAAGCCAAAATTCACATTTACTGAATTTAGCATACAACTGTTTCTCTCGTAGAATTTGCAACACAATTCTCAAATGTTCTGCATGTTCTTCTTCATCCCGAGAATAAACCAAAATATCATCAATGAATACTACTACAAATCTGTCTAAGTACGGTCTAAATATCCGGTTCATCAAATCCATGAATACTGCAGTTGCATTAGTTAGCCCAAACGGCATAACTAGAAACTCATAATGCCCGTACCTGGTTCTAAAGGTTGTTTTTGGCACATCTGACTCCTTTACCCGTAACTGATAATAACCTGATCGAAGATCAATCTTTGAAAACATAGTAGCACCTTTCAGCTGATCAAATAAATCATCAATCCGGGGTAACGGGTACTTATTCTTTATGGTTATTTTATTAAGCTGCCGGTAGTCGATACACAATCTCAAAGACCCATATTTCTTTTTCACAAACAGAACTGGAGCACCCCAAGGTGAATGACTCGGTCGAACAAAACCCCTGTCAACAAGCTCTTGCAATTGTGTCTTTAACTCTTTTAATTCTATAGGAGCCATCCGTTACGGAGCTATGGAGATCGGAGTAGTTCCCGGAATTAAATCTATAGAAAATTCCACTTCTCTTTCTGGTGGCAATCCTGGTAATTCTTCTGGAAACACATCAGAAAATTCACATACCACTGGAACTGCCTGTATCTTTGACTCAGATACCTTGGTGTCGAGTACATAAGCCAAGTAAGCATCATACCCCTTTTTGACATACCTCTGTGCTGCCATTACTAAAATTATATCAGATAACCCCTCTGTCTGATCAGATTTAACCCGGAGCAACTCACCATTCTGACATTTTAACACAATATATTTTGTTTACAATTTACTACCGCATCATGCTGGGTTAACCAATCCATACCCAATATCACGTCAAATTCATCAAATGGCAGTAACATCAAATCAGCCGAGAAACAATAACCTCTTACCATCAGTGGAAAATTTTTACAAATTTTATCCACTAACACAGACTGGCCCAGGGGGTTTGAGACTTTAACCACAAATTCAGTAGGTTCAACAGATAAATTTTTAACAATTGCAAGTTTAACACATATATATGAATGCGTAGAACCAGGATCAATCAATGCAGTAATATCAGTATCAAGTAAAGAAAATGTACTAGTAATAACATCGGGTGCTGAAGCATCTTCTCTGGCACGAATGGCATATGTCCTAGCAGGTGCTCGTACCTCAGGCCTACCTATAGTATCTTTTGTAGCTCCTCGACTACCACTGACATTACCGGATGGTCGAGGTGGTCTGCCCCTCGAAACTAGATTACTCGGCTTCGATATATGTTCAACTTCTTTTTCAACCCTTTCTGGACAATCTCTGAGGAAATGGTCAAAAGAACCACATCGGTAACAAGCCCCACTCTTAAATCGGCATTCACCAAAATGAGCTTTATTACAGTACTGGCATCTCGGTTTAGGAGTGCCAACACTGCCAACACTGGTCACTGATGGAGTAGAAGGCCTTGGATTAGTGCGTTGAGAACCTCGTTCTTTACCCGAATACCCAATGGCTGAAGTAGAACGATCCTGATATTTCTTCAATTTCTTTGAAGCAGAAAACTGATATTTTCCCATCGGTCTTTTACTAAAAATTCGAGCTTCCCTCTCAGCCTGTTTCTTTTCTTTGCTCAATTCTTCTGCTTTATAAGCTCTCTCTGCTAATGTAGCAAACTCTCGAATTTCAAGAATTCCGATCAGTAACTTAATGTCTTCATTCAACCCTTCTTCGAATCGTTTACACATTTCAACTTCTGACTGTACCTATTCTCGAGCATATTTACTCAATCGAACAAATTCTCTTTCATATTCAGATACTGATCTATTGCCCTGTTTTAGCTCAAGAAATTCTTTTCTTTTCTGGTCAAGGAACCTCTGGCTGATATATTTTTTTCTGAACTCAGTCTGAAAGAATTCCCATGTAATTTCTTCTTTCGGAACAACTGAAGCTTTAGTATTCCACCAATGGTAAGCTGTATCTTTTAGCAGTGAGACGGCACATTTCAGACATTCTTCTGGTGTACAAGATAATTCTTCCAGAACCCGAGTAGTATTTTCTAACCAGAATTCAGCCCGTTCGGAATCATCATCAACTGCTCGAAATTCTTCGGCCCCATATTTTCGAATTTTATCTAATGGAGCTTTCCCTTTTCTGACAGATTCAGTACCTGTACCTTGTGGGATCTCGGGAACCGGTGAAGGAGCAGGAGGGGGAGCTTGAACTTGCTGCACTACAGGGTTAGTTCTTAAGTATTGATTAAACCATTCATTCATCATTTGAAAGAAGGCTGTTTTTGCCTCCTCCCCTCGACCCTCTGTCTCGGGCCTTCTACTGCTAGTTTCTTCTCTTTGTACTGAAGCCGGAGCATGACTCCCAGCTTCCTCTGATTGAGCTCGGTCGGATGACATTACTATTAAGAAAAACACATTTTAAATGGTCAGGAGATATCACACTATCAATAATAATTTAAATGGCATGTATAGCTAATCCCGTATTTGCTACATCGGTCCTAGAACCGGCTAAACCGTAGCTCTGATACCAATAAATGTAATACCCCTACCCGTATTCATTGCCGGAATAGGGTACGAGGCATTACCGGAGTTTACGAATTAATTTTTTTTTTCAATTCAACATATTTTCATGATAGATTCATGCATTTATATAAGATAACGTCATCACATATCTATAACCAGGTTTGTTAACCGTACTAATGGCTAACTTTACATTTATTTCACGTTAACATTTACTTTGTTAGCTTATACATGCCATTGATTTCCAAAATAAAGTTTCTTTATATACCGAAATCCTGAGGTTGACAGTGTGATGTGTCTCCGACCAAATCCGACCTCCAAGCTCTTAACACTACAAAACAGGGAAAAAGGAAACGGGGTAAGCACTTTGTGCTTAGTAAGCTCATGTAACAAGAATTATACTTACCTAATATTTTCAATACAATATAATAAACATTCATATATCCATTCAATGCATTATTACCCTAACATGCACAAACTCAACATTCAAGTTAGTACAATAATTTCCATGTATCAATAATATATATATACTATGATTGATGAGCTCATCAATACCATGATTTTCATTCCCTTATTATTTTTCATAGTTATCCCGTTGAATTTATCAGAATTTCGATGGATTTTTAGAGGTACACTTTTAGTGTACAATTCCGGGTCCGTCAATTCATATTCATGTGCGCACATTTCCATTTCAGAGAGCACACTCCCGCGAACCTCAACCTTGCAGCGGGATTACCAGTCCAGGCTAAATCCCCTGCAACGACAATTACTCTAATGAGCTTGGATCTGAATTACCAGTCCAGGCTAAATTCAGACCCTAATTCAGATTATCCGTCCGGGCTAAATCCATTTTACACATATTCTTCGGGAGGGCTATATCAAGATAGGATCACCTGTCCGGGCTAGATCCTTTTTACCGTCAATTCCTTTTCAGAGATCCATCGAATTTTCCTTTCATTCAAACGGGATTTCTTCCCATTTTATCAAATATATCAATGTTTCATTAATTTTCATACAATGAACACTCAAACCATATTCACATCGATAACATACAATCTCAAGCATTTAAGAATATAATTCAAGTTACACGAACTTACCTTGATACTTGTTTGTAAACAGTAAAAATCTATTAATCCCGAACTTTTTCCTTTCCTCGATCTAGCTTCGTATTTGAATCTTCTGGATCTAAATAAATAAATTTAATTATCAATTTAATACATTTCATGTTCATATGCAACATTCTCTATAATTCAACTATTATTTATAGTTCATTCAAAGCTGTCTACTTGAGTCATAGTCACTAAATTATTTATAACTTGAGCTACGGAACCCCAAATTAAGATCCGTTAATTTTTCCTGAAACTAGACTCATATATATTTTTACCAATAAATTTTCAGAATTTTTGGTTTAGCCAATCAGTACAGTTTATTCTTCAAAGTCACCCCTGTTCTGTTGTCTAACAGTTCTGACCCTTCTACACTAAAAATAAATTATCTCTTTATACAGAATTCAAATGATGTTCTTGTTTGTTTCTATTAAAAATAGACTCATTCAGAATTTGATACATATAAATTTAAATCCCTAATTATTTTTATTCAATTTTTTATAATTTTTCAAAGTCAGAACAGGGGAACCCGAATTCATTCTGACCTTGTCTCACAAAATTCATTATATCTCAAAATTTACAAATCCATTGCTTACAATATTTCTTCTATGAGAAACTAGACTCAATAAGCTTTAATTCCATATTTTGTTCATCTTCTAATTAGATTCCTACAATTTTTGGTGATTTTTCAAAGTTAGTCTACTGCTGCTGTCCAAACTGTTTTAGTGCAAGCTGTTTATTACCATTTTTCCCCTAAGCTTTTAATAAATGATAATTTCGTCCCTACTCAATTAGCCTCTCAATTGAGCTGATTTTTCTCAATTAACATTTTATTCTATCACCTTAAACTAGTTTACAACCTTTAGGAATCAGAATTTCAGGAATAGACTTTAATTCCAAACATTTTCACAATTAGGTCCCAAAAATCAATTTCCATTGAAATTGCCTAATAAAATCATCTCATAAACAAATTAAAGCTTTAATTTCATTCTATTTCATCATAAACTTACAGCACTCAACCATGGTGACTTTAAATTTCATCCATGAAATCAAAAACTAATGAATTTAATAGTAGGATGTAGTTGTAAAAGTCTTAGAAACACAAAAATTACAAGAAAAAGGCAAGGATTAACTCACTTGGTGCAAAAATTATGAAATACCAGCTTAGAGAACCCTCCTATGGCATTTTTAGCTGCTGGAATTGAAGAGAAATGAAGAGAAATCTAGATATTTCCTATTTAGTCCTAGTTTTATTTAGTTAATTTTGCAATATTTCAATTTTACCCTTAATTTATCAATTTTTCTGCTGATTTCATACCCTTGCCGTCCAGCCCAAATAACTTTTGGGTCTAATTGCCTTTTATATCCTTTCTCATTAGACTAATAAGCTATTTAATCACTCTAGCAACTTTTACACCTATTACAATTCAGCCCTTTTCATTTAATTGACTACCCAAACATTAAAATTTCCTAACGAAATTTTAATACCACATTAATAACATTTCATAAATATTTATAAAATTATTTTTGACTCGGTTTTACAAGATAGAGGTCCCGATACCTTATTTTACCCAATTTCTTCAATAATTTCTTTTTCTAACTAATCACTAAATTGATAAAATTTTCCTATCAATATTTTCATACGATTTTCCTATCATATAAATTTTCAAGCAAAAATATTGAAATAAATTTCTCTTTAAATCAAATTTGTGGTTACGAAACCACTGTTCCGATAACATTGAATTTACGCCATTACACTTATAAAACTAAAATTACATGCATTAAGCAATATTAAAAAATGTACTACAAGAGCAAACAAACAAAAACTTCTAAAACTAAAGACTTATTAAACAATGAGAAATCAAACAAAAAACATATAAAACTTAAGACAACATGAGTCCAAATCGACACGTGAAATCATTTATTATTCTGAAATAGTCTCAAACCAGAAACAAATTAATAAGTTGACGAAGAGCTACCCACTTTCCAAGAAAAACTACTGGTGGCTAGTGAAGTTTTAGCAAACAACAGGCATTGTCATCTATCCATCACAATTTGTGAAGATAACAAATATACCCACTAAATAGATTTGCAAAGTGAAAAGAGAGAAGACGTGTGTAGTGAATGAGAAGAAGAAAGAAAGAAAGGGTTAATGGGAGAGGAAAAAGGCGGGCTATAGCTAGCCCGGAGGCTGATACCGCCACTAAAAAAACAAAAGACAAGAAGCAAACAACTTGGAGAAAAAAGAGAGAAAAGTTTTTAGGGTTTTTCATCCATATTAAGAATTTTAAATGTACTACAATTTAATACAATATGCATAATATAATTAAAATATAGATATTATATTAAAATAATTTTTTTGTTTAGCGGTGAAGTTAATGTCTTATTGATGTTAATAGCATGAGTTCAAATTCAATCACATATAAACTCGTGATACCAATTTAGTCAATGGCTTAATTAATAGTATAAAAATAATAGTATAGACCTATACAATTGATGAAGGTAATATAGTATACATAATATAATTAAAATGTAAATATTATATTAAAATAATACTTTTGTTTAATGGTAAAATTAATATTTTATCGATTTGAATAACATGTGTTCAAATTCAACCATATGCAAATTTTTTATTAGTTTTTTAATAAATAAAAAGACTAAAGTACATTCGAATAATGTAGCTTAATTTAATTACGAAAGGACATTTCGTAATTCTGGTGCCTAGTTGACTCGTGACACCAACTTAGTCACGAGCTTAAATAATAGTATAAATATACATTGGATGGAGGTAGTAAAATATGCATAATAAAATCAAAATATATGTAAAGGCCAAAGTAAAGCTTTGGTTGAGTGGTAAATAAGGTTTTACCTATAATATTGGTATGTGCTCAAATCTCACAATATACATATATATTTTTAAATAGAAAGACTAAAGTATCATCAAATAATATAATTTATTTTACATACGAAATGATATTTTTGTAATTTCCCTAACCGAGTTGATGTTTGGTTGACTTGTGTATCAACTCAATCAGGGACTTAAATAATAGTATAGATATACAAATCTATAACAAATATATTTATTAAAGTTTCATATATATATATGTGTCTATAAGCATGAGTTTGAATTTTTTTTTGAATTAACGAAAATACCTTTTATTTTCCCTCAAATTACTACATTCACACTTGTAAAATAGAAGTTGTGATAATTATTACGCATTTAAAAGTGTTAAAATTTAATTTGTAATTATTAGTTAAAAATGTTATGCTAATTTGAAAATAGAGTTATTACTTGCATAGAACGCTAAGCATAAAATATAGAAAAATTGCCGTGATAATTATAAATTAAATTACAAATATTAATTAAAAATTTGATGTAAAAAAATTTGTTGATTTTATTGATGTAAAATAGAGTTACTTTGCATTATGTTAATTAATATATTAGAGTTAATTATGTTAATTAATTATTGTTTTGAATAATATTACTTTACATTAATTAGATAAAGTAAAACTATATTAGATGTTAAATATGTTAAAAATAATTTAATTATGATTTGAATTATTCTTATTATAATATTCATATTTTAATTATATTAAATAGGGAATATTATCTTATGTTAATTACCATAATTAAAAATATAATAGTTAAATAAATGCATAAAGTCACATGCAAAGCATGTAACATTAGAAGCTTATAACACTTAAAAATTAAAACTCAATTAATGAATAACACCAACTCAATAAAATTTTTTGTAAATAGTATAAATAAACTACTAGATTAAACTAAAAAAATAATTTAAAAATTAAATCACCTCCTACTAAAGAGCTTTTCTGATATTACTATTATTATTTTTGTGAAAGACGTTGTATTAAAATTAGAGGAAAGATTGTATGAAACAGTGACGCCATGTCATCTGTATCCCTTTCCAATAGTTTTATGCTACATCAGTATTCTTATCCTGAATTTCAGGATTTTATCCTGAATTTCAGTATTTTAATTTGGATTTAATTTTTTTCAGGATAAAATCCTAAAATTTAAGATAAAATCCTGAAATTTAGGATAAAAATACTAATGTGGCATAAAACTATTAGAAATGGATACAGATGACGTGGCGTCATTGTTTCATACAATCATTTCCCTTAAAAGTATACTCTTTTTAAACTTTATGCAATGACTTGATGCTCAGAATGATCACGTCTTAAATGTGATTTAGATTTGAGTTGTATTAATTACATTATGTTTTGACTTATTATTTTAATTAAGAAAAAGATATACTCTTTCTTTATTTTAGAAAACGATATTGATTTTTGGTTCCAATTTCAATAGTGGAAAACGTCATTATTTACAAGTGTTCTGTTTGGTTGAACGGTAGTTTTCAATCTTTTATCAATATTGTCTTCTAACAAATGGTAAATAATATTTGTTAAATAATTTTTTTTTGAATTATAAGAGGTGTAAAATTCTCCTAGTAACACGATTAATGTGATTTGAACTCAAATCACGTCTAAAATGTAATGTGATTTGAACTCAAATCACGTCTAAAATGATGATGACTAATATTTGTTAAATAATTTAAAATGTGAATTATTTCTTTATATATTATTTTATATAATATATTGAAAATAGAAAAAAAAACTCGAAGTAGGGGAATAAAACTATGCGTAAAAATACATTTGTTGTACCCCACAAGTTAAGGACCTTCTCTGCTAAATCCTTGAGCCACAGGACTGTGCGGTGCCGTTTTGCACCTCTGTCATAACTTGAATAAATAAGCTCACATTTAGAACACGGGGACTGACGATAGGTTGAGAACCGCTAGTTGCCAGCATATTCCATGATTCTTAATACTGTGCTATGGGCCCCACTTTACACGTGGGAAACAATCTTGAGGCTCTCAGACAGTGCAAGGACATTCAGCCATTCTCCTGAAGCCATGTGCGATTGCAGGTCAGCCATGGATTCTGTACAAAAAGGCAGCTCCTGGGTTGAATTCATTGACCAACTTCCAAGTCCCTAACCAATAGCCATACATTTTCTGGGACTTTTGGAGTAGAACTGGTGAGTTAAGCTATGCATATGCATCTTTCTAACTGATTATGTGAAGCAACAGTTTCGTATGTTTCTGTTTCTTTGTTCATCCTATGATTCGAATTTGAGACATGTTGGAGTTCTTGTTATGTTTTTTTTCCCTTTCTAATTAAATGGTTTTGGAACTTGGGTTTGATTTGTTTTTGTTGATTTTTGTTTTTCTTACAGCTTGAAAGTAGAAAAGCATGGCAACAGTGACAGGTTCACACTTTGTTTCGAGGACTTCCCATGGAGCTGAAACTAAGGCCAATCTGAGTCAGACAGGGTTGAGGAATCAATCCATGACTCACAATGGGTTGAGGTTTTTAAACAAGGTAGATAGGTTGCAGATGAGGACCAATGCAAAGGCTGTTGCTAGGAACGCAGTGAAAGATGAACACCCAACTGCAAATGACAAGCTTTCTGGGAAAATTATATGTGGAACAGGGATGAATATTATCTTTGTGGGAGCTGAGGTTGGTCCATGGAGCAAAACTGGTGGACTTGGTGATGTTCTTGGCGGACTTCCTCCTGCAATGGCGGTAAGTATAAGCATGCAATAGTGCACATTATGTGTTCTTTTTGCCGCATATTCAATTTTCTGTTCATTTTGTTTATCAAGTGTTTGATGTTAATCCCCATTGCTTGACATTGATTAGGCCAAAGGACATCGTGTTATGACAGTGTCTCCTCGGTACGACCAGTACAAGGATGCATGGGACACTTGTGTCACAGTTGATGTAAGGTTTCCCAATCCTGTTTTGTTCCTTATATATACAGTTCAAAGTGAATTGAAATGAGTTATGGGTCTGGATTGGATTGTATTCTTAAAGATCAGTTCCTAATATGCAGCTAAAAGTTGGGGAAGAGATTTTGACTGTCCGGTTCTTCCACTGTTACAAACGTGGAGTTGATCGTATTTTTGTTGATCACCCTGTGTTCCTCGAGAAGGTTTGGAACTGTCTTTTTTTTTTTTTTGTTAATGTTTCTTTATTAAAGATTGAATCAGTTAACTTATGTTCTTATTTCCATTTTTTTATCTGTTTATTCATTTTCATGGTTGTGATGATTCAGGTATGGGGCAAAACAGGATCCAAAATCTATGGCCCTAGAGCAGGTCTGGACTACAAGGATAATCAATTGCGATTTAGCTTGTTATGTCTGGTAAATTGTCCTAATTATGATATTGTCTCTTTCGAATTCCAATAATTGTATGAGCCGGATCTTAGCTTAATTAGTTCATGCAGTCTCCTTTGGGGTTTGAATATCAGCCTTGTATAAGATGTTTTATGTGAATAAACTAATGGAAAATCAATTACTGCTCATCAATCTGTACAATTTGCAGTATTTCATATTGATTCCCACCTTAATGCTGGTTCACGATTCCGAATTACAGTTCATAATGTCAATCAAGTTAGTATAATTTCATCAATTGCAGGCTGCTTTGGAGGCACCAAGAGTTCTGAATTTAAATAGCAGCAAATATTTCTCAGGACCATACGGTACGGATTCTTCTTCTTTAAGTCTTAACCTTTAACGTTAAAAACTCTTTTGTCTTGAAATAATGGTCCTCCATCTTCTGCAGGAGAAAACGTTGTCTTCGTTGCCAATGATTGGCACACTGCTCTTCTTCCTTGCTATTTGAAAAGCATGTATCAATCAAGGGGAATCTATATGAGTGCCAAGGTAGGACGGCTTCTTTTCAAAGTGAAATCGTCTAATTTGCACATGCAGAAGCTTGGAGCTTACAGTATGATAAATAAATTTTTGCAGGTTGCTTTTTGCATCCACAATATAGCCTATCAAGGGAGATTTGCCTTTGAAGATTACTCACTTCTCAATTTGCCTGATCAATTCAAGAGTTCATTTGACTTCATGGATGGGTATGAATAAAAACATTTTTTGACCCTTTTGATATTTATGGTTCATATTGCTTCGATGAATTATTTTCAATAGTGATGGGCTTAAAATGGTTTCTATTGTCAGGTATGATAAGCCTGTCAAGGGAAGGAAAATCAATTGGATGAAGGCTGGAATTTTGGAATCACACAGGGTATTGACTGTAAGTCCATACTATGCCCAGGAGCTTGTTTCCGGTGAAGATAAAGGTGTTGAACTCGATCACATCATTCGTAAAACCGGCATCACTGGAATTGTGAATGGCATGGATGTTCAAGAATGGAACCCTACCACTGACAAATACATCAGTGTCAAATATGATGCAACAACTGTTAGTGTGCTTTCAATAACTTCCAATTTCTGGGTTCTTTTGAAGTATTAGAAGGCATGTTTTTTTATATCAACAAGTACTACTGCAGGTAACGTATGCAAAGCGATTATTAAAGGTAGCTCTTCAAGCAGAACTTGGGTTGCCTTGTGATGAGAATGTTCCATTGATTGGGTTCATCGGTAGGCTAGAAGAGCAGAAAGGTTCAGACATCTTGACAGCAGCTATTCCAAAATTCATTGGACAGAATTGTCAGATTGTTGTCCTTGTTAGTATCTATATCTGACCCTCACATTCGAGTTTGAGCGACATAGGTTGATACTGCTGCTTCAATGAGCATAGTAGTTTAATAATGGATCTATTTTGATTTCAGGGAACTGGTAAAACGGCCATGGAGAAGCAGATTCAACAGCTAGAGACCCTATATCCTGGAAAAGCTATAGGAGTAGCCAAATTCAATGTCCCATTGGCCCATATGATTTTTGCAGGTGCTGATTACCTTTTGGTTCCTAGTAGATTTGAACCATGTGGTCTCATTCAGCTGCAAGCTATGCGATATGGAACTGTAAATCCTTTTAGCCATTCCTTTCTCTGCGACCAACTGATTTGACTTTACTCATGAACTGGTTGCCTTTGTGTTACAGATACCAATAGTGGCATCTACTGGTGGACTAGTTGACACAGTCAAGGAAGGATTCACAGGGTTCCAAATGGGAGCCTTCAATGTCGAAGTGAGTAGGAAGAAGTGATTGTCTTTGTATGAAGTGCATTGGATGACTTGTCTATATTTTGACCATTCATCTCTTATGGGATTTTTTTTTTCTGTTTTTTTTTTCAGTGTGATACAGTGGATCCAAGAGATGTAGATAAGGTGGCTAAAGGTGTCATTAGAGCTCTTGCAACGTATGGCACTGGAGCCATGAGAGAAATGATCCAGAATTGTATGGCACAAGATCTTTCATGGAAGGTTCGTATTTTGAAGTACTCGTATTTAACACTTATATTTGACTCATATTTTCAAATTTGAGTGAAATGGGTTTTTAAATTGAAATCTATTTGATATATGCAGGGACCATCAACGCTGTGGGAGAAAATATTGTTGAGCTTAGAGGTTGCTGGGAGTGAACCGGGTATTGAAGGAGAGGAGATTGCTCCACTAGCCAAGGAAAACATTGCCACTCCCTGAATGTGGGTGGAGTCTAATTTTTTCCTGAGTTCCATTACAGATTTCTGCAAGCAAAATTCGGGAGCATCATCTGTTAACTGTTGACAGCCATTTGCTTCAACGGTGGAAAACCAACTCCCTTGTTCTGCTCTGTAGTAAATACTATTTTTGAGGTTGAAAAGTTAAAAAAGGCTTCGTATAAAGGATATATGTAGTAGTCA
This sequence comes from Gossypium hirsutum, assembly GCF_007990345.1. Taxonomy (NCBI): domain Eukaryota; kingdom Viridiplantae; phylum Streptophyta; class Magnoliopsida; order Malvales; family Malvaceae; genus Gossypium; species Gossypium hirsutum. The sequence goes on from NC_053432.1 coordinate 79,126,002, forward strand.
AAAGGTGTTATCTCAAGACTAAATGGAGAATCGATTTCACTGCATATAGCTGTTATGGGTTATATGAAGTAAATAAACTTCAACTTCTAATTCCGGTTCGAAATTGAGCTCTGTATATATGCTATAATTTACTGGGATTTATGCCATCAACTCAATTGAGAAAAAGGAAAAACTAAGGAAAATGCTAATTCACTTAATAAGAACTACCATTATATATTTCTGTATTTTCGTAGAAATTTTTTCCACCCACACAACATTTAATTGAAGCATGTGTAATTTCAAGATTTATTCTGATTAACAGCAGCAGTCCATATCAAGTTAAACACCTCAAAAACTTTTTCTCACCATATTCAATTAACCCATAGAAATGAGAGATGAGAAAAAGAAGGAAAATAAATAGGGTTGGGTCAATTCAGCTGGTAGAGATATAACTTGTGATAGATAAAGTGGGCAAAGAAATTGAACAAAATGGAACTTACAGTGGTAATCGATTCTAAAATCTTTACCACTTACTAGTATTGGCTAAACTTGAGACCAGTCATCTTCCAATTTTAATCGCCGAGTGTAGCAATCACTTGCTCATAATACAAATTAAGCAGCTACTACAAATAGATGGCTCCTATTACAAAATTAAGCACCTATTACAAAACTTAGTGGCTAGTACTATGCCCAAAATTTCTTTCAAAATGAAAATTGGAACTAAAATTTGCCCCTACCTTGAATTCTTGCCACCGTTCCGGAGTGAATTTGGTCCCATGCTAGTGTCATCTATCTTCCATAAAATGTGGGACCGCAGGTCAGCTTTGCTCAGCCAAGTACTGTCACAGGTGAGCACGGCATAACCTCAAATGGAAGTAGCTCCAAAAAACAATGGTATTGCAGAATGCTCTCAACTAGACTATTAAGAGGTGGAATGACTATATGATGACTCCCCTATCTCCATCTTTGATTCATTCACTCTCTTGTAGAACAACAGATAAGCGGCTGAAGTCTTGATGTCAGATTCGTTGACGGGAGAAACATGACTATCATCAAAATGATACCACCTATTCTCATCAATCAACTGCGGCAGTGGAAAAACAAAAAGACAGAGATAATCATTCAAATTAGTAAACTTGTATGAAAGCTAATCCAAACAAACATTAAATAATCCGTGATATGGACATGGTCGCAAAATGCATACTGTATAAGTATTATCCACAAGAGATGGCTATTGAGACAGACTAATGTCAGCTAGATTACAACAGTACCTTAGCATATGCAGTGTAGTGCCCGCCACCTAGACCACCATAATGGTTGCTGATGGCATATAGCTCATATACATAAGACTGCCCATCTTTGTTCTTGACATATTTGCTCAGATCAAGATTGTGAATTGGGAAATTCACAAAAGTATCAATTTTGTTCTTTAGGTATCGGCCATAAGTGAATCGTTTCAAGTGGAAAACAATAATCTCTGGTAGCATCCACAAGTCTAGCTTCTTTACAGCTTGCCTATGTTCCTTGCAACGTGGACAATACCTGCATTAATAATTTTGGTCACACCATTAAGGCATCAATACTGCTTACTATGAGGACGGACTCCACACTTATTATCTGAAATCCATTTAAACATGTTTAAAGCACTTACCACATGTCATCAGGCCCTAGTGGTTCTTCCACCAAGAAAGCATCCAAACATGAAGATAGAGAGATGGCTTCCTGCCGGGTCTTCTTAGCAGCTAACCCTGCTTTATGAACTTCAGGGATGTCCTTCAAGTAGCTGGCATCATATAGGCCCTGTTCTTTGTCAGTCCAATCCATCACAACACTTAAGATTTTCCCAGGTTCAAAGAGGGTATCCTTCTTAAAAGACTTGAAGTTCATAACCCTGTCATCTGTCAAAAGGAGCCGGAGTGATAAGTCCATGCTCAATGCACCCTCAAACTCTGCATTTTCAATTGACTGAGCATCAGAACTGCTGCATAGTTCATCCAGACCATCTGAGAGGAAGTCACTCCCTTTGCCAATATGAGCCTTAGCTGAAGAATGCATTCTTTTGAAAGGTGACAATACTTTAGATATAGCAGTTTCAATATCAGCTCCACTTGGTTGGTCTTCTCCCAAATAAGTTATCAATGGAGTTCCAAAAAGCTCTTTTCCACTTTTAAGATAATCTGTTGTGGATCTGGAAAGCCAAACATATAGGTTCAAATCTTGAACAAAGAAGAGAACAGCTTATTTATTCAACAAATTCCTGTGACTTTCACCCTCCCTAAAAAACCTAGTGAAAACATAAGATGAAATATCCTTCCTCCCCTATTGATTCATACGTGACTTTCTCTCTCACCCAAGAAACCTTTTAGTGAAAATATACGAAATATACTAACTCCCCATTCATATGATAGCACTTTCCTGGTAGACCCACACACACTTACAACACAGATCTTAAAATAATAAGTGCAGCAAAAGTCATGCACTCTTCTGTAGATTTTCTTAATCAAATTCATGACAGGTGAGTGAACAATCAATGGATGAACTACATGATGCAGATAATGATGATGATAATAACCAGACAATGACAAGGATGGATGAAACTATCGATCCCTAGTTTTCCCAAATATCAAAGTGCCTACAAATAGTAAATTAAATTAAAACAATATAATTTGCTTGGACCAATAGCTAGATTAAACTTACTTTTCCTGCCATCGATGAAAAATTACTAGCTTAGTTTTCTCCATCCCCTTCTTCTGAATTCGGAAGGCCACAATATGTTCATCATCCTTTATTGAAGCCAATGGCTCCAAGGGCATCTCCAAATACCGGTAAATCTTGTTTTCATAGACCTGATATAGAATATTGAATGCATCAGCCAATCAAGGTAACCTATAACTGAAATAAAAATGAAATTAAGAATCAATTCAAGCTTTGTTTGCCTCTGCAAGCAGAAGGTTCTCGTCAGTCTTCAAGCAACATGCAGTACGCAAAGCCAGAAGGAGATCTTTGCAGAAACCATTTTTCAGCACAGAGACAGTATATGGCATCGGGAGACCACTTCCGTCACCATAAAACACTGTCACTGTCATTGTCCTAGTGATAGCTGAAGGTAGTGGCAATGACAAATACATGAAGGGGTCAAAAGTAATTGAAATTTTGTTGCAAACTGGACAAACCAGCGTTGACTTATATTGACCCTGAGAAGCAAGAGCATCATCAAAATATTCCAATTGTTAGTAGCTAGGAGAAAAGCATCCTACATTCCCATGCTCAGAAACTCGAAGTAGCACATATTGACATGAAAGATGAATGAAAATAAATGCACAAGTACTGCAAAGCACTAGGCATCTATAGACTGAGAAATGGCAATGTAAGCAAAATGCAATCTCAATAATGCTTGAAAAATGGAATTGGTTGACAACCTGCTTAGAGTGGCACTGACAACACACTGACAACAAATCTTAGATTAGTAATTGCATTTGCCAGGTAAAAGAAAACCTGAGCGACTCTAACTTTCTGATAACTTTAAGAATGACTACAAGATGCGGCACTATATCAAAACATGCAGGTTCAACAAGAAAGTTACTCACTTGACAAACATCTACAATCACCGAGTCATTCCGGGCCTTGTGATTTTTCCAAGACTCAGCTGCAACTTCCTCATCAGGACGACCGTCTGCATCCTTCAATTCAATATAAGGTTTTTTTTTTACCCGATTCAAGTCTTCATGCAACCCATCCAGTAAGAAGGCCAAAAGTTCCTAAATAAAAGATGCTCCATCATTAGAGAAAGCATAAATCTGATCAAAGTAGTAGATGTTCTGCTTCAAAATGATACTATCCTAAGTTGCCTTTAAAGTACAATGCAAAAGATCTATAGTAAGCCTTTAGAATAAAAAAAGACATCAAGTTAAAGATCTAAGCCTTTAGAATAAAAAAAGACATCAAGTTAAAGCTTAGGCTGGTTCAAATGTGCATTACAAAACTATAACAGTAGTGAAGGCCAAAATATCTCTTGCCCTGCATACTACCATCACTAGAGATTAGACAACAGACAGCATGTTGCTAATACAGTCACTAACTGACAGGCCTTCCTAGGAGTAATTTTGGGAGTACCAAAATCATAATTGTAAGTCAAACCAAGCATCCTATTTGTTATGTTCAAACAATTTTAACATCATCACTTTCTTTAGAATTAATATTGTAGCAGTAAATATACTCCAGTATCATAATGCCCGCTGTTTTATGCAAGTTACTCAATTGCTGATACTGCAGAATAGAGTATTCATGCCTTATAAAAGGGAAAAAAAAAAAACTTACTTGAGAATCATGCTGGTTATAACCACTAAACTGGGGTGCAAACCGAGCAAGTTTTCCCTTAAATACACGTGGAGCAACTGCAGTTTGCCCAGAGGACCATAATTTTCGTAATAACTCACCAAAGGCAAGTGCAAGCTCCCCCTGCACAGGTATAACTTAGGTTAGAGATTTAGCGAAGTGCTCACAAAAAGGTGTCAAAATTGTAGAAATGAATAGTTCATGGTAAACTACAGAAACAAAAATGGTTGACAGCACAAAAGCTTACATGCATTCCCAAAGGATTTTCTGTGTTGATCTCATCACTGTAATCTTTCAAAAAATACTCAACAAGTGGCGGCGTGTGCACTAAACATTGAAGAGCACTATTCATAAAACAAGTATTTCCTAGGTTCTGCAACCCAGCCAAACCCCTCTTCTCTCCTTTTCTAACAGTGTTATAGGCATCAAAACCATCATCTGTATCTTTCAATCCTGAGCTTAAGGAACTTCCTGGATACTGATTTGATTTGTAACCAGAGGAGTGACCATTAGACAAAGTTGGCCCTCCAGCAATTGTAAAGGATGACCTTGAAGGTTCCATGGAAACCAAAGCTAGTTCATTTCCTGTAGAATCCATCCCAAATCTTGAAGAATGATGTCCATCAACTTCCTCCAAAAGAATCTGTAAAGTTTCATCAAACATACAAATAAATCAAAACCAAATAGAAATGGAAATAGTGAAGGGCAAGCAAAAGGTACTGACATCTTGATCCATCTGCAAGTTTGATTCCTCAAGGCTTCTGTTTGAAGCAGACAACTGTGTGTGCTTTCTCTTGTTGAAGTAATCCCAAATACGAGCCTAGCAATATATAATGAACCAAAATACATGATTGAAGTTGATTTAAAGCAAACAAATCTTCTTCTAAAATAATTATATAAAATACATGCTTAAAAGGAAAAAGAAAAAGACATGAGCACCTTATTCTGCTCTATTCCTCTAAGTGCACAAACCCTCTGGAAAAGCTCAGATAGAGAAGCCTAAACATATCATCCAACCAAAAAAAGAATAGAAGCGAAGGAAAAAAGGAGTTAGATCTGCATGGTCTACAACAAAAATGCAAATTTTCATGGACATTAAAGACTTGAAAGTGTAAGACTCAGAAACCAAATGGAAATTCCAAATCACTTCATAAATTAGTTACAATTGGAATGATTTCCAGTTTCATCATAAATTTCAAAACTTATAATGAGCAGACATCAACACTGGAAGCCTGCGTTTGCAAAATAATTTCATCACTATTACTTTCACTTGGCCTGGAGAAAGACCAATCCTCAAGTTGTAAAGATCAAAAGCTATACCTTTCTGCTTAACCATATAACTGACTGGCTTTCATCCCTGGAATCTATCAAGTTAAGACGAAGTGGGTAAACCTCCACATCAAAAGTTCTGTGATAGACACCCTGCAAAATCATCTTTCGTGGCAATGCTGGCCCACCTTTATACCTATAATAATAATAATAATAATAATAATAATAATAATAATAAACAGAAACAAATTTTACAAAAGGATATAAAAAATAATAATAAACAACAGAAACAAGTTTTACCAGCTATCTTATTGTACATTCAAAGTTGGCCCACATCAAAGTTGCTTATATTAATTGCTTTACCCAGGAAGGAATACTAATTGTCACAGCAAAAACGTGTCTGCACCTTAATTGTATCTACATCCGTTTTATTAACATAAACTACTAAATCACAATTAGCATCGAATAAACATCAAAGGCTTACAACTCTTCCAGGGACCTATATCAATAGACCTTCAAGTTGTTTGGTAAATCGGTAAACTTTCGAAGTGACCAAAGCATATACCGTATACATTCTATTTATTAATGCCAAAAATAGGCAGTGGTGAAGCATTACCATTCATGAAGCTTTACCCAAACTCTTTGAGGCACCAAAACATAATCCTGGCCTTCCATCAAATTTCTGCGAAGCTGTATCTCATTCTCCTTGCAATTGCAATCACTCCCATTTTGAACAATATCGGAGTTATCAATGGCACCGGGCATTTCTGCCACCATCGAAGAAGTCACATTCATATGCCAAGAATCAGAAGATTGGTTCCCAATCAGATTTGCATCAGCGTCTATCCCAACATACCTCTCCCACTTTCGAAACCACCTGCCAAAGAGGAAAAAAAAAAGAGGCAAAATTATTCCAAAATAAAAACTTGATAATTAATCCAATTTTAATTAAACACTGAGAAAGAATTTTAAAAATTCAAAAATAAAAAGCATTTTCCTCATAGATTTCCCAAAAGCATAGCAAGAAAAGGGAGAAAAAAATTGAAATTCGATTTAAACGGACCTGCTGGAAATAACGAAATACAAGTTGCCTTCTTTCAAATTACGCTCGGATTCGTTTCTTAAATCAATAACGATCTTTTTCTGTTCTTCGGGCGTGCACGGCAAGCAACTAACCCCGTCCTCCATCATGAATCCGGAATCTTGAATCGTCATGATCGATGAACACCCCTTGTTAAAATTAAAGCAGATTTGGATGACCTGCGGAGATCAGAAACCGCTTGTTCGTCGATGGAGAGAATGTAGGGAAATTGGAAGACACAATTACCAATGAAAATGGAATATTCGAGGGAACCCTAAACAGCAGATCGGGTGAAAAGGGGAGACTGGAGAGAGAGAGAAAGAGAACTCAAATTAAAATTACCGTCTTTTCAACGAACTTGCCTTTGTCTTGTCTTAACCCTTTATACACGCCTCCTAACAATTCCTCATACATAATTTGATTTTTTATTAAACATTATTATATTTTCTTATCAAAAGACTTCCACAATTAATTCTTAAAATATATATTTTTTAAAATATTAAATCCCAAACTTTTAATTTTTAAGTGGTACAAGAGTCCTTTTAAAGAAGAAAAATAGAGTTATATATGAGTTGAATTATCGATTAAGCTTAAAAATCTACGAGATTATTTGAAAAAAAAATAGAATCTAAATATTAAGTTCAAATAAAAGTGTGGGCCTGTTTTCTATTTAAATCGGGCTTTAAATAAATTTTTTAAGCTTGAATTTAATTCAATCTAACTATTTATATAAATTTAAATATATGTTTATAGTAACAATTAAATATATATAATCTAACTCAAACTTAAATATTATCTAACGCAAGTCCGAACTTATCTTTAAAAAAAATTAAGTTTAAACCTAAATTAATCCTAAAACTTAATTTCTACAAAATTTAGGCACAGTTTAATTTCAATAAACATAGATTATTTTTTACTGATAAATAATTAGGTGTAATGGTAAGACACATTATACCTCTATGAGGAGAACGTAGGTAGGAAGGATAATCACAAACCTCGAACATGGATTATAAAATAGACATCCATAACATAAAAAAAAAGAGACTACTTTTTGTTTTCTTAAAATATGGAAGACATTGAAAAAATGTATTTGATTGATTTTTTAAAAAAATTACTGAAAAATGAAAATATATGAAATTTATAAAACAATAAAAAATTTAATAACTTGCTTTAAATCCATATAAACATAAAAATATTATTTTTTTAACAGTTTTTCCAATATTAAATTTAGTTCCTTATAATTACGAGAAATGTTTTCATTATTGAAAACAAAATTTTATTTTTATTTATCAAATGTACTTTTTAATTATTAAAAAATAAAAAAATCAATTTCTGAAAATAAAAAATAAAAAATAAAAAATATTTTGAAAAACCAAAGAAAGCATATATTTTTATTCCGTGATTTCTCATTTATTACCGTCTAAACAAATCTTGCTCAGTTGCTTGAGAGTTCAACTTTCATCCCCCTGGCGTTTTATTCAATTTTGCTATCCGCCTATTGGTCTGAACTTTCGTCTTGGAATTGTAGGTTTGAGCCTGAGTTCAGTTGTTGCATTCAACTTATATTTGAGGCATTTTACTTCTTTTTTGTTGTTAAAGGGTTTATCAAAGTTGCTGGCTTATTGTGTATTACTCTATATTTATGACCATTGATCTTAAGTTCTTTTAGGTGTATTGGATTTAATATGTTGATGTTAAAGTTGTGTGGGATTGATCTGCATTCTTTTGGAATATGGATTGATATGTAATATTAATTGGATTTTTATGTATTATTTTTCTAATTTGGAATCTGGAATTTGTTTTTCAGAATCCATGGACTGATGTGCAATAGTAGTGGATCTTTATGAATTGCTTTTCTTGGAATGGCTTCTCAAAATTAAATTAACATGATCACATTTTGATTTGAAAGTTCCATGCCAATAGATACTAGGCTTGCAGTAAACACAAACAGAAGAATTGCTTTGAAAAAAATATATATCATAAAAGCTCAGAAGTGACTTCCAAAACTGATATCTTCCACATTGCAAACGAAGTCGTATAAACAGTCGCCATCGGCAGACGACGTTAACAATCCTCCATCCCTCTATCGGAAAGACAGACAGAACAATTGCAGAAGGCAATTAAATAAAGTAATCGAAGTTATTAAAAATTACTTTTATGTATATATTTTCACTTTTTGCTATTGTAATGAACACGGAGTCAACACACAACCACATTGGAAAGTGACATGCAAAAGTTATAAACTAACGACAAGGAAAATATTAGTCAGAGGAAGTAATAAAAATGAGTGAAAATCCATCAAAAAAGAAAGAGAGGATAACTCATCTTAGTTTCAAATCCAAAGGCTCTTAGGAAGTTTTTCGGAGATCCGTTTGGACAAAATATCTATCGGAATAAGGAGAGGTTACTGCTAGAGTTTCATGCCAACCCAACAGCATATGGTGGAGATCAGAACTATAGGCTTTCAAATATAAAGGTGAGAGTTTGGTGGTTTTGAACTAACTTTTTGGAGATCCAAACCAATAGGTAGAGAGAGGAGAGGAAGCAAAAGAGATTGACAATATTCGATCGGTGAAAGAACGACTTTAACGGTGGCGATGAAAACAACAGCTTTTGGTAGATTGCCTCCGCTTTGGTGGTTTGTTGGTGTGCTATGAGTTTTTTCCATGAGACTTGATGGAGTCCGATTGCCGAATTTTAGCCAATATACTACTTTAAAATTCGATAATAAGGTAAAAGGTTAAATAAATCAAATTATCATCCGATAAAATGAAAAATCTTTTCGAGAAAAAGATGAATGATACATACATAGAATAAGTGAAATTTATTAAAATTAATTTAATCAAGTTCCCAATTTTTAAGATGAAAAGATTAATTAAATTATGACAAATTTTTAGACGGGATCCAGCCATAATTAGTTAAAATAGAACATAAAAATTGACTATCTCTTAACTTTACAATACATTTTGAATCACTGAATTTCGAATTTGGAAGTTTTAGTTATGCCTGTTTTATTGAAAATTGCATAAGTAGAAATTTTTTTATGAGATTAGATATTATTACAAAAATTATGAGTTTTAAGCTTCTAATTTAAGTTTAAATCATATTAAATTTAATTTTTAGACTTAATTTTTATTTTATATGAACCCAAATTATACACAATGAACAATCAATTCAATTATTATTCATATTAAGTTAATAAAATTCTTAAGTTTCCTTTTTAATAATTTCTCTTGAAATTTCTCTTAAAAGAAGTTTGATAATCTTTTTAGATTGCGGTGATTTTTAAACTTTTTTTGCCAAGTTATTTTTCTTGAAGGGAGAAATTAGAATTGTTTACCAAAGCTCCTTAGAACTTCTACCTGGTATCTTCATCTTCTTCCATTTATGTTCTTTATTGTTTTTATTCTATTTTGTTCTTGTTTAATTATTTAAATATTTGATTTATTTAATTATTTTTTCTATTTTAATTATTTATTTTAATTTTTTTTATATTTAACTTGAATTTATTTACATTTGTGTCAAGCCCCGAATTTTTTTTCATTCATCTAAAACCCTAGATTAAATTTGCAACTTAAACAAATTTACCATCTATTAATGGAACCTCAAGAGGGGTTACCTACTACCTCGGTAATTCCAAGAGAAGAACCACCAGAACACATGCACCAGAGCATGGATCAGCAAGAGGCAGAGCGACAAACACACCGAAAGAAGTTTCCAAACTATGCTGATTTTGTCGTTTAGTACAGGTCAAGCACCAGAAAAACGGTTTGGGAGACTATACCGTTAAGTTTCATTTTACTGAATTTCTGGCTTAGTGGAGGTGGGTGTTGAACCGGTGGTTTTTAGTTTGTTTTCCTAAGTGCTTTTCTCCACGTCATTAATTAATGTAGCTTTATATTTTTTGAAAAGGAGAAAAAGTAAAAGTTGGTGAACCTCTTTATATAATTGTTGATTTGATTCTCCTAATTGCATGTTAGGTCCCTTAATTTTCTTATTTGATTTATTTGATGTAGTTTTTGTTTTTAATTTGATTTTTTTATTGAATTTAGTTTATGTTTTATATGTTTATAATTATTTACTAAAGTTCCTATATAAAGATTTAATTTACTATATGATTTATTTAATTTATTATATTTTGCATTATTACCTTTAATTTTAATTTATATTACTTTATTTTTTTCAAGCATTTTTATGAATAATTTCCCTAATAAGAAAATCCTTTCATTAAATATACCATCATTGTAAAAAGTTTAGTGTACAACTGATTAAGTCTTAATTTGATTGGTATCGACATTAATTGATACATAGTATCAACAGAGATCAAGATGAAGGTTAAGATAAAGATGGATGGTCTTCTCTTTTAGAAGACAAGATGGAAGGTCATTTTCAAATGAAATACCTAAGATTACTCAATGGATATGCTAGGTCAAATCCCGGGTCAGATTTCAAATTATTATATATTTTATTATAATTGTATAATACTTGCTCTAATCTCATCATCCCTTTAGGAGAAGCATCCATCACATATCCACTACCTGAGTGGAAGTCTTCCCATCCCATGGATTTCACGCTCTTCCACTATGTTCTGTCTCTTCCTCAAAATTTTCCATTATGTCTTCTGAACCCTCTTACTTGTTAGTCATTTTTCGATTAATTTTGCACCGACAAAACTTTGATACTCTCTGTAAAAAAGTACCCTGAATTATTTATACACAACTTAAGTTGCAACACTGCCATTTTCATGGATGGGTTTGAAAGCTTATGACGTTCTAATTGAACCATCACAGATTGTATGCGATTCTGTCTCTTTCACTTATTCTACTTTAGTTCCAAACCTGTCAACTTAAGCCTTAAGGGAAGAAATATATATACATATATATATATATATGTAATATTCTAAAGAGAAAGTAATAAAGAAAGATTGAAAGGACCAGTCTCCATTCAAATGGGTCTTTAGGATTCTTTACCAAAAGGGACTAGTCAAACTCTTTACTTGGTAAAGCAGTCATGTTTTAGTGGAATGTTTAGAGCATATTTTAACACATATCTATGACATAAAACTACGGATAGTTGATTTCCCACATTACTCTAGGAATACAAAAAAAACATTTCTTTTTCTCATATGAATCATTCGGCCTGTAACACTCCCTAATCCCGTCCCGTCGTCGGAACAGGACTATAGAATATTACCGATCATTACAGTATATTTACATATAAATCAGGAATAAATGCAATTTTATACATCAAATACATCATAATATACCTTTAATGGGCCTTCGGTACTTATAAGATACATTTTAAACAAACCGGCGCTCGATCGGAAGCATAGAAAATTTTAGGTGAAAATTTCAAGTTTCTCCCTATGATCAGTATCACACGCCAGTGTGGTCTAGTGGACACGCCCGTGTGCCCCTTTCAATACGCCCGTGTGAACATCCCGTATCACTCACACGGCCTAGACACGCCCGTGGTGCAAGGCCGTGTCCCTCACACGGCTGAGTCACACGGCCATGTCTCAACCCGTGTGGTATCAACTGAGATTCTGTTTTGGACATTTTTAGGTGTATGGGACACATGGCCTAACAACATGCCCGTATGGTCTAGTCGTGTGTCTCACATAGTCTGGTCACACGCCCGTGTGCCAGGTCGTGTGGACTCAAAATGAGCCTTTATTCACAAACTTACCAACCCTGCAAAAATCAAGCTTTAAGCTAACAAATTTCTTAACTTTCAACAATAATTCATTCAACCAATGTACCCTCATGGGTACCACAATTTATGTCAAACATATTAGATTTAACTTCAAACATTCATATTCTATACCATAGTTCAGCATCTTTAATTTCATTTACTATCATGTATTAAGCAACAATTTAATAGCTTAGGTGCATGCCATTTTACCAAAAAGAAAGGTACTTTACCAAATTGATGTCCGGGATTGATTTGGATGCTGAGTCCTTAGTTCTTTAGTACCTAATCCTGCGCACGGAAACAAAACCGTACACTGAGTATACACTCAGTGGTATTTCTATAAACTAACACTTAAAGCATTAATAAATTATTAATACAATTAGCCTTATGCCTTTACATTCATGATGCTAAGGTTTGTTTACTCTTTTTTATTTCTTACCCTTTAATGTCATTAAACAATTCTTTACACATTTTGTATCATTCAATACTTTCAATAATCATACATTGGTATATCATTATATTCGCTAACAGTCAACATTCAGTCATAATCAATAATCGATAACAGTCAATCTACAGTACCTTCATATACCCCTATTAACATAATTCGGACTTGGACGGATACACGGATCCAACCCACACACCGGGATAGTATATAGTGTTTCATCAGCAGAAGCCGAAATACATCGTAAGGGTAACAGTAACAGTCAGGTACTGGATACCTCTTCGGAACGAATCCGAAATAGTAACAGTAAGGCGACACCATCGACACAAAGTCGGAATATCCCTGAACACTTCCAATTCTATGGCATGCCAACTATATCCGACTAGCCCGACTCTGTTAATAGGATTTTCATAATTCGATAATAAATATACTTACCTTTATTTTCATTTAATATATATTTTCGGGAGTCACATCAATAAATATGCAATAAGTTTAGTTTATAGAAATACAAACCATAATTCTCGAGTTTAATCGATATCCTCGTTCGCTTTCTCTTTTCCCTTCTTCGATGACGTTTCCGGTGCTACGTTAGCTACATAATAATTAACATTTAAAAATTATCAATATACTATATCACATTACACATTTCAATTTCTATACAACTTTTGCTTAAATTCCAATTTAGTCCTATCACCATAATCATTCTTTCTCTTCAAAATAAATCCTATATTTTCATTCAATTATCACTTTAAACTATTCCAACTCTTAAATTTTACAGCATAAAACATTAATTATAGAATCCTCTCAATTCAATCCCCACTATTACAAAACTTATATTCTCTTTTACAATTCAATCATTCTCTCACTTCTAACTTAGATTCCTATCAATTGAACCCATAAATTTTCCATTCATTCAACTTAATCAACATCTAAAAATTTAATAACTTTCTAAATTTCAACATAACTCAAATAGTATTTCTTCCTAAGATTCCATAAATACCAAAATTACAAGAAAAGAGATTAAATTGACTTGCCAATCAAACTTGAAACTCCAAAATCCTAAATTTTCCTTTTTTTTTTCTTTCCCTTTTTCCTTCTTTCTTTCCCTGCTAATCGTGCCTTTCTTTCTCTTTTTCTTTATGTTTTATTTCTTTTATTTTCTTTATTCATTCTTTATTTAATTAATATAGCATAATTATATAATATAGTATAATTTACTTTATATTATTATTTACTTATATAATAAGTAAATACATATATATACATACATTTGTACTAATTAAAATAATACACATGTATTTATACTTACCACACACTTGTCACATAAGGTTTATTTGTTAGTTTAGTTTCATGACTTTTCTATAATTTATAATTAGACTTTCACACTTTATTTAATTTAATTCTTATACTCAATTAATCTTAATTAAATTAAATTTACTTAATTAAAATCTAATTAACCTCTCACTTAACTTCATAAATAAATATTTTTAATAAATATTTATGACTCTAATTTTTTAAAATCGAAGATCTCAAAAACTTACTTTTACACTGACTTTAAAATTTGAGACGTTACTCACCACTCTTACTAGTACGCCACTCTTACTAGTACGCATCTGATGTTTGGTTACGAATAAGCATCCACCACTGAGAGTGGTCGCTTGCTTTTCTTTTTAATTTTTATCTTTTCTTTACACTTTTTCTGGATTTGTGTTACCGTCGCTTGGATTAAGGAAGCTCCAAAGAAGAATCCCCCACCCGCCATATATTTTCTTCCCTTTCCCTAAACTCTTCTCCATTCTACAATTATTGTATGACAAGAAGAAGATATGGGGAACTGCCTGTTCGGGATCTTGGGAGAAGCTGAGCCTGAGGGACTGATCAGAGTCATAACTTCCGACGGCGGAGTTATGGAGTTTTCAGCTCCAATATCAGCACGAAATATCATAGATGAATTCCCAGGGCATGCTATTTTCCGAAGCCATGATCCGTCCTGTAAACCACTCTTTCACCATCAGGAGCTTCTGGCTGGAAAGTCATACTATCTACTTCCATTCAACAGCAAAGAAAGCAGTCACGGTAATGGCGACCAGATTGTCCGACAAGGCCATCTCCGGTCGAACAGCAACCCGTCGTCTGTCATAGTTCCTTACAGGATATCATGTGATCTCCAGGGGACTTTAAAGGGATCCCATACTGATATTTTCTCCAGGTACAACAACAGCGACCATGGATTTTGGAAAGTTAAGCTGGCGATCAGCCAGGAACAGCTGTCGGACATTTTGTCGCAAGAAACTCGAACTCAAGAACTGATCGAGAGTGTTAGAACGGTCGCCAAATGTGGAAATGGGGTGTCAACATCTGTTGGGTTCTCAGATCAATGGAGTCTGTCGAGCAGTAGGAATGCTTCCTCTCACAAAGACGGCTTCTTGTTTCAATTGTGATAAACAATTGAAATAAGTATAGTATGAACAAGAATATTTTGCTATTTGATCTTTTTTTTCCCTCTGTTTAATATTTAAATTTGTGTCTACATAAATATTTCATATCAATCTAAATTTAAACCCTTCAAAATCAATATTTTGATGTAGAAAATAGTTGTACAGTTAGTCATTAGTTGTTGTTATTATTAGATAAACACTTTATAATGGTTGCTTGTAATTTTATTGACCTGAATGAAGCTAACCATTCTTCAAAGCAAGTCTTTGATCATTTCCCTTAGCAGTCGATATTGGTGCTCATTACAAAAAAAATATATATATATTGATAAAATAAAGCTGTGATAAACGTATAGAAGTCGAAGCTTACATATTGCACCTTACAATTTCTTCAATTTCAACCTTTAAGAGCATGTATCTGGTTATTGGAAATGGCAGTCATAACAGGATGTATGTAGTCTTTGAAGTTGTCGTGTAGTATTATCGCATTGATTAGTAGTGTCATATTAACACAAATTAGCAGTATTAATATAGAGATACTAGCTAGCTTGGTTGACAAAATATAAATTTAAGAATCAACTAAATTAAAAAAAAAATTAGGAATGAATAGATAAATTTATTATTATTTTCTTTTTTAATCAAAGGAGAGAGAAGAAGAAGAATAAAGTTCCAACCTTCCTGTATTACATAAATGCTAGAAAAGTTTCTTACTGCTCATGTCTCATTGTCTTGTTTATTGTCATGTTATCCCTTAAATGAATTCTTTTTAAGTAAATTTTATGAGAGAAGTATGATGATGTTTGGGCCATGGTGTTCGGATAAGAAGCTTGATTGGGCTGCTTCGTTCCACGGTGTAGTACAGACCCAAGCTTTTGAAATCACAAATGCTAGCCTAAATGGAGATGGAGTCGAGAATTTTCATAAATTTTATTGAGCTAACTCAATAAACGATGTTTCTTTGAGTGGTTTTGACGTTGTTATAGCATAGACCCTAAGCCCAAAGATTAAACATCATGCTGAAATATATTGATCAAATCTTTATAAACGGATAGGTGTTATTGGAAAAAGTTATTAGTGAGTCATCATCAACAACCTACAGTAGTATTTACCGAAGATCATGAGAGAAGCATTAAGCAACTGACACTATTTTCACTCTTAGGTTTGGATTCATTGTTACTTACACTCTACCTTAATATTCTTTTTTATTAACTTTAAGCATCAAAGAGCATTTCGAAACACAAGCTGTAACACAAAATCAAAGTAAATTTTACATTTTATAAATTCAGGAGTTAAAATAGACTTTAATTATCAAATTCAGATATTAAAATGGACCCAAAAATATAAATACCAAAATAATTTATTTGTTTAAGTTCAAAAACAAAAATGAAATAACAAAGTTTAAAGTCTAATAATCTAGAGATAGTAATAACTATTGTTTCAGTTTTAATTTTATTTGAGTGATAATAAAAGTCATTCGTGCAAGTTGAACATGGACCAATATTATTGGTAGTAATTAAAATCCTAGTTTCCAAATTTTTCTTAACTTTGTTAGAGTAATTTCAGAAGTTGATAAAGGAGCAAGGAATTGGCTTAAAATTGGGTTGTAAAAAAATCTTAATTTATAAAGGACAATCGAATTATTTAGCTTAGTCTATGGTGGGACAACGGCGATCGTGCAATTTTGTAGACGAAATCCAATTTTCTTTTATTTTAGTTTCCACAATTGCAGCGCCAATTTGAACAGTCTTCAATTGATTCAAATGCTGCCGGGGTCCCTAATGGGAACCACGCCATGACGAAGTTTTCCTTTAATTATTCATTAACTTTAAGAAACTTATAAATTCGTGGAAGCTAACACGTGAAAAGTCCTTGATAGACTCTTGAGCGATAACGTAACAATTAAGGGTGAAAAAAAAATATAAAGATTTTTAGAGTTTTAGGATTTAAAAATGAATGATTATTTATTTAAAACCTTACTTTTTATACCAAATCAAGGTTGTAGGTTTGAAATGTGATTTTATTTATGGAAAATGGACTCCAAAAATATGATCTTTTTTCAAAAGTTGACAAAATCAACTCAACCGAATTTCACATCTGAATATAAATGATGTTGAATAAATGAAATTTGTTCCCTCTAATCCTTACATATCATATATTTGCTATAAATTATATACACTTTGGTTTAGTTTCTAACATATATTGCACCTAATTTTATTTATTTTTTAATTTATTAAATAATATATTTTACAATTTCAAAAGTTATATAATTTTATCAATTATACGATGATGGGTAACCTAATTGAAAAATCATTTTTTTCAAAAATCAAAAGCCAACAATTTTGACTCGGTTTAAAACCAATATTTGCTCTCTTTTATATATATTTAAAATCATGATTCTGATGAAAGGCGTTTTTCAACACCAATGATAAGCAAAACTTTAATTTATAAGACATTCTAAAAAATGGAAGGTTGAGAGAGTGGGTGGGGGTTTACTTTTGCGGCTTGTGAATAAAAAATTAAAGGGTCTAGAAAACCCTATTAAAAATAGTATTTATATGAGTTTTTTTTTATTTCTTAATGTATCTATCGGACAAACTTTGTAATTAATCTTTCGTATTCTGTAGGCCCATTAAGGAGTGGATATTGGCCATGAGTTTTAAAATGCTCCATACGCAGGACAAGGATCAAATCCTTGACCACTGATTAACGTAGGAGAGACCCTTACTATTTCACCTAACCCCTATTGTTAGTATTTATATGAGCTTTAAACAATAATTAAAAATATTTTAAATTCAAATGTAAAGTATAGAAATGGTCACTAAAGTATTGTTCATGTTCTATTTTGGTCATTAAACTTTTAATTTTTTTCTATTTTGGTCATTAAATTATTCGAAATTAAATATTTTGATCACTAAACATTAATTGTAACCATCCCAACCTGATCTAGACGTTAGACCTGAATTTAGGAGATTACATTAGCCACCGAAATGGACTAGTACGATTAGAGTCATATGAAACCATCATTTTAAAACATTTGTTTATCTTTAAAAGAAAACTTAGTTTATTTTCAAAAAAATTCATGAGTCATCAAAAACCAATTAAGTTTAACATTTTTCTTGTAACAATGATTACCTTAGAAAAATTAGTTAATTTCTAATTTATTTATTACTCCAAATTTATCTATAACCTAATAGTGGACAAGTGATATTTACTTAATTTTAATAAAATTTATATTTCATGCATAAGTAATTAAACCCTTATTTCAACAATTTAAAAAAAACAATTTAAATATCATGCATACTATATAAAACTAAAACTTAAGTCTCATGCCACAGTTTAATACTAAAACAATACAATATTTGAATAATAGTAAATGCGGATAATAAACCTAAAATACTTTAATATTATAATAAAAATAAATAAAATCCGAGCCGAGACCTTTCGAATACCATGTCCACTTCCTAACTTGGTGAGTTATTTGTAGAGACGAAAATAAAATGGGGAGTGAGTTATGAAGCTTTGTGTGAGTTCAATCACAAATTAAGCATACAAAAATACGACACATAGAAATAATTCACAATAGCAATTTCAGAATATCGATATTTCATATCACTCAACAATATATGTATATATATGTCATCTCAAAAATCCCAGTTTTGTATGCACATGCTTTGTGAATGTCATACAGTTACAGTTTAATAGGAAAGATCCTACCTCATTACTACACACCACAATGGGAGTTCCTTGGAACTCCAACTACCTACACACCAGGTTATGGTTTAACCACCAATGGTTTGTAAATAAATTGCCAATGGATGTGGACACAGAGAAAAATCTCGCAGATGGAATCTGCCTCTGGCTATGGGTATACAACAAAAATCTCACAGATAAAATCTGCCTTTGGTTGTGGATTGCACAACAATTAACTCACAGATGGAATCTGCTTCTAGTTGTGGGTACATAACAAATTTGCAAATAAACTGCTAATCTTCATTTGTTCACATTGTCCCACCCATACAATGCAATGTGGCATACTTATAACAGATCAATACGATAGTAATTAATATGCTTTCAATAAATCCAATCAACAGAAGAAAAAAAAACATGTTTTATCATATATTTGATTTAATGATAACCTAAGGCATACTGGTCATACAAAATGTAATACGAAAGCATTAGACATATCTTTTTCACATATCACACATATATGGTAATAATTTAGACATTTATTCCATGAATTTCTTTACTCATATTATTAGGGTTCAATTAAGATAAACAAAACTCTAAAAATAGCTCGGGGAATATTTAGGGACTAATTGAACAAATAAAAAAATTCTAGGCAAATCTATAAAACGAGGGTCGCATGGCCAAACCGTGTAAGAAACCATAAGCCGTGTGGAAGGGTTACACAGTCGTACAACAGACTGTGGTCGTGTGGAAATTACAAAATTAATCTACAAGGGAGACACAATCGTGTGGCAGGCTATGTGGAAGGATCTCGATTGTGTAAGATTTGAACAAGCCTAAGGTTTCAGTGGTACATGGTTGTGTGGTCCACACGCTCATGTGACCTTAATCCTAATCACACTTTGCCCCGATTCGCTTGTAAAAGAACACACACCTTTCACTGGGAGTCCAATTGATGTTCCTCGCAATCAAATCTGATCCGATCAAGCTAAACCAGGCCCTTTAAATGATATTTACACAAGAATTAATAGTTGATTTCAAGACTTGACAAGATTGTCGAAAGTTTTGGCAGGAATTTTAAAAGATTGATTAATCGAACGAAACATTTATCTTGGATAATAATATTACGAAAATTCAAGGTCTAAACATTGAAAATGAGATATATTTATTGATTTTTAGCAAAAATAGGGATGCTATCAACGACAATTTCAAACCCAATAGAAAGAACGATTGGATGGAGGATGATTTGATTTGGGAAAGCAGGGTAATTATCAACATTAAGATTACATTTTTTAATTATTTTATTTTTTATTTTGAAGCATATAAGATTAATTTTTTTGAGTTTAAACTTAAAACTTAATATATTTATTTTTATTTATATATTTATTTATTGAAAACAAAATCTTAATATATGTATACATATTAGGGGCATTTTTGTAAATATTTCAAGGCAAGACGGGGTGAATTTACCTCAAATTCAACCCTAACTCGACTATTTTTTTCTAATTTCACTTGACCCCCTTAACCCAAATTTCCAAAAAAAAAATTGACCCTAATGGATAGGGTCGGGTCATACCTACTGGATTTGGGTTTTTATTCCATGCCTGGTATTGACGCTAATATTTTAGGATTTTAGATTTGAAACGTCATCGACGGTGTGGTTGGAAGAAGCCACCAATGCTGACACTAGTAATGGCGACTCTTAGGGATAGAAGAAAAGAAAGTTTTATTTATCTATAGAAAAAAGACGACAATAAAAAACTTAGAAAGAGTTTTTTTTTTACCTATTAGAAATGGAAGCTTTATAATGTTTTTACTTTTTTCACCATTATTTATATTTTATATATTATTTTTGAAATTTTAATAATTTATATATATTTGAACTTTAAATACTTTTAAATTTTTAAATAATTGATTATGTGGTATGCATGTGAGCCACCACACCAGTAAAGTGAACAAACGTTAATTTTTTCATCCATTTTGGGGTGTTTTGACAAACGATTTTAGTTCAAGAGCTAAAAGAGACAAAAAAATTTGTTATTTTCTAAATGTTGAGGGCTAAATTTATTGAATTTTTTAGAATTTGAACAAAAATGACAAATTTTGTAAACATTGAGGGCTAAGTTTGTTGAATTTTTTTTATTTAGGATCAAATTGATAGAATGTGTAGATATTATGTAATGACCCAAAAATTAATGGGCATCGGAAAAGTGTAGTCGCGGGCCTCCGTCTTAGTAAACTGAGTTTATAAATAATTATTAGGAATATTTGTGAGCCTAGTAGTGTGTTTAATTAAGCTTTAATTAAGTGAAATTAGCTCAATTTAGAGAAAATAGTAAAAAGGACTAAATTGAATAAGGGGTAAAAGTTAAATTATAGATTAATAGAAAATAAAAAGGATTAAAATGGTAATCAAGCGATTAACAATAAATGAGGCCGCATATATTTAATAAAAATCTAAGATTTTAGCCATTAACAAGAAATGAGCCCGTATATATTTAATAAAAATTTAAGATTTTTATGTTATATTTTAATTATATAATTAATTAATAGATATAAATTATGTTAAATTAATTTAAAATAATTATATTATAAGATTTTTATATGATAAATAAATTGAAATTATGACAAGTGGATGGTGATGATAATGTACAAATGTAAAATACATATGTTTACATTTGTAATACATATATTTGTTATTAAATAGATATTTATTATTATAATTATTAATTATTATTATTGTTTATATTATTATATTTATTATTATATTATGGAATAAATTAAGAAAAGATAAATGCAGGGTGTAAAAATTATACATGTGTCATGCATATATTGATACACTTGTAAAATAAATATATCTTTATAATTACTAATTAATTAAATATAAAATAAATAAATCAAATGGTGCCAAATGTAGGGTAATAAAGTTGTACAAAGGTAGTAAAAATATGTATATACACTTGTTTTATAATTAAAGATATTTATTAATTAAATAATTATTATAAGTTATATTATTATAATATAAATTAAAGAAATAAAAACAAAAGAAAAGAAAAAGAAAGGAGAAAGAAGCAGAGAGCATTTCTAAACAGAGCAGGGGAAAGGAGAAAAATAAAAATAAAAGGAAAAATTAGGGTTTGAAGGTTTAAAGCTTTAATAGGTAAGTCAATTAAGTCCTTTTTACTTAAATTTGATATTTTAGAAGCTTTAGAACAAAGTTTTGTTAAAATTAAGTTGAGATTTTGGAAGCTTTTAGGTTTTTGAACATAGTTCAGGTTGAACAAAATAATGAATTAGGGGTTTTAATTGAATGAATTTCAAGATAGAATTGAAAAAGGGGATTGAATTGTAAAGTAAGTTATAACTTTTACATAGTCGGGATGAAATTGAAAGAAGTTTAAAATTAGGGTTTTAATATGAACATTGAATAGTTAAGTTGAATATGGCAAGATATTAAGTAGAAATGAAGTGTGAATTGAGTTAGAAAAGTAAATGAGTTAATTAGGATTAAATTAGAATTAAGGTATAAATTGAAAAAGATTTCAATTAATTATTGTAAATTAGTGTTGTAATTAATAGCGTAAATTATTATTATTTTCGTAGCTAGCAAAAAACCTGAGGCATCAGCACAAAAAGGAAATGAGAAAGTTATCGAGGAGTTATCGTGAAATTCGGGTTTGTATTACTATAATTCAAGTTATTAATTATTAATTATTAAATGTTAATTTATGTGTATGGTAATTAAAATACAAGGTAAGTATTATTATTGAGTTGAACAAAAATTGATCTGGATGATGATTATAAGTGTGAATATGTGAATTGTATATTGATTGGAAAAGTGAATCGAATTAAATTGAATCAAAGTGTGATTATTCGAAATGTGTAATGATTGAACTTGAAATGTGATTGAAATAAAAGTGAAATTGAATTGTATATTGAATTGAAAGTGAATTTAAAATGGAAGTGAAATTGAATTGAGAATTGAAAATCCTATTAACTAGTCGGGCTGAGTTGGATATAGTTGGCATGCCATAGGATTGGAAGTGTTGAGGGATACTTGTGTCACTATATTTCTTTGGATAGATTTGATGAGATACTGGGTACCAACTTTCTTCGGCTTTGCCGATGAGACACTGAGTGTCAACTATTGCTTCGAACTATCCGATGAGGCACTGGGTGCCATACTGGAGTGTTTGGTTGGATCCGTGTATCTGCCAAGGTTTGAGCTTTGTTAATAGGGGTAAATAATGAAATGATAAACCGAATGAGTTTGATCAATCGAGCTATTGAAATGAGATGAAAAAGTTGAATTGTGAATTAAAATGTTATATGAGATTGAGGAATGAACCTAAGGTTCATGATGTGTCCAAAGTTCAAATTGTGGATATATGATATCAATTGATGAATTGTTATTGTTGAAATATGAAATTTGAGTTTAAACTTGTATGTATGATTTATACATTATGTAATGGCCCATTTTCAGTAAAATCGGAATAGTAGTTTTGTGACCACAAATTCGATCTAAAAAGAAAATTTATTTTAATATTGTGGCATAGTCTATATTACGATAGGAATACTGCATGAAAATTTTGATAGGAAAATTTTATTGATTATATAGTTAAATTGATAAAAAGAGAAAAGAAAGAAAAAAATGCATTCTCGGGACTCCGTTCTGATAAATCGGATTCGTAAATATTTATTACAAATATTTACGAAGCTAGTTGTGTGTCTAATTAGGTTTTGATTAGGTGAATTCGACTTAATTAGAAGTAATTAGGAAAAAAGGATTAGATTGAAATAAGTGTGAAAGTTTAATTATAGATTAAAGAAAATAGAAAGGACTAAATAGCCATTATAATAAAATGAGGCGGTTTAATGTTGAAAGAAAAAAATCTAAGATATTTTTGATATAAAAATATATATTATATATTATATTAACTTAATATTTAAGTATTAATATATAATATATTATATTATTATATTATATATAATATAATATATAAAACATAAGTAAAGAAAAGAAACGGAATAGAAAAAAAAAATCGTTCCATTCCTAATACATATTTTGGGCCTCAAGGGTCTATTATAAAGACTTAAAAGTTAAACTATGCTATGAATGTTATTTATTTATGAATTATTTCTAAGTTATCCAATATGTCCGATAATGCTCCGTAACCCTAATCTGGTGACGGTTTAGGGTTAAGAGGTGTTACATTGATTGGTATCAGAGCCTAGGTTTTTTGAATTTTTGGGCCAAGAATGAGTCTATTCGTACATGCCATTTTATATATTTGATGTGATGAGATAAGATGAGGTTTATTTATTTAATTATTTAATTGTATAATTTGTGAATATTGTAGAAACTTAAAGATGTCAAATAGATTTCATGAAGAGTCGGAAAATGAAGTGTCGGAAAATGAAGTGGAGAGTAGGGCGCCAAACTTTGATAGGGAAAGAGATCAACATAGAACCTAAGCTCGAAGTGAATCGATAAACTTGCGGGATGATGGGGAGCTTGAATTTGAAGAAAGAACTCAATCTGAAACTGAGCCGATATCGCCTAGAGAAGAAATTCCAATTGCAGCCTTGTTACAGACAATGAATCAGTTGTTGCAGCAAGTTGTAAGAACTAATAATGATCCATTTGTTCCACCACTATCTTCTCTTCCTGCTGTTCCACATCTACAACCATCTGTAACTAGTCATCGATCTCTCTTGGAAAGAATAAGAAAATATGGAGCTGAAGAGTTTAAAGGAAAGAAAGATGATGACCCAGCTGAGGCCGAAGAATGGCTAGAGAATAGTCAAAGAATATTTGACGAATTGCAGTGTACTGGAGATGAAAAGTTGAAGTGTGCAGTATCTTTACTAAAGGGTGAGGCTTACCAATGGTGGACCACTGTCGTGAACATTCATCCTGCAGAAAAAATAATTGGAATTTCTTTGTGTTTGAATTCAGAAAGAAATATGTGAGTCAATTTTATCTTGAGAAGAAGAAAAGAGAATTTCTGGATTTGAAGCAGAATAACATGTCTGTTGCTGAGTACGAACGTGAATTTATCAGATTAAGCAAATATGCTAAGGAACTAGTAACAAGTGAAGCAGATATGTGCAAGAGATTTGAGTGGGGATTAAATGAAGAAATTTATGTTCCTCTCATACCATTACATCTACAAGAATTTCCTGTGTTGGTTGATAGAGCACAACGACTGGAAGAAGGGTTAGCTCGTTCGAAAGAGAAAAGTTTTGGAAAGAGATTAGCAACTAGTTCCGCACCACCACTGTCTTCAAAAAGAGTGAGGGATTTTAAAGATTCTAAATACATTTCTACTACTGTTGGGCAAAGATCCAGAAGTCAGACAAAACAAATTCAGCAGGCGACCTCTAAGGTTAGTATTGAGAGTTTCAGAAGAAAACCAATGTTGTCATCATGTGAGTATCGTGGAAGATATCATTGGGGAGAATGTAGACTAAATTCCCGAGCTTGTTTTCGATGTGGATCGAAAGATCATTTAATCAGATATTGTCCAAAAATGTCAGAAAGCGTTGCAGAATAGTCTGAAAAAGGTAGCTCAGTTTCACAAAAAGGTAGACGACCTGGAATTGCTGGTGGCATTAATAGTGGTACAAGATCGGTGAGAGAAACAGTTAGATCTGAAGCACAGGCACCTGCCAGGACTTATGCCATTCGAGCCAGAGAAGATGCTTCTGCTCCAGACGTCATTACTGGTACATTTTCTTTACTTGATACTGATGTTATTGCTTTGATTGATCCTGGTTCTACACATTCATACATATGTACAAAGTTAGCATCTGTTAAAAATTTACCTGTTGAATTCACTGGATTTGCGGTTAAAGTTTCAAATCCCCTGGGCCAACATGTTATAGTGGATAAAATTTGTAAAAATTGTCCACTGATGGTAAAGGGTTATAGTTTTCTAGTTGACTTGATGCTATTTCCTTTTGACGAATTTGATGTGATTTTGCGAATGGATTGGCTAACTCAACATGATGTAGTAGTGAATTGTAAACAGAAGTACATTGTAATAAAATGTCAAAATGGTGAATTGCTCCGGGTTGAATCTGATGAATTAAATAAGTTGCCTGATGTGATTTCAGTTATGACAGCATTGAGGTATGTCAGAAAATGGTGTAATGCATATCTTGCTTATGTACTGGACACTAAAGTATCTGAGTCAAAAGTTCAATCAGTGCCGGTTGTATGTGAATTTCCTGATGTGTTTCCAGAAGAATTACCTGGGTTACCACCGGAAAGGGAGGTAGAATTTTTTATAAATTTATTTCCAGGAACAACTCCGATCTCTATAGCACCTTATAGAATGGCTCCTACTGAGTTGAAAGAGTTGAAAATACAGTTGCAAAAGCTTACTGACAGGGGTTTTGCTCGACCTAGTCATTCACCTTGGGGTGCTCCAGTTTTGTTTGTGAAAAAGAAAGACGGGTCTTTGAGACTATGTATCGATTACAGGCAGCTCAATAAAGTTACAGTAAAGAATAAGTATCCATTGCCTCAGATTGACGACTTGTTTGATCAACTAAAGGGTGCCACTGTATTTTCAAATATTGATCTTCGATCAGGTTACTATCAGTTACGAGTAAAAGAGTTTGATGTACCGAAGACAGCTTTTAGAACCAGGTATGGGCACTATGAGTTCCTCGTGATGCCGTTTGGATTGACAAATGCACCTGCTGTATTCATGGACCTAATGAATAGAATATTCAGACCGTACTTAGACAGGTTTGTGGTAGTATTTATTGATGATATTCTGGTTTATTCTCGAGATGAAAATGAGCATGCAGATCATTTGAGAATTGTACTGCAAACTTTACATGAAAAGCGGTTGTATGCTAAATTTAGTAAATGTGAGTGTTGGCTTCGGGAAGTTGGGTTTCTTGGACATATTGTATCTGCTGAAGGCATCAGGGTAGACCCAAGTAAGATTTCAGCTATTGTCAATTGGAATCCGCCGAAGAATGTGTCTGAAGTTAGAAGTTTCTTAGGATTAGCTGGATATTATAGGAGATTTGTACAGGGATTTTCTACGATAGCTTCTCCGATGACACGTCTATTGCAGAAAGATGTAAAGTTCGATTGGACTGATGAATGTCAACAGAGTTTTGACAGATTGAAAGATCTATTGACGAAAGCACCTGTTTTAGTACAGCCTGAACCGGGTAAGGAATTTATTATTTATAGTGATGCTTCATTAAATGGTTTAGGTTGTGTTTTAATGCAATAAGGTAAAGTAATAGCCTATGCTTCAAGACAACTAAAACCACATGAAAAGAATTACCCGGTACATGATCTTGAATTAGCAGCCATTGTGTTTGCATTGAAAATATGGCGCCATTACTTGTATGGTGAAAAATGTCATATCTATACCGATCATAAAAGTTTAAAGTATTTGATGACACAGAAAGATTTGAATTTGCGACAGCGTAGGTGGCTTGAGTTGCTAAAGGATTATGATTTGGTTATTGACTATCATCCGGATAAGGCTAATATAGTTGCTGATGCTTTGAGCCGAAAATCTCTATTTGCTTTACGAGCTATGAATACTCAGTTGTCATTGTCTGATGTAGGGGTGAGTATTCAATCGAGTCGAGTCGAATCAAGTCAAAAATTTTCGAGTTAGTCGAGTTGACAAATCCTATTTTAGCAATCGAACTCAATTTGAAATTTTTTCGAATCGAATCGAATCGAGTCAAAAAATTTTCTAGTCAAATCGAGTCGAGTTAACGAATCCTATTATTTATACTTAATGTTCTATTTAGATGGACCGATTATTTAACTAGTAGATGAAGTAAAAGATTATTTAACTACATGAATAATATAATAATTTAGTCTTTTAACTTAATGAGTAAACATTTATCAAAACGACGTAATTTTACCTTTTAACTTAATTATTTTGAATTTTAACTTTTAATAAAGTAAACATTTATCAAAACTATGTAGTTTTGTCTTTTCTTATTCGGATTTTCGGATAACTCGAATTGTGTAATTCATATTCGAGTTAAACCAAAAAACTTAATTTTTTATTTGAGTTGATCCGAATAACTTGATTAACTCAAATAACTCGAACTATTTAATTCAAAATTTGAATTTTTTATCGAGTTTTTCGAATCGAATCGGATTTTGCTCACCCCTAGTCTGATGATGGTACACTTATAGCTGAACTAAAAGCTAAACCAATGTTTCTACAGCAAATTTGTGAAGCTCAGAAAAGTGATAATGAATTACAAGCTAAACGGGTGCAGTATGAATCGGGTACTGATTCGGAGTTTCAGATCAGATCTGATGGTTGTTTACTATTTAGAGGCAGGGTATGTGTACCAAAGAATTCAGAGCTTACACAAAAGATTTTGCATGAAGCTCACAGTGGTATTATGTCTATACATCCGGGGAGTAATAAAATGTATAATGATCTAAAAAGGATGTATTGGTGGCCGAGGATGAAACGTGATATTTCTGAGTTTGTATCGAGATGTTTGATATGTCAACAGGTTAAAGCTGAACATCAGGTACCTTTGGGATTACTACAGTCAATTACGATACCGGAATGGAAATAGGAAAGGATCACAATGAACTTTGTGTCGGGATTACCTTTGTCTCCAAAGAAGAAATATGCTATTTGGGTAATCGTTGACCGGTTGACAAAGTCGGTACACTTTATACCGGTACGTATGGATTTTTCTTTAGATAAGTTGGCTGAATATATGTATATGAGATTGTTAGGTTACATGGGGTACTAGTCTCTATCATTTCGGATAGAGATCCTTGGTTCACGTCTCGTTTCTGGGACAAGTTGCAAGAAGCATTAGGGACTCAGTTGTATTTCAGTACTGCATTTCATCCTCAGACAGATGGCCAATCCGAACGTGTAATTCAGGTATTAGAGGACATGCTTCGATGTTGTGTACTAGAGTTTGAAGGTAGTTGGGAAAGGTATTTACCTTTGATTGAGTTTGCCTACAACAATAGTTATCAGTCTAGTATTAAAATGGCACCGTATGAAGCTTTGTATGGTCGAAAATGTAAAACACCATTATATTGGACCGAACTGAGTGAAAAAAAGATACATGGAGTTGATTTGATTCGGGAAACCGAAGAGAAAGTAAAGGTGATCCGAGATAGCTTGAAAGCAGCTTCTGATCGACAAAAGTCATATGCCGATCTTAAAAGGAAAGAGATAGAATTTCAGGTCGGCGACAAGGTATTCTTGAAAGTATCACATTGGAAAAGAGTCATTCGATTCGGTCGTAAAGGTAAATTGAGTCCACGTTTTATTGGGTCATATGAGGTTACTGAACGAATCGGACCTGTTGCATACCGGTTAGCTTTGCCTCCGGAACTTGATAGAATTCATAATGTTTTCCATGTGTCTGTGTTACGGCGGTATCGGTCAGATCCTTCACATGTTATTTCTCCAACAAAGATTGAGATTCAACCTGATATGACTTACGGTGAAGAACCAGTCAAAATTTTGGCACGGGAGACAAAAGAATTAAGAAACAAAAAGATAGATCTGGTGAAAGTTCTTTGGCAACGACACAGAATTGAAGAGGCTACCTGGGAACCGGAGGAGGCAATGAGGAAACAATACCCAAATCTCTTTACTGGTAAGATTTTCGAGGACGAAAATCCTTAAGGGGGAAGAGTTGTAATGGCCTATTTTCAGTAAAATCAGAATAGTGGTTTCGTGACCACAAATCCGATCTAAAAAGAAAATTTATTTTAATATTGTGGCATAGTCTATATTACGATAGGAATACTGCATGAAAATTTTGATAGGAAAATTTTATTGATTATATAGTTAAATTGATAAAAAGAGAAAAGAAAGAACAAAATGCATTCTCGGGACTCCGTTCCGATAAATTGGATTCGTAAATATTTATTACAAATATTTACGAAGTTAGTTGTGTGTCTAATTAGGTTTTGATTAGGTGAATTCGACTTAATTAGAAGTAATTAGGAAAAAAAAGGATTAGATTGAAATAAGTGTGAAAGTTTAATTATAGATTAAAGAAAATAGAAAGGACTAAATAGATAAATAAGCCATTATTATAAAATTAGGCGGTTTAATGTTGAAAGAAAAAAAATCTAAGATATTTTTGATATAAAAATATATATTATATATTATATTAACTTAATATTTAAGTATTAATATATAATATATAATATTATTATATTATATATAATATAATATATAAAACATAAGTAAAGTAAAGAAACAGAATAGAAAAAAATCGTTCCACTCCTAATACGTATTTTGAGCCTCGAGGGTCTATTATAAAGACTTAAAAGTTAAACTATAATATGAATGTTATTTATTTATGAATTATTTCTAAGTTATCCAATATGTCCGATAATACTCTGTAACCCTGATTCGGTGACGGTTTAGGGTTAAGGGGTGTTACACATTACATGTTTGATGTTTATGTTTTATTATTATTGTTATAATTTGAATTATGGTAATACCACTGAGTATACCCATACTCAGTGTACAGTTGTTTCCATGCGCAGGTCAATAGAAGTCAAGAGTCCCAGTTCAGCATCCAGAGTAATCTCGACTTCAGAGAAAATTTGGTGATATAATCTTTTTTTTGGGTAAAAGTGGCATGTACTTAGGAATTGTATAGGTCACTTGAACATGTATTTTGTTTTGGTTGCAAAGGATGACTTATAATGTTTGGATGGTTAAATGAAATGGTAAGAAAAGTTATATGACACTTTGGTATTTTTGATACTAAGTTAAATAGAAATGAATGAAATTATCAATCAATTTTGAATGATATTATGAATGTTTATTTAATTAAAATATTAAGTTAATGTTTTAGGTATAATTTAGATGTATTTAAATGTGAATTGAATTGGTTGTGATTTTTGTTTGGATTGGTCTCGATTTGAATTTGCAGGGAAGGTTAGATATTTATAAAGGTGGTTATATTGAGTTCGCACAAAAAAAAATCACCGAGCACCTGAATTAGTCACGAATCACTCCTAACTTGTATTTTGGGCCTCGAGGGTCCATCTAAGGGATTTTAAGATTATTTTATATTATGTTTGATAATTATTTGTATATTAATTGTAAATTTTCTGATAGGTCCAGTAATGTTCTGTAACCTTATTTCGACGACAGTTTGGGGTTAGGGGGTGTTACTAATTAGAAGGCTAAATTTGTTATTAGACAAAAAAAAACCATATCAGCACTTCTGTTAATAGTCAAATGGCTCTTAACGTTCAGTGACGAAATTATTTGATTTCATATAATTTAGTGGCCAAATAGAATATGGATAATAATTTAATGACCATTTTTGTACTTGACCCTAAAAATATTATAAATTTTTTTTATACAATCCGTAAAATTACTCATAATCACTCTTCAAACCTCAAATAGGAGGGCAAACGTGTTTTGCTCGAACTTATAACCTTCTATACTTGCAACAATGCTAATACCAACTGAACTGATACTTAGCCAATTATATTATAAACTTAAAACAATGTTTAAATATTGTTTAAAAAAATTATTTTTAATAATTTTCAATTTTTATATAAAATATGCAAGCATTAATACGAATAATTATTATATTTTATGGAAAAAAATTATGTTTAAATGATGAATTCATTTAGTTATTTAAAATAATTACAAAAAAATTACTTTCCCATTTAAAAAAGAGAACTTACAGTTATCATGTGAACTCTCTTTAAATTATATTTGTAATAATATATTTTAATTTCAAAATATGAGAATAATGTTAATTAAATTTATTTTCAGGAGATTGCCTCTTAACACTTGTGTATCAACTTTGATCTCACTATATCGGATTGGTCTTTGAATACCAACCAAAGAAAGAGAGACAACTTCACATGGGAAAGAGTGAGTTTAAATTATTATTAATAATAGAACTTCCCGATCAAAAATTTGGAATTTGAAACAGGGGAAATCCTGTTAGAAAAGACAACGTAACGCCAGGTTCAGAATCATCATTTAATTTTAGCCCATTCTTAATTTTTTTCATTAATTTAGTTATTATTGTTAATTAAATGAATCAAATTAATCAATTCACCATTAAATTTAATAGATATTTTTATTCTCGTTTTCTTTTTTTAAATTTTTTTCTTTTTTTTCTTTAACTCTTTTTTCATTCATTTCATTATATAATATTAGGGATAAGGAATGACAATAATATAATTCAAACTCGTGCCAAATGAGTGTTTGACAAAAACTTTAACCACCACCATTTTTGCATTAGGGAACATGATTGTTAACATTTTCACTTTTCAGTTGAACTTCTCTCAATTGATCTTCGTTGTCGCTAATTGTCCGACGAACTAGTACCACCAAAAGACTATGTTCTTTTTCTCCTTCTCTTCTATCGATTTTGGTCTTCCAGGAAATAATTGAAAATAACATGACCAACAACTAAAACCTAAAAAAATGTCATCGGATTACCGCCCAATTGACTTGGGGTGCGACATATGTGACTCTTCTCAATCTTAACATTGAACCCACCAACCAAATCTGGAAGGAGAGCACCGAAAGCTTCGATTCCATTAAATCTTTATGATTTAGGATTCAGTTTCTAGAAGTTGTTCACTTTAATTTATCTTACAACACACTAATTTATTTGTCGTATAATTATTATTTATTAATATTTTTTCTTTTTGATAATTGAGGGTAAGGGATGGATTGCTTAGAATTGAACCCAAGCCGCAATAAATGTATTGTTTCATTTATATTAAATTATAAAAAAAAAGTGTGGTAAATGATTTAAATTTTAAACATATAATTTTCAAACTTAAATATAATGCTTTTAATAAATAAATACAATAAACTCGTGGAAAACTAATTTCTAGAAATTTGATATTTATGCGAATATATTTTGAGATTGAAATTTAAAGTCCATTATTTTGTTATAAAAGAGCGCAATGAGCGGAAGGAAAAGAGAGAGCAAAGCTAAGATTTTAACACAATTATGGGTTCCACAAAATTTTGCTAACAATCGTGACCACTCTTACTACAAATTCAATTATGTATATGAACTGAATCCTACATGTAGGAGCTGTGATACTTGCCGCACAAAGAAGCTTGAAATTTGCATATCAAATGGCCTATTGTATGATTAATATTTTTGTTTGTTACGCTTTCATTCTCCATGTAAGGTCTTTCAATTCTGGTTTTATCCAGATTTTGTACTCTTTTTAACTCTCTATTAATAAATTTTATTGGCTCATCATATGTTAGATATTTCAGTCGAAAGGGGTCTGCCATATGATCTTTCATCACTTGATTCAATAATAATTTCCCTACACACAAAGGCAGCTTTATTAATTCTAGATTTTGAATGAAAAAACACGATGTTTAATTTAGCAAGCTTTGGGGATATTGAGTGGTTGGTGTTGTTAAATCGTTTCTAATCAAAACTTTGGGTACCACGGTACCCTGCTAGCTGTATTTAACTTTCCTTTATGCGGCTGATTTTTTTCTTCAAAAGTGGGAAAGAAACTTTGATAAATTTTCGATTAAAAATGAACTTGTGGATATGCTTAAAATTCCTAGTAGTAGTAAATTTATCTATTAATTTATGATATTAAAAATTTTAGAGTATTTCTCTTATTTTATTAAAAGCAATTGAGGGTTCGATTTTTTACTTTAGGTGTGAAATAGTTTTAAAATTCTTGATCAATATCTATCCTTTAAACTAACCTTTAGAACGCAGATAATTAATCACTAAACTTTCTTTAGTTGATACCTTAAAAAGAACTAAATTAAAAGTTTTGGAACCCAAATGTAAAACATGAATTTGACTAGAATTGTAAAATATTTGGAGAGGCAGTCAAAGGGCTAATCCATTACAACTTTAGAACATTTATAAAGCGAATTAAAAAGAATTAAAGATCCGACAAAAGTGTATTATAATATTATAGAAAATGTTATAATTGAATTAATCTTCTAATTGAAGCTTCTCTTTAAAAAAAATATTCAGTTTCAAATATATTTAAAGTTATAAGCTTATACAAAATCTTTTTTATTACTTCAACTTAAAAGTTTAATTTATAGGCCAATTCGTCTTCTCTTTAGGTTTGTTTTAGTATATACGAAAAATATTTGATATATTAGGAATAAAATTTTTAAATTTCACGAATAAAATTAAAAAATTAACAACTGTTTTATAAAATTTTTTAAAATATTAAAAAAATACTAATAATTTTTTAAAATTTCTTGTGAAATTAAATACCTATATATATATATATGATTGTCACACGATCGAAACCTTCAACGCCATTGTAAACGACATCTCGTCGTCACCATATCTTGAATATCTTCAAGTTAAAAGACTGTTTTCTGCTTCATTACAGACAAGACAAGATGTATTCAACATGATTGTTAGAATATGTCTGGCGGCTTTTTAAGACAGAGAGTTCATCTCAAGTCGCCTTTGGATGGCGTTGCAAGGTAGAATCTGTCGATCAGTACTAAATAATTTAATAAAAATTCGTTTCATTCTTTTCCTATACGCACTGATTAGGAATTATTTAGTTACTAATTTTATAATTTTAATATATTATTATATTAAAATCAGAAAAAAAAATTTAACTAATTGTAGAAACTTCTGTTTTAAAATCGACTTTTTATTTTAAAAATGAAAATGGAGTCGCCACTAATCATTTTTATGAGGTGTGATCGGATCAGCTCGTAATTTGATCATTTTAATAAAATATTTGATTTACTAAAATAATGATTTTCGGTCTACAAAATCCAAGAAATGGATTCGGGAGTCAATTAAGCACAAGGAAAGATTAGCACGCTTGTGACGCCCAAAATTAGTACTTAGTTGATTACTTGATATCTTAGTGTCGAGAATTGAAAATTTGAAAAGAATTTAAAACACAATCCCTTTTTGTTTTCAGACATTACTTAACTAAATTAAATTTAATAAAAAAAGCCTTATTCCAAGTTAATGGAGAAGAAGGATCATGCCCCGTGAGTTAGGACACGATGCCTTTAATTATCGAAAACCAAAAT
Organism: Gossypium hirsutum; assembly: GCF_007990345.1. Classification (NCBI taxonomy): domain Eukaryota; kingdom Viridiplantae; phylum Streptophyta; class Magnoliopsida; order Malvales; family Malvaceae; genus Gossypium; species Gossypium hirsutum. The sequence goes on from NC_053432.1 coordinate 79,160,973, forward strand.
AATCGCGGTTTGATCGATACCTAAATCTTTTTTTTTTGTGTTATTTTAAATAGGATATTTGATTACTTCAGATTTAGGAAGATGTCATACTCCGTAAGTTAAGAGCACAACCCCTCGAATTCTAAAAACAATGAACATTACATCGATTTTAAGTATTTTCTATTCGTTAGATAAAACAAAGGTAAATTTTTAAATGATATATATTTAATTTAGTTAGGCATGGTGTAAAAATGGATAAATAGATTTTAACATGATAACATAATGATTAGCAAAATAAGGTAAAATGGTAGAGGTCAAAAAGAATGAAATAATAACATCAGAATGATAAATAAAAAAAAATAAACGGAATAAAAAAATAAAAGAGTTATGCTCGTGAATTATAATAAGCAACTATAACGATAATAAAAATACATCTATTTATAATAATAGCGATAATCATGTCATGGTTATCATCATAATATTAACATGAACGATAAAATAATAATAATACTAATAATAATAACAATACGGGCAAAAAATGCACAAATAAAAGGAAACATAAACAATATAAATTTTTAAATATATAAAAAGGGTAAAGAAGTAATAAATAAATAATTAAAAAAGTTCATAAAAAGTTGAAATAAAATAAATAAAAGACTGAATCAAAATTTAAATGAAATTAAGAGCATAAATTGTAATAAAATTAATTAATTAATTAATTAATTAATAAAGTAGACTAGAGGACCAAAACTGAACGCGCGAAAAGGAGCATGGATCAAATGGGAAATTATTCCCAGACCCCTTAAATGCACCGTTCCAAGAGGGACCAAAACGAAAAAAATCCAAAATCTCACATGGTATAAATTTTAAAAAACAAGAAAAAAAGAAATAGGACTGGATTGAAAATAAATTAAAAAGCGGAAGAACTAGGGAAATAAATAGACCCCCATATAAAAACACGCAGATCCTGTGCGGTTAGGGTTGGGTCACCGGGCTAAGCATCAAAACGACGCTATCTTGGGGCTTTTGAAGCCAGGCCAAAACGATGTCGTACTGAGGCCCTATATAAGTAAAAAATTTTAGGAAAAAAAAAGCACTTCCCCTTTGTTTAAAAAAAATCCTCTCCCTTCTCCTTTTGTTCCTTTAAACGTAGTCCAGGGTCCGGCCATAGGGTCGTCAGGAGCCCGCTGAGACCACCGGTCATTAGCGACGGCGACTGTAGTCTCTGGTGGCAAAATTGTGAAAACGAGCCTTTTCAGCTCCTCTTCGGCCCAAATATGAAGACAAAGCCTTCTGTTCGAAAAAAAAAAACTTTCGACTTCTTTACCTAGCCGACGCACGCCTTTCACACCTTATTCCATCGAAGCCCAGGCCAAACCTTAAAGGGTTCTGGGGTTTTCGATGTCGGGGAATACCTACAACAATAGAGGGAGGTGAAAAGACTCAGGTAAAAAATGATTTTTATCTTATTATGTTTTCGAAAAAAAACAAACAAAAAAAAGAATCACCTTTTCTATTTTCTTTTTGAATCTTACAAAAGTTTGGTTATAGCCTTTCAATTACAATATTTCTCTCTTTTTTTCCTTTTTGTCTCTTCTCTATTATGCTGCTTCTGTGCTTTTTTCTCCTTTGCAGGAACCCATGGTCAACGGCGATGACGGGAGTCGTGCCTTGGCTATTTTGGTGCAACGGTGGCAGAGAAGGCGTCAGGCCTCGGGGCGCGAGTATGCTAACGTGGTGGGGAGCAACGCCAAAGGGGTTCGGGTTTTTTTTTGCTTTTTGAGAATAGTTTAAGTTATGGGCTATTAGGCTTCGTGTTATTGGGTATTAGGTTTAGCAGATGGGTTAGGTTATTGGACTCTTTTTTGTTTGGGCTAATCTATTTTGTAAATGGACTTTTATTTATTTGGCCGGATAAAATTGGCCTGTTACGCTAATAAAAGCAATGTATTAATTATACCAGTTTATGTATATTCACAAGTCTATTATATCTAAAGAATAAAATATATTAAACAAAGTATGTAGTGCATTAGAGTAGTATGAAATAGAACTATATAAAATAAAACTATGAAATAGAACAGAGTAAGTAGTGCATTAGAGTACTATGAAATAGAACTATATAAAATAAATTAAACAAAATGCTGCAGCTACCTACCGTGAGAAAGCATGTCATTTACAACAACAAAAGCAAGGAACAAGTTGGGTGGAAAAAGAAAAGATGAAAAATATTTTCATATAATTGGAATGTTATAGCTTAACATTAACAATCAAAAATCAAAAGTAAAAATTTCAATCGACCCAAAGCATGATAAAGAGAGATGAGATGTCGAGTGTGTAGGAAATTGGTTGTTCCATCAATTTCCGGCCCAAGATCATGATTTAGCCTCCGAATTTAAGTTTAATAACGATCATGATTACGCCTAAGAAACTCACAAATTCATAAATCATAACACAAGATTCCACCAGCACTTAATCCATGGTGAAACGAGACCAATCCTTTTCTCTTGCTCAAATCCATGAAACCACAACTTATACATATATATATATTTCTATTTCTATTTCTTTCTTTTATATCAAAAGCAAAGCCCTTTTTGCCTTGCTCCATTTTCACAAATCATGAATCTTGAACGTTTTTCCCCCCTTCTGTCTTGTCGCTTTACGTTTATAGCAAGAAACAATGGCCAAGTTGCTTTGCCAACTTGTCCACCTTATAAACTTCTTGTACAAAAATTTATATAATTTGAAATAAATTCATGTTCCATATATATTTGAATAGGGTATAAGAAGCGAGTAAATTCAATTTTTTTTAAGGAGGATTGTAATTGAATTATAAAATTTTAAGGGTAAAGTTCTAACTCTGCATTATTTTTACCTTCAAAAACTTTTCAAATATAAAGAAAAAAAATACCTAATATAGCGTTTCATTAATAATGACCACGAAATTAAAACATAATAATAATATTATAATATGAAATTCTATTTTGTTATATATAGTTTCTAACTTAGTTTTAATTATATATAACAAAATAGAATTTCATATTATAATATTATTATTATGTTTTAATTAACAATTAAAGACTGTAAATTAAATTTGAATATTATCACAACTGAATAATTTATTGTAAATTTATTTATATTTCTAGATATATATTTCGATCTTAAATTTAATTTTTAAAAATAGTGATAAACTTAAAAAGACATTTTTTAAATTTATAGTCACTTATTATGTAAAATAATAAGTTAAATTGTTGAATATAAACAAATTGGAACAACTTATTATGAAAATATAACTTGCAACATACAAATAAAAAAAGTAAATAAAAAGGTGGATGCCACATATCAAATTTTTATAACGTGAACGTATTGAAAATTTAGGATTTTATAATATGATATATATTTAAAATAAAATTTAATAAAAAAAGTAATTGTATATCTAATATAAATATTACATAAAAATATTAAATTATAAATAAAAACTAAAATTATTATTTGTGTCCAAAAAGGCAAAACCTAACAAAAGTGCTATTACTTTTGAGTTGGAAAGTATTTTTAATTTAAAAACCTACATAAACCCTAAATCACATAAAAGTTGATTAATTGAGGGAGATTATCAACCTGGTTTCCCCTACTGGTATTTATGCGTGGTCAACCTTTACGTCTACAAAATAATGCCCATTCTCCTTTTCTTTCCCCACTAAAATTGCCGTCAATCTAGACTGTCCATTGCTTATTATTATTATTTTGAGCTATCAAATGAAAGATTAAGCGGTTGCTGTGTAAAATCAATGTTAAGGCAAAGAATTAAAAACATGCAATCCTCTCCATCATCTATATTAATTTTGTTTCGAGCTTATTTAATGATTTTTTTAAAAAGGAAAAAAATCAGATGTAAAAGATGAAGTGAGACTGTTATTGTAAATACTTTTACTTTGATCAACTTAAATTTTTAAACCTATGAGTATTACTTTTCATATATGTTTTATTATATAAATCAATAATAAATTAATTTAATTAATGATATTTAGTCGTTCTTTATTTAGTAAAGAGAAAGAAAATAGAGTTTTTATTCATATTTCTAATTTTATGCTTAAATTTATACAAAATACTTTCTTTTAGGCCTAACTATTGTAATACATATGCAATAAATAAGCCCTTTTCCTCATATTGTTATACTAATAACTGTTGAAACATTTTTAAAAATATTTATAATGTTCCAATAGTTATAACTGAAAAGTTACAAGTGATTCAAAAAATAATGTGATTTGGTAATTAAGCAAAAGTTGTTATTATTCATAGTGATCAGTTATTTCTCTTGTCATCAAAAGTTATATCACTTAATTAATAACAGAGGGTCACAATTATTCAAGTTGATACCTATCTAATAATTATGTTTGTGGTTAAAGATATAATTATTCGTTTAGGTAGTTATGTCCCTATGAAGACTATAAATAGGAAAGAAATTCCATTTGTTGGATATACCTAGAAACATAGAAAAAAGTTTCTTTCTAATGTTCCACCATCTTCTATATTCTTAGATTGTTCTATAAAGAATTTCTACAACAAGTTCTTTTCAATTTGGTATAATAATAAATTTAGTCCTTCAATATTTACAAGTTATATCAACTTGGTCCTAATTATAAAAGAAATCAACAAATTTATCTTCAATTTCAATGTAGTGTTGATTCTTACAAATTCAAAAAAAAATTATACATTTATTTTCCATAAAAATACATAAAAATTATAAAAAATATTAATAAATAAATAAAGGAATAATATTTAATACACTTTCAATAAAGTTTTTAAACTCCGTAAATAAAGCGAAGGAGTTGACAAGTGCCACATGACAATTTTTTAAGACCAAATAAAAAAATACACTACTAATATATCAAATATTAACCCATAAATGAATGTATTTTTCTCTCATTTTCTAACATGATATTTATTTATTAAAATAATAATTTTATAAATAAAATAATTTAAAGAATAAAACGATAAAAACCTAAGTAAATTCAATTTTTCCTTTTTCTTTAACATTAACCATCATCATATTTCAAGTTAAATGAAAAACTACCTAAGCAGGGTGGAGGTGAATGAGACAATCATCCGCCGCTCATTGCCATCTTTAATTCACTTTTCTGAAGGGCTAAGTACAGCAGTCGCGAATGATACCCCATACTTTTACATGCATGTTTGGCACCAATATACAATATCATGACTACATTACCCTTAACGCACCCCTTCCCTTTTCTCTTTTTCTCTCTCATGGCTGATTATGATCTGTTTTATTATTTTCAGAACTATTATATATCTCAGAAAGCAGAAAAAAAGCTACCCTTTATTGCCTGATTTGAAGAGATTAGCTAAATGTCGTCAGCAGATATGAATCTATCCATTAATGGCCAGTCTCAGGTTCCTCCTGGTTTTAGATTTCATCCCACTGAAGAAGAACTTCTTCACTATTACCTCAGAAAGAAAGTAGCTTCTCAAAAGATAGATCTTAATGTTATACCAGAAGTTGATCTTAACAAACTTGAGCCTTGGGGTATACAAGGTACGCCCCCAAATCAAACACACCCTTCTTCTTCATCTTCTTTTCAAGTATAGGATTTTGATGCATTTCCTCTGTTTTTTTGTGGGTGGCTGTTTAACATGCAGAGAAGTGTAAAGTAGGTTCCAGTTCCACCCCACAGAATGGTTGGTACTTCTTCAGCCACAAGGACAAGAAATACCCAACGGGGACCCGAACGAATCGTGCCACGGCTGCCGGATTTTGGAAAGCAACTGGTCGCGATAAGATTATCTATTGTGAGTTGAGAAGAATTGGGTTGAGGAAGACGTTGGTGTTTTATAAGGGACGAGCGCCTCATGGTAAGAAATCCGATTGGATTATGCATGAATATAGGCTCGATGATGACTCTAATGTAAGCAGCCCTCTACCGTTTAGTCTCTCTTTCTCTCTCTATGTTCATGCATGTATGTAATATTATAGTATCAATCTTATATAGGTCCAGAGTTCCAAAACCATTGGAGATTCTATGGCTGAAGATGGTTGGGTGGTTTGCCGTGTATTTAGAAAGAAGAATTATCAGAAAACCCTAGAGGATCCGAAAAGCTCATCCTCTTACACTTCACCGGGTCCAAAGGCGCCGATGGTTTTCTCCGGCAACGAGGAGGTTCTAGATCAAGTTCTTCAGTATATGGGAAAGACTTGCAAAATGGAGAATGATTTCTTTACGAGCACGAACAATCCGAGAAGTTTCGAAGAAAACAAACATGAAATGTTTATGCATATGCCCAGACTGGAAAGCCCAACTCTCCCTCCGTTTCCCATTCATAGTCCACTCTTGGATCAAGAAACAAGCTTCAAGCCGTGTTACCAATCCATCGACGATACCCTGATCACTGTAACCCAACCATCTTCGATCAACCAAGGGGATAGTGGTGCTTATGATCATCATCAGACGGATTCAGTGATTGATGATAATAATGAATCCAAAAACATTTGGGTTAATGACTGGGTCACACTGGACCGATTTGTGGCATCTCAGTTAAATGGTCAAGTAGAGACAAGCAAGCAACAATCATATTTGAGTGACCCTAGTGTGGTTTTCAGTCTTTGTCACCATGATGATATTCAATTATCGAACATACGTTTGGAGAGATCAAATCAAAACTCTCAGGTTTATAGCGACGAGATTGATCTATGGAGCTTGACGAAGTCATCATCACCGTCGTCATCATTAGACCCCTTCAACCATTGTCGGTATAATTGAAGTACGTATCATCAAGATCATACAAAGAAGCCTACTCATTTGTCAAAGTCTCTGAGGTATATGTGGAAATATATATGCATATATATGCGGATATATACGTACGTATAAAAATGTGAATGCAAATGCATACGTATTGGCATAAATAAGGGTGAAATATGAGAGATGGGGTGGTAATGTCAAAGTTTACTAAATAACGATGTGATCGATCTAATTGCCCCTCATTTATCTCTCGAGACAAGGTTATTATAGAGTTTAATAGTGTTTTAATCTCGTTGAGGAGATTTTGGGAATGTTACATAAAATGATTGCAATGAGGAAATCATGAATTTTTTTTTTCAAAATTCAGGATTGCATTTATAATAATTTATCTATAATAAGTTTGGAACTGGTTAATTTCTAGATTTTTATTCTCCTTCATTTTAGTCTTCTATCATGATAATTAGAGTATATTTTTACATCACAAAATAATGGGTTAAAAATAAAATTATTAAGGTAATAATTATATTCTTTGTAATTATAAAGCATTTTAATTATTTAGACATATTTGACTAAATTGTAAATACACAATGATATAATTTTATATTCTAAAAAATATACTAATTATTAGAAGATTTCTCAATAATACTTAAAAGAAAAAATCGATAAACAAGTAACAAACTTAAAATCAAATAATCATATACAATATGTTAGTCCAAAAAAGTATTCGGAAATACAATTACTATAAAACTAACAAGAAAAATATATTCTAAGTAATTTTATTTAATTATTCTAGCATTTCATATTTAATGAGTTATTCTATCTCTAATATTAAACATATATGTCAAAACCATTTTTAAATCGAGTTTTGGAAAATAGAAATCGACTTTAAGAAAAACGAAAATGGGAGTCGCCACCAATCTTTTTAGGTGTGATTGGATCACCTTATAAAATATTTTGTTTTAAAACATTAATTTTGGTCTATGAAAGTCGAGAAAACGGATTCGGGAGTCGGTTACGTACGAGGAAGGGTTAGCACCCTTGTAACGCCCAAAAATTGGTACCTAATTGATTATCAAGTGTCTTTAATGTCGGAAAACTGAAAGTTTTAAGATGCAATCCCCTTTAGAATATTTTGATTAGGGTTCATTTGTATCAAAATATCACATCCGGTAAGTTAGAACGTAATATTTTTAAGACATTCGAAGCTAAGCTAACCTTTTGAAAATCTCTATCTCGAAACAAAAAAACGCCATATCCAGTAAGTTAGGACACAACGCTTTGAAATTCCAAGACAGCTGCTCGTATTTTGAAAACCTTAAAAACTTAGAAGGGTGCTTGACTATTCGAATCAACGAGAAAAGTTGCAACCCAGTAAGTTAGGGCACTACCTTTCTCGAAGATTCCAAATACCAAGCATTGCCTTTTTATTCAAAAACTTTGGAATCTCCTTTTTGATTAATGCATGAGGAATCATATTAACATTATAGAATATAACATACAAGATAGCATATTACAAATAATAGGTAGCTAAAACATGCATTTAAACAATTCAATGGCAATAATGCAAAGATCATACACTAGATACATACATGTTTAAAATTACATCATGCACATAAAGACACACATAGCATATATTAAAGATGAATAAGCAAAACATATAAACATGCAAAATAATAATTAACTTAAAAGTGATGCATGATATACAATTTGACATAAATTACACAATATACACTACCACTTTAGGCATATATCATCATAAATGACCTAAATGTTCATGTATCATTGTTTCATGCAAAAATACAACATAGAGTATAATGAATTCAATAACATAACATCTATATAACAACATTTCATGCAAATATACCTTCAATTAATATAGATAATTAACTTCCATGCAAATACGTAACAACAATAACAAATAATTTACTAAACAATAACGAAATATGAAAAATAAGCAAAGTATAAACATATGAAATATAAATCAAATAAAAATATTCATAGACTTTAGATTAATATGAAAATAATAAAAGAAAACCCAAAAAGATTAATATATAAAAACCATATTATAGGGTATACTTTATAATAAAATAAAAATAATGTAAAAAAACATGGTAAAATAGAGTGTATGATATAATTTACAAATAAAATATATACAAATCATATAATAAATAATATAAAAATATATAATAAAATCTATATAATATATATATATATATATATATATATAAAAGAAAGATAGATATTACAAGGAACAATAGATAATATAGCATGTAATAAAAATGCATAAATAAAATATAATGAAATATGATAAAAATATATAAAATAATAATAATAATATAAGAAGTATTTTTATATAAAAATATAGTAATATAAATAATATATAATAAAAATATATACCATATAGTAAAATATAAATATAACAGAATGGATAATAAAAAATAATATGTACTGTATAACTAATATTTAAAAATATGTAAAGTATAAATTTAAAAATATAAAAAAGATTAAAATTGAATCTAATTAAGGAATTAGGGGTTATTTGCAAAATATACGAAAACTCTGGGCCTGATTGAAATGTGCATTAAATTCAGAGGACTCCTTGGGAATTAACCCTAATCCTAAAACGACAGCGTTTCCACCAACTCAGTTTTAAAGCCACTGTGAGGATCAAATCGAAATAAAATTAAAATATTAGGGCTGAATTAAAAAAGAAATTATAAAGATAAAAAAATGAGAGGACCAATTGAGCAATTAGCCCAAGTATAAAAAAACACGCGGATCCTCCCCGGGTTACTGGTCAACACGCGGATCTTGAGGCCTTGAAACGACGCCATTTCGGTCACTAAATCATCACCCCAACACGACGTCGTTCAGGAGGCTTATAAATACAAAAAAAACTCTAAAGTTTCATTTTGATCCGTGTTTTTAAAAAAAATTTAGAAAGTCCTCTGAAAGAGGAAGGAAAAGAGGCCCTCGGAGCTCTGGCCAAGCCTCCATCATCGGGCGGTTCACGCGCTTTACGCGCCCACGCGCCGCCCTTTTCACCGTCATACACGACCTTCAGAGGTTCGAGACCTCGATTTCTGACACAAGATGAAAGGCAAAACCCTTTTTCACACTTTAAAACTATTTATCAAGCTGTTTGTGTATGTATATGCTTTGAATAAAAATAAAATAGAAGATTCACCTCTTAAAAAAACTGCTTGTATTTGATTTTTTTTTGCCTCCGTATTCGTCTCGTTTATAGGTTACAAAAAAGGGCTTTTATAGCCACTATTTCTATTACATTTTAGGAAAGAAATGTTTTATTTCTTTCCATATCTATTTCATTCGTTTGCTGCTATTTCCTTTCTTCTTTTGCAGGTAACGCCGAAAAATTCGGCGGTGATGAAGGCTTGACGATAATGACGACAGATCAGTCACTGACTGCGCACTGGCTTACGGCGCTGATAGAGGGTAGCTAGATCGACGAACGGACACGAGTCGAAGGGGCGTAACTCTTGGTCTGATTGCGGCGCAAACCCTAACTAGGGTTCCCTGAAGCCGAAGATAGATTGGGCCAATTGGACCGATTAAGTCCTAGGTTCAGGGGTAGGGTGTAAATGGGTCTGCTGGGTAATTCTAATTCTGGGCTTACGGTCTGTTGTAAATGGACTGTTTAAACATTTATTTATTATTTTTTATTTTTTAAGGCCCGGGCAGATTTGGGCTATTACAGCTGCCCCTCTTTGCTCATTGCTGTGTAATAGGAATCGAGCAAAGACTCATAGAAAGACCAAATTTTCCTGGCCTTATCGGATCATGGTCTTCAATCTGCTTGTTGCAAGCTCGAGACTGTCATGTTGATATCTTCGATCTGCTCTCCGTCAAAATGGAGACGCCCAAATCTGTTTCTTCGATTTGTTTTCTGACAAATACAGAAATGCCAAATCATCTTAGATCTCCTTCAGCGTAAACACATGAAAGCCAAATCTGCTGTGTCTTTGATTTACTCCTTGTGAACACAATGATGCCAAATCATTTTGGATCTGCTTCAGTAAAATCATCTGAAGGTTAGATCTTGCTATGTATCTGCTCTCCGTCGAAATGGAAATACCAGATCTGTTATCTTGGATCTGCTTTGGTGTAAAAACATCCGAAAGTCAAATCTGCTATGTCTTCGATTTGTTCCTTGTAAACACAAGAATGCAAATCATCTTGGATCTGCTTCAGTATAATCATCTGAAGGTTAGATCTGCTATGTGTCTGCTCTCCATCGAAATGGAGATGCCAGATCTGTTATCTTGGATCTATTTTGGTGTGAGAACATCCAAAAGTCAGATCTGCTATGTCTTCGATTTGTTCCTTGTAAACATAAGAATGCCAAATATCTGCTTCAGTATAATCACCTGAAGGTTAAATCTGCTATGTGTCTGCTCTCCGTCGAAATGGAGATGCCAGATCTGTTATCTTGGATCTGTTTTGGTGTGAGAACATCCAAAAGTCAGATCTGCCATATCTTCGATTTGTTCCTTGTAAACACAAGAATGTCAAATCATCTTGGATCTGCTTCAGTATAAACATCTGAAGGTTAGATCTGCTATGTGTTTGCTTTCCGTTGAAATGGAGATGCCAGATCTATTATCTTGGATCTGCTTTGGTGTGAAAACATCCAAAAGTCAGATCTGCTATGTCTTCGATTTGCTCCTCGTCGAAGATAGAGAAGCCAAATCTTGTTATTTTGGATCTGCTTCAGTGTAAACACGTGAAGGCCGGATCTGCTATACTTTGGTCTGTTACCCTATCGCTTTAGGGGGTTAAGGCGCCTCATCCTTGACCTACATAACCTGTAGAATGCATATGTGCTTATGCCTGATGATTAGGATGCTATAATCAAAGTGAGTCACATGCTCCTAATTAGACATGTTATGATGAATATGACCCCTATTTCAGACGTCACCACATATTCCTTCGTTTATCCTTACTTCTCTCAAAGTATTATTCTTGCTCAGCCTGTAGGCTTGTATCATTCTTCAAATGCTACGACCCACTGAGAATATCTATAAGATGATCTTTTCTTAGAATCGAATCGGTTGATTTGTCCAATCATTTTGGACTGGAAGAAAGAAATTCCTCAAGTTCTTTCAACCCTCACTTACGTTAATTCCTCGAACAATTGTCCAGTTTTAGTTTCTTGTATCATCTAGAAATTTTCAGAGTAATGCGCAAAACTTCATTTGTAAAAATTATTTAGTTTATCTATCACTATTTCAATGCAACATACTTTAAGAATAATGGAAGATGAATAAATCTTGAGAATAATTAGATTTGAATGAATTTGTCAAAAGTACAAGGGAAATTAATCTGAAAGCCTATCTTTGAGAAGAAATAGAATCTAAAGATAGCAAACAGGACAAATGTTAGATCCCCTAGATACCGCTGCTTGAGCGTTTATATGCCAGCTCCATGAATCATATGTTTAAAAGACCCAAAGTACTTTGTCGATGCCTCGATATGCAACGTGCTTCACTTTTCGTTGAATCAGATATAGCAAGATTACCGTGTATTCTTCAAAGTTTGAGCTGCCCTTTCGGGTTTTCAACTCAAAACCCTTTTGGTCACAAGGCGCCCTTTGCGGGTTTTCACCTTGGCCTCTCCATTTTTCTCTTCTTTTTTTTTTCATAAACTCAAGGCACCCTTTGCGGGTTTTCACCCTGAATTCTTCTCCTTTAGACAAAGTACTTTTTGACTGAGTCTGAATTCACTGGATTAGGCAAACTCTTCCCATCCATTTCTGTTAAGATCAATGCATCCCAGAGAAAGCCTTTTTCACGACATACGGCCCTTCCTAATTCGGCATCCATTTTCCTCTAAAGTCTTTCTGAATGGGAAGAATCTTTTTCAACACAAGATCCCCCTCATAGATTTCTCTTGGTCGCACTTTCTTGTCGTAAGCCCGCATCATTTGCTTCTGATACATCTGACCATGACGAATGGCCCTTAGCCTCTTTTCTTCGATCAAATTCAACTGATCATATCGCGATTGTATCCATTTAGCCTCGTCCAACTTTATTTCTGACAAGACTCGGAGAGACGGTATCTCTACTTCAATGGGTATCTCTCACATATTGTAATATATCCCAATACCAAGGGTTATCATCCTTTTCTCCTTCCTCAACGTTACAACAGTGAGCTGGTGTCTCGAAGATACTCATCTAAATGGGTCTCATTTCTTCCTCTTTATTCAATTTAATCATTGAAGCCAAAGTTGCCAGAGCATCTGCCATTTGGTTTTCATCTCGTGGGATATAGTTGAAAGTGATGTCATCAAACTCCTCAAGTAACCCCAGAACTATCTTTCGATAATTAATCAATTTGGGATCCCTTGTCTCTCATTCTCCTCTAAGCTGGTAAATCACCAATGCAGAGTCTCCATATACTTCTATGGTTCTTATTCATCGTTCTATAGCCGCTCGGAGTCCCATGATGCATGCTTCATACTCGGCCATATTATTTGTGCAATCAAAATCTAGCTTGCATTTGAATGGATAACAATCACCATTCGGGGATTCCAAGACTGCCCCAATTCCATTTCCCACTGCATTGGATGCCCTATCAAAGCTCAACTTCCAAGGATGATCTTCTGTAGCTGTTATATACATCAACTCCTCATTTGGGAAATCAAAATTCAATGGCTCGTAGTCTTCTAACGCTCTGCTAGTGAGGAATTCTGTTATCACGCTTCATTTTATAACCTTTTGACTCACATAGACTATATCAAACTTTGAAAGTAGTATTTGCAATCTCGTCATTCTCCCATTCAACGTTGCTGACTCCATCATATATTTCAAAGGATCAAGTTTTGAAATAAGCCAAGTAGTATGATATAGCATATACTGTCTTAACCTCCGAGTTGTCCAAATCAGAGCGCAACACAATTTTTCAATGGGCGAGTATGTCATTTCACATTCAGTGAATTTCTTACTGAGGTAATATATCGCTTTCTCCTTTCTTCCTGACTCATCATGTTGGCCAAGCACACATCCCATGAATTACTGAATACTGATAAGTACAGTATTAGTGGTCTATCTAGACTGGGCGGAGATAACACCGGAGCATTCAACAAGTACTGGTTGACCTTTTCAAAAGCATTTTGGCATTCCTCATCCCAAATACCTTGATTGTGCTTTCTAAGGAGGCGAAAGATGGGATCACACTTCTCAGTTAGTTGTGAAATAAACCGAGCAATGTAATTCAGTCTTCCTAGAAATTCTTGAACTTCCTTCTGAGTTTGTGGTGGAGGTAATTCTCGTATGGCTCTGACCTTGTCTGAGTCAACTTCAATTCCCTTTTCACTGACTACAAAGCCTAATAACTTTCCCGATCTAGCTCCAAAGTTACACTTTGCTGGATTGAGCTTCAACTGAAACTTTCTCAATCTCAAAAACAATCTTCTCAAAACCTCAATGTGCTCTTTCTCAGTTCACGACTTGGTAATAATATCATCAACATACACCTCAATATCCTTATGCATCATGTAGTGGAACAAGTTCATCATGGCCCGCTGGTATGTTGCCCCCGCATTCTTCAACCCAAACGGCATTACTTTATAACAGAAGGTACCCCACAAGATTATGAAGGTAGTTTTATCCATGTCCTCTAGATGCATCTTTATCTGATTATACCCTGAGAAACCATTCATGAAAGAGAACAACGAATATCCTGCCGTGTTGTCTACTAAAGTGTCGATGTGTGGCAAAGAAAAATTATCCTTTGGACTAACCTTGTTCAGATCTCTGTAATCAACGCACATTCGTACCTTCCCATCCTTCTTAGGAACAGGCACAATGTTAACTACCCATTCCGAGTACTTTACCTATTGTAAGAAACCCATATCGAACTGCTTCTTAACTTCGTCCTTTATTTTCAGAACAATATCTGGCCTCATTCTCCGCAACTTCTTTTGGACTGGCTTACAATCCTGTCTTATTAGAAGATGATGCACCACAATATCGGTATTTAATCCTGGCATATCCTGATAGGACCATGCGAAGATATCCTTGAATTCACGTAGCAACTCGATCAGTCCTTGCCTTGTGTCCTTGGCAATAAGTGTCCCAATTTTCACCTCCTTCCCTTCCTCAAGGGCTACATTCTCTATTGCCTCCTTTTCATGGAGCATAATTTGTTTCTCCTCTTGTTTTACCATTTTTAACAGATCTGGAAACACATTACAATCTTGGACATCTTCAAAATCCTGAGATTCCTCTAAACACATGTCTTGCTCGCGAGAGAAATCAGGATTTGTAATATCAATGCTCATGTCATTGATATCTAGGGGCCTGTAAAGGATAAAGAATATACAAAGAATGAATGAATTTAAGAATGATTATTTATGTGCTAAGAATGAAAGAATAAGAATTGCCAAAATTTAAAGGAATATTGGTTGATAAAAATGAAACAATACTCGTTCAAATTGATAAAAGTTATGTTTTATTTAAATAATAATAGATGAACATAAGCCTATTTTCACAAATGTAATCCTATTACTCCTAGGCTCTAGAGTAACAAGAATGTTTCGGGAATTACCCTGAAGAATTCCTAAAGACTACAGGAAGTTCCTCCACGTCCAATTGTTCAGAGAGCTTCCTGATTCGTAAGGGCGAATGCCCTCAAGGTTCCTTTGCTCCGATCCTTCGTCGTGTCCAGCATTAATCTGATGACTCTGTTCTACAAGTAATCCTCCTGATATGAAAGTTTTGGATATAGGAGGGAATGTCATCGATTCCCACCCCACTTCTCTTCCATCTAAACGCGCTCTTCTCCTTTATTGGTGCTTCTCGATGTCTTTCCTCATTTGCTTATAGTCTGGCCTGAAGCCCAAACCAAAGCGGTCTTTCTTCTTAATCAACTTTGGGATCTGAGTCCCTCCTTGCAGATACTTTCCTAAACCTCTTCTTGGTAAAGCTCATTTTCTTGTCATCATTTGTAGAGCCATCCTCGTAGCTCTTGCTATCCTTGGCACCAGTAGCTCACTCTCTTCCGAAATGAAAGTCGCATTTACGAATTCTAAAGAGCAAAAAGAACACTCAATAGATTCTTCGTTTGTCTCGACATAAGGGGCCTTACTAGTGACTGTAGCTATAATGTCCTCCTCCGCATTGATGGTTATTAACCGTCCATCGGTCACTAGTTTCAATTTCTGGTGCAACGACGAGGGCACCGCTCCTGCTGAGTGTATCCATGGCCTGCCTAATAAGCAATTGTAGGAAGGCTTGATATTAATCACTAAGAAATCTCCTCCGTATTGATGGTTATTAACCGTCCATCGGTCACTAGTTTCAATTTCTGGTGCAACGACGAAGGCACCGCTCCTGCTGAGTGTATCCATGGCCTGCCTAATAAGCAATTGTAGGAAGGCTTGATATTAATCACTAAGAAATCTACTTCGTATATGTTTGGCCCAATTTCTAAAGGGATGTCAATCCTTCCCATCACCTTCCTTTCTGTACCGTCGAAGGCTCTCACAATATTCTGACATGCCTTCATATGAGAATCGTTAATGGGTAATCGATTTAGAGTAGACAACGGTAGAACATTCAAAGCTGATCCATTGTCAACAAGCACGCTTGGGAGTGTATACCCCTTGCATCCAGTAGTAATATGCAAGGCCTTAGTTGACCCTTTGCCCCCCGGTGGGATTTCATCATCATTAAAGTAGATAAAATTATCAGCACTTATGTTATTCACCAACCGGTCCAGTTTATTAACGGATATGTCATGGATGACATATGTCTCGTTGAGCACATTCATTAATGCATCCCTATGCACTTCAGAACTCAGAAGTAGATCCAATATTGATATGTGAGCCGGCTGTTTACGCAATTGCTCGACCACGCTATACTCGCTATGTTTAAGGAACTTTAGGAATTCCTTAGCCTCCTCCTCCTTTACCGGCTCATTGATAGGTACTTTGGTCTCTTTCTCCTTCTCAACCTCGACACCTTTTGTTTTTGTGGGCTCCACTCTGACGCCCCCTGTATCATAACGCTTCCCACTCCACGTATGAGAACCTTCAACTTGTACATCTTTCGATGCGCTAGCTATATTTTCTTCCTCCGGCACTGTTATACTACAGTCATAACTCCATGGTACTCTCTTGCTATCCTTGTAAGGGAAAGGAGTAGGCTTATGGATAATGACCTTGGGCACTGTTGGTGCTCCCACTTCGTTATTCCCTGGCAGGGAGATAATAATCCTTGGCCGGCTGGTTCCTTTTTGTTCATCTTCCAGCACACTTACTTCTCCTTTATAAGAGCTACCTTTACAAATTTATAGCTCTTTATTATCTATGAAGCCTTGCACTAAGACTCTAAATCCTTTACAATTTTGGATCTCATGACCCTCTTCTCCATGGAACTCACAGTA
The DNA here is from genome assembly GCF_007990345.1 of Gossypium hirsutum. Taxonomy (NCBI): domain Eukaryota; kingdom Viridiplantae; phylum Streptophyta; class Magnoliopsida; order Malvales; family Malvaceae; genus Gossypium; species Gossypium hirsutum. The sequence goes on from NC_053432.1 coordinate 79,178,111, forward strand.
GTTCCCCGTTTTTTCTCTTTCTTTCTTAGAGGTTATCATCCCTCTCTTCATCATTTCTTCCCAAATCACCTTCATAGGCATCCTCACCTCAGCAATGTTTTCCTTCATCATTCTTTCACTAGCTTCGCCAATGGTATTTACTCATTGATTGTCATAATTTGGCAAAGGGTTTTCAGTATTCGGGGTACTATCAAATTTTACAACCCCCATCTTGATCAACCTCTCTACGACCTTCTTGAATCCAGTACAATTTTCAATTGAGTGCCCTGATATTCCAGCGTGGTACTCGCATCTAGCGTTTGCATCATATCATTTAGGATATGGAGGCTGTAATGGTTTCAAGTGGAAAGGAGCAATAGCATGTGCATCATATAAGCTTTGATAAAGCTCACGATACGTCACAGGGATAGGTGTGAATTGCATCCTTTCATGCCTTGTACCTGATTCCTGCCTTTGAGAATCCTGTTGCCCACCTACAGCTACTTTGGGTTGACCAACTATGATCGCCTTTGAGTTGAAGCTACTCGTGTTGTTTACCTCATTGTCTTTTCTCTTTGGGGTCGATCTTTTGGCTGCTTCCCCCTCAATTTTGCCCACTCTTATGGCGTTCTCAATCATCTCTCCCGCCATGACTATGTCCGCAAAACTTTTGGTGGTGCTTCCAATCATGTGAGTAATGAATGGAGCCTTCAAAGTGTTGATAAACAACATGGTGATCTCCTTCTCTAACAATGGTGGAACAATGGTGTAAATGGACTATTGTAAATGAATTTTTTTTTTCAAAATTCAAGATTGCATTTATAATAATTTATCTATAATAAGTTTGGAACTTGTTAATTTGTAGACTTTTATTCTCCTTCATTTTAGTCTTCTATCATGATAATTAGAGTATATTTTTACATCACAAAATAATGGGTTAAAAATAAAATTATTAAGGTAATAATTATATTCTTTGTAATTATAAAGCATTTTAATTATTTAGACATATTTGACTAAATTGTAAATACACAATGATATAATTTTATATTCTAAAAAATATACTAATTATTAGAAGATTTCTCAATAATACTTAAAAGAAAAAATCGATAAACAAGTAACAAAACCTAAAATCAAATAATCATATACAATATGTTAGTCCAAAAAAGTATTCGGAAATACAATTACTATGAAACTAACAAGAAAAATATATTCTAAGTAATTTTATTTAATTATTCTAGCATTTCATATTTAATGAGTTATTCTATCTCTAATATTAAACATATACTTATTGTTATATTCCATTGATGTTTGATCAAGTACAAAAATTAATAATAAATACTATGTAATTTAGTTAATTATTTAGTAGGTCAAAATGCATAGAAAATTATCTCTCATCAATAAAAAAAATTTAAATTATTTAAATGAGATTAGTAAAATAGCATATAACAATATTTTAAAAAATAAAATATATATCCTACAATTAAAATACTATTATTACAGTATAAAATAAGTTTTCAAACTTAAATCATATACAAACATGTCCAGAAAGCTATAGTGTAATTATTTGTAATTACTCGTATATTATTCTAATTTTTACCTTTCCTTAATTGAGGCATTTTTAATTTTACTTAATTCAGTAAGACCCAGTCATCATAATGGTTACCTAAACATATCAAATATATATAATTACAAATAATTATACTTAAATCTAATTAGTAAGTATATTTAAAATACTGGATTAAAGTTATATATGTGTTGCAGTCGCCCTTTCTGTAACAACTATTAGACCAAAGGTTAGTGATCCTCAAATTCTTCTGTTTGTAATCCGTTCTAAGGAGGATTGAGGTGTTACCCTAATTTGTTAACAATCTTTAAGGAAAAGAAAAGAAGCTTGACAAATTTTAATCATAGGTTAGTGCTGACTTCGGAATCAGGAATATGAGGGTCTCACACCAAAAACACAAATTATTACATCACATTCAAAAAGTGGTCAGCCATATATAAACACATATATGTCGTTTTGCAAATTACTAAGAAAAATAAAATAAATGAATGAATGTAGACTATCAAGATTAGGAGGGAGAAAGGCCTGCTAGGGCCAATACAAAATTATACTTTTATCTCTTCTGTCTTGTGCTAAAAAAGTTATTTTTATTTTTATACTTAAAATTGTTAGGGTTGATTCTTAATTATTGACTAATGGCTTTACTTTTTTCTTCATAATTCTCAAAATTACATATATATAGTTACGTCAATTGTATGCATAAATTTAACTTTTCCTTCAATTATATATATTAAAAAATAAGCATAACTATTTTCACGTAAGATAAATATAATTATTTTTTTATCACCCATAAAAATTAATAAAATATAATTATTTGTATATACAATAAGTAAACATAAAATGGTAAAAAATTGATAACAATATTAATAGTATGTAGAAGCGGAATATACATAAAATTATACCAAATTAATTTTTCAGTGATATATTATATATTGAATTAAAGTTTATTTCTTTTTTATTCTTATAAAAAAATTGAGTCCTAAATAGATCAAATCATGAATTGGAAGATACAATCTTAAGGAAGTAAGCAAAGGGTTTAACCCTCTTTATTCATAAAACAAAACTGCATTTAAATTCAATTTAGTCTTTTTTTTTAATATACAAGCTGCAACTTATAGAAAAATATTTAATTTTATTTTCATCCCCTAACTTCATTCCTACATATTAGCTTAAATTTCAGATCCATAACAATTCTTAATAGTATTTCAGTCCTAAAATCATTAACAATGCTGATAGGTTGTATGCAACAACAATAAAAATTATTGGGAATAAAATGCCAAATTTGTTTATCATTATTTTTAAATATTTGCCCTAACACTTGGAATGATTAGTGTTGTATTTTTTAAATCCAAATTGGAAACAATGAAACTGGGGTCCTTGTCAGAATTAATTATAGTCTCTTTTTATTGTCTTCGAAAGGAAACGAAAACAGAAGAAAATCATTTATGTTCCAAGAACTTTTAAGCTGTCGTCAAGCTATTAGTACCACTCTGCTCCAAATATTCAATAGAATAATTATATAAGAATTACAAATTTTAAGTGAATTCTTCAAATTTTTTTAAGTGAATTGATCTTGAAAAATTTGTAAAAATCGAATTGAAACAACTAAAATTAATTATATGTATATTTTCTTTTTTTCAAAACTTTGCTTGTAACTAGATTAGAAGTTTAACTTTTTAATTTTATATTAAAGTGCTAAATTCTACTATTAGTTTTTTGTATTTTATAAAAATTGTGAATTTAATCCATGTATTTTAATTTGATCATTTTTAATTCTTGTACTTTTTACAATTTTAATTCTCATCAAATTATAATTGTTAAATTCATTAAGTTTTGTTATTTCTAAAATTTGATGCGGCAAACATATTATCTTATTTGTAATGCCATATCAGTTTGTTATTTCTACATATTACTCACTCAAAATCCAATCAGTGGATTAACGACTGTCATTTGCTTCAGACTAAAATTTCATAATTCAAAAAATATAGAGACTTAGAATGATCCAGTTTGAAAATATGGACTAAATCTATGATTCTACGTATGGTAAAATACTAGTAATTGAATTCAATTGAAATGATTTAACTGCTATGTTTGGGTTAGGACTAAAATTTCAAATTTTGAAAAGTATAGGAACTAAAATTGACCAATTTAAAAAGTACAAGAACTAAAATTAATCAAATTAAACTTTAGGAACTAAATCAACAACTTTCACAAAGTATAAAGATTAATACAAAATTTAACCTATTAAAAACCAAGACGTTAATAACTATGTTTAACATATATTTCATATTAATCAATTGAGTCTTAACCTAGTTGGCATTGTTGTTATTACAATAACGAGAAGGATGTGAGTTCAAAAGTGCATATGTGTATTTTTCTTTCGATTTATAGATTAGGAAGATATAATAGATAAAAGTAATCACGTTAACATTAAAAATAAAAGTCATCAAATCTCTTTATTTAAGTGGTTAATATATTGAATTGAAAATAAAATAAAAACAAGAAGAATTTTATTCATAGTTTCTCAAAATAAAATAAAAATTATTAACTTTCTATTATTTTTTTATTAATATACTATTAAAAGTAAAATTTGAAATAATTGTATTTTAACTTATTTAAGTATCTATCTAGAAACTTCAACTACTTGTCTATTCAATGTTAAAGCAAATAGTTTAGTTTTGATGTTTAAGGATTAAAGGGATTTGATTTCATAATTAGAATCAGAGTAAGAAAAACATGAAACATGGGATAAAATGGAAAAGGGGACCAAACCATAATTTTAGGCTTTACCGACAAACCTGACCTTGACCTCTCATCCAAAACGAATATTTCTGCTTTTCTACGCCTAATCAAATGTTCTATAAATTGCTTCTCTCTCATGTTTTTTTCAACTGATTTTGATTATGTAAATTGTATGATTATTAATTTTCACAACCCACATAATTTCATACATCTCCCATAACTTATGTGTCAGTAGTTTAATCTGTCATCTAGCTTACAATTCTAAAAAATCCCTTCGAAAAATGTGCAAATCAGCTACCCGAACTCATGAATTAAATATGTCGACTCAATTTTGAATTGTTTAGACACGTTTTAGATGAGGGTTAACCCTCAAGATGTCAATTTGATTAGGTGCATGGGACCCGATTAGAAGGCGAAATGTAACATCCAGCGGGAGAATCAAATTGATGGCACCGTAGCTTCATCAAAGTCTATATAAAAGGAAAATAGAAAGGTTGGGAAGCCGAATTATTTCCCCATTATGATGAGATTTACAAGTCAAGAATTGTAGGCAACGAACCCCCATTTGGGTTGATCTCAAAGCCTTCACATTTTCCATTGCTAAGCCCATGAAACCAAAAACCACCCATTCCAATGCATGTAGACATCAAATTTCCTTCAAATCTATATCATTGTTCTTCAAAATGATTTCAATAGACCAATTTTTATTACATCGTTTCTCTTTTGAAATTTCAATCCATTATTGAGTGTGGACCTAATAAAAAAGTTTGGGCATGGTATCTAATTATTAGACTCATTTCATTTATTAGGTCTATTAGGCCTTTTGTTGTTATTTTCTAATTCTAATTAATATGTTTTTTTTTTCTTAAATAAAATTGCGGTGGATTGGTGGAGCACGTTTAAACTTGGTAGGAGGAATTCAATGTTTGGCAAGGAGTTGCAAGAATGGCACAAATTGGAGAAGAAGAAAAGTGAGCAAAGGAAAGGCAAGACATAGACGACATAATGAAGGAGAGCAAAAAATGACCCCCAAAAAAATTGAATGCCTTTACACGACAAAAGTTTTTTAGAAAGGGAGAAGAAGCCAATAAAGTGGGGAGGTCTTGAGGCAATAGAATGCGGAGAAAGAATCTAGAGAGATATTGAGAGAGTCATCATTGGATACGTTAAGAAAGCCAGGAGAAAGTAAAGATGCTGCATGAAAAAATTGAAATGTCCTCAAATTAGCTATACTTGAGGTTAAATTATGGGAATGCATTAAGAGAAAAATGAAGAAAAGTGAAGGCTGGAGTTGCATTATTTGAAAGCCGTCATACAAAAGATGGGTTTTCATGTAAAGAATGAATATAGTAGATATTTGATTTAGGTAAGGAATGAATATAGACTCGAATATTTGTAGATTTTTTATTTAAATATAGTGAGTTTTGATTTTTTTTTAAATTGTTATCTGTAACAAATTCAGAGTGTATGCAGATAATAATTTGTTGATATAATACATTTGAATTTGGATAATGAATATCCAAATCTACTTTACTTTTACATATAACATATTTAAATTTGGATATCCAAATTAATTATCTATTTTACTTTTTAAAATTTTTTATTTAAAAATATTTTTTCACATAAATACGATTAGGTACGCAGTAAAAAAATAGATTTAAACTTTTAAATGAATTTAGAAATTTAAATTTTATATAAATAATTGATATTCGAGCCATTAGGCAAGAGTTGAAGGGATAATAACATTTACGTTGATAAAAAGACTAAAATATTAAATAAGTCATTTAAAAATAATTTTAAAAAATCAATTAAGTCATTTGAATTATTATTTGTAGCGAATTTATATTTCCATTGGAGCCTGTCAAGTATTGTTGTGACAAAGGGTTTTAGAAAGTTGTCAATTGGATGCACTTTTGTGAAGCAAGCAACCAGTGTCAGTGTTTTTATTTTCTGATAGAACCAGTGTATGTGGTTATTCATGAATAAAAAGTTGGCAATATATTATGGTGTAGGGAAGCAGCTGCCTGGCATTTGCAATCCTTCGGATTCGCAGCCCTTCTAACATACAGACAAAACCCACTTCACCCCTCTTTTTTTCTCCCCCCCCCCCCCCCCACTTGACATTGACGACAACCCAGTCCCAGACATCACCCTAACACCTTTTCATATAATTATTTGATTAGAATAGGATCCGAGATAATAATAATAAAGCATGATATCCTCCTTATTCGATATACACAAAATTCTCTCAATTTCAATCGCTTGCACACTTTTCGAAGAAAACTATCCCCTCTTAATTCGTAAATAACTGCAGCATTAGAACGAAGATTGATTATCTAAATTCACATTGGCTTGTTATGAAAAATTGATCAACTAGTACAAAACATCCTGGGTTTGACCCTTTTTGACTTACTGATTTCTGATTGGCTTTCTGAGTTTCAACTTCCATGGTGCTAAAGACTTGTTTTTCTCGGAAATTTTTTAATGTGTTATTTTGTCGGAAATCAAATGAAAGCATTTCTTTGATACTATAATCTCGCAGGTTGCAATATTCTGTTTATATGTTGGTGTCATTGGGTGAATGTTTTATACAACAAATCAATAGTGGCAAAAATATTGGATATATAGAAATGATATATATTTTGATTATAATGCCATAAAGTATTACTATAATACCTGAGCTTAGCTCGGAGTGATCTATTAGTAGTTTTATTATCATATTAAATCATGTTATCTAAGCCTAAATCCATTCTAATTTAAATAATTGAATATTTAAATTTAATAAGTGAAAAAATTTTAAATAATATTTTTAATAAAAAAGGCGGACAATATATTTTTAATAGTGCCAAAATCGAGCTCAAGCTCATTTCAACATCTATTTCTAGGCTCAAACGAGCTCAAGCTTAATTAAGCTCATTTACCAATTTTTGTACTAAAGTTCGAGCTTGATTCAATAATTAAGCTTATTGTATATTAAATATGACTCCTATTTTCAGTCCAATTTGAGAAATAAGTTAAACTCTGTTTACTTGTTTCAATCAAATACTGATTAGTTTAGATTATTTTATTATTATTTGACCTATGAATTTAGCCTATAAATAGGCTCTTTTACAACCTTAGAAAAATACACCAATTAGAGATTAAAACTCATAACACATTTAAGGAATTTTGTGTTTACGTTTTGTGGGTTCTTTGTTTTCAGGTTTTCGGGGTTTAGTTTTTATCTCCATTTTTTGTACTCTTCGTTCTTTTGCCATTATAGTAAAATTATCTTTGCCCGTGGTTTTTTATCCTATTTGGAGGGGTTTTTCCACGTTAAATTGTATGTTCAATTTCTCAATTTATTCAGCTATTTTCTTATTCGTTGCTTAATCGGGTCGAAATCCTAACACTTACGATTAATAATATATATTAAAAGTAAAAACGTAATTTGATAATATACAAATATAAAAAGTTTGATAAGGCTCACAAGCCATTCAAATCAAATATTACTAAGCTCAAATTCGGCTCGACCTCGAGCATAGCTTAACAATTACTGAATCGAGTTTGAATGTTTTTCGAATCGAACTCAGATAGTTTACGAGCACTAGTATCTCATTTACACCCCTATTCACAATACTATAACATATCCAAAAAAGTAAACTATCCACGTCAACTTTAAATTTACTCTGAATAATAGTTAAAATATGGAATATATACTATCCACGTAGGTTAAAATGAAATTATATCTCGATGAATATTTGGATCTCCACTAGCATCCCTAATTTAGGAGCATCCTTAGCCATAGCTTTTAGCAACAGTTCTTGTGGTCGGTTGAAAAGGAAATCTTACTCTAAACCCTATTACTTAAACTATAAGAAGTCTATTTTCCAAAAAAATAAAGAAAAAGAAAAAGTAAAGCAATCTTTTTATCCTTATGATTTTGTTTGCTATTGTATTATGATTGTGATTATATTCGTCAATTCTCATGAAAAAAAACTTTAATTAAATTTTAGTGATGGACTTTCAGAAGAATTAAGGTCTCCCTAACCCTTCTAATTAAGAAAACTGGTATAATGCATATTTTGTCCAATTTGTCATACCTTAAGGTTTCTCCAACATATTGTTCAATGAGGCTTTTATCACGTCTTTCCATTATCCAATCTTGCAATATTCAATGAACACGAACTTATATACATCCTAAAACCGTTAGCAAATTAAAAACCCAAAGCATAAATTTACTATTTTCTTATAAACTATCAAGAACAAGATAGTTTGGGTATGGGAGCAATGACCAATAAAGTGAAACAATTCAACAAGAAAAATAAAGTAAGTTTTAAGCCTCCAAAAAACGAAAGTTCAATTACTTGGATGGGGATAGATTAATCCTTAACTGTGCTTTTTGGCACTCCAGCTTTGAACCCCAACGCCTACTCTTTGATCCAATTGCTCGAACCACTTTTGGAAATTCAACAAACCCTTTGATCCCTCGCTTTATGTGAGGATTCTCAGCTTCTTGAGATGCTTTTTGCTGAACCGCCATTGATGAAGACACAGTAGCAGTACTGTTTATATTTTGGTAACATGATGATGGTTGTTCACTCGATGCAAATCTCGTTGACTCTCTTGAATCGAAAACAGCTTTGCTATTATTTTCAATATCAGATTGTTTGCGTTTAGTTTCCTCCAATTCTTTGAACTTCTCGTGGAACAAAATCTTGGCCTCGGCCAGCTTCATTTGAACTCTTTCTTCCCTTAAAACTTCAGCTATCTTTAGCATATTTCTTTCCTCCTCGAACTCTCTTTTCATTCGATCTATTAGAATATATCCCATACCTTGCCCATACCTTTCCCATACCTACCCATACCTTGGAAAGGTCAAAGTTATGGGCACTAAATATTTATTTAGTGTTGGGCATGGGATAATAGCAATTTTTGGTCCCTAAGTGAATAGGGACTTTGCAAGGTGGCCCTTGAATCTCAACTATAAATAGGCCAACCATTGCTCATTCTCATCATCCCACATTTGCCATTCTCTACTTAAGGCATTGTTCTCTCTCCCTATTTGTAAAGTTTCACTTGTATTTTGGAGTGAAATATATTTGGTAGTGCCCGAGGACGTAGGCAAGATTTGCCGAACCTCGTTAAATTTTGGTGTTCTTTACTATTTAATGTTCATATTTTGTGAGTGTGATTGTAGTGATTTATTGTGCTATTAAATTACGATAGAGGGATATTCTGGCTAGGAAAGACTTGGTACTTAAGTGATCCTCGTGATTCACCTCTCTTTCCTGGGAATTGAACTTAGTGTGATTTTTTAGTACAATAATTTTACTCTTTCACACGCTTCCGCACAACAATTGGTATCAGAGCCAGATTCGTACTTGGGAAATACGACCGTTTACGGTACTATTCACGTATACGGCACTATTCACGTATACGGCACTATTCACATATACGGTACTGTTCACGTATACAGTAGTTGGGATTGAGGAGAAAAATGGCAGCAACATCGTCATCAGCAAGGACTACTGTGACAAATGCAAAATTTGAAGTAGAGAAATTTGACGGTACCAATAATTTTGGTATGTGGCAATGTGAGATCCTGGATGTCTTATGTCAGCAAGAGCTAGATATAGCCCTTGAAGAAAAACCTGACAATATGGATGGCAAGGAGTGGGCCAAGATCAATAGACAGGCGTGTGGTACAATCCGCCTATGTTTGGCCAAAGAGCAGAAGTACTCTGTCATGAGGGAGACATCAGCGAAGAAGTTATGAGATACACTGGAAGAAAAGTTTCTAACGAAAAGTCTTGAAAATAGGCTTTATATGAAAAAGAAACTTTATCGATTCACGTATGCACCCGGTATGTCGATGAATGACCATGTGAACTCATTCAATAAAATTTTAGCAGACTTGCTAAATTTGGATGAGAAATTTGAAGATGAAGACAAGGCATTATTGTTGTTGAATTCCCTTCCTGATGAATATGATCATCTTACCACCACATTGCTTCATGGGAAAGATTCAATCACATTTGATGCAGTCTGTAGTGCGTTGTATAGATCTGAGACTCGAAAGAAAGATAAAAGAGATCACAGAGATACAACTGCAGAAGTCTTAACAGTAAGAGGTCGTTCACACAGCAGCAAACCTGGTAGAAGGGGTAAGTCCAAAGGGAGACCCGCCAAAGATGAATGTGCCTTTTGTCGTGAGAAAGGGCATTGGAAAAAGAATTGTCCTAAGTTACAAAAGGGCAAGTCTATTTCTAATGCATGTGTAGCGGAGCATGATGAGGAGTCAGACTTTAGCTTGGTTGGCATGGCAATGGCATGTCAAACGGATGAGTGGATATTGGATTCGGGATGTACTTACCATATGTGTCCTAATAAGGACTGGTTTTCTAGTCTTGAAGAACTAGAAGGTGGAGTTGTTTTTATGGGCAATGATAGTGCCTGTAAGACAATGGGTGTAGGTACAATCAAATTGAAGAACCATGACGGCTCAATCCAAGTTCTGACAGATGTTCGCTATGTACCCAGCTTGAAGAAAAATCTCATCTCATTAGGGGCCCTAGAATCTAAAGGGCTCACAATCACTTTGAGAGATGGATTACTAAAGGTAATAGCTGGGGTATTGACGGTGATGAAAGGCACTAGAAGAAATAACTTGTACTATTTAAATGGAAGTACAGTTATTGGATCAACATCAACAGCTTCTGCGAAAGATGCAGATTCAGAAGCTACCAGGTTATGGCATAGGCGATTGGGACATGCTGGTGAAAAAGCTTTGCAGACATTGGTGAAGCAAGGCTTATTGAAAGGTGCAAATTCTTGCAAAATGGAATTCTGTGAACATTGTGTTCTGGGCAAGCAGAAGAGGGTAAAATTTGGTCCAGCAATTCACAATACGAAAGGAATTCTGGACTACGTTCACAGTGATGTGTGGGGACCTACCAAAGTAGCTTCTTTGGGAGGTATGCACTATTTTGTTACTTTTGTTGATGATTATTCAAGAAAAGTATGGGTGTATCTAATGAAAAGAAAAAATGAAGTTTTGAATGCATTTCTGAAGTGGAAGAAGATGGTGGAGACTCAGACAGGTCGAAAGGTCAAACGACTTCGATCAGATAATGGTACTGAGTACAAAAATGATCCATTTCTACAAGTATGCCAAGATGAGGGCATTGTGCGACACTTCACTGTTCGGGATACACCACAGCAAAATGGGGTGGCAGAACGCATGAATCGGACTATACTGGAGAAAGTTCGATGTATGTTGTCCAATGCTGGATTGGGCAAGGAATTTTGGGCTGAGGCAGTTACATATGCGTGCCATCTAATTAACCGATTGCCATCAGCTGCAATAAATGGAAAAACTCCTATGGAGATGTGGACTGGTAAACCTGCTACTGATTATGATTCTTTACATGTTTTTGGTTCCACTGCATATTATCATGTAAAAGAATCTAAGTTAGACCCAAGAGCAAAGAAAGCATTATTCATGGGTATAACTGGTGGTGTAAAAGGATACCGTCTCTGGTGTCCTGATACAAGGAAGATTATTTTCAGTAGAGATGTAACTTTTGATGAATCAACCATGATGAAGAACGAGGATTCACAAAAGGATGACAAAACCAGTAGTACTTTGCAGCAGGTGGAGTTTGAAAAGGTTAATGATGATCCAGCTAATATTGAAAGAACAAATGATGAAGAAGTTTCGACCCAAGAACTTCTACAGCAACAAGATTCAATTGCATATAGGAGGCCAAGAAGAGAGATTCGTAAGCCTGCTCGCTTTGACGATATGGTGGCCTATGCACTTCCAATTGCAGATGATGATGTTCCTTCCACTTACACAGAAGCAATAAGTAACTCTGATGGTGTAAAGTGGAAGCAAGCTATGAATGAAGAAATGCAGTCTCTTCATAAAAATAGGACTTGGGAGTTGGTGAGACTGCCCAAGGGAAAGAAGGCAATTGGATGCAAATGGGTATATGCAAAGAAGGAAGGATTTCCTGGTAAAAATGAAATTCGATACAAGGCTAGATTGGTAGCAAAGGGTTACGCTCAGAAAGAAGGAATAGACTACAATGAAGTGTTTTCTCCAGTTGTGAAGCATTCGTCTATTCGGATTTTGCTAGCCTTGGTTGCGCAATATGATCTTGAACTAGTTCAGCTTGATGTGAAGACCGCGTTTTTACACGGTGATTTGGAAGAGGAAATCTATATGACTCAGCCAGATGGATTCAAGGTTGCTGGAAAAGAAAATTGGGTTTTCAAACTGACAAAGTCGCTTTATGGATTGAAGCAATCTCCGAGGCAGTGGTACAAGCGATTTGATCAGTTCATGAAAGGGCAAAGGTACACAAGAAGTAAATTTGATCATTGCGTGTATTTTCAGAAGCTACAAGAAGGAACTTTCATATACTTGCTCTTATATGTTGATGATATGCTAATAGCATCTAAGAGCAAAGTTGAGATTGAAAGATTGAAGACTCAACTGAATCTCGAGTTTGAGATGAAAGATCTAGGAGAAGCTAAAAAGATTCTCGGCATGGAAATATGTAGAGATAGAGCTCATGGCAGAGTTAGCTTGTCTCAGAAGCAGTATTTGAAGAAAGTACTACAGCAGTTTGGCATGAACGAGCAGACCAAACCTGTAAGTACCCCGTTGGCTTCTCATTTCAAGCTTTCTGCACAACTATCTCCTTCGACGAATACGGAATAAGAATACATGTTGCAAGTTCCGTATTCTAATGCAGTGGGTAGCTTGATGTATGCAATGGTGTGTACAAGACCCGACATTTCACAGGCAGTTAGTATAGTGAGCAGGTATATGCATAATCCTGGAAAAGGACATTGGCAAGCTGTGAAATGGATTCTACGGTATATTCAGAAGACCGTGGATGTTGGATTACTGTTCAAGCAGGATAATACACTTGGTAAAGGTGTTATTGGGTACGTTGATTCTGACTATGCCGGTGATTTGGACAAGCGAAGATCAACCACCGGTTATGTGTTTACACTTGCTGGAGGACCAATAAGTTGGAAGTCTACACTACAGTCTACAGTTGCATTGTCAACCACAGAAGCCGAGTACATGGCTGTAACAGAGGCTGTAAAGGAGGCTGTTTGGTTACAAGGTATGGCTAAAACCTTGGGGTTGGTTCAGGAGCATATTAACGTGTATTGTGATAGTCAAAGTGCTATTCATTTAGCAAAGAATCAAGTCTATCATGCACGTACAAAACATATCGACGTACGATTCCATTTTGTGCGGGAAATTATTGAAGAGGGGAAAATTTGTCTTCAGAAGATCAAGACTGCAGATAATCCCGCAGATATGATGACCAAGGTGGTAACAGCAACCAAGTTCGAACATTGTTTGAACTTGATCAATATCCTGCAAGTTTAACAGTCGAAGAAGGCACTATCAAGTATTGTTGTCAAAGGCAAAAAGAATTGTGTGAAGATAAGATTATCCTAATCAAATCTTCAAGGTGGAGATTATTAGAATATATCCCATACCTTGCCCATACCTTTCCCATACCTACCCATACCTTGGAAAGGTCAAAGTTATGGGCACTAAATATTTATTTAGTGTTGGGCATGGGATAATAGCAATTTTTGGTCCCTAAGTGAATAGGGACTTTGCAAGGTGGCCCTTGAATCTCAACTATAAATAGGCCAACCATTGCTCATTCTCATCATCCCACATTTGCCATTCTCTACTTAAGGCATTGTTCTCTCTCCCTATTTGTAAAGTTTCACTTGTATTTTGGAGTGAAATATATTTGGTAGTGCCCGAGGACGTAGGCAAGATTTGCCGAACCTCGTTAAATTTTGGTGTTCTTTACTATTTAATGTTCATATTTTGTGAGTGTGATTGTAGTGATTTATTGTGCTATTAAATTACGATAGAGGGATATTCTGGCTAGGAAAGACTTGGTACTTAAGTGATCCTCGTGATTCACCTCTCTTTCCTGGGAATTGAACTTAGTGTGATTTTTTAGTACAATAATTTTACTCTTTCACACGCTTCCGCACAACACGATCCATCTCTGATTTCTTTGAAGTGATTTCTCTAGCAAGCTTTTCACACACACTCTCCAATGCTTCTTTCCCCCTTCGTTCTTCAGCTACTTCTTTACCCAGTTTCTTATTTTGAGACTCCACCTTTTTACGTGCTTTACGTTCGTACTCCACCTCAGCTTTCAAGTCGATGATCTGGGCTCGAGCAATACCCAATTCGGAATCCATTACTGGTATCAGTTGATGATGAAGGTGCTTGCTACTTTGGCACTGTAGTTGTTGATGATTAGAATAATAAAATGGGTTTTCGTAAAGTTTCCAGCTAATCCCATTCCTGAGATTACTAGTGCTTCTGTTTTTCATCATCAGCAGCATATCCTTCATATCTTCTCCTTTCATTGTATATGAGCTTTTTGGTTGTCGCTTTTCCTTTTCTTTTCTACTTTGCTGCTTTTCTTTTTCGTAACGGGGATTTTCCCTGTCAAGAAAGCTATTGCGGTAGGCCCATGATTTATCCTGGAACTTTAAAACTAGTTCTAAGGGAGGTGGTCTGCCCTATGCATTCTTGGAAGATATGTTTTGGATGCTCCCATCCAATCTCCACAAGTAGAGATTTATTATGCAAAATTACTATAAGATTCAAGAAATATGTTTTTCGAAGAAAAAAAAATCTTTATTAATGAACTTGAATATATTTAAATATCGATATCGAATTTAGTCCAAACATTTTATTTTAAAATTTGTAAGACTTTCAAATATAGAATTAAGTTGTTTGACATACTAAAAATTAAAATGGACACTTCCATTGATGTAAAAACAATCACTTAAGTTGAAGCAAATTAAACATTTTATTTTTAAAATAATAATAACTTTTCTTTTACCAAAAATCAAATCAAACAAAATAAAATTTTAACAATAACTTAATTGAAATAGAATCGTATTTAATAAAATCGAATTCAACACTATTTTTCAATTTAATTTTTATTTTTTTCAACTCTTTTTTGATCAAATTTTTATCTTTTTAGAGTTTTAAGTGGGTATACTTAAAAAGAAAATTCAATGAGTCATACCTTCCCATAAATATTCTAGAAAATTCAACGAGCCATACCTTCCCTAAATATTCTAACATATGTGATATGTAAGTACTTAAAAAAAAGAGTGGATAGGTCCAATGAATGTTATTCTTTTGTTGCCATAGAGCAGGGGCCTCTCTGGGTAAGGAATATTTACATCTATGGCAATGGACATATTGGTGGGGGTTTGATCATATTCCTCTACTGACATTTTTTTTTCTGGAAAACCAAAATGTTTTAACCAACTCTTGCATTGATCCTTCTACAAAAAAAGAAGCAGCCCTGACAGAAGACAAACAACTACAGCAGCAAAAGATTTTTCACCCACAGTTTTTAACATTGGGTGGCCTACCTCAGTATTTCAATAATACGTATCTCAGTGCAATTATTCATCTCCTGCAGCCCCCCCACATGTGTATTTGATGATACAAGTGATTGATTACTGTTACTTTACAGCATCATAAACATTTAACTAGTATTAAAATAAGCCTACCACTTCAAAAGTTTAACTTGGAAACTGTTGCTTCACAAATAAAAAGCAGTAGAACTAGAAATAGGAATTCTGACTAGAATGTGGATGAAACAATTATTTTGATGTCGAGAGTGCTTTGCCAAGTCCTTAAGAGGGACATTATAAGCTATGATGGAGTTGGAAACAATGGTCTATTTATTAATCCTACAGGCTCCACATGGATGTCCCCCATTCAGGTTTTAATTCAGGGCCCATTGCACTGTCATAAAGCTTAAAGAACAAATTTTTTCCTATACCTGAGAATGTGACTTGGGTATTACTTATTTGGCACTAACGTGACAAAACATGCCCTCTTCTGGAGATTGGCTTTGGTAGCACTGATGAGTGAATTGCTTATAAATCATTGACTTTTGAACTGAAACCTTTTAAGGCATTGCGGAACTTGGGAGGCAAACAAACTTCCCATGTGCCAAGAACTGCAATCTTTCTCCGGATTAGAATTCAGTCATCTTGGTTCACTTCTCGTGGTTCATACAGAGGAACAGCGGTACTGACAGAAAGATTGTGGAACAGACAAGTAAATTGCCCCACTTTCTAAACTAATAAATGAATGTCGTTATAAGTCATATTGTAAGTTAGACCACTTGATACAACATTGTTAAGAGTGATATTCACAAATTTTAAATATCAACCATTTTACATAAAAATAAAAATAAAAAAATTAATAAAATGTGCTATAAGTATGTTATATTGTGAAATTTTGAAAATTTGAAAATAATATAATAAAAGATAAATGGTGTATTTGGGTGAAGGATTTATAGGAGAGATTTTATTTATATTTAAGGTTTTCAAATTTTTAAAAAAGAATTTATTATCTGAGTAAATATATCAAAGAAATTCAAAATTTGTGAGTAATTTATTACTTAATTTCCTTTTTCAAATTTCACCTAAAGAGTGGTTTTTTTAAAATTTCTCATAATTTTATTTTATTTAATGCACATAATCTCACTATAAGATAAAATATTATACTTCAAAATTTATTTTTCTTTATTCAAATATATATATTTTAAAATTTATTTTATTAACATTTTTTATAGTTTTTACAGATAAAATGATATCCATATTGAATATTTTTATATTATTTATTTTTAATATAATTATTTTTATAATTTTCTTTTAATGTTTAAAATTTTAATATCTAAAATTTTCATAAATCAATTATTTATCTAAAAAAAATTATTACAAATACCAATATATTAAATAGATGAATTTTAAAATACTTAACATTTTAAAAATTTTCATTCAAACATACTTTAAAAATTTTCATTCAAACATACTCTAATTTTTTTTATATTAGGTTATAGATTTTTTTTATTTAAATATATATATATTAGGTTTCATACCCAAACAAGATGAGTTGGGCCTAAACCAATTTAAAAGCCCATTTCACTGTTTAAAATGATATTTTAAATATTAAAATAAATTAAGATAAATATCAAAGCTATAGATGAATTTTGGTCTAATGTATAATATTATACATAAACTTTAACACTTGTACAATTTTGTACATAAAACTTTAATTTGATTCAATTTTTTTAAAACTACTAACAATATTATCGATGTAGCACCATTTTACATTTATATATTGCATATATAGACAATTATGTGAAAATAAATGGATGTAATTATTTCTTTAAATATGTACAATTGAATCAAAATTAAAAAAAAAATTGTGTACATATAAACCACAATCAAAGTTCCATATGTATAATTGTACCAAATCAAAGTTCATATATCAAATTATACATTAGACTAAAATTCATGTGTAATTTTCATATCTATCCCAATAGATTATTATTTTATTATTTTATTATAATTTAAATACAATTTACTTTTTATATTAAATTATGACCTGGTTTGTCTGAAGCCAAGCCCTACAAATTAAGGATGGTGCAAACATCTATATGCTTGGTCGAATTTTGTTACATGTATAAACAATAAGAGTTTCGTACGTAATTTTTCTCTAATAGCGTGACAACTTCTCACTTAAATAAGGACTCATTATTGGAATCCAAGAGTCGACTTTAACGCCAAATGTCAAAGTAGGCCATAATTTATAGGAAAACTCATCATTTAGGATTGTTAGATAATAAAGTATGAGATAATCAAGCCCATGTTAAAAGTGTGCGAGTTTGTTTTGTATAATTGATGTCAATAAGCTATCTAACTGTTAGTTGGTATAAAATTATTGCATTTATTAGCTTGTTTGTTAGGTGGTCAATGAATGATATATCTCTGTGTATATATGTTGGTGTAAAACTCACATTTTTGATCGATTGGAATAGAGTATTATCTCTTCATCGCTTATTCTAAGTTTCTTTCAATTGCTTTTGTCATTTTTTTGTTCATCTTTAGTTAATTTTCTAGCATGGTATCAGAGCTATGATCCATGGTGCTTTTTTGTAAATCTAATTGTTAAGTTCGTATGTTTTTCTTAGTGATTTAGCCTCAACAATGGTGCTAATAGAAAGTCCTTGATAGTCCTGCAGTTGTTTCATTAAGTTCCATAATGATCAATACTGAACCTACAACTATGCTTTCCACTAAGAATATTGCATTACTAGTGGATGAAAGCAATTATTTCACATGGAGGAAACATGTTCTTTTTTATTCTTAAAATGCCATCATTTGCAATCTTATATAGAATGTATTGTTTCTATTACAGCTTGTATAGTGAAGGATGTTGATGGTAAGCAAATCGAGAATCCTGCATTTATAAATTATGACTTAGTATTAGCATCTTGGTTAATGTCATATGTTAGTCCTACAATGTCATATGTTAGTCCTACACTGTATACACATCTTGTTGGTTTAGATTCATCATATGAAACATGGTCAAAGCTACATCAAGTTTTCGCTAATTAGTCTCAAACTAAGAAAATGCATTTTAAATGCAAGTTGCATAATGTCAAGAAACATAATAAAAGCATGACAAAATATCTTGTTGAAATAAAGCATATATGTGACACTTTATTTGGATGTGGTGATAAACCGTAATTTATACATTTTTTTTATCTCATGCTTAGCACATTTATGGATGATTTCTCCTTAGACTTGGTGAATTTGATGCTCCTAATTCTTTAATTTCATATTTTCTACTTAGGTGAGCATAGGAGAGTAAAAAGAGCGAGAAACGGGCCGAAAACAGAGAAAATAAACCCACATAGAAAATCAACACGGCCTAGACTTCCTCACATAGGCAGGTCACACGGCCGTGTCTATTTGGTAGGATCGAAGCATGACTTACATGGGTAGACTACACACTCGTGCCTATTCAACAGCCTTGATCACAGGCAGGAGTAATCGCACACGGGTGTGTCCCTGCCAAGCCCAAGTATAGCCCTATTCAAAAAAGGCCAATTTTGAGGGCTCTTAGACATTCTAAAGCCTATTTAAACACCTGAGGAGGCACTTAGAAGGGGGACACGGAGTAGGAAGCAAGGAATTACTCAAGGGAAGCCGATTGGTCCATCTCAGAAGTCAGATTCATCATCAAGACTAAAGATCTCCCTTCAATTTCCATTCAGGGGTTTTGGGTTTTCTTTATATTTTGTATTCATTATTCTTCTGAGATGTTTTCTTTTATAATTATAAACTAAACCCTCTAAATACCTAAGGGGAATGAAACCTAAGACGGATCTTGTTATTATTATCTGAATAGTATGATAAATATTTGACTTGTTCTTAATTATGTGTTCTTAATTCTTGTTTTAATATTCCAGGATATTGATTCAAGTTAATGCTCTTATTCAGAGGAGGAAGAGACCCTGTCTAAGAGTAAATTTGTCATAATTAAGCGGAGTTGATTGCACGCCTAGAGATAGGGTGATAAGATTTTGCCAGATTAGAGTGAAACCTAATAAGGGGATCCATAGATCGGGTTAATGCAACACTAGGGCGTTAATTAGAACGTTAATTAGAAAGAGATTTCAATTAATCAACCTAGGGTTAGACGTTATTAGTCTCGAGAGAGATAATAATATAACTTAGGGATTTCTACGGATCAAGTCAAATGAATAAATCGTCTGGTTCAGAGTCAGATAACAAGTGAAGTCTAGGTGGACTTTTCCTTGGGTATTGTCTTAATCAATTGAGTTTTCCCAAAAGCTTTTTCCCAATTTTCTCTCTGTGCACCCTTAGTTTAGTTAAATAGTTTAGATAAACAAATCCTTTAATTTTTAGGCTAGATAATAAAAAGGAAGTAATTATTAGTACTCTTGGTTCCTTTGGGTTCGACAATCCGGTCTTGCTAAAGCTATACTACTATTCAATAGGTACACTTGCCTTTATCGTGATAATAGTTAGTTTCAAGAACGATTAATTATAAATTTTTAAAACCTGTCGCTAATATCACATATCATGTGGTCAAGTAATTACTGAAGAAGAACATCAATCTCTTATTCTTAATGGATTGACTCTTGAATATGAAAATATTGTATCAATTATTACGCCAATCCAACAAAAGTATGATTTGGCTGGGATTACTTCTGCTCCATTAGAAGCAGAGGCTCGATAGATGATATTAGTTTCATCTTTTATAATTGTTTTTGCCAATGTTGTTGTTTAACAACAACAATTTCATATTCAAACTAATGTCACACACGGTTGAGACACATGCCCGTGTATTTGCCCATGTGGAAAAAAGTAGGCTATTTACCAAGCCATTTTGCCACCTCAAATTATCATCCACCTATATAACTCACATGGCACATAATAATAGCATAATTGGGCATTCCAAGCAACCAAATCAAAATCAAAACATGCTTTCCCATTATCAACAATGTAAGTATCCAAATACCAAATTAGGTCATTCAAATTCATACCGAAAACTCATCATCATAATTCATCAATGTGATCACCATCAAATATGTATTATTTACCTTAATTTACTTGCATATCAATACCAAAAATTCTACTACTTGATATCCATAATACCTATCATTAACAAGCAACACAATTTCATTCATCACCTCATAATATAAGCCATTTGTACAAATATAAACACAACCCAATCAACCAAAATATGCCAACTTCTTTGACTATATACAAACCAAACATAGATATTCATAAGCCAACTCAAATAGCTATAATCACAACCAAAATACCACATCTAGCTTATACATGTCATATACCATATATACACAACTCAAAAGTACCAAATAGATGTCTGATAGTGCGATGATGTTCCCGACGACTTCCGGATCCGAGCTAGCCTTGATTCACTATAAAACATAGAAAAAAACAAGAAGTGTAACAATCCAAAATCCGTGGGCATCGAAAAAGTACATTATTGGGCCTTCGTCTTAGTAAACCGAGTCCGTAAATATTTATTAGGAATATTTTTGAGTCTAGTTCTGTGTCTAAATATGCTTTAATTAAGTGAATTTAGCTTAATTTAAAGTAATTAGGAAAAATGATTAAATTGAATAAAGAGTGAAAGTTTAATTATAGATTAAAAGAAAGTAAAAAGGGCTAAAATGACAATTAAGCCATTTAGCATAAGTTGAGGCGGCAAACATGTTAAAATCTAAGATATTTTTAGATTTTAATTATGTAAATATATATAATTTAATTTTAAATTAGATATTTATTATTTATCATTATTATTATTCTATCAAATTATAATTTATATTATTAAATTATGATTATTATTATTAAAAATAAATTAAAATAAAGACTAATGTATGGTGATTAAATTATACAAGTGTAATGCATATATTTATACATTTGTAATATATTTATTTAATTACTTTTTATATAAGTAAAAAGATTTTTATTATATTAAAATATTAAATTATATAAAATAAATAAAATAAGGACAATTGGATGGTGATGATAATAGGCAAGTGTAAAATATATGTGTGTCCAATTGTAATATATATTTGTTATTAAATAAGATATTTATTATAATAATAATTATTATTATTAAGTTAATAAAATAAAAGAATAAAAGAAATGAAATAAAATAAAGAAACAAAACAAAGTAAAAAAGAAACAGAATAGCTATTCGAAAACGGAGCAGGGAAAGGAGAAAAAGAAAAGAAAGAAAAATAAAAGGAAAAACTAGGGTTTTAAGGTTTGAAGTTTTAATAGGTAAGCCAATTAAACCCTTTTCTTAATGTTTTAGAAGCTCTAGAATAAAGTTTTGTTGAATTTAAGTTGAAATTTTGAAAGTTAATAGATTTTTGAGTAGGGTTCATGTTGAACAAATGATGGAATTGGGGTTTTATTTGATAGAAATTTTGATTGAAATTGAATAAAGGATTGAATTGTAAACTGAGTTATAAGTTTTGAGTTTTAGGGATTAAATTGAAATAAATTCGAAATTATGAAATATGATAAAAATTAAATAGTTAAATGTGAGTGTGGCAAGAAATTGAGTAGCAAAAATGTAATACCCCTACCCGTATTCATTGCCAGAATAGGGTACGAAGTATTACCAGAGTTTACGAATTAAATTTTTTTTAACTCAATATAATCCCTTTATAGATATCTAACATTCCCTGAAATTTTAAACCAAAAACAATCCACATCAACCAATCCAATTCAACATATTTTCAAGATAAATTCATGCATATTTATAAAATAACGTCATCACATACCCAAAACTAGGTTTGTTAACCATACCAATGGCTAACTCTACATTCATTTCACAGAATCATTTACTTTATTAGCTTATGCATGCCATTGATTTCCAAAATAAAGTTTCTTTATATACCGAAATCCTGAGGTTGATAGTGTGATGTGTCTCCGACTAAATCCGACCTCCAAGCTCTTATCACTACAAAACAGGGGAAAATGAAACAGGGTAAGCATTTTGTGCTTAGTAAGCTCATGTAACAAGAATTATACTTACCTAATATTTTCAATATAATACAATAAACATTTCTATGTCTATTCAATGCATTATTACCCTAACATGCACAAACTCAACATTCAAGTTAGTACAATAATTTCCATGTACCAATAATATGTACCATGATTGATGAGCTCATCAATATCATAATTTCTATTTCCTTGTTATTTTTCCATATTTATCCCGTTGAATTTATCGGAATTTCGATGGATTTTCAAAGGTACACTTTTAGTGTACAATTCTGGGTCCGTCAATTCATATTCATGTGCGCATATTTCCATTTCAGAGAGCACACTCCTGCGAACCTCATCCTTGCAGCGGGATTACTAGTCCAAGCTAAATCCCCTGCAATATAAACTCATAGAGTATTGTCAGGATTACCAATTCAGGCTAAATCCCCTGCAACAACAATCACTCTAATGAGCTTAGATCTGAATTACCAGTCCAGGCTAAATTCAGACCCTAATTCGGATTACTCGTCCGAGCTAAATCAATTTTACACATATTCTTCGGGAGGGCTATATCAAGATAGGATCACCTGTCCGGGATAGATCCTTTTTACCATCAATTCCTTTTCAGAGATCCTCTCTTTTATCAAATATGTCAATGTTTCATAAAATTTCATATAATGAACATTCAAATCATATTCATATCAAAAACATGCATTTCAAGCATTTAAGAATATAATTCAAATTACACGAACTTACCTTGATACCTGTTCGTGTACAAAAATCTACTAATCTTGAACTTTTTCCTTTCCTCGATCTAGCTTCGTATTTGAATCTTCTGGATCTAAATAAATAAATTTAATTATCAATTTAATACATTTCATATTCATATGCAACAATTTCTATAATTTCATTATTATTATTTATAGTTTATTCAAAGCTGTCTATTTGAGTCATAGTCACTAAATTATTTATAACTCGAGCTACAGAACTTCAAATTAAGATATGTAAATTTTCCCTGAAACTAGACTCATATATCTTCTTACCATAAAATTTTCAAAATTTTTGGTTTAGCCAATAAGTACATTTTATTCTTTAAAGTCACCCTTATTATGCTGTCCAACAGTTCTTACCTCTCTTCACTAAAAATTAATTATCTCTTCATACAGGATTTGAATGATATTATAGTTTGATTCTATTAAAAATAGACTCATTCAGAATTCTATAAATATAAATTTAAGCCCCTAATTATTTTTATTCAATTTTTTATGATTTTTCAAAGTCAGAACAGGGGAACTCGAATTCATTCTGACCTTATCTCACAAAATTCATTATATCTCAAAATTTAAAAATTCATTGCTTACACTATTTCTTCTATGAGAAACTAGACTCAATAAGATTTAATTTCATATTTTTTTCATCTTCTAATTCGATTCCTACAATTTATGGTGATTTTTCAAAGTTAGTCTACTGCTGCTGTCCAAACTGTTTTAGTGCAAGCTGTTTATTACCATTTTTCCCTAAGCTTTTAATAAATGATAATTTCGTCCCTACCCAATTAGCCTCTCTATTGAGCTGATTCTTCTCAATTAACATTTTATTCTATCACCTTAAACTAGTTTACAACCTTTAGGAATCAGAATTTCAGCAATAGACTTTAATTCCAAGTATTTTTATAATTAGGTCCTAAAAATCAATTTCTATTGAAATTACCTAATAAAATCATCTCATAAACAAATTAAAGCTTTAATTTCATTCTATTTCATCATAAAATTACATAACTCAACCATGGTGACTTTCAATGTCATCCATGAAATCAAAAACTAATGAATTTAATAGTAGGACCTAGCTGTAAAAGTCTTAAAAACACAAAAATTACAAGAAAAAAGCAAGGATTAACTCACTTGGTGCAAAAATTATGAAATACCAGATTATATAACCCTCCTATGGTGTTTTTAGTTGCTGGAATTGAAGAGAAATGAAGAGAAATCTAGATATTTCCTATTTAGTCCTAGCTTTATTTAGTTAATTTTGCAATATTCCAATTTGGCCCTTAATTTATCAATTTTCCTGCTGATTTCATGCCCTTGCCGTCCAGCCCAAATAAATTTTGGGTCTAATTTCTTTTTAAATCCTTTCTCATTAGACTCTTAAGCTATTTAATCATTCTAGCAACTTTTACACCTATTACAATTTAGTCCTTTTTATTTAATCAACTACCCAAACATTAAAATTTCCTAACGAAATTTTAATACCACATTACTAACATCTCATAAATATTTATAAAGTTATTTTCGACTCGGTTTTACTAGATAGAGGTCCTGATACCTTATTTTACCCAATTTCTTTAATAATTTCTTTTTCTAACTAACCACTAAATCGGTAAAATTTTTCTATCAATATTTTCATACGATTTTCCTATTGTAACACCCATTACCCGTATTTTGAGCCTAGAATAGGGTATGAGGCATTACCGAACTTAATATGATCAATCATGTAAAAAAATCAGCCATAAAATTTTTTCTAAATTAAAAACTTTCATACATATGTTTAACGTCCCTTATTTGGGCCTACGGGGCCCAAAACATACATTCAGGGTGGTTCGGGACCAAACCGTAAACATATGAAACTTTTGCAACACTTAGAAAATTTTCACACTTTGGAGAGTCACACGCTCGTGTTTTCAACCCGTGTAACTCTCTGTTTATAACTTCATCACCCTTGTCAGTCATACACTTCATATAAAATAACAAGAAACGTGTATGGGCTTAATTCTCATTCAATTTCTCATATATATACACAATTTCACGTTATGTAATCATACAACATATATCAGCCATATCTCTGTAATCTAAATATATTTTCATAACAACTTATCTTGATTTCAGACTATTTCATATTTAAGCTTAAATAACCAAAGTATTTGAAATATCATCTTTATGCAAATAGTACACTGAGGTATATAATTCTATAATTGTGAATAAACACATTTATCAAACATTTTCCTTATTTATATATCAATGTCTCATGTCTCCATATATCAATAACCGTCATTTTCATGAATTCCGAGTTCAATTTCATAATTATTTGTCTCGTGTTCAATTTATTCCATATCGGAATTTTATTCATTAAAACATTTGAATTATCAATACATATGGACAATACATTCAAGATGAACAATTATATAATCACAAATGAATTCATTTATCAACCAAGTTCTATACTCGTATCTTATCAACTCGTAGTTCCTTGTATCACATAATTCCATATAACACTTACCAAACTTTGTCAAATTAGTGAACGTCTTATGGAATTGAGTACTTCGTTTTCTCGATGCCATAGTTCAACTATGGTCTTACACATCTTCATATAATGATGCCATAGCCCAGCTATGGTCTTACACATATTCATATATCGATGCCATAGCCCAACTATGGTCTTACACGAATTAAATATCTCACTGATGTCATATTCCAGATATGGTCTTATACAGTAGCATATATCACACCGATGCCATATCCTAGATATGGTCTTATACGGAAATCACTTGTCACTTGTCACTTGTCACTTGTAGCCGAAGCTACCACTATTCACTGATCAGGTAGCCGGAGCTACCATTTTTCACTGATCAGGTAGCCGGAGCTACCACTTTTCACTGATCAGGTAGCTGAAGCTACCACTTTTCACTGATCAGGTAGCTGAAGCTACCACTTTTCACTTGTCATTTATCATTGATCAGATAAGTGTCGCCGAAGCTATCACTTATCACTTTCAATTTTCCTTGATCAGATAAGTGTAGCCGAAGCTATCACTTATCACTTGTTGCCATGGTCCAACCATGGTCTTTTCCTTCAATTCATCTTGTCACTGAACTGAAATGCTCAATTTGATCATTTATTCAATTTTCATGCTTTTACATTATTCACGATTTTATCATCAATACATATGAAATAACACATCATGAAATTCATAAAATTTACAAATAATCACTAAAATTTAGCCATATAAACTCACAAGTTTAATTTTTGTATTATAATAATAATCATTATTTCATAATAAATATACCAAATAAAACATTATATCATTTCTAATCCAACACTTATCGATTATAATCGGGCATGTGGTCAATTTATACACGAGTCATTCATATATTTTTGGATATTTTCCTCCTCCTCCTCTCCATCCACATCCTTAGTATAAACAATACACTTGTAGGTAACATTATCCATAATTTTCACTATCTACTTATGTGAATATTTAAGCTGTCCATCTGTGTCATAGTCACTAAATTATTTTTATATTGAGCTACAGAACTCCAAATTAAGATCCATAAATTTTATCAGAAACTAGACTCATATTTCTTCTTATCATAAAAATTTCAAAATTTTTGGTTGGGCCAATTAATACAGTTTATTCATTAAATTCTCCCCTGTTCTGCTGTTTGACAGTTCCGACCCTTCTTCACTAAAAATTAATTATCTTCTCGTAAAAGATTCGAATGATTCCCTTGTTTGTTTCTATTGAAAATAGACTCATTCAGGATTCTAAAAATATAAATTTAAGCCTCTAATTATTTTTATCCAATTTTTTATGATTTTCCAAATTCAGAACAGGGGAACCCGAAATCATTCTGACCTTGTCTCACAAAAGTTATTGTATCTCATGATTTACAATTCCATTGCTTACATAATTTCTTTTATAAGAAACTAGACTCAATAAGCTTTAATTTCATATTTTATTAATCCTCTAGTTAAATTTCTACAATTTTTGGTGATTTTTCAAAGTTAAACTACTGCTGCTGCCCAAAACAGTTTTAGTGCAAAATGTTGATTTCCATTTTACCCCAAATTTCACAATTCATACAATTCAGTCCTTCCTCAATTAACCCTACAATTAAGATAAATTTCTCAATTAATACTTTTTATAGACATTATAAGTTATTTCATAACTATTGAAATTCAGAATTTCCACATAAAACTCTAACTGTCAACTCTTTTACAATTAGGTCCCAAACATTCACTTTCTATTAAATTCTTTCAATAAAATCAGAATATAAACAATTTAAAGCTCTAATTCCATGTCAAATCATCATATACTTCCACCACTCATGCATAACAACTTCAAAAATTAGACATGGAATCAAAAACTAATGAAATAGTAAGTTGGACCCAATTGTAAAAGTCCAAAAACATAAAAATTTCAAGGAGAAAGCAAGAATTAAACTTACATGAAGCTAGAGTATGAAAACCAGCTTGAACCCTTCTCCATGGCTATTTTTCAGCTGATGACTATGAAGAGAAATGAAGAGAATTCTAGATATTCCAATTTAGTCCCATTTTTATTTAGCCAATTTTGTCAATTTTCCAATTTTGCCCTTATTTCACCCATTTCCTGATTTTTCTCAGCTATTGCCGCCCAAAATATCTCCTTTGGGCTTATTTGCACTTTAGGTCCTTCCTCATTTGACAATTGAGCTATTTAATCCTTTTAGCAACTTTTACACCCTTTTCAATTTAGTCCTTTTTATTTAATTAACCACCCAAACGTCAAAATTTTCTGACTAAATTTTATTACTACCTCACCAACACTTCATAAATATTTCTAAAAATATTTATGGCTCGATTTATGGAGTCGAGGTCTCGATACCTCATTCTCGACCCAATTTACCTAATTAATTCTTTTAAATCACCAAATTCACTAATTCAAAAATGCTTTTATATTCACATTTGACTCATAGGTATTAATTTATTAAATTTTCAACTCACCCGTCGGATTTAGTGATCTCAAATCTCTATTCCCGATACCACTGAAAATTAGGCTGTTACACCTATCATATCAATTTTCATGCAAAAATATTGAAATAAACTTCTCTTTAAATCGGATTTGTGGTTACGAAACTACTATTCCGATAACCTTGAATTTAGGCCATTACAAAAAAGGTATGAATTGAGAAAGAAAAATATATAGTTTAGTTATTGTCGAAACCATCTTTCGATTTAAAAAAATTTAAAGTTTTTAAATTTAATGAAAATACGGGGGAATCGACTTTTGAAAAAAATAGGAATAAGGGAGTCGCCACCGATCTTTTTGTTTTGGGTGTGATCGGATCTCCTAAAAATTTGGTTATTTTAATAAAAGATTTGCGATTTACTAAAACAATGACTCTGGTCTACGAAAATTTTAGGAAAATGGGCTCGGGAGTCGGTTACGCATGAGGAAGGATTAGCACCCTCACTACGCCCAAAATTGGTACCAAATCAATTAAATACTGTCCTTATGTCTAAAAAATGTTTTTCGGAATGTGGCTCCTTTTAATAAAAGTTGAATAACCCGAGTTGATTGTCAAAAATCTTTTTTTTTCGACGTCCGAAAAATTTATAATTTGAAATTAACAAGAGGATGCTCAACTATTTGGTCCGACAAAAAACTGAAACCCAGCACAGTAGGGCATGATCCCTCGAATTTCCAAACATCGAACATTGCCTCACCTTAGAGAATATAAGTGAAATTCCAAGGAGATATTCGATTATTTTGGACAAATAAGAAAGCGCAACCCAACACGATAGGGCTCGATTCTTAAATTGCCAAACATTGAACATCGCCTTCATTTTGAAAGATTTTAGGAAATGTGAGTGAAATTCCGTAGGGATGTTCAATTGTTTCGAACCAATGAAAAAACACAACTCAACATGATAGGGCACAATTCTCAAATCGCGAAATATTGAACATCGTCTTCGTTTTTAGGTATATTTTATAAACATGAGTGAGAATATAAAGGAATATTCGATCGTTTTGAGCAAACAAGAAATCACAACCCAGCACGATAGGGCATGATTCTCGAATTGTCAAACGCCAAATATTGCCTTTGTTTTAAAATGTTTCCTTAAAAAAAACATGAGTGAAAACCTAAAGGAATATTCGATTGTTTTGACCAAACGAGAAATCACAACCCAGCACGATAGGGCATGATTCCCGAATTGTCAAACACCGAGTATTGCCTTCGTTTTAGAGGGTTTTTGGAAGACCTGAGTGGAATTTTGAAGGGATATTTGATTATTTTGAGCAAATGAGAAATTGCAACCCAACACGTTAGGGCACAATTCCGCGAATTGCCAAATATCAAATCTCGTCTTCGCTTTAAAGAATTTTTAATAATTGTGAAACCAGGTTAAAACGCATTAATTCGATTTGAAATAAGACGAAATTAATCATGAAATTTGGGTCATGTAATTGGATTTTGAACATTGAATGGACTGTGATGGTTTTATTTATTTTATGCTTTATGGTTTGTTTGTAACGGGTCTGGGCATATTTGGCCCACTACAGCTGCCCCTCTTTGCTCATTATCGTGGAATGAGAATAAAGCAAAGACTATAAATGGGCCAATTTTGCCAGGGCCTGCTGAGCTTCGACTCCTTGGTGCTTCCTTTTTTCAGGTAGCTTAAAAATGCTCCACTGCAACTTCAGCGAGACATGGTTCATGTGTTTCTATCTTGCTCTACTGCAACTTCAGAGAGATAACGGATTGTGACTTTGATTTTGCTCCACTGCAACTTGAGGGAGACGAAATCTTGCAATCTTCAGCCCGTTGCCCTACTACTTAGGGGGTTAAGGCTCGTTTTCTCCAATCTGCTCTACTGGAGACGAGGTCTGCAATCGTCAGCCTACTCCACTATAACTTTAGGGAGCTAGGGTGATGGCTTAAATCTGCTTCACCGCAACTTTAGGAAGCCAAGATTCGTCGCATTCGGTTTGTTCTTTGTCAATACAGAGACGCCAAATCTGCTATCTTTGATCTGCTCCCCGCCAATACAGAGACGCCAAATCTGCTATATTCGATTTGCTCTCCACCAATACAGAGACGCCAAATCTGCTATCTTCGATCTGCTCTTCGCCAATACAGAGATGTCAAATCTGCGATCTTCGATCTGCTCTCCGCCAATACAGAGATGCCAAATCTACGATCTTCGATCTGCTCTCCGCCAATACAGAGATGCCAAATCTGCTATCTTCGATCTGCTCTCCGCCAATACAGAGATGCCAAATCTGCGATCTTCGATCTGCTCTCCGCCAATAAAGAGACGCCAAATCTGATATCTTTGATCTGCTCTCCGCCAATACAGAGACGCCAAATCTGCTATCTTCGATCTGCTCTCCGCCAATACAGAGACGTCAAATCTGCTATCTTCGATCTACTCTCCGCCAATACAGAGACGCCAAATCTGCTATCTTCGATCTACTCTCCGCCAATACAGAGACGTCAAATCTGCTATCTTCGATCTGCTCTCCGCCAATACAGAGATGCGAAATCTGCTATCTTCGATCTGCTCTCCGTCAATACAGAGACGCCAAATTTGCAAGATTTACCAATGTCGCCATACTGTCTTCTAAAGACATGACGTGTAAAATAGGTTTCATGTATCTGTGTATGTCAAGTAACTAGGATGCTATGATCGAGATGAATCAAGTGTTCCTAACTAAATGAATGATTATGAATGTAGAAATGTTATGAGAGTGATTTCTTTTTAAAAACTTAAGGCATCATTGCTCCTAACTCGTCTGGGTTCCATCATTGATGTGCTATCGTGTCTTCTTACTTAGCCGTTATCTCTGACAGAAAATTTGAAGAAATAGTCTTAATTTAGATTTCTCTTTTTCCAATATTTTCCAACTTTGAGCCCGGTTAGTCCTGACTAGTGGCCCTATTTCAGGTCCTTGTACTATTTAGAGACTTTCCAGAGTAATATGCATAACATCTTTTGTGTGAATATTACATGTTCAAAAATCGCGATTTCAACAAAAATGCTCGAAAGAGATTATCATAATGGACCAATGGAATTTTATTAAGCAAAATTTGATGTGAATACATTGGATAACGATTCTAATAAGGTGCCCCAGATATCGCAGCACGAGTTTCACTATTCTAATCTCTCAAAAGCTCCTTCGAACCAAATGTGTGTTCAGAAGATCCCGTGTATTTTGTTGATGCTCCCAGGTGTAATATCATTCTGTCTTGTTGATTTTGGAAGTACAAGACTACCATATGCCCTATATTCAAAATTTGAGCTGCCCGTTTTCGGGTTTTCAACTCAAAAACTCCTTTGGTTCCAAAGTGCCCTTTGCGGGTTTTCACCTTGGCCTCTTTTTTTTTTTAGATTTCAGAGCGCCCTTTGCGGGTTTTCACTCTGGCCTCTTCTTCTTCAGGTAAAATACTTCTTGACCGAATCCGAGTTTACAGGATTGGGCAAGTTTCTACCGTCCATCTCGGCTAGAATCAATGCTCCTCAGAGAAAGCTTTCTTCACCACGTAAGGCTCTTCCCAATTAGGCATCCATTTCCCTAGAAAGTCCTTTTGTATGGGAAAGATCTTTTTCAAAACCAGGTCTCCTTCGTGGAATTCTCTAGGGTGAACCTTTTTGTCATAAGCCCGCATCATTCGCTTTTGGTACATCTGACCATGACGGATAGCTCTTAACCTCCTTTCCTCAATTATTTTCAATTGATCATATCGAGACTAGATCCACTCGGCTTCTTCTAACTTTAACTCTAACAACACTCGAAGAGATGGGATCTCGACTTTAATTGGCAACATTGATTCCATTTTGTAGACCAGGAAGAAAGGGGTTGCATCGGTTGAAGTTCTGACTGACGTTCGATAAGCAAAAAGGGCAAATGGTAACTTCTCATGCCAGTCTCTGTAGGTTTCGGTCATCTTCCCCACAATCTTCTTAATGTTTTTATTGGCCGCTTCCACTGCCCCATTCATCTTCGGGCGATACAGCGACGAGTTGTGATGTCTGATCTTTAATTGACTGCAGACTTCTGCTATCGTACTATTGTTCAAGTTTAATGCATTGTCAGATATAATCCTCTCCGGCATTCCATATTGACATATAATCTCCTTTTTCAGAAACTTGCTCACTGCCGACTTGGTCACACTAGCATACGAAGCGGCTTCTACCTACTTGGTGAAGTAGTCGATAACCACAAAGATGAACCGATGCCCATTGGAAGCTTTCGACGATATCGGTCCAATCACATCCATGCCCCACATAGAGAATGGCCATGGAGAAACCATGACATGCAGCGGTGAAGGAGGCACATGAATTTTGTTTCCGTAGATTTGGCATTTATGACATCTCTTAGCATAATTGATACAGTCTCCTTCCATGGAGGACCAATAGTACCCGAATCTCATAATTTGCCTGGCCATTGTAAAGCCGTTAGCACGTGTCCCACAGACGCCTTCATGGACTTCTTCCAAGATTTTCTTAGCCTCTACAGCATCTACACATCTTAGTAACACTTGATCATTTCTTCTTTTGTATAATATATCCCCATCTAAGACATAGTCGATGGCCAGTCTTCTTAGCGTTCTTTTGTCATTCTCGCTCGCCTGGTCCGGGTATGCACGATTCTTTACGTATTGCAATATATCGTGATACCAAGGGTGGTCATCTCTTTCTTCAACTTCTTCAATATTGTAACAGTGGGCCGAAATTTCATAAATGCTCATCCGGATGGGTTTGACATCTTCTTGTTTGTTTACCTTGATCATGGAGGCTAAAATAGCCAAAGCATTAGCCATCTGATTTTCGTCTCGTGGAAGGTAGTGGAAGGTGATGTCATCAAACTCTTTAACCAATTCAAGGACCAGTTTTTGATAGTCGATCAACTTGGGGTCTCTGGTTTCCCATTCTCCTTTGAGTTGATAAATCACTAGCGCGGAATCCCCATACACCCCTAGCACTCTAATCTTGCGTTCTATGGCTGCGCGGATACCCATGATGCACGCTTCATATTCCACCATATTGTTTGTACAATCAAAATCCAATTTACTAGTTAATGGATAATGATCTCCGTTTGGGGATACCAAGACGGCTCCGATTACATTGCCCACAGCATTTGATGCCCCATCGAAGTTCAATTTCCAAAGAAGTTCTTCCAGAGCACCTTCTTTAGCCGTAGCAATACATATTAGGTCTTCATTCGGAAAGTCAAAGTTCAGAGGCTCGTAATCTTCCAAGGCTCTACTGGCCATAAAATCTGCTATTGCACTTCCTTTTACTGCTTTCTGGTTTACATAGACTATGTCGAATTCAGAAAGCAGAATCTGCCATCGGGCCATCCTTCTATTCAAGGCTGTTGACTCCATCATGTATTTTAAAGGGTCCAATTTTGATATGAGCCAAGTGGTGTGATACAACATATACTGCCTCAGCCTTCGGGTTGTCCAAATTAGGGCACAACACAACTTCTCTATCGGCGGGTATCTTGTCTCACATTCTGTGAACTTTTTGCTAAGATAGTAAATGGCTTTTTCTTTACTTTCCGACTCGTCATGCTGACCCAATACGCACCCCATGAAATTCTCAAATACTGCCAAGTACAGTATCAACGGCTTATCGGGATTACGTGGCATCAGCACCGGGGCGTTGGATAAGTACTGTTTGACCTTGTCGAAAGCCCTTTGGCATTCTTCATCCCATT
Source organism: Gossypium hirsutum (assembly GCF_007990345.1). Classification (NCBI taxonomy): domain Eukaryota; kingdom Viridiplantae; phylum Streptophyta; class Magnoliopsida; order Malvales; family Malvaceae; genus Gossypium; species Gossypium hirsutum. The sequence goes on from NC_053432.1 coordinate 79,212,309, forward strand.
CACCTGGGTTACGTTTCTTGAGGAGGCGAAAGACAGGGTCACATTTCTCGGTCAGTTGTGAAATGAACCGAGCAATATAATTTAATCTTCCTAGAAAGCCTCGAACTTCTTTCTGAGTGCGCGGTGGGGATAGCTCTTGTATAGCTTTCACTTTGTCTGGATCAATCTCAATCCCTTTCTCACTAACCACGAATCCGAGCAACTTTCCAGACTTAGCTCCAAAGGTACATTTGGCTGGGTTGAGTTTTAGCTGGAACTTCCTCAACCTCAAGAATAGTTTTCTCAGGACTTGTATGTGCTCCTTCTCTGTTCGGGACTTAGCTATCATGTCATCAACATAGACCTCGATTTCTTTATGCATCATGTCGTGAAAAATGGTTACCATGGCTCTTTGATAAGTTGCCCCCGCATTCTTCAGTCCAAACGGCATCACCTTATAACAGAACGTGCCCCACATGGTTACAAACGTGGTTTTCTCCATATCTTCAGGGTGCATCTTGATCTGGTTGTATCCCGAGAAACCATCTATGAATGAAAACAGTGAATGTCCTGCCGTATTGTCCACTAGGGTGTCGACATGAGGTAGTGGTAAATTGTCTTTTGGGCTGGCTTTATTCAAATCTCTGTAGTCCACACACATTCGCACTTTTCCATCTTTCTTAGGGACAGGGATGATGTTGGCTACCCAATCTGAGTATTTTACCACCTTCAGAAATCCAGCGTCAAACTGCTTTTGGACCTCTTCCTTTATTTTTAGCAAGACATCGGGCCTCATTCTTCGGAGTTTTTGCTGAACTGGCTTACACTCTTCTTTTATGGGGAGTCGATGCACCACGATGTCAGTGTCCAATCCGAGCATATCTTGGTATGACCATGCGAAGACATCTTTAAATTCTTGAAGTAATTCAATGAGGTCTCGCTTCATCTCCATAGTGATACATGTTCCGATCTTCACCTCTTGTCCTTCTCCTAAGCTCACAATTTCAACTAATTATTTGTGAGGTAGGATTTGTTTCTCGTCTTGTTCTATCATCCTCAGCAAATCAGGAGATAGGTTACAGCCTTGGTCATCTTCAAAATCCTGAGAATCATCCATACACACATCTTGCTCGAAAGGAAATTCTGAGTCGCTAGCAGTGTCACTCGTATCATTAATATCTGGGGACCTGTTATGAGGACGAAGGCAGATACAAAGAATCAAAAGAATTTGAAACGTTTATTTGCGTGATATGATTATGAATGACGAATGAAAGAGTATTTAAAAGAATGTTTCAAGAATAAAAGAATTTGAAAGTAATCATTTGTATGGTTATGAATGAAATTGAAATGACGAGATAACATCTGCTCAAAAATGATAATAACCGTGCATTTTATTGAAATATCGTTTTTAAACATCAGCCTATTTCACAAAAGATTCTTATCAGTCCTAGGCCTAGAGCAATAAGTGTGTTTTGGACATTACTCTGTATTCGTTCTAAAAAATACAGGGATCTCTTCCGCAGTCCAGTTGTCCAGAACACTTCCAGGTGTGTAAGGGCCAATGTCCGAGAAACTTTCTCTTCCGGTCTCCTCTTCGTACATGACGTTGATGTACAAACTTTCCAGGCTTTTTTCTATAGCTCCCATCATTGATGTGTCTCTTTCGGGATGGATGATTCCCCCAGACACAAATGTTTTCGATATATAGGGGAATATCATTGGTTCCCACTTGATTTCCTTCCCCATTAATCTAGCTCTCCTTCTTTCCTGCTTCTTTTCCAGCTCCCTTCTCCTTTGTTTCGCGTCCGGCTTAAATCCTAAGCCGAAGCGATCTCTCTTGTCTTTCAGCATTGGCGTTTCAGTTTTTCCTTGTAGATGTCTCCCAAGTCCTTTTCCGAGTAGGGCCCCTTTTTCAAATATCAGCTGGAGGCTCATCCTCGTGGTTTTGGACAATTTCGGCACCAGAATTTTGCTTCCCTCGGTGATGAACGTTGCATTAACAAATTCCAAAGATCGAAATGAGCATTCGATTGCTTCGTCATCTGTCTCCAAATAGGGTGTATTATTGCTCACAGTTGCAATAATATCTTCTTCAGCCTTAATCGTTATCAACCTTCCCTCCGACTCCAGCTTCAATTTTTGATGCAACGAGGAAGGCACTGCCCCAGCTGAATGTATCCAGGGCCTCCCCAATAAGCAATTATATGAGGGTTTGATGTCCATTACAAGGAAATCCACCTCATATGCGTTTGGCCCAATCTGAAGGGGTACCTCGATTCTGCCCATAACCTTTCTCTCCGTGCCATCGAATGCCTTCACGATGTTCTGGCACTCCTTCATGTGAGAGCTGTCTATAGGTAATCTGTTCAGCATGGTCAATGGCAGGATGTTCAGGGCGGATCCATTGTCAATTAGTACGCTAAGCAGCGTATACCCTTTACAGTGTGTGGTGATATGCAGAGCTTTAGTCGACCCCATGCCCCCGGGTGGTATCTCATCGTCATTAAAGAAGATATAGTTATTGGCACTAATGTTGTTAACCAAGCGGTCCAACTTGTTAACGGAGATATCATTGGGAACATACGTTTCATTCAAGACCTTCATTAGCGCGCTACGATGGACTTCCGAGCTCAGAAGCAAGGCCAGCACTGAAATGCGGGCTGGTTGTTTGGGTAGCTGTTCCACCACACTGTATTCGCTATGCTTTAGGAATTTTAAAAACTCTTTGGCCTCTTCTTCGTTAACTGGCTCGTTAACAGGTTTGGTTGTTTTTCCTTTCATTTCCTCGACCATTTGGGCTTTTCCTTTTGTGGGTTGTGCCTCCTCATTCGCCGTATCGTAACGTCTCCCACTACGTGTATAGGATTCCTTGTCCTGATCCTCTCTTGAAGCGTCAATCGGGCTCTCCTTTCCCGGCGTCATCACACTGCAATCATAATTCTATGAGACCTTTTTGTTGTCTTTGTAAGGGAAGACTGCAGGTTTTTGGATTATGGCCCTCGGTGGTATTTGTACTCCAGCATTATTATTTTTGGGTCTCGAAATGATCATCACAGGATAGTTAGGTGTTCGGTTTTGTGCCGTCGATTCCTCATCTGATGCACATATATCTCCCACTACGGGGTTTTTGGCTTCTTCATAAAATTCCATTTCTTTATTGCTCATCATGTTTTGTATTAGGGCATTGAACTCCACACAATCTTGGATTTCATGCCCCACTTCATCGTGAAACTCATAGTAGTTTCTCTCTTCTTCAGGTTCTTCCCTCGAATCCAACGCGATCAATCCTCTCTTAACCATCTCCATCCATACTCGCCTCAACGGAGTCCTAACTTTCGCAACCTCATACTTGGTCTTTTTGTTCGAGCCTTCGCATATCCCATTCACTCCTTGGTCGGTATGATTGGGGAGCGGGTTTCCCGCTATATTGGATGTGGCTGGGTCATCAAATCTCACGATCCCCATCTTAATGAGTCTTTCAACTAATTTTTTAAACGCTGTGCAGTTTTCGATAGAGTGCCCAGTGATTCTCGCGTGGCACTCACATTGGGCGTTCGCGCGATACCATTTGGGATACGGGGACTGCAGTGGCTTTAGGTAGAAAGGGAGACCACATGAGCATTGAACAGGTTCTGGTACAACTCTCTATACGTCATGGGTATAAGGGTGAATTGTGGTTTTTCTGTGTTCTCCCTCGCGTTGGATTCTTGTCTTACAGGGCTTTGCTGATTGGTGGTCACCGCCTTGGGTTGATTTACGGTGAATGACTTAGGCTGACCTTTGCTAGATGTACTCGTGTTGTTCACTTCATTGTCTCTTTTCCTCGGGACCGACTTTCTGGTACTTTCTCCAGCTTCTATCTTGCCACTCCTTACAGCATTTTCGATCATTTCTCCTGTCATTACTATATCAGAGAAGCTCTTGGTGGAGCTTCCCAACATATGAGTGATAAAAGGAGCCTTCAAGGTATTAACAAAGAGCATCGTTGTCTCCTTTTCTAGAAGTGGTGGCTGAACTTGTATGGCCACCTCCCTCCATCTTTGTGCGTACTGCCTGAAGCTTTCATTCGATTTCTTCTCCATATTCTGGAGAGTGATTCTGTCAGGGGTCATGTCTGTCACATGATTGTATTCCTTCATAAAGGCTTAGGCCAGGTCCTTCCACGAGTTAATCTTAGAGCGACTTAATTGGTTGTACCACTTAGACGCTGCCCCGACCAGACTATCTTGAAAACAATGGATTAATAACTGATCGTTGTTAACATATCCCGTCATTCGCCTGCAGAACATAGTGATATGGGCTTCAGGACATCGTTCCATTGTATTTCTCAAATTTAGGCATTTTGAATTTGGGGGGGGGAGGACTAAATCTGGGACCAAACTCAGGTCCTTGGCATCAATCCCTTGATGATGATCCGCGCTTTCCATGGCTTTGAATTTTTCCTCGAGCCATCTGTATCGTTCCTCCAATTGTTTTTGCGAATCCATCCTCGCCTTTTCCTCTTCGGCAATTTCATCCAAGTCGGGAACGGGCGGATAGTTCGGGTTGTTGACAAAGTTAGAGCCTGAGCCGGTTTGGAAATTTATCGGTACCGAAGCTCTAACCAGAACCTGCTGGAGCATGATCGTGACAGATGGTTTCAGTAAATTAATCTCGGGCTTCATCGGTACATGCGTCAGAGTGAAGCCAGGGGGTATTGAGGATTTTCGTTAGTTTCTTCAACTTTATCCATAAGGCCCTTTCCCTTATCCGTTCCTCCCAACAACAGCTGGGATAACTGACTCATCATTTCCCTCTGGGACTCCATCATTTGCTCTTTCATCTCTCGCTGAATCTTGGCTAGTTGCTCTTGCATCTGAGACTGCATTTGTTCTTGTATTTCTTTTTGCATCTGCTCCAATTTCTCGAGTCCCTTATCCATTAATTTTTTTCTTGTTCTGTAGGGGTGTGTGGCTGGTTGGTTTTCGTTGGTTTCCAGGTTACTGAAATAATTTTTAATTAATTAATTAGAAAACTCTTATGGCCTTTAATGCATAATGATATGATGCAAATGCAAATGCATGAATGCAAAAGAGGCATCAATTTTTTTTGATTCAATTGCCCTTAGAAAATTTTACTTGAAAATAAAATCTTTTACATAAAGTCGAGTTACAAATAAAATCTCGCTCTAACACTTAAAGTTTTAATTTTTTTAAGCAACGAGGCCAGCTCTTATCCGCGATCCTACTCCAACTCATATTTCACGCTCAGTGTGTCCGCCTGAACCGCTAAAGTCTGCAAGTAGTCGGCTACCTCCCGAATTTGGGTTATGGCTTCCCCCATAAGATAATCTCAGTTTCTGACTTGGTCTTCCACATGGTGAAGCTGCTCTTTCCAACGATTTTCGTTTACCTCGAAAAACTGGATCCGCATCTCACAATTCTGCAGTGATGCCTCTAACTCTCCTACTCTTCCTTTCATTTCTTCTATCTTGCTCAAACTCGCCCTCAGCTTTATTGCGGTGTTACGATTTCGGTACTGATGTAGAGACTTCTCGAGTTCTGTTACTCTAGCCCTTAATTCACCTCGCTCTTTTCTACTTTTTAACAGACTCTTCTCCAAATCTTCGTTTCGCGCCTGAGCTTCTCGGAATTTCCTTTCCCACCGGTCGGTATTGGCCTTTTCTTCCCGAATTTCATGGCGCCATTGTTCGGAAATCTTACCTAAGCCCACAGTCCTCATAGATAGGTGTACCTTCTTGTAGTCCATCTTCAGGCTGTCTAGGTCTTCTTCGGCCTTGGTTTTTCCTTTTCTCCACTTCTCAGCCTCTGACCTCTGAACGTTGGCGTCTAACCTTAAGTGCATCTTTTCTTCTTCCAATTGCTCGATCTTCTTCCCAAGCTCCAAACTCTTTTTCTCAAAGTCTTGCCTTATAATTTCCAATTATGATGGGGCGACTTGTAATTGTTCCCCGATAGGTCGAGCACTCTCTAAGTTTGGCCTAGGAATATTGTCATTAACCCTCTTCTTAAACCACTCACTGTACTCGGGCGTTACCATGGAACCGACGGCTAACCTTTTCATCTAACAAGTTTGCTTCCAAGCATCCGATAACTCCCGAACTCTCTTTTTATAATGAGCACCCTTAAAAGAGAATTCACTTTGAGCAAGTCCGTAGGTCATGGGTACAAACTGCCTCGACTTGTATTGCCTCAAGGCTATCAACGGAGTATACCCGGTAGCTCCCCAAATTCCTAACAGTGGCACCCAATCGAAGTTACCACATCGGTACATGATCTCATCAGAGACCATCCAATAAGCTCTCCATTCGATATCCCCCTCCTTGAGGTTTTGAAAAATATCCATCCATTTCTCCTCCGAGATATCCTCTCTCCTCTGTATAGCTGCTTCTTCCTTTAAAGGGGAATAACCTTCGGAAAAGACTCGGTAGGAAACCTTGTCTACCTTCCAAAAGTGCCCATGAAACCATACCATCAATAGTTGAGCACATCCAATAAATCGCCCCTCGCCCGTCTTCCGACATGAGCTCAAAGATCTGAAAGTTTTTGCCAATATCGCCGGTACTGGAGTGATTCCCTTCTCAAGGCGATCGAACAAGTCGATGACCGTCTCGTCCACGTGACTCAAAGCCTTAGGAAAGATCACTAATCCGTAGATGCTTAAGGCAAATATATCGACCCTCTTTCTTTCGTCTAGATGAGTCAAGATCAAATCTCGCAAATTCTCCCAAGGGACACATTTGCTATCTCCTTTTAGCTGAATCCGAACGGTGACCCAATGCTCGCTCATCCCAGAAATGCTCATCAGTTTCTTCACGAAAGCCTAACTACTAAAAACCCGAGCATAAGTCTTCCAGACCTGAATCTTTGGACACCTAAGCAGCGTAGTGTATTCCTCTATAGTAGGTACCAAATCCACTTCTCCAAAGGTGAAACACTTATATGCGGAATTCCAAAACTGCACCAAGGCTCGGAACAAATGCTTATCCACTCTAATGTCTAGCAGGTAGGATATATCACCATAACTTTGGTAAAACAACTGCTTGATCCTTTCATCCCAACTAGCCCAAATGTCTCTCAACTCTTGTAACTCATTCTGTACTACATTGACGCGAGTGAAATCCCGTAGCTCCGATACATGCCCTTCTGCCAAGTTATCCCCTCTCTCAGATTGTAGCCTTTCCGACCAAGCACGAACAGCCGCATTATCCTCGACTTTACTAAGAAATTCATTCTCCATGTCAAATTTTCTAACTTAGTAATTGAATGTAGATTAATGCCTCCTTTAGTATGCAATGTCATGCAAAAAAGACAATCAAAACAAAACATCAGTTAGTATCAAATAATAGTGATAGAGTACAAGCACATAAACGGTGATTATAACGCATATACAGGTAAGTACTAAGGCTCGACGCGGCTCCACCCAAGGATAGCTCCTAAGGTTCACTATATGTGGTTTAGTCCTAGGAAAAGAGGTACCCGAACCAGTAGATTCCTCAATCCTCACCCATTATAGGCTCATATAGATCGAGTTCGGTTCGGGGGGATACATTTCCCTATGACCATGCGGAGATGAAAATCTCACGAAATCATAGGTACGGATGTATCCCGGAAGCAATCCACTAGCCCATGCGGAGGTGAAAACCTCACGAAAGCATAGTTTCTTACTCCCACTTAGAAGGTGTGACCACGGTGGTCATGCAATGAAATGCAGTACTATTATACAAGACCCACACCGAAACAATCATACAATCGAATGCAATCGAAAGATACATGATTTTTAAAATACATTTTCGGTTTTTGACAAAAGGACAGTAAATAATCGATTTTCATGGCTCGACTCTCAAGTCCCCAGTGGAGTCGCCAAGCTGTCGAAACCATCTTTCGATTTAAAAAAATTTAAAGTTTTTAAATTTAATGAAAATACGGGGGAATCGACTTTTGAAAAAAACAGGAATAAGGGAGTCGCCACCGATCTTTTTGTTTTGGGTGTGATCGGATCACCTAAAAATTTGGTTATTTTAATAAAAGATTTGCGATTTACTAAAACAATGACTCTGGTCTACGAAAATTTTAGGAAAATGGGCTCGGGAGTCGGTTACGCATGAGGAAGGATTAGCACCCTCACTACGCCCAAAATTGGTACCAAATCAATTAAATATTGTCCTTATGTCTAAAAAATGTTTTTCGGAATATGGCTCCTTTTAATAAAAGTTGAATAACCCGAGTTGATTGTCAAAAATCTTTTTGTTTCGATGTCCGAAAAATTTATAATTTGAAATTAACAAGAGGATGCTCAACTATTTGGTCCGACGAAAAACTGAAACCCAGCACAGTAGGGCACGATCCCTCGAATTTCTAAACATCGAACATAGCCTCACCTTAGAGAATATAAGTGAAATTCCAAGGAGATATTCGATTATTTTGGACAAATAAGAAAGCGCAACCCAACACGATAGGGCTCGATTCTTAAATTGCCAAACATTGAATATCGCCTTCATTTTGAAAGATTTTAGGAAATGTGAGTGAAATTCCGTAGGGATGTTCAATTGTTTCGAACCAATGAAAAAACACAACCTAGCACGATAGGGCACAATTCTCAAATCGCAAAATATTGAACATCGTCTTCGTTTTTAGGTATATTTTATAAACATGAGTGAGAATATAAATAAATGTTTGATCGTTTTGAGCAAACGAGAAATCACAACCCAGCACGATAGGGCATGATTCTCGAATTGTCAAATGCCAAATATTGCCTTTGTTTTAAAATGTTTCCTTAAAAAAAACATGAGTGAAAACCTAAAGGAATATTCGATTGTTTTGACCAAACGAGAAATCACAACCCAGCACGATAGGACATGATTCCCGAATTGTCAAACACCGAGTATTGCCTTCGTTTTAGAGGGTTTTTGGAATACCTGAGTGGAATTTTGAAGGGATATTTGATTATTTTGAGCAAACGAGAAATTGCAACCCAACACGTTAGGGCACAATTCCGCGAATTGCCAAATATCAAATCTCGTCTTTGCTTTAAAGAATTTTTAATAATTGTGAAACCAGGTTAAAACGCATTAATTCGATTGAAATAAGACGAAATTAATCATGAAATTTGGGTCATGTAATTGGATTTTGAACATTGAATGGACTGTGATGGTTTTATTTATTTTACGCTTTATGGTTTGTTTGTAACGGGCCCGGGCATATTTGGCCCACTACAGTTATGATTAAATTTGAAATTAAAGTAAAAGTTAGATAAAAATTTCAGCAATTAAATTGTGTTGTGTTAATGATTGTGAAATTATTTTAATTGTTTGCAGCTAATATCGAGCCTGAAGCATCGACCCAAAAAGGAAAAGAAAAGATCGTCGAGGATTAAATCTGAAGAGAATTCTGGTTTGCATCACTACAATTCAAACTTTATCATTATTATGTGTTTAATTTACTAATTATGTGTGGTAAGTATTTTAAGGTAAGTGTTTAGTAAAATGATAAATTTATGATTGGGTACTGAAATTGAGACTGATATTGAACTGAATTATGGAATATTGAATATTGTTTGAAATACTGAATTAGATTGTAAAGTTACTGAATATTGTTATGTGTACTGCATTGAACTGTGAAATTACTGAAGTAATGAATTACTGCAATACTGTGAAACTAATTGAAATAGGGAATTATATTTGATACTGAACTGAGATGGAAATTGTACTGAAAAGTGAATTAAATATCCTATTAACTAGTCGGGCTAGTTAGATATAGTTGGCATGCCATAGGATATGGAAGAGTAAGGGTTTTTGCCGGCTTATTGATCAGACACTTATGTGCCGACTACTGTTACTGTTACAGTTACTGTTATCGATTCGACACTTTGTGTGTCGAATACTATTATCGTTACTGTTACAGATTCAACACTTTGTGTGTTGAATACTGATACTGTTACTTCTACCGTTACTGATTACTATTTAATTAGGTATTGTGTACCGTTAAAGCACAATGTACTGTACTGGTGTGTTGGTTGGAATCCGTGTATCTGCCGAGTCTGAGTCAAGTTAATAGGGACAAATGAAATAAATTTACTGATAAAACTAAATTTGAATGATATGGCATATGTGAAAGGTGAGAATTGAAATAAAGAAATAAGAATGGTATATTTATATATAATCAAATGATAACCTAAAAAGACTGAATTGTTTATTAAGTGATGATAATTGTAATGTAAAAGTATGTGTGTGATTTAATGTATTTAATTATAAATTGAATTATAGTGATACCACTAAGAATATGTATACCCAGCGTACGGTTGTTTCCGTGCGCAGGTTGTAGAAGTCAAGTACTGAAGCAGTATCCAAAGCCAGACCCGACTTCAGCAAACTTTTGGTGATGCATATTTTCTTTTGGTAATGTGGTATGTACATAGGATGTGTATAAAGATTATTATGTTTTGAATATATATGGTTAAAAATGTTAGTATTACAAGTCTAAGAATTATAATGGAAGAAGTTTATCCATTTCAATTTAAATTAGTACGTTATAAATTTAAATTGATATTATATTGATTGAGTTTGATTAGAAGGTATTTGAATATAAAATGAGTATGTGAAATGAATTGGTTAAATTGGTTATGTTTGAAATGGATACAGTTTTAATTGTAGGGGGTTTTATGTAAAAATAAGCAGAAATGCTGTCGAAATTTATAAAAAAAAAATTTCGGAGTACTTGAACGAGTCCCGTTTCACTTTTAATACATATTTTAGACTTCGAGAGTTCATTATAGGGACTTAGTTATTAAATTATACTATGAATGTTATTTTATTTGTAAATTATTCGTAAGTTGTCTGAAATGCCTGGTAATACCTCGTAACCCTATTTCGGCGACGATTCGGGGTTAGGGGGTGTTATAAGAAGTAAGTTTCATAGCTTAGTAAGCTCTTATGTAAATAACTTAATTCATCGAATAAGTGTAAATCAACCAATTTCACATTAACTACTAACCTTTCTCATGTCTTAAAACATGATTAAATACCATATCATTAAACTTTCTCTATTTAATACTCAAATAGGTTTTGTACATACATGTATCGCCTCGTACTAACCTCTTTCTCAATCACATCATTCGTTTACTCATTGAACCATTCGGACTAGAAATTAGATACTTAATAGTCTCATACGAGAAGTACCTATACCATGGCCCATAGCCAAATCAAGGCAACTTATCCGAAGAATAATTATCATGGCCCGAAGCCAAATCATCCGATATGCATTACCCGAAGCCAAATCGGTATAACTCACACCCGAAGTGCTAATATCATGGCCCGAAGCCAACTCAACTAATCATCTAATAACAAGACACTAGTATCCAAACCTATTCCTAAAGTTCAACCAGGATTTCACACATTCCGTTTCTATCATCGAATGCATTCGTAGAGTCGTTTCCACAATTAAAACATTATCCATAATCTCATAATCACATTTTATGCAATATCAAGACATTTAACATACTTTTATAATGAAATTACTACATACGAACTTACCTCGAGTATGAAAACGGCGAAATGAGTCAATTACTCGATAATCTTGCCTTTCCCCCGATCTAATTTCGGATTCCTCTTTTCTTGATCTAAATATATTCAAAATTAACTTATTTAATCAACCACTCATTCAATTTAGTCCAAAACATACATTTAGGCCTATTTTCACTTTAGCCACTAAACTTGTACACTTTTAACAATTTAGTCACTATTTCACAAATACACAAAATTCACATATTTTCAATAAACCCAAGCTTGGCCGAATTATATATAAGTTCCTTCAGCCCATAAATTTCATTTATTTCACATTTTAAACACTCAATTTTCATATTTCACAATTTAATCCCTATTATGCAATTTCATCAAAAATTACTTTACAAAACATGAAAATCTATCATCAAAAATTCACATTTCATCTTTAAACACCAAAGAACACTTAAGCTCATCAATGTAAACTCTTAAAATCTTTAACATTTTCAAAATTAAAGGTACGGGCTAGCTAGAATACGAAGTAACAATATCAAAAATATAGAAATCATCAAAAACTGAGCAAAAACCGTACCTTAATTGAACAAAATAGCTTGGCCGAATGAAAAGGAATGAAAATGGCTTCTCAAGCCCTAGAATCAGTTGAAGATGAAGACTAAAAAGATGATACATATTTTTATTTCATTTATTTAATCATTAATAACTAATTTACTAATATAACCTTTAAAAATCTTAATAATTTCCATAAAACCAAGCTCATAATTGTCCAATAACTCACTAATGGTCTAATTACCTCTTAAGGACTTCCATTTTAAAGTTCTATAGCCATTAGATACCTTTATCTAATAGAACAACACTGTTGCACTTTACGCAATTTAGTCCTTTTTCTCAAATTGAGCAATTAAGCGATAAAATTAGCTCACGAAATTTTCACACATATCAAATAACATGCTGTAAATACCAAAAATAATATTAAAATAATTTTCTGACATCAAATTTGTGGTTCCGAAATTATTGTTTTGATTTAGCTAAAACCGGGCTATTATAAAAGACATACTAGTTTTAGGTCTTGAGGGAGAGGAATATATGGCAATGGTTCTACACCTCAATGCCAATTATGTGGCAAACTAGGTAATATTTTATCTAAATGCATTTATCAATTTGATGCATTTTTTGATGGCATAACTTCTCTTGTTACTATTTTTATAGGATCATCTTCACCTCAACCATATCATCAAGTTAACTTTTGTGTTCAATTACCTACACCTACTACTTTTGTGTGACCTGCTTCATATTTTTCCTCACCACAAACACTTACTACCTATATGCATGTTTAGCAACCATCAAACACTTTTCTTACTCCTCAACAAGTGTTTGCTTCTAACACTTGTTATAGTCCCCCTTCTTTTATAGCTTATATTGTTGCTCTTGTGTTTAAAATACACCATCTATTCCTTTTGATTCATCTTCTTATCCAACTTCATCTCGTCCTATGTTTGCTTCACCAGTTGTTATATGGTCTTAAGCATAAATCTGAAGCACTAATTGTTGTTCTTGTTCTTTAAAAACATGTTGAGCTACTTTTTGATAGGAAAATTAAAATTCTTTAGATTGACAGTGGGGTTGAATTTTGTTCTTTTGTTTTTCATTTACAATTTCGTGAGATTCAACATTGCGTTACTTGTCCCCACACATCATAACAAAATGGCTTGATTGAGTGTAAGCATCGACAAATTGTAGAATTGGGCCTAACTAATTTGTTATCACAAGCTTCACTACCTCTCACATTTTATAATGTTACTAATATGTCTTCTTTTTTACCTACAAAAATTCATGCCGCCATGAGGTGTCCCAAGTGGCAAGAAGCAATCTATGATGAATTGACTAGTTTACATAACAATCATACTTGGAGTTTAGTGTCCTTGCTTGAGAATCGAACACATATTGAGTGTTAATGATTGTTCAAAATAAAAAAGAAAGTAGATGGCACAGTATCAGTACAAGGTTCGATTGGTGGCACAAGGATACGCTCAAAAAGTAGGTCTTAATTTTCAAGACACCTTTCGTCCAATAGCTAAAGCTTGCACAATTTGAACAATTATTGCTTCAGCAGTAACTCTCAAGTGATCACTTCAACAAATAGACATTAATAACACATTTCTTAATGGTTATCTAATGGAGGAAATATATAGATATAGCGACCAGGTTTTGAACAAGTTGGTGTCAATAGAGAACCTTTGGCATGCAGGCTACACAAGTCTCTGTATAGACTCAAACATGTCCACTTAAACGCATCCTAATTTTATCAAAAATGAACTCCTAGGTGTTTTTCATAAACTCTCTAATGTCTTAAAATGAACTCCCAAGTAGATGCCTAGATTGTCCGCGACCCAAAAGCCAAATTTTCTATTAATTGTCACTTCCCTCTCTATACCTTAGTATTCGAAGGAAAATAAATTTGGGCTTTTTGAGTACTTATTTTTTGAACGGCGAAGTTGTTAAATGGCTTCAGCTTTATCATTTGTTGGGTCAATGCTTACCTTGCAAAAAAGTATAAGTTGGTTTGCAAAAAAATAAATGCGATATTGAAAGGCTATGCCTTGAGAAGGTGACATGCACCTTCAAAATAAAAAGTTCATTTATTGTAAATTAAGGACGAAATTACCTTTTTTGATGGAGGTCCTCCTTAATTTTTTTTTTAAAAATTTGATTAGATCCACTTATTTAAGTAAATTCAATTTAAATATTATTGTTAAGGGATTAAAACATGATAGCCATAAAAACAATAAAAGTAGAGTGTATAGTTTCTAATTTAACTCTGAATTTTTACATATTATATCAATGTAGTCATAATTTTAAAAAATATCCCTTAAAATTTACAAATATTCTCAATTTGATCATAATTTTAAAAAATTTAAAAATATATAAAAATACATAAATATTTTCAAAAAAATATAATAATAAATTTAAATTTTATATTAATATTAATATATATAAAAATAATTATATTAATATTAAATAAAATATCCCTCTCCAGTCCACCCCGTCCATCTTCCTCTCCCCCTTCCCCACCGGACCTCCCACTTTCCTTTTTCTCAGATGCTCTTTGCAATCTCCAATATCAGTAGTTTTTACTCCGCAGTGCTTGCAGAGGGCAAATTGATTAAAGCGATGGTTACAATTTCCTTTAATTGATCATGTTCAAGACATGACTCTGCAGTGTATGGAATACTTGAAGACGTTAAATGTACATTCAGCTCTCTAGATTTTTTTTGAGAGGAACCAATCTTGCTGTCTGCATTCGTAGCCCATGAATTACCACCAACTTCCTGCTTCAGATGCTCATCATCGGCACCCTCAGCAGACTGGTTTTGATCTCGAACAATCTCATCCCCAGAAGAAGGTTTTAGTTTTGTATCATTGCCTGTTTAGAGAGCTCAACGAAAGGGGCCTTTCGTTGTGGAGAGTCTATGAATGAAGCCACATCTACTCCAGTAGCTCAATAAAACGGGGTGGGGAGGATTTTTATTTTATTTTATTTAATACTAATATCATTATTTTTATTTAATATTATTGATATAAAATTTAAATTTATTATTATATCTTTCTCAAAATATTTATATATTATATATTTTTTGAAATTTTAAGAATTATTTTTTAAAATTTACGACTAAATTGATATAATATGTAAAAGTTGAAGGTTAAATTTATTATTATATGAATTTTTTACTAATCACATCAGCTTATTGTTTGTAGTTTTAACGAGAGTAACTAAAATAACCTAACCATGTAATGTGAATGCTTAAATTGTAAATATTTTATTTTGAGTGCTTAAAAAAAATTATAATTGAGTGGATATTTGTATAATTTACCCTAAAAATTTTATGTATATATATATTAAAATTATTTTAATTTCATAATGCTTTATTTGATTTCTATTGTTTTATTCTGATTCGGTGGAATTATGGTGGTAAATAAAAGTCAGATTATTTGTGACTTATCACTACAAAAATGAAGTTGATTTGGTGAGTTTACGAGGCGTGCTCCACAAGAGATGGTATTCAAATTTCAAAGACGCATTGCTTACGATATTAATAAACAGCTGACCATTTCGCATGAATTACACGATAGCTTGTTCCATCACAACTTCATTCTCATTGCTTTCCCCTTATCCAATACTTTAGTTAAGCTTGGCAGGAAAATGAAGAACCGCCCATCTGCAAGTCACCATCTATATCATTAATATAGGCACATACATATATATCAACATCAACCAAAGTGAAGGTCATGCATTGTATCTAACCATGAAACGAGGCTCATGAAGAAGAAAAAAAAAATTGTTTGGTAAGGAAATTGCAAAACATGCCCTAATATTTTAGTTAATTAGCTAGAAACAAATTTGCATTATTATATTTTACCAATATATTATACAATAACATAGCTGTGTATGTATTGGAATCAGCAAGATTAGGGTGATAGTATCGAGAGCGAATTGACATCATGAGCCATTTATGTTGGAATCTTTTACGATAAATCATTAGACCAGACGATATACGAAAATGTGTGGTTCATGCTGGGATGGATAATTAATTCTGCATGTCTATGTTCATAGTATTTATGGCCCTAATTGTTTCAAACCCATGTTTATAGTCCATATGTCACAATCATATTTAAATTATTTTAAAAAACTATGAAACAGATAATTAAACACTATTTATAGAATTGGTGAATATGATAAAAAGCTTCCTCACGACATATAAACACATGAAAGATTCAATTTCTGAAATCATTAACGCAATTATTCACTTAATTAATATTATTTTATGAAAAACATTTATATCATCTAGTGTGAAACTAAATAAATTTATTTATTTATTTTTGAATATATACTATTAAATTAAAATTAAAATTTATGTATCACATTATATATTATATCAAAATTTATGAGTAAATTTAAAAATCTCTATTTTATATTTATATAACTTTGGACTAGTTAATGACTAGATTATCATTTGTTACAGCCGCGGTGAAAATTCTTAATCTCACTAACAGGGTTAAGAATTAGTCAATTACCATGTATTTCATAAATATATATATTAAAATATGAATTAAGGGCATGACATAATTTTTTAACTATTTTGTGGAATAAAAAAGAAACTCCATCACTAGTGTATCAAATAATAAGTATAATTGCCTTAATTTATTTGCATTGTGGAAATTTTGACATGTTTATATTTTTACTTTTCATGATATTATTTGGCCTCCAATTTTATAAGAAAATTTTATTTTAGTCATTCATTTATTTTTTTTCATTTTTTTTAATCTGTAAACTTATATTTTTGTCAAATCACTATAACATGGATAGAAAAATTTATATTTATTAACTTTACTAACGTGACATACACGTAGTTAACATGTCAGCCTTTAATTATTTTTTTCAAATTTTTAAAACATTAAAAAAATATATTTTTATAATTTTTTAAATAATTTTAATGATTTTTATTTTTTAAAAATATATAATTTTATCATGTCACAAGTTTAAAGACTTAAAAAGGTAAAAAAATTAAAAACTTTCTTTTTTTAAGTTGGAGGATCAAATAAATTATTATTACTAAATATTAATTAAGAATAACCTACGAATTTAAAAAAAGGAAAATTAGAAATTGATTTAATCATGTTTTTGTTCAATTAGAATGTGAATTGGACATTAATATGGTTGAGATTAAATTTCGAATAATAAAATGAAATAGATATTTATATTATACTATTTTTTTTAAATTA
Source organism: Gossypium hirsutum (assembly GCF_007990345.1). Lineage (NCBI taxonomy): Eukaryota > Viridiplantae > Streptophyta > Magnoliopsida > Malvales > Malvaceae > Gossypium > Gossypium hirsutum. Next base: position 79,229,584 of record NC_053432.1, read on the forward strand.
TTAGATCTAAATCTAGTTTAAAATAATATATGAATAATGTGAAGGGATTAAGTAGTTTTACACCTTACATAATTTTCTATATTATTAATGTTTTAATAATTTAACGGTTAAATTTATTAAGATATTTATATTTATAATGGATGTAAATATTTTTACCGATCCAATATTTATGTCACATCAATTTAAAATGTTGTTTATATTAATATATATTTAAGGATTGATTTTTTTATATAAAATAAATAGTTAAAAATTTTAATTTATGTTAAACTTAACATGCATGATTTGCATGAATGGGGAATAGTAGATGAGAATTGAATTGTTAAAATATTAACTATATAAAAAATTATGAATAAATGTAAAATTATTTAAATTTTACACCAGTATAATGCTTCCTATGAATAAAAATAATTAAAATTTCAAAAAAGTGAACCGATGGTATTTATTTCATTTAAAAAATGAGTTTAAGATAAAAATGAGTCAAACGTTGGAGCTAAGTTAAAATCGGTTTCCTGAAAGTATCTCATTTATTGTTTAAATTTACATTTTTTCAACATAATATTATTATCCAACTGGGAAATTTGGAACATTGGGCAAAGTGTACACTAATGAGGTCAAACAGTGGAGAATGGCTTGCTCATTGGACCTACAATACCCATTCATATTCCATCATTGGCTTTCTATTTAAGTTATTCCGTAATTTGGCTTCGCATATAGTTATCAGTTAAGGCCTGAGGTTTTAATTTGCAGTCGTTGATTTCATTGCCTCCACATTTTTTTCATCTTTCTTCAAATGGATGTAAAGCTTAATACAATTAGACTCGTATTGGTGTTGAGCTTAGCAGGGGAAATTCTGAATAATGCTGTCAGCTTTGCTGTCTTTTGTGTTCTCGACTTTGTTGATTTCATTCTATGTTTTGTTTACAAAATTATTGATTTCTGGATTGAATCCCAATGGAAACCTTGTTATTGTTCCTCTGCTAAACAACACATCATCGAGGGTGATAACATCTTGGTTTCGGAAGAGTGCGAGTCTAAGATTGTTTGCCTCACGTCAACCAATTTACAGTTGGAGGACATCTCGGATACCCTTTATTCTCGTCCTTCCATTGTTGCCCAGCTCTCCAAGTTTATTATTAATGACCTAAACAAGACGAAGAAAACAACGGTGACATCAACTTTCACCATTGACTCCACCATTGTTGAAGTGCTTCGAGGCAATGTGGTTCCAAGATGGTCTGATTGCGATTGTAAAATCTGCAACTCTTGGACCTCTTCCAGCAAGGACACTCTTTTCGTTAAAGCTGAAGGACCCAAAGGTATGTTAGATTACTAATGTACTATATCTATCGTATTAATTTTATTTGGTTCTTTCAAGTTTGCTGTTTGGGTTTGTGATGACAGATAAAGCTCGAGAAGATGTGTTATTCATTCATGGCTTCATTTCATCATCGGTATTTTGGACTGAAACTTTATTCCCCAACTTTTCGACTACTGTGAAATCGACTTACAGATTGTTGGCTGTTGATATACTGGGTTTTGGCCGAAGTCCGAAGCCAACTGACTCGCTTTACACTTTAAGAGAGCACGTGGAAATGATTGAAAAGTCCGTGCTTGAAGCTTACCAAGTTAAATCATTCCACATTGTGGCTCATTCCTTAGGCTGCATTTTAGCCCTTGCTATAGCTGTTAAGCAGCCGGGATCCATCAAGTCTCTCACCCTACTCGCACCAGTAAGTTTTTTTTTTCTTTTTTTATTATTATTCTCCACGATTTTGTTATCGATGGAAAGCAATATTAATTGTCTCTAATCCCATATGAATATGGCAGCCATATTTTCCAGTGCCAAAGGGTGAACCAGCAACTCAATATATTATGAGAAGAATAGCGCCCCGGCGAGTGTGGCCGGTGATGGCTTTCGGTGCATCGGTTGCTTGTTGGTACGAGCACATCAGCCGGACGATTTGCCTGGTGGTATGCAAGAACCACCGGTTGTGGGAATTTATCACCAAATGTATCACCCGAAACAGGTAATAATTTCGTCAAACCTACGCTCCCCAGCACCTCCTTAAGTCGCGTCTACTAAAACGACCTTAACTATAATCCACATAGAACAGCAAACCATGATGTTTGTGTCTTTGATTGACCAAGTTTCAGAATCTGCCCCTTTTTACCTGTCTTTTGTTGGCAAGCATTTACCAAAACAATTCATCAATCTATTTTTTATACGTTTGGCTTGACTATAATAACCAACTCTAGTCCTACATATATAAAATTTTGGGCTTAAAACAAGCTACTTAGTTCTCTATCTATAAGTGTATAGTTTTTTTTAGAACGTATTCGGTGCATCATTTTGGAGTTATTATTATTTTTAAAAATTATTTGATATATATAAAATATTTACAAATATTAAATAATGAAATTAAATAAAGCTTAAATTTTAAGTATTCATTAATTTTATAAAATATTTTTTGATAAATTTCACAAATATAATTCATCTTTAAACTCAAAATGAATAAGCAAAAAATTCTTCCATTAACTATGCATATAACGATCTATAATTCAACAAATTCAAAATAAATAATAAAAAAATTAAAATTATATCTTTAAAAAATTCTTTTTTTATCAACATGTACATTATAATGTGGATAGTATAGGTAAAATCAATCTGTACAAATAATATCAAAACAAGATTGTTCTGAAATAATTTATACTAAGATCAAATAATATCAAAATAGAATTGGCAACCTTAACTCGAACCACTCCATTATTCAGAGATTAATTTGCTTCAATCAAAACATCAAAAATGCATATAAAAAAATTATTTTCATTTATGTCTAAATTGAAGTTGTGAGATGGGTTTATATTTATTACATTGATATATATAAATCATATAAAATATTTGTTAATTTTATTACTTAAGAAGAATATCCTTCTACAGTAAAAAATAGAAGAATATCAAGAAGGAAAAAACTATGAAACCAGATGAGAAAACTAAACAAGAGTATCTTTCAGGCAAAGGTGAGAATTGATGGAATGAAACTGTTGTCAGTCAATTACTTGATGAAAACGAAGTCAAATGTAGTTGAGAAATGAAGTCTCAATCAATATGTTATTTAATTTATTATTACAGCCTGCAAATCTATTTTCTTTAAGCATAACTTAAGATACAATATTCCAGGATCAGGACTTACTTGTTAGAAAGTTTCTGCTGCCACACTCATAATGCCGCTTGGCATACACTTCACAACATCATTTGTGGCACCGCCGGCAAGCTCGACAGCTATTTGGACACCGTCTGCAACCGGCTAAAGTGTGAGGTCACCATATTCCATGGAGGAGACGATGAAGTAATCCCGGTGGAATGTAGCTACAATGTACAGAGAAGAATCCCTCGTGCTCAAGTTAAGGTTATAGAAAACAAAGATCACATTTCAATTGTTGTTGGTAGACAAAAAGCCTTTGCCAAGGAACTTGAGAAGATTTGGAAGAGATCAAAATGTGATTAATCGTAGACCGAGTTTCAACTCTTCTTTTTCTGGGTCTGGTTAAAACAGGCACGAAATCATGATAACAACAATGATTTATTGAAACATGGTGAATTAAAAAAGAAGAAGAAGAGTAATATTAATATTTTAATCGACACCATTTTCTAGTCAAGATGATAGAAGAATGGTAGGTTTTTCTATTTTAATTCAATGATATTTCAATATCGTTGTTAAATGTTTTAGTGTCATAGTAGGCATTATTATGCTAATAAAAAAGCTCTTAAATCCCACTTTTTTTTTCTTTTTTCTGTTGTTATTATTAATGTATTGAAATGTAATAAATTAGATCTTAAATGCATAAAGAATGGCGTTTCAGCATACTCAAACACATCTTTCTATATTAATAATAATGATCATACAAATCAAACCAAGATTCAATCGATTGCTTTAATCATGTTAAAAGAATTACAAATGCACTTATTAACATAACCTGAAATTTATTTCAATTTATTTGTTAAATTACATCTTTATAAAACTACTATATAATATATTTAAGATTCAAATTCATCTGATGGATTGTATTCTAGATCTTCAATGACATTCTTTTGTTCAAAACAATAAACTATTTTGATTAAGAAATTCTACTTCAATTAAATTTGTTGATATATTTTTGTTAAAAATAAAATTTAATTTATTTAATTTTTTAAACTAAAAACCTATATTTGAATCAAAGTAAGTCTTTTATTTTTATTTTTTTTAACGGCGAACTTAGCACCTCTATTTTCAGATTTGATTTCATTTCTTGAAGTAAAAAAATTTGAACATTGAGAACTACAAGCCTCATTTCCTCTTTTTCCTGCTTCGATCGATATTCATGCTTTGGCTTTTTGTAGGTTGAAAATTAAGGAATGAAAATTTGAGAACTTAAACAGGTCTTCTAAGTATCATATGGTTATTATATGTTAGGTAGGGATTTTAATTTTATTATTTATAGAAGATCTTTGACTTTAACTACGTAGAAATAGTAATTGCATTTATCTCTTCATGCAAAGGAGAGAGGCATCAATCTCAATAGTGTCAACCTGTTGTACCTTGCAACATAAAATAACCTCAACATGTGTAAAATGTTGTCAGTTTCAATATCATTTGTTGCTTTTATGGTGTTTGAACTAGAGTAAGAGTTTGGACTCGGTTTATTATAGTACATCCTAGAAATATTTCTAAAGAAAAAGCTGAATCGCATCTAATCAAACACGTACCTTGAAAAGCCTTTAGTTGGCATTTTAATACCAATTCTAAAGTTAGTATTAGAAAATTCTGTGTGGTTTGGGCGGTATGGTATAGAAATATGGTGGGCAGGCAGGCAGGCTCATAGAACAACGAGAGACCCCATACAACAGATGATTTAATTCAAGGCCAATCAAGCGGCAGTGAAGATGTTATTAATTACTTGACTGACCACTAGCCAGTCCCATTTAATGCTTTCACATCTCATGCTTTCCTTATTCATTCAGGTCTTAAAGACTTGAACAATTGAACGATCAAATTTCCAGGTTTAAAAGAAGCTTTCACTCATGCACACTACTTTGAAATTTGCATTAGCAATTAAAACCCAATTCAAGAAGCAAAACCCATATTAAATTTAAATTATGAAATAAAGAGACAAGGTTGTTCGTAATTAAAACTGCTTGATTTGGATCCATTTCCCTTTGCTTGGATTAATAGCTTCGTGTACCAAGAAAAACTGGTAATATCCAGGCGGTGCCAATGCCGCCGTTTCTGGGGCATACCCTTCCACCAAATAGTTCCCCAAAGAAGTCTTCTTCACTTCATTATTGAATGCCAAAACTAGCAACCTTTGGTTCATTGCAATTGAATGTGTAGTAAAAGATGGAGCCACCATTGTTACGAACAAATCTGATTGATTAACACTCCCTTCTAATGTGAATTCTAGAGAGATTTTCTGCTTACAGCCAATTTTTAACCCTGGGTTTACTGCAACGATCGATGGCCAAGGATTCGTTTTGGTGAAATATGGGGGATAAAATGAATCAAGGCTGAGTTCAGTTGGATAAAGTGCAGAGAAGTTGTAATTAATGTTAGGATGCTGCCGCGGACTAAGACTCGACCGTCAGACAACAAATGAGCAGTTGAATAAAGCCAAAATCAGTAAAGAAACTAAATAAATAAGAGTGAATAAAGCAATATATAAAATCAATAAAACTAATAAAAATAAAATAATAATAAAGAAATAAAGAAATAAATAAATAATAATAATAATAAAAGGAAAAGAAGATGTAACCGACGGTGGTTGGTCGGAGTGTCGCGCTGCGGCTGGTGGTCGGCACAAGGGAAAAGGGTTGGTGCTAGGAGGGGTGGTCTGTGCGATGAGGTTGAGTTGGGCGTGCGACTGGGGCTGGGAAGGGTGAGTGGCGAGGCTAGTGGCGTGGGAGTCGGGGGAGTCGGGCGAGAGGAGGGAATAGAGGCCAAGGGAGGGTGGTTCGGCATGGTGGCTGGTCGAGGATGAAAAGGTTCGGGGCGAGGGGTTGGAAGGGTGCAGCTTAAGGGCTAGGGATGTAACGTCCCCTAACCCTATACTGTCGCCGGAACAAGGTTACAAGACATTACCAGTCAGTACAGTCCAATTCCGGTCATTAATTAAAATAAATATTCACACTCATCCTAGTTTTAAGATGTCGTCCCTTTAATGGGCCCTCGTAGTCCAATATGAACAGTAAATTCAATTTGGAACTAATTTAGAATCAGTACGAATTTTTAATAAATTTCAAAATTCATACTATATACCGTTGCCAACAATAATTTACTTATAATTTACTTATTTCATCAATACTTTTACAACCTAAATGACTCTCATTAAACATCCTAGGTACATGCCATTATCAATACTCAACATACTTTACCTCATTGAATTCGAGATCGGCCTGGGATGCTGATTCAACAGTCTAGCCTTAACTTAACCTGCACACGAAAACAAACCGTACGCTGAGTATACACTCAGTGGTATTTCTATAATCTGAACACTTAAGCAATTATAAAACTTATTATTTTATATATATATCGAACTATTCAAACTCAATGAGTATTCAAACATTCACTTTTCAACCAATGTTTTGGTTTACTTTAAATTTCAAATCATTTATTAATTTCAATAGTAATTAATCAATCAGTAATGTTTATTAACAATCAGAACAATTATTTATTCAATAACAGTCAGTTATTCGGTAACAATTAATTATTCAATAATAACCAGTTATTCAGTATCGATCAATTGATCGGTTATCCAGTAACAGTCAATTATTCAGTAAAATCAGGTATTCAGTAACAATTAAGTTATTCAGTAACAGTCATTCATTCAGTGACAATCAGTTATTCAGTAATGATCAATTATTCAGAATATTCAGTTATTCAGTAACAGTCTAATATCCAGTAACAGTCAATTATCCAGTAACAGTTAATTATTCAATAATAATCAATTATTTTATACCTTTATTTACCCCTATTAACATGACTCGGACTCAGACAGATACACGGATCCAACCAACACACCAGTACGGCACATAGTGCCTCATCGGCCTAAGCCGGAACAATAACAGTAACAGTAGCAGTACGGAACATAGAGTACCTCATCGGAACAAATCCGAAACAGTAATAGTAACGGTAACAGTAACAATATCCGACACAAAGTGCCGAATCGATAACAGTAACGGTAACAGTAATAGTAGTCGGCACATAAGTGCCTGATCAGTAAGCCGGCAAAACCCGTACTCTTTCATATCCTATGGCATGCCAACTATATCTGACTAGTCCGACTAGTTAATAGGATATTTAATTCATTTTTCAGTTTTCAATTAATTCATATTTTAATTAATTAACTATATATTTTCAATTCAATATAATTTCATTCACTTTTCACTAATAAATATTTAATTTCACAATAATCACAATTTTCTATCAATTTCATCACACTTCCAACTACATATATTTTCCAATATAACAAATATTTATCATTCAATTTCCACATCAATATTCATTTCAATCCAAACATTCATATATATATTCATAAATCAATTCAATATAATCAATATTCAATCCAATGCAAATAATCATCTCAAAACACCTACTACATATATATATTAAATAATAAATCCAACAATTTAAGTATTAAGTTCGGATTATAGAAAAACAAACCGTAGTTTCTGAGCTAACTCCCGTTGACTTTTTCTGTCCTTTCTTAGCCGAGATTTCCGGTACCACATTGACTACGAAAGTAATACAATTCATAATCATTAATACATTACTAATTTATATCTTGAGTTACAGAATTCTAAATTAAGATCCGCTAATTTCTCCTAAAACTAGACTCACAAATCTTCTTACCATAAAATTTTCAGAATTTTTCGTTTAGCCATTAAGTACAGTTTATTCTTTAAATTCACCCCTATTCTGCTGTCTGACAGTTTCGACCCTTCTTCACTAAAAATTAATTATCTCACAGTACAGAACTCGGATAATATTCCCGTTGATTTCTCTTGAAAATAGACTCATTAGAGATTCTAAACATATAACTTTAACCCTCTAATTATTTTTCTCCAATTTTTTGTGATTTTCTAAACTCAGAACAGGGGAACCCGAATTCATTCTGACTTTGTCTCACAAAATTCATTATATCTCATAATTTACAATTCAATTGCTTATACAGTTTCTTCTATAAGAAACTAGACTCAATAAGCTTTAATTCTATATTTTATTCATCCTCTAATTAAATTTCTAAAATTTTTGGTGATTTTTCAAACTTAGACTATTGCTGCTGTCCAAAATAGTCTTAGTGCAAAATGTTGATTTTCTACTTTTAATTTCAATTTAATCCTAACTAAATTCACTTACTTTTCTATCTTAATTCATACTTTATTTCTACTCAATTTTTAACCAAACTTAGACATAATTATCTATTTTTCATCATAAAACCATAATTTCAAAATTCTTTCAATTTAGTCCTTAAAGCATAAAACTTATGAATCACTTTACAATTCAATCCTTATTTCATTTCTAACTTGAATTTCTATCAATTTAGCCCTTAATTCATCATTTTACTCAACATGAACATTATCTAGAAATCTAATAACTTTCAAAATATCAACTTAATTTCATCAAAAACTTATTCCAAAGCTTCTAAAACATCAAAATTAAGTAAAAAGGGCTAAATTGACTTACCAATTAAACTTTCAAACCTTGAAATCTAAAATTTCCCTTTTCTCCCTTTCTTTCTTTTCTTTCCTTCCTTGCTCTCTGTTTCGTTTCATTCTGATTCTTTTCTATCTCTTTTTTTTTCATTTCTTTTTCTTTTGTTTTACTTTATATATATATAATATGTTAACTTAATAAATATCTAATTAATATTAAATATTTATTTTACATTTGTATCCATTTATTATCCACACACTTGTCATAATTTAATATATTTATTACATAAAAATATTATAATATAATTATTTAATTAATAAATATCTTTTGTAAATAATAAATATCTATTAATAATTAAATATACATATTACAAATGTATGTATTCGATTTATTACACATGTATTTTATAATTACCACACATTTGTCACTATTTTAATTTATTTCATAATATAATATAATATTAATATTAATTAATAATTATAGCAATAATTTAATATTTAAATAAATATCTATTTATTATCAAATACTTGTATTACAAATGTGTATATTTTTATTTCTACACTTATATCAAATCATTTTCATACACTTGTCTTTCTTTTATTTATGTATCATATAATATCAATTTAATAATAATAAATACATTAATACTTACTTAAATAATAAGTAGATACATACATGTAGTACAAATGTATGTACATTATTCATCACACATGTATTTTATTTTTATCACACACTTGGCACTCACTTTGGCTTATTTGCTTATTTAATCCCCTCAATTTTCTTTATTCTATAATTAAACTTTCACACTTCATTCAATTTAATCATTTTATCCATTTATCCTTAATTAAGCTAAATTTACTTCATTAAACTCTAATTAACCACTCGACTAACTTCATAAATATTTTTAATAATTATTTACTAATCCATTTTTCAGAAACGGAGACCCGAAAATACATTTTTCTGATAACCTTAAAATTCGGGTCATTACAAGGGAGTGGGTGTGAGGAAGGGGGGTTCGAATGGGGTTGGCCATGGAGAGGGAAGGCGCTAGCGACGAGGGACAGTGTAGGGTTGAGGAGAACGACTGCCGGAATGGTGACAGTAAGAAAGCGGCGACGACTAGGGTTGGGGAAATTAGGGAGGAAGAAGACAAAACAAAACAAAATAAAAATAAAAAGGATTTAGGGTTTTAAAAGGGTGACACGGTCGTATGAGGCCCATGTTGGGCCACACAGCCGTGTAACACGCCCGTGTGCATTTAAAAATATCAACCTAGTCTTCACACGGCCTCGAACACGTCTGTGTGTCTAGACGTGTTAAAATAAAATCTGTTTAGGAATTTATTCTCGCGTTTAATAGACTTTATTTGTAACACCCCAAACTCGGCCAAGACGTTATGGCCGGAAGTGTCACAAGGTAGGGGTTTTAAAAACAGAGTTGTCTCCTTAAAACATTCACATTTTTAATTGAAATCATCTTTAAATTAGTCCATTCGCCAAAACTTATTACAGCGAAAGCCTTAAAACAATTATAATTTGAAAACATAGTCGTGTTTTAGAAAAACTTTTGTTTGCGTATAAATTGTCATTTTTAGAGGAAAATGCCTTGTTTAAGCATGCAGTTTAAAAACATGTCAAACCAAAACCAGCAGTTATAAAACCCAGAAAGTCCCAGAATTTACTTGACAAAACAGACAAACGTTTGAGTGCTCACCGTTGAGTCTCTGCTGCACCGATTCGCCTAAGTTTTTGGATTACTTGACAAAACAGACAAACAAATGTGAGTTTATGTAAACTCAATGTGTTACCCAACAGAATTAAGCATGCAAACATACAGAATCATATGCTTAGTCAGATATAGATACAGATTCAGTTTCAAATTCAGATATGCAAAATCCTATCCCCGTCCTCTACACACCAACTCTGACCATCCCATCACACCATGTGGGGTTAAAAACACTCACCCATCCTTACACACCATATTGCACCAATAAGATACATATCAGATAATATGCCGCCAAGTTGCCAGAATAAAGACGATTAATGCCGAAAAGAATACTTTCTCTGCATATACATATCCCACCCCAATTACAGATACATAAATTCAGATACAGATATAACAAATCAAACTACTCAACATGCTTTTTACAAATAACGGATATACATACATCAGTATGGTCAGGCATGCATTTAGTACCTATTCAGATCAGTCTATCAAAATGTCATAGCATGCAAATTAGGGTTTGACTAACCCTTATTGACCCTACAGTAAGCCCATAGTTGATCGAAACAACTCGTGTGACCCTAGGGAAAATTTCAGAATTATGGGCCCACACGCCTTTGTGATTTGCCCGTGTAGGCTTACACGGTCGTGTGGGCCCACACGCCCGTATGTCCTGCATGCTCAACTTGGCCTAGCCCGTGTGGCCTACACGGTCACACTCAAGCCACCACAGGCCGTGTCTTGCGCACAGCCATGCCTTCGACGACCACACGGCCGTGTCTCGCACACAGCTAACCACATAGGTAACCACACGCCAGTGTGGCGTCAACAGTGGGGTTTTTCGGCTTTCGTTGAAGCTCGTTTTTTTGTATTTCGGGTACACACCTAGTATGTTTTCGATGCAAAAACACTCTCGAGACCACCAGGACCTAAAATCAGAATACCCAACACCACAAGCAACTAAAATAGATTTAACAAAACTAAATTGATTGATGACCAAAAACTTACCACTGCAAAAAAACCCACACGACCAAACTAAAGTGTTGAAAGGACAACCCCTGCCCCACCGCCTTCTCCTACACCACAGAATCCATCGATTACAACCATTAATCAGCCAATAATAAGATTGTCCCAAAATTCCAAAACCAAAAGTTAACAAAAACCCAACTTCACTTACCAAGCTAATTAACGAATACCGTAAATCGCAATACGAATTTTGGATGAACAGATGAGGGCACAGATTGAAGAGGAAGAACACATAAGGAAAGAATAGAAAAAGAAGCAGAAATCACGTCAAAATTTTTGGGAAAGAAACTGAAATTTTGAAAAAGAAAATTAATAAAAAAGATTCGAACATATGACCTTCAAAACACCAACCCCCTTATCACTCAAACTAGCAGACTCATTCTAATATGAATTTACAAGCAATTTAATATAAGCCCACTGAATAAGGATAAGGCTTGGACCTAAAAATAACCATAATTTGCCAAAAGTAGGGCTTGAACTTTGGACCTCTCACATACACTCAAAACACTTAATCACTAAAGCAGACAAATATTTGTATTAAATATCTACAGAAATAGAAACAAATTTATTAGAGCGTTACATTATTCCATTTTTTTATTTTATTTCCAAAACGAGTATTAAAATTAAATAAAATCTATTTCGAGATTTATTCCCGCCGTTCAGCAGATTTTATTCCATTTTGATTTTGTTCCCAAAACGAGTATTAAAATTAAATAAAATTTGTTTCAGAATTTTATTCAATTTTTTTATTTTGTTACCAAAATGAATATTAAAATCAAATAAAATTTGTTTCGGGATTTATTTCTGCCGTTTAAAAGATTTTATTACATTCTTTATTTTATTTCCAAAACGAGTATAAAAATTAAATAAAATATGTTTCGAGATTTATTTCCGCTGTTCAACAGAATTTATTTCATTCTTGATTTTGTTACCAAACGAGAAATTAAAATTAAATAAAATCTGTTTCGAGATTTATTTCATCCATTTAAAAGATTTTATTCAATTTTAATTTGGTTTCCAAATTAGAATTAAATTTTCTAATCTATTTCGAGATTTATTCCCTCCGTTTAACAAATTTTATTCAATTTTGTTTTTTGTTCCCAAATTAAAATTAAATTAAATAATCTGTTTCGAGATTTATCCCTGCCTGTTAACAGATTTTATTTCGATCTTGATTTTGTTTATAAACGAACACTTAATCAAATAATTCTATTTCGATATTTATTCCCGCCGCTTAACAGATTTTATTTTGATTTTGTTTCCAAACAAGATTTTATTAAATAATTCTATTTCAGGATTTAATATTGCCGTTCAACAGAATTGATTTTGATTTTGCTCCATAACTTTAATTCTACTGTTTATCAAAGTTAAAGGGAAATATAAATTGAAAATTAAAATTTCTATTTACTGCGACATTAATTATGGCTTTAAATTGTAGTTTCAAAGTTGTAACATTAAAGGAAAATAAATTTATCAACGGTGAATTAAAAAGACAATATGAGAGTGCATGTCTAAGATTAGTTCTATGAAAGACTTGGTATTTAAGCATGCCAAGTGCACCACCTCTCTTTTAGGGTTACCTACCTGTTGTATTGTTTTATTGTGTTTTCGATTAGACCGTGTAGACTTTTGTTTTGGGTTTTATTAAATTCCTATAGTCTAACAAAAGTTAATAATTTTTCTAATTCAAACTATTGAAAGAAGCATAAGAACCACTTGATCTAACACATAGCGATGGTTGTAACTTAAAGTTTGTTCAAACGAGAAGAGGGAATAAATATTTTTATTACCTTCATTGATGATAGCACAAAATATTGCTACATGTATTTGCTTAAGAGCATAGACGAAGCTATAGAAAAATTTATTCTCTATAAGCAGGAAGTTGAAAACCAACTTAATAAAAAGATTAAGATGGTTAGAAGTAATCGTGGTGATGAATATGTTGAACCATTTGGTGAACACTGTGCACAACATGATATTATTCATGAAGTGACACCACTATACACTCCTCAATCAAATGGAGTAGTTGAATGAAAAATCGGACTCTAAAGGAAATGATAAATGCCTTGCTAGAAAGTTATGGGTTATCATATGAAATGTGGAGGGAAACTTCTCTATCAACTAATTACTTTTCAAATAAGGTGCTCCATAGGAAAATGGACAAGACACCATAAAAGTTATGGAAAGGTAGAAAATCATCCTACAACCACTTGAAAGTTTAGGGGGTGTCTTGCTAGCATAACGTATAATCATAAGTTGAGACAAATGATCGTCAACACAATACTGTTAAACAATTGATCTCAAACAGAGTCATCTCTATTGATTTTGAATAATCAAAAGATAACATTGCGGATCCACTAACTAAAGGCTTAAATCGAGATAATATTGATAAAATTTCAAATGGAATGAGACTAAAACCCATGAAAATAAAAGGCGTTATGTGAAAGAAAATCCTACCAAGTTGACTAGAGATCTTAAGATCTAGGTTCAAAGGGACAGCCTAATAGCATAGACCTTGTGAGCTCATTGTAGGGGTACTTATCCCAAGTCCGTTCATATGATGTAAACAATGACAAAAAAATGGGATAGGTTAAGCAATGGTTTTAATGACCATTATATGTTTCGGCGAGACGAACAACACAAGTCACCTATTTGAGAGTGAAGTGGGGCCTCTTCGAGGAGACTATTGGGGCATAGTTCTCTAAAAAATGTTCACGGCTATATGAACATAACCATGAGAACTAAAACCTTACCGGGGAGGTAGTTGTCTGAGGTATTTCATCGTTTACACAAATGGCAGAATAGTTTAATGACATCACGTCTAATGGTTAGCTAGTAAAGTAAATAATATACTTTCAAAAGGAAAGTTTCAATGGTGGATACCTACCTATCCTATGTAATTATCGATCATAGATTCTATCTCCACATCGAGTTAATGTTTTTCGATAAAACTATCAATTTTCATTCACGTACGGGATTGTTGGAAAAATTATAATTTATGAGAATTTTGAGGCATATTCTCAATAGGTAAAGGTGGAGAGTTGAATCATAAAATCATGGTTTCATATTCTACTCCATTAGATCCTTACAATGGTATATCATATGCTCAAAATGGTTCAGTGATGAATGAGATATTGATGCTTAAAGTAAGCTACTTGAAATATTTGTTGAGGAAAAGAAAAGCTTAGATCTCACATTGGTTAAATATCAAGTATGAGATGTATATATATATGAGAACCCACTTGAAACGTGATTTAATGACTAAGCTTGGAACCCTACCTCTCACGTAGGGAGGATCGGTGCTGGTCCAAATGTTAAATGTCCAGACCGATAGGGCCCAAAGCTGGCCTGCGGATATTTTAGCCCAACACGAAATATATTTTTTCTCAACAAATATATAAAAAAATTGATATAAAAGGACATATATCCTGATTTGATTTGATTCTAATCAAATTGATTTAATTGTCTCTTTAATGCAGATTTTGTCTCCTTATACATTTAACCACTTTGAATGCCTATAAAAGGCTAAGATTTTTTATGAATTATTTGCTTAATCACGCTCTCACACCGAGATTATTTTCTCTCCAAAATTCTTCTATTTTCCTTTCCATATTTTCCAACGTTCAGTGATAGAAAAAACCATCGTTTGTTCGTTGATCAGTGCAAAGGTCCTACTACTTTGATTATCGTGTTGTTGTATCCTAGGAGACATTCAACCAACGTTTTTCCAAATACCATAGCAGCGGTCGAATCTATCTTAAGGAAACTGTGTAAAACAAGCCTCAACATCTCGTAAAATTCGTTTCTTCTTTAAAATTTCTGCTTTTTGTTATGTTATTTATTGGTTTTTCATATCCGATAATTTAAATATAAATTATTCAATTTATTTCATTATATTATATAAATATTTGTTTATTTATTTTTATATATTTTTGTTCGCTAATGTGTTTTGTCCAACAAGCTTAAGACAGATTTATTATTTGCAATTCTCTAATCCGAAACGAAGAAGACACCAAATCAAAAAAAAATATTTTATTTGAAATATAAATAAAATTCGTTTCAGGATTTATTCCCACCATCCAACGAATTTTATTCTATTTTGGATTTTATTTAATTGGATTTTATTTCCAAACGAGAAATTAAAGTTAAATAAAATCCGTTTCGGGATTTATTCCTGCCGTTCAACAAATTTTATTTCATTTTTTATTTTATTTCCAAACATGAAATTAAAGTTAAATAGAATTTGTTTCGGGATTTATTCCCGTCGTTCAACGGATTTTATTACATTTTTTATTTTATTTCCAAACAGGAAATTAAAGTTAAATAGAATCTGTTTCAGGAGTTATTATCGTCGTTCAACGGATTTTATTACTTTTTTTATTTTATTTCTAAACGAAAAATTAAAGTTAAATAAAATCCGTTTCGGGATTTATTCCTGCTGTTTAACGGATTTTATTCTATTTTTTATTTTATTTCAAAACGAGTAATAAAATTAAATAAAATCTGTTTCGGGATTTATTCCTGCCGTGTAATAGATTTTATTCCATTTTTTTATTTTGTTTCCAAAACAAGTATTAAAATAAAATAAAACTTGTTTCGGGATTTATTTCCGCCGCTCAATGGATATTATTCTATTTTTTTATTTTATTTCCGAAACAAGTATTAAAATTAAATAAAATATGTTTCGGGATTTATTCTCGCCGTTTTATTCTATTTTTATTTTGTTTTCAAAACGAATATTAAAATTAAATAAAATCTATTTTAGCATTTATTTTCGCCGTTTAATAGATTTTATTCCGTTTTTTATTTTATTCCCAAAACGAGTATTAAAATTATATTAAATCTGTTTCGGGATTTATTCCCGTTGTTCAACAAATTTTATTTCATTCTTAATCTTGTTGCGAAACTAGAAATTAAAATTGAATAAAACCTGTAACAAATTTTATTCAATTTTTATTTGGTTTCCAAATTAGAACTAAATTTTGTAATATGTTTCGAGATTTATTCTTGTCGTTTAATAGATTTTATTTGATTTTTTTTTGTTCCAAAATTAAAATTAAATTGAATAATCTGTTTCGAAATTTATTCCAACCAGCTAACATATTTTACTCGATCTTGATTTTGTTTCTAAACGAACCCTTAATCAAATAATTCTGTTTCGGGATTTATTCCCGCTGCTTAACATATTTTATTTTAATTTTGTTTCCAAATTAGAACTAAATTTTGTAATCTGTTTCTAGATTTATTCCCGTCGTTTAACAGATTTTATTTGATTTTGTTTTTTGTTCCCAAATTAAAATTAAATTAAATAATCTGTTTCAGGATTTATTCCAGCCGGTTAACAGATTTCATTCGATCTTGATTTTGTTTCTAAACGAACACTTAATCAAATAATTCTGTTTCGAGATTTATTCCCGCCGTTTAACAGATTTTATTTTAATTTTTTTTACAAATAAGATTTAATTAAATAATTCTGTTTCGGGATTTAATCTTGCCGTTCAACAGATTGATTTTGATTTTGATTTTGATTTTGATTTTGCTCCAGAACTTTAATTCTAATGTTTATCAAAGTCAAAGGGAAATATAAATTGGAAATTAAATTTTCTATTTATTGTGGCATTAATTGTGGCATTAAATTGTAACTTCAAAATTGTGACATTGAAGGAAAATAAATTTATCAACGGTGAATTGAAAAGACAATATGCATGTCTAGGATTTGTTCTATGAAAGACTTGGTATTTAAGCGTGCCAAGTGCACCACCTCTCTTTTAGGGTTACCTACCTGGTGCGTTGTTTTATTGTGTTTCAGATTAGATCGTGTAAACTTTTGTTTCGGGTTTTATTAAATTCCTACAGTCTAACAAAAGTTAATAATTTTTCTAATTCAAACTATTGAAAGAAGCACAAGAAGCACAAGAACCACTTGATCTAATGCATAGCGATGCTTGTAACTTAAAGTTTGTTCAAACGAGAAAAGGGAATAAATATTTTTATTATCTTCATTGATGATAGTACAAAATATTGCTACGTGTATTTGCTTAAGAGCAAATACAAAGCTATAGAAAAATTTATTCTCTATAAGCAGGAAGTTGAAAACCAACTTAATAAAAAGATTAAGATGGTAAGAAGTAATCGTGGTAGTGAATATGTTGAACCAATTGGCAAATACTGTGTACAACATGATATTATTCATGAAGTGACATCACTATATTCTCCTCAATCAAATGGAGTAGTCGAATGAAAAATTAGACTCTAAAGGAAATGATAAACGCCTTGTTACAAAATTGTGGGTTATCATAAGAAATGTGGGGAGAAACTTCTCTATCAACTAATTACCTTTTAAATAAGGTGCCTCACAAGAAAATAGACAAGACATTGTATAAGTTATGAAAAGGTAGAAAACCTTCCTACAACCACTTGAAAGTGTGGGGGGTGTCTTGCTAGCGTAACGTATAATGGTAAGTTGAGACAAATGTGTTGTCAGCACAATACCGTTAAACAATTGATCTCAAACAGAGTTATCTCTATTGATTTTGTATAATCAAAAGATAAGATTGCGGATCCCCTAACTAAAGGCTTAAATCGAGATCATGTTGATAAAACATTGAAAGGAATAAGACTAAAACCCATGAAAATAAGAGGCGTTATGTGAAGGAAAATCCTAACAAGTTAACTAGAGATCTCAAGATTTAGGTTCAAAGGGACAACCAAATTGCATATACGTTATGAGGTCACTGTGGGGGTACTTATTCCAAGTCCGTTCATATGATATAAACAATGACAAAAAAATGGGATAGGTTAAACAATGTTTTTAATGACCATTATGTGTTTCGGTGAGCCGAACAACATAAGTCATCTATTTAAGAATGAAGTGGGGCCGCTTCGAGAAGACTATTGGCGCATAGTTCTCTCAAACTCTTGCTGAATAAGAAGATGTTCACGACTATATGAACATAACCATGAGAGCTAAAACCTTACCAGAGAGGTAGTTGTCTGAGGTATATCATTGTTTACACAAACGGCAAAACAGTTCAAGGATATCATGTCTAATGGTCAGCTAGTAAAGTAAATAATATACTTTCACAGGGGAAGGTTCAATGGTGGATACCTACCTATCTTATGTAATTATCGATCGTAGATTTTATCACCACATCGAGTTAATGTTTTTCGATAAAACTATCAATTTTCATTCATGTAGGGGTTTGTTGGAAAAATTGTAATTTATGGGAACTTTAAGGCATATTCTTAATAGTTAAAGGTAGAGATTTGAATCATAAAATCATGGTTTCATATTCTACTCTATGAGACCTTTACAATGGGATATCATATACTCAAAATGGTTAAGTGATGAATGAGATATTGATACTCAAAGTAAGCTACTTGAAATATTTGTTGAGGAAAAGAAAAGCTTAGATCTCACATTGGTTAAATACCAAGTATGAGATGTGTATATATATGAGAGCCCACTTGAAACCTGATTGAATGACTAAGCTTGAAATTCTGCCTCGCGCGTAAGGGGACGGGTGCAAGTCTAAACCCGTCGGGGTTGGGGCACACTCGCACGATATGGACCACGCGAAATGTCCAGACCGGTTGGGCCCAAAGTGGACCTGCGAATATTTTAGCCCAACACGAAATATATTTTTTCTCAACAAATATATAAAAAATTTGATATAAAAGGACATATATCCTAATTTTATTTGATTCTAATTAATTTGGTTTGATTTA
Organism: Gossypium hirsutum; assembly: GCF_007990345.1. NCBI lineage: Eukaryota > Viridiplantae > Streptophyta > Magnoliopsida > Malvales > Malvaceae > Gossypium > Gossypium hirsutum. Next base: position 79,248,747 of record NC_053432.1, read on the forward strand.
ATCAAATTGATTTAATTGTCCCCTTAATGCAGATTTTGTATCTTTATACATTCAACCACTTTGAATGCCTATAAAAGGCTAAGATTTTTTATGAATTATTTGCTTAATCACTCTCTCACACCGAGATTATTTTCTCTCCAAAATTCTTCTATTTTTCTCTCTATAGTTTCCAACATTCGATGATAGAAAAAACCATTATTTGTTTGTTGATCACTGCAAAGGTGCTACTACTTTGATCATCGTGTTGTTGTATTCTGGGAGACATTCGACCAACATTTCTCCAAGAATCAAAGCAGCGGCTGAATCTGTCTTAAGGAAATTGTGTAAAACAAACCTCAACATCTAGTAAAACTCGTTTCTTCTTTGAAATTTATGCTTTTTGTTATGTTATTTATTGGTTTTTCGTATCCAATAATTTAAATATAAATTATTCAATTTATTTTATTATATATATAAATATTTGTTTATTTATTTTTATATATTTTTGTTCGCTAACGTGTTTTGTCCAACAATCTTAAGATTGATTTATTATTTGCAATTCTCTAAACTGAAATGAATGAGACACCAAGTCGAAAAAAATATTTTATTTGAAAATATAAATAAAATCCGTTTTGGGATTTATTCCCACCGTTTAACAAATTTTATTATATTTTGGATTTTATTTCCAAACGAGAAATTAAAGTTAAATAAAATCCGTTTCGAAATTTTTTCCCGCTGTTTAACGTATTTTATTCTATTTTTCTTTTATTTCAAAACGAGTATTAAAATTAAATAAAATCTATTTCGGGATTTATTCCCGCTGTTTAACAGATTCTATTCCATTTTTTTATTTTGTTTCAAGATTTATTCCCGTTGTTCAACAGATTTTATTCCATTCTTGATTTTTTTGTCAAACGAGAAATTAAAATTAAATAAAATATGTTTCTAGATTTATTCTTACCGTTTAATAGATTTTATTCAATTTTAATTTGGTTTCCAAATTAGAATTAAATTTTTTAATTTGTTTCGAGATTTATTTTTTCCGTTTAACAGATTTTATTTGATTTTTTTGTATCCAAATTAAAATTAAATTGAATAATCTATTTTGGGATTTATTCTTGCCGGTTAACAGATTTTATTCAATCTTGATTTTGTTTCTAAATGAAGACTTAATCAAATAATTTTGTTTCGAGATTTATTCCCGCTACTTAACAGATTTTATTTTGATTTTGTTTCCAAAGAAGATTTAATTAAATAATTCAATTTTGAGATTTAATCATTTCGTTCAATAGAATTGATTTTGATTTTTATTTTGCTTCAAAACTTTAATTCTATCGTTTATCAAAGTTAAAGCGAAATATAAATTGGAAATTAAATTTTCTATATATTGTTGCATTAATTGTGGCTTCAAAATTTTGAAAGACTTAGTTTTTAGGCGTGCCAAATGTGTCTCCTCTCTCTCAAGGTTACCTACCTAGTGCATTATTTAATTGTGTTTTCAATTAGATCATATAAATTTTTGTTTCTGATTTTATTAAATTCCTGTAATCTAACAAAAATTAATAATTTTTCTAATTCAAACTGTTGAAAGAAGCACAAGAAAGATGTTTGTGACTTAAAGTTTGTTCAAATGAGAAGAGGGAATAAATATTTTTTATTATATACATTGATAATAGCACAAAATATTGTTATGTGTATTTGCTTAAAAACAAAGTAGAAGCTATAGAGAAATTTATTTTCTATAAGCAGGACGTTGAAAACCAACTTAATAAAAAGATTAAGATGGTAATAAATGATTGTGGTGGTAAATTTATTGAACCATTTAGTGAATACTGTACACAACATGATATTATTCATGAAATGACACCACCATACTCTACTCAATTAAATGGAGTACTCGAACGAAAAATCAAACTCTAAAGAAAATGATAAACACCTTGCTAGAAAGCTATGGGTTATTATAGGAAATGTGGGGGAAACTTCTACATTAATTAATTACCTTTTAAATAAGCTTTATTAGCATCCCTTCTGATCAAGTTCAAAATACTTTTAGGAACTAATAATTGATGATAGAGTCGTCTGCTTTGTTGCATTGCAACCATAAAATAAAGTTCTTTGCATTTGTTTTTTCTTGTTCTAGAAAAAATAGTGGACATTGAGCTTAATTTGTAAATGAAAAAACTGGTCCCCTTTCGTGATTTAAAAATCATCCACATAATTTTAAATTTGAAAAAAACGTATAGTATTTGTGGTTACATTTAATATTTAAATTTAGGAATATTTATATTAGAATCATTCTAAGAAGTATAGTTTTGAGGCATTAATAAAATAATACCACATCATTAAAATTTAAAGATAATAAAGTATTATATAGTTATCTATATTTACTATCTTTCCAACTTAATTTAATTTTAATTAAATTACTTACAATAATTAATTTTTTAAATTATAAACAAATATTTTTTTCTTCTTTCACAATTAAATTAATTAAATTACTTAAAAGTAAAAATTATATTGCATTGAATCTTCAATAATAAGAATTGTGTAAATTTTAAAGTTTCAATGTTATTTGATTTTTTTTTATTTTAATTACTTATGTTTTTATTTTTAAAAAAACTAGAGTTGGAAAGTATATTGAATATGAATGGATGTATAATAATAATTTCATGTCTTTAAAATTTGATGATGTGATAAAATTTTATTGATGTCTGAAACTTTTAGTTTTTAGGATAATTTTAATTTAAGTTATTCCCTTAAATTTGATAACTTTTTGTTTTAAATTACTTAAAGTTAGCATATGTTACATATTTTTTTTTGAAAATCTAATTTAATTGTGAGAGTATTTGAAAGTTTTAAAGTTGATATAATGCTTCCTAACCCTTAAATAAGAGGATAAACATGTCTCTACACACTCAAACCTACATCTTTCTGTATTGACAACAATATTAATACCAAATGAGGTAAGAATTATTTAAAAATCATATGAGGATTGGACATTTCAACAAACAAAGATTTGCTACTTATAGTAAAAATGTCAAGGCATTAACTAAATCTACTTATGACATATAAGCAATTATTTTACAAATATATAAAAATATTTTTATTTTCTAAAAGAGTTTTAAAATTTTTAAAGTTTTGAAATACTAAAAAAATAATTTAAATATAAAATATTTATTTTTATATTACAAAAATAAAATTTATTATAAATTAAATACAAATAAAATTCATTTAGGATAATAAAAATATTTCAACTTATATACATTAAAAACTGTTAAAACATTACTATTTAATTTGCTTTTGGATTTTTCTGCTTTTTAAAAATTCAAACATGATTGATGAGTGTGTCATGAATACTTATAATCTATATAAAAGTATCAATTTAAAAAAATAAAAATTTGCACTAATAAAAATATCTATTATTTTTTATCATTGTATTAATTTCATATTTAAAAATAAAAATTAATGCAAAAATAAAAATGGCAATAATTTTACATTTAAAAATAACTATATTTAATAGAAATTATAATAATTACACATTTAAAAATAATTATAATTTAATGTATAATTATGAGCTAAAAAGGTTATGCTAATTTTATTGATGTTATTACTTGAATAGAATTTTAAGCATATTAGTTATCACTTAATTAGTATTAGAGTTATTTATGTTAATTAGTTATTGTTTTGAATAATTTCACTTTGCATTAATTATATAAAATAAAACTATATTGTATATTGAATATGCTAATGCTTTAATTATGATTTGAAAATGATTTATTATAATATTTTAAATTAAAAAATAATATATTTTAATTATATTCAATAATTTAAATAAAGAATATTATTCTAATTATGTAAATCCATGTATAAAATAATTATTCAATACATATCTACTTGAATAATTATAACTCTTTGCTATTAATTAAATGACATAACTTTTGGTAATAATAGGCATAACTCGTCACTATAAATAGTGATAACTCTTGATTAATAATCAAGTAACATAACTTTTGGACTATTTGTAACTTTTCACTTATAACTGTTGGGGTTTCATTTCCTGTTTGGTTTTCAGCTTCTTTTTATCGATCTAATATTTATATCACATCAACCTAAAATATTGTCTATACTAATATATATTCAAGGATTGAAAGTTTTTTTTTAACATAAAACAAATAGTTATAAATTTTTAATTTATGTTAAACTTAACATGTATGATTACATGAATGGAGAATCATAGATGACAGTTAAATTGTTAAAATATTAACTGTACAAAAAATTATGAATAAATGTAAAATCATTTAAATTTTATATCAGTGTAATCCTTCTTATGAATAAAAATAATTAAAATTTTAAAAAGTGAACAGATGAAATTTCTTTCATTTAAAAAATGTATTTAAGATAAAAATGAGTCAAACGTTGGAGCCAAGTTAGAATCGGTTTCCTACAAGTATCTCATTTTTGTTCAAATTTACATTTTTTTCAACATAATATTATTATCCAACTGGGAAATTTGGAACATTGGGAAAATTGTACACTAATGAGGTCAAACAGTGGAGTATGGCTGGCTCATTGGACCTACAGTACCCATTCATATTCCATCATTGGCTTTCTATTTAAGTTATTCCGTAATTTGGCTTTGCATATGGTTATTAGTTAAGGCTGAGGTTTTAATTTGCAGTCGTTGATTTCATTGCCTCCACATTTTTTTTCATCTTTCTTCAAATGGATGTAAAGCTTAATACAATTAGACTCGTATGGGTGTTGAGCTTAGCAGGGGAAATTCTGAATAATGCTGTCAGCTTTGCTGTCTTTTGTGTTCTCGACTTTGTTGATTTCATTCTATGTTTTGTCTACAAAGTTATTGATTTCTGGATTGAATCCCAATGGAAACCTTGTTATTGTTCCTTTGCTAAACAACACATCATCGAAGGTGAAAACATCTTGGTTTCGGAAGAGTGCGAGTCCAAGACTGTTTGCCTCACGTCAACCAAGTTACAGTTGGAGGACATCTCGGATACCCTTTATTCTCGTCCTTCCATTGTTGCCCAGCTCTCCAAGTTTATTGTTAATGACCTAAACAAGGCGAAGAAAACAACGGTGACATCAACTTTCACCATTGACTCCACCATTGTTGAAATGCTTCGAGGCAATGTGGTTCCTAGTGTTGAATATTGGCAATATCCCACATTAGGAAAAGATAGAAATGGAGGGGGTTTGGTTTGTTATATATAGAACCCCTCCCCCTTTGGTTGTATTATCCCAAAATCTTCTCCTTTGTAATATTTCTAGAGGAAATATTAATTTGGTAGTGTCCGAGGACGTAAGCTAAATTGGCCGAACCTCGTTAAAACTCTGGTATTTTATTTCTTATTTGTTTGCTTTTATTTAATAGCTTTATGTTGGTTATATTTATTTAGTTATTATTGCTATAAATATCTAAGTGAGTTCTGTCTAGTTGTTGGGTTTTAAGCGGGACCATTGTGACCCCTCCAATTTAACTGGGAATTTTCTTAGTATAATTGTTGGCATAATAATTATCTAAATATTTCTGATAATATTGTTATTAATATTATCGTCGCTTCCGCAACAATTGGTATCCGAGCCAAGGTTTTGTAGTATGCTCTGTGTTTGCAGCTTAGTCTGATCTTACACATCAGAAACATTTCCTAAAGCTTGTGGGTATTCTGCATTTGGTGGCTATTAAGTAGAAGCTATGGCAAAAATGACAGAAGAAAAACCATCCATATCAACAACTTCCACTTCGTACATTTTGCCGAGGATTGGAACTGCAAATACGAGATTTGTAGTGGAAATTTTTGATGGAACAGGTCATTTCGGCATGTGGCAAAGTGAGCTTCTAGATGCCCTCTTTCAACAGGGTCTAGATATTGCCATTGAGGAAGAAAAACCAGAAGGGGTTGATGATAAAGAATGGAAGACCATCAACCGATTGGCATGTGGTACAATTCGATCATGTCTTTCCAGAGAGCAGAAGTATACATTCAGTAAAGAGACTTCTGCAAGTAAATTGTGGAAAGCATTGGAGGAGAAATTTCTGAAGAAGAACAGTCAAAATAAGTTACATATGAAGAAAAGACTGTTTCGTTTCAGTTATGTTCCTGGTACCACGATGAACGAGCACATTACCAATTTTAATCAGCTGGTGGCTGATTTGTTGAATTTGGATGTGACTTTTGAAGACGAAGACTTGGCGTTAATGTTGTTGGGATCGCTTCCAGAGGAGTTTGAGTACCTTGAAACTACTTTACTTCATGGAAAGTCGGAAGTAACTTTCAATGAAGTAACTGCTGCATTGTATAGCTATGAACTACGCCGAAAGGATAAGTTGAAAGGTTCAGGTGAAGCAGCAGTGGAAGCATTGGTAACAAGAGGTCGTCAGCAAAGTCAGTCTAATGGGAAGAGAAGAAAGTCCAAAGGTCGAGCTGTTGCCAAAGATGAATGTTCCTTTTGCAAAGAAAAAGGACATTGGAAGAAAGATTGTCCAAAATTGAAGAAAAAAGGGAAGACTCCGCAAGATGCAAATGTTGCAGAATGCAATAGTGAAGCAGAGTCAGACTTTTCTCTTAGTATGACATCTTCAACATTATATGCAGATGAGTGGATCATGGATTCTGGTTGTTCCTATCATATGTGTCCCATTCGGGAATGGTTCTTTGAATTTCAAAAACTAGATGAAGGGGTTGTTTACATGGGTAATGATAACACATGTAAAATAGCCGGGATAGGTTCAATTAAACTGAGGAGTCATGATGGATCTACTAGAATTTTGCGGGATGTACGATATGTCCCAAAGTTGAAGAAGAATCTCATCTCTTTGGGGTCGTTAGAATCTAAAGGCCTAGTTGTGACAATACGAGATGGAGTTCTTAAAGCAACTTCAGGAGCATTGGTGATGTTGAAAGGCATAAGAAAGAACAATCTGTATTACTACCAAGGTAGTACAGTGGTCGGGACAACAGCAGCAGCAATTTCGAGTACCAAGAAGGACGCTGAGGCAACACAGCTGTGGCATATGCGTTTGGGCCATGCTGGTGAAAAATCCTTGCAAACTCTAGCCAAGCAAGGATTATTGAAAGGTACAAAGACTTGCAAACTTGAATTTTGCGAGCATTGTGTTCTGGGAAAACAACGAAGGGTGAAATTTGGCACTGGGATTCACAATACTAAAGGTATTCTGGATTATGTGCATTCTGATGTATGGGGACCGTCCAAGACTCCATCACTTGGAGGAAGACGTTATTTTGTCACCTTTATTGATGATTTTTCCAGACGAGTTTGGGTGTTTCCTATGAAGAACAAAGATGAGGTGCTTGAAGTTTTCCTTAAGTGGAAAACTAAAGTTGAAAATCAGACAGGAAGGAAGATTAAGGTTCTCCGATCAGACAACGGTGGAGAATATAAAAGCGATCCATTCCTGAAGATATGCCAAGATTGTGGCATAGTAAGGCACTTCACCGTAGGTGGAACACCGCAACAGAATGGGGTGGCAGAGCGTATGAATCGAACGCTTGTGGAGAAAGTTCGATGTATGTTATCTAATGCTGGATTAGATAGAAAGTTTTGGGCTGAGGCTGTGATGTACGCTCAACATCTCATCAATCATTTGCCATCATCTGCTATAAATGGCAAGACTCCTTTGGAGAAATGGTATGGAAAACCTGCTACTGATTATGACACCTTGCGCATTTTTGGTTCTATTGCATATTATCATGTGAAAGAATCAAAGTTAGATCCAAGAGCAAAGAAGGCTCTATTCATGGGCTTCAATGCTGGTGTTAAGGGATATCGTTTGTGGTGTCTAGAGGCAAAGAAGACGATAATCAGTAGGGATGTTACCTTTCATGAATCTGCCATGTTGAATAAGGTAAATCCAGAAGGAGTGAGTAGTACTTCGCAGCAGGTGGAGTGTACTCCGCAGCAGGTGGAGTTTGAGCAGAGTGTGGTAATTCCAGCAGAAGGTACCACTAGTGATTCTTCATTGGCAGATGCAGAGTCAGATGAGGAAGAGGTTTCTACCCAAGAACCTCAACAGCAATCAGAGCCAATTGCAGTCAGAAGGCAGAGACGAGAAATTCAGAAACCAGCTCGTTTCACTGACATGGTAGCTTATGCACTTCCAGTTGTTGATAATATTCCATCCACTTACACCGAAGCCATTCAGAGTTTAGAGAATTATAGATGGTTAGGTGCAATGGAAGAGGAAATGCAATCTCTAGAGAAAAACAAGATGTGGAAGCTGGCACAACTACCAAAAGGGAAGAAGGCGATTGGTTGCAAAATTGAAGACACTATTGAAGTTTGTGTTATGAGAAGATGTTCGAAGATGTGGAATATCGCCAAGGTGGAGATTTGTTGAATATTGGCAATATCCCACATTAGGAAAAGATAGAAATGGAGGGGGTTTGGTTTGTTATATATAGAACCCCTCCCCCTTTGGTTGTATTATCCCAAAATCTTCTCCTTTGTAATATTTCTAGAGGAAATATTAATTTGGTAGTGTCCGAGGACGTAAGCTAAATTGGCCGAACCTCGTTAAAACTCTGGTATTTTATTTCTTATTTGTTTGCTTTTATTTAATAGCTTTATGTTGGTTATATTTATTTAGTTATTATTGCTATAAATATCTAAGTGAGTTCTGTCTAGTTGTTGGGTTTTAAGCGGGACCATTGTGACCCCTCCAATTTAACTGGGAATTTTCTTAGTATAATTGTTGGCATAATAATTATCTAAATATTTCTGATAATATTGTTATTAATATTATCGTCGCTTCCGCAACACCTAGATGGTCTGATTGCGGTTGTAAAATCTGCAACTCTTGGACCTCTTCCAGCAAGGACACTCTTTTCGTTAAAGCTGAAGGACCCAAAGGTTAGTTAGATTACTAATGTACTATATCTATCGTTTTAATTTTATTCGGTTCTTTCAAGTTTGCTATTTGGGTTTGTGATGACAGATAAAGCTCGAGAAGATGTGTTATTCATTCATGGCTTAATTTCATCATCAGTATTTTGGACTGAAACTTTATTCCCCAACTTTTCGACTACTGTGAAATCGACTTACAGATTGTTGGCTGTTGATATACTGGGTTTTGGCCGAAGTCCGAAGCCAACTGAGTTGCTTTACACTTTAAGAGAGCATGTGGAAATGATTGAAAAGTCCGTGCTTGAAGCTTACCAAGTTAAATCATTCCACATTGTGGCTCATTCCTTAGGCTGCATTTTAGCCCTTGCTATAGCTGTTAAGCAGCCGGGATCCATCAAGTCTCTCACCCTACTCGCACCAGTAAATTTATTTTTATTTTTTATTCTCCACGATTTTGTTATCGATGGAAAGCAATATTAATTGTCTCTAATCCCATATGAATATGGCAGCCATATTTTCCAGTGCCAAAGGGTGAACCAGCAACTCAATATATCATGAGAAGAATAGCGCCCCGGCGAGTGTGGCCGGTGATGGCTTTCGGTGCATCGATTGCTTGCTGGTACGAGCACATCAGCCGGACTTTTTGCCTGGTGATATGCAAGAACCACCGGTTTTGGGAATTTATCACCAAATTTATCACCCGAAACAGGTAATAATTTCGTCAAACCTAAGCTCCCCAGCACCTCCTTAAGTCGCGTCTACTAAAACGACCTTAACTATAATCCACATGGAACAGCAAACCATGATGTTTGTGTCTTCAATTGACCGAGTTTCAAAATCTTCCCCTTTTTACCTGTCTTTTGTAGGCAAGCATTTACCAAAACAATTCATCAATCTATTTTTTATACGTTTGGCTTGACTATAATAACCAACTTTAGTCCTACATAAATAAAATTTTGGGCTTAAAACAAGCTAGTTAGTTATTATTTTTAAAAATTATTTGATATATATATAAAATATTTATAAATATTAAATAATAAATTAAATAAATCTCAAAGAAATATTCATTAATTTTATAAAATATTTTTTTAATAAACTTCATAAATATAATTCATCCTTAAACAAACTCAAAATGAATAAGCAAAAAGTTATTCCATTAATTAAACAATAAGAGTGATGAAAAAATTTAAACGAGTACTTAACACAAGAGAGGAAGATAACCAAAATCAATTCACCGTTATTAACTTCAATAACTATGCCTTTATATAGGCTTACAGAGAAATTAAAACGTGGAAGTAAAATTCTCCACTAACAGACTAATGAAAATAGAATAATCCCATAAACATTAAACAAACTTATTTGACTAACAAACTTGTTAAAAATGGAAGTCAATAAACTAACCACAACACTTAATCCAAAAAAAATAGAAACGTGGTGTGATTAATTTTCCATCAATCCCTTCCTTAAACTAAACGTAAATTTCCAGTTTAAGCAATTTCATCATGTGATCCCTTCCTCAATATATCCCCTCATTTGTATCCCTTCGAAGTGCTCTTCTGATCATTTGTATCCCCTGCAAAATCACTATTAGTAAATCCAATGAGATTAGACTTTACTCCTTTCTTGTATAAGATCCCATAATCCAATGTCTCTTGTAAGTAGTGAAGAATTCTTTTAGCAGGAAGAAAATGCATCTCTTTTGGGTGTTCCATGAACCTGCTAATAAGACTAACGGAATGCATAATATCAAGTCGTGTGGTTCTCAAGTACATCAAACTTCTCACGAGTTGTTTGTATAAAGTACTGTCAATCTTCTCACCAAAAGGATTTTTCTCTAATTTCAGCCCCAGCTCAGTGGGAGTGGCCACAGAATTGCAATTCTTCATCCCAAATCTATTTAAATTTTCCTCGACATACTTCTTTTGTGAAATAAAAATTCTATAATCTAATTGATATACTCCAATACCAAGAAAATAATGCATTAACCCAAGGTCAGACATATCAAATTCTTTCATCATTGATTGCTTAAATTTATCAAGTATCATTGAATCATTCCCAGTATAAATTAGATCATCCACATACAAGAACACAATAACAATCTTCACATTCTCAACTTTGCAGTAAAGAGTATGCTCATATGGACACTTCTTAAAACCTGCTGAAATGGAATAAGCATCTATTCGACTATACCAGGCTCTCAAAGCTTGTTTCAGCTCGTATAATGCCTTTATTATTCTATATACCTTCTGTTCACTACCATATTTCACATAACTAGGAGGTTGATCGATAAATACATGCTCTTCCAACTCCCCATGTAAGAAAGCTGACTTTACATCAAGTTGTAGAATCAGCCACGAGTTTTGTGCTACTACTACCACCATCGATCTGATTGTATCAAGCCGAGCCATAGGAGCATATACTTCTTTGTAATCAACACCAAATTTCTACTTGTAGACTTTAGCTACCAAACGAGTTTTATACTTGTCAATATCACCATTTTCTTTGAATTTGGTCTTGCAAACCCATTTAACTCCAATTGGCTTTTGTCCTCTTGGAAGATCAGTTAACTCCCAAGTGTTATTTTTTTCAATTACAGCAATCTCGTCATTCATAGCTTCCTGCCATTTCAACTCTTTACAAGCAGCGTCGAAATTCTCAGGATCACAATCTGCAAATAAAGCAAAAAGTGTCTGAGGATCTTTATCATCCTCAGATTGATTCTCACTGACCACATAATCTTTCATCCACACTGGCTTTCTTCTATTTTTTTACCATGTCCTACTCAATTGTAAGTTGTTCCATTGTTGGTTCTGTGATCTCAACACTAAAATCAGTTGGAATTTCCCTCAACTGCTGGTTATCATTATTTTCTTCCCACGACCAGAACACTTGCTCATCAAAAACTACATTATAACTAATAATAACCTTTTTGGTGGTGGGGTTATATAATTTGTAGGCTTTAGACGTATTGCTAATGCCAAGAAAAACACACTTCTCAGCCTTGTCATCAAGCTTTTTCCTCTTCTGATCCGACACATTCTAACACACTAAAATAATGCACATTCGATTGTCGGCCTGACCAAGTTTCTTCCTGTGTCATGTTTCAAACAACATATGTAGGGCTTCTGTTTAAAACATGAACACTCCATCTCATCGCCTCTGGCCAAAAAGCTTTTGGAACATTACTTCTTCATAAGAGACTTCGAACAATATTTAAGATTGTTCGATTCTTCCTTTCACTCACTCTATTTTGTTGAAGAGTATAAGTTTCAGTGAATTGTCTATAGATCCCATTAGAGTCACAAAAGCTTACAAATTCTTGAGAAAAATATTCTCCTCCACAATCACTGCGAAGAGCTTTAATTAACATTCCAACTTTCTTTTCAACCAGCGTTGTAAAGCTCTTAAAAGCTACAAAGGCTTCAGATTTTTCATGTAGAAAGTAAACCAACTCTTTCAACTGAAATCATCTATGAATGTTATAAAATAACGCCTACCTCCATTTGAAGTTGGATTCAATGGTCCACAAATGTCAGAGTGAACCAGTTCAAGCTATTTTGAGGCTCTCCAGGCTTTTTCTTTTGGAAAACTATCTCGAGGCATTTTTCCCACAACACAATCTTCTCATACTCTTGAAGGAATACTGAATGTAGGGAAACCAGCAACCATCTTCTTTTGTTATAGTGTTTGCAGTCCTCCAAAGTTCAAGTGCCCGAACCTGTAATGCCAAACCCACGCCAAACTTGTTTCTTGTGTTGAAAAACAAGAATGGTCATGTTTGATATGTTAGATATGCAATGGAAAAAGCTTATTGGCCGTCATGGTGACTTTAGCAATTAACCCAAGATTGATGTCTTGGATCTTGCACACTTTATCCTTGATAATCACCTCATAGCCCTTTTCTTGGAGTTGACCCATGCTAAGTAAATTTGTCTTTAGATTTGGAACATAGAAAATGTCAGAAATACTTTGGACAGATGAGAACTTTGTTTGGATCTTTACCTTTCATCATCCTTAGACAGAAACGAGAGAGTTGTTACCAAACTTTACTGTTGTTCTAAACATCTCATTGAGCTTAGAGAATGCTGATCAGTCTCCACACATATGATTTCTACAACCTGTATCAATATACCATAAATTTTTTCGAGTCTCCTCATTCGAATCACACACCATTAATAGGGTAACTTTTTTCTCTTCCTCTTCATCAATTGCTACTGTAAAATTTACCTTTTCTTTGCCACGGTCTCTACCATTCCCTCTCCAATAGCCTCGACCTCGACCTCCGTCATTGTTTTTATTCAGATTGGTATAGCATTCACTATGGTAATGACCATACTTGTGACATCGAAAACATTCAATCTAGGATTTGTCTATAGCTTTTGGCTTCCTATCAGGTATGTGATGATCCCAAACATTTCTCCTCTCATCGGCGCTTCTTCCCCTTCATTTGTTGTTACCATGCCTAGAATCTTTGTGAGTCGATAGTGCCTATAGTGCTTGCTCCTTACTCTCCTGTAAAACGAATTTTGACTCATGAATCATTAATGAGTTCTCTAACTCATCAATGGAAAAAATATCGAGTTCTTTTGATTCCTTAATTGATAAAACAATAAAATTATATTTCGGCAATAAGAATTGTAATTTTTTTCAATGACAGCAACATATCCAAGCTGCTCTCTATGAGTACGCATCCTATTGACGATTGTCATTGTTTTGGAGAAATAATCTGAAATAGTCTCTCCTGGCTGCATGCGCAAATTCTCAAATTCCCCTCATAACGTTTTAAGTAGTGCACGCTTTGCCCTTGCATTGCCTTGATACTTTTTTTTCATTGAGTCCCAAATATGTTTTGCCGTATCCTTGCAAAAAATCGTTTCAAGGATTGAACGACCAATTGCTTGGAATAAATAATTTTTGGCCTTCAAATCTTTCAGCTTTTATGTATCAATAACCATCTTCTGTGCATTTGTCAAACTGGTTCCAGCTTCTAGCTCTTGGATTCCATCCTCAATGACAGACCAATATTCTTTTGACCTTAAGAAAATTTTCATCAACATGCTCCAATGACCATAATGACCATCAAAGTGAGGAATAGTAGGTTGAACAAATCTATCGGAGTCACTCAGATGTTGTGACATCGTATCTGGAACACACTACAAAACACTCTAAACCTAGTTCAGATACCACTGATGACAAAATTTGAAGGAGTACTTAACACAAGAGAGGAAGATAACCAAAATCAATTCATTGTTATTAACTTCAACCATTATGCCTTTATATAGGCTTACAGAGAAATTAAATCGTGAAAGTAAGATTCTCCACTAACAGACTAATGAAAATAGAATAATCTCATAAAGATTAAACAAACTTATTTGACTAAGAGACTTGCTAAAAATAAGAGTCAACAAACTAACCATAACACTTAATAAAAAAACGAAACGTGGTATGATTAATTTTCCATCAAAGAGAAATCAATACTATACATATAACAATCTATAATTCAACAAATCCAAAATAAATAATAAGAAAATTTGAAATTGAAATTATATTTTTAAAAATTCTTTTTTTTATCAATCGGTACATTATAATCTGGCTAATATAGGAAAAATCAATCTGTACAAATAATATCAAAATAGAATTGTACTGTAACAATTTATACTACGAACAAATAATATAAAAAAAATAGCTACCTTAACTCAAACAACTCCATCATTCAGATATTGATTTGCTTCAACCAAAACTTGAAAAATGCGATTATCACTCATTATTTTTACTTTACCATATAAAACATTTATTTTCATTTATCTCTAAATTAAAGTGGGTTTATATTTATTGCATTGATATATATAAATCATATAAAATATTCGCTAATGTTATTATTTAAGAAGAATATCCTTCTACAATAAAAAATAGAAGAATACCTATAAGGAAAAAACTATGAAACCAAATGAGAAAACTAAACAAGAGTATCGTTCAGGCAAAGGTGAGAATTAGTGGAATGAAACTTTTGTCAGTCAATTGCTTGATGAAACCAAAGTCAAATGTAGTTGAGAAATGAAGTCTCAATAAATATGTTATTTAATTTATTATTACAGCCTACAATATATTTTCTTTAATCATAACTTAAGATACAATATTCCAGGATCAGGACTTACTTGTTAGAAAGTTTCTGCTGCCACACCCATAATTCTGGTTGGCATACATTTCACAATATCATTTGTGGCACTGCCGGCAAGCTCGACAGCTATTTGGACACCGTCTGCAACCAGCTAAAGTGCGAGGTCGCCATATTCCATGGAGGAGACGATAAAGTAATCCCGGTGGAATGTAGCTACAATGTACAGAGAAGAATCCCTCGTGCTCAAGTTAAGGTTGTCGAAAACAAAGATCACATTACAATTGTTGTTGGTAGACAAATGGCTTTTGCCAAGGAACTTGAGAAGATTTGGAAGAGATCTAAATGTGATTAATCGTAGATCAAGTTTCAACTCTTCTTTTTCTGGGCCTGATTAAAACAAGCACGAAATCATAATAACAACAATGATTTACTGAAACCTTAATCTTTCGGTTTAGATTTTAGAGTGTTTGGTTCTCCGATTTGTGATGGCCCTTCTGTTTTAACACTTGTTTTGCTTCTGTTTCTTTCTATACTCGATCTGCTATGGTGTTGTTGAAAGATTGATACCTCATTTTTTGTATTCTGGAAATATCACTGCCTTTTTTATTTGAAAAGAAAAATCCCCCATTTTTGTTTTTACACTCGGCTTTTATAGCCTTTACATTGTGTTTGCTTGATCTTGTAGGTGGAGCAGATGATGGTGGCAGACGGCATGGGGTGCAGAGGGTGGTTGGCCGACAGTCAGGGCAAGTGGGGAGGCTAATTCGGCTGAGATGACCCTTGGTGATGGGGTAGGTGCTAGGGTTTCAATGGGTATTGGGTTGTAAGGGGTTTGGGCTTCTGTTGGGTAGGTTTAATTGGGCTGAGGGTGTGTTTTGTAATGGGTATTGGATTTAATTTGTAAATGGGTTTAGGGGTATTTAGGTTGTTGGGCTAAGGTTTGGGTAGTAGTTGGTTTAGGTTTTAAATGGGCCAACCGGGTTTGGGTTTAAAAATGGGTTAAGGGGTTTGGGTAGAATTGAGCTTTAGTATGGGTAAAATTGTAAACGGCCCAAAATTAGTGAAGGGAGTCACAAATGCTGCCACCAACAAAAATGCCAAGGCCAACGCATTATTATGCCGCAAAAAGGAAATACACCACTTTCTCCCCCACCAGCGGCTAAAGCTCAGTACTAAGGATCTGTGCTTGGTTGGGTGGAAATATATCACTTTCTCGCGCACCCAACTTTGAGAACTGACTTAATTATTGATAATTGAATTAATTTATTGACATAGGGTTTAATGGATATTAGTATTTTTACCAATCAAAAAAAAAAAGCATGCGTTCATTATTTTTTACTAATGAAAAAAATTGCGTTTTCATGTCATGAATTAATTAGTCAATGAATATTTCTGTAAAACAGTACATACAAGCGTTATTAATGGAGCCAATACGTAAATAATCTAAAATAAAAAACAATTTTATTGTTTACTTACAAATTATATCAAGAATAACACTCTACTTCTACTTATAAGCAGGAGTGATTTCATGCATACAAATAAAAAATATTAAAAGCAAAAACTTTTCTTACGTCGTCTCCGCCTATTCTTCTGCAATTCTTTTAGTTACAGGCCGATTGAAGCAGTTTCCAGGCATTCAGTGTTGCTACTTGTTTGTTTTGATTTACATATAGCAACTTATTTTTTTCACAAATCAATTTTAAAAGGTAAAAAAGACAGGTTTAGTCTTTATTTACAAGCCTTACCATGTGTTGATTTGGAGGATCACGAAAATGGATGGTAAATCAAACAAGAAAGTAGCAAGACAGGCGGTGAACACGGCTAAAGCTCAACTAAGGGACGAAACCAATATCTCTAGATCAACAGTCACTACAAATAATGTATTTTACCATAAGTAGATTTATATTGCCTTCTACCTATTAAATGGAAATGCTTTTTTCTAGAATTATTATAGGTTTTTTTTTGAGAAAGAATCATTGTAGGCATTTATTATAAATAATAATTTTACTATTTGTATGCTTGTTTAATTTTAAATGTGGAAAATGAGTGAGGGTAGGAAACCAAACTAAATTTTGGGAAACAAAGAAAATTTGTTGTTATTTCACTTCTACTTGGGTGAAGTAGTATCATGTAAAACATCACTTGCGAAACATCTTTTGAAACGTAAGACGATGATTATTTTTCGATGACAGTTCTTCCTGAATAATAGTTATTTTGACTTGTTTCAAACGTGAGTTTTTTTAGCAAGAATTGTTCTCAAATAACAACTACACTAGATGACAATTATTCTAACTAAAATCTTGTTGAACATAACAATTCTCGAACAACCGTCGTTCCGAACAACAATTATTATAAACAAAAGTTGTTGATTCAAAAGAAATATTAAGTGAAACGATAATACTAGTTGCTCCACGTGTGGTAACGCAATTTCTTAAAATATAATATTTTTTATCTCATATAAAAGATAAAATGTTAGTCATCAAAACTGAATATCTATAAAGATCAATATAGATTATTATACAGTGATTTTATATTTTCAAACCTTTATATAAATTTATGTAAATGATAGATTTAAGCATAAGACATTAAGCATAAGATTAATTCATTGGTACCTTCTAATTTACTATATAAAAAATGACAATACAAACTATAAAATAATTAATATTTTTAATTATTTGAATTTTTTATTACTTTAAATTAATTTATTTCACATTATTTATCGGATGTTATATTTTAACTATTTACACGTACGCGCCTAAAACATCTTTTCATCCCCACACAACAAAGATGGTCGTTTATAGTGGATTATTGACATGTTGCTGATGTTAGTGGCGACGTGGACTCGATCATTATGGATTAAGAAAAATGATAGATATTTATTTCCTTTTGACATTTCATTATGGTTTAAATCTCTCTTCAAACTCCACATTTGACACTCAGTGGTACTGTTAATCTTAACATTGTCTCGGGAAAATTTTTTTATGCCTTCGTCATATCATCCTTCCACGAATTAATATAAGCCTACACTTGAAGATAGATTTCGATAGAGTCCGGCCTCATAGCCTCACTAGCTAGGAGTTTAGTTTCTGCATCATCTTGCCGAATACCATGTCATATAAAGTGCACATGTAGTAAAATATATAAGAAAGAACTCTTATCAAAATCCGTTAATTCATCATTTTTTCAAGATTAGCGATATTTCATTTAATCACCTCATGTCGACTTTATTTAATACTGTTAGTTAACAATTCGTTATTCTACTTCTATATTTATAGAGTAGAATGTATGATGACTATGACCGATGTTCAATCAACTTCCTTCTATAAATACTTCCTAATAGCACCAAATTAAGAAATACAGAAGATATATAAAAAGGAACTCATCTACATATTATAAAAACACTTGGAGATAACTCCCTCCCAATCTCTTACACACCCAAAACCTCTTTTCTCAGTTGCTCCCCTCTGCCATCTACAATATGAACCATGATCATGTTTATTACCTACTATTTCCCTTCAATAATGATTATTTAGGCATTCCGAAAAGTATAGTATATCATAAAATCATCCTTTTTTCTTTGCCCAGTATAAAGTTGGGGCTAAAACGTTTCTTTTTCCGATATAATTCCAAATTGACAGAGAGATCTTCCTTTTTTACTTTTTTAGATTCTATGGATGCACGTTTTGCACGGTTCCATCTTCCGAAAGTACATGGAATTTTCTCATCTTTTGGAATATTATTTAAAGCTAATTACAATTCTTATTTTAAGTCACATCGACGATTGCACACATGTTTAACGTGGCCAACGTATAACTAGTGACATAATAAATAATTCTTCTTCTCCAATGTGGCGCTATTTCATTACATCTCCGGTGGAAAAATACATTTTAACCTTTGGCTTTCGGTTTTTTCATAATAATAGAGAATATATTCTTATTTTTATTGATTTTTATAGATGCGGATAAGTACTTAAAATGAATATGTATAGTTTTTCTATAAAATAAAATAATAAATTATTTATTAAAAAAATAATATGATTGATTTATATAACATTTTATTTGTTGGAATCAAATAAATGTGCTGATATATTTTTATTTTAATCACTACAATAATTAATATATTTTTATCGGATAAGGGAAATGGTTGTCAAAGCTCCCAATTTGGTGTCAACCAAAATACCAAAGTACTTTTTGTCAATGGCCATTTGTCACTATTTGAGTGACTTAATTGAAGAAGATAAACATAAAAAAAAAATTGTAGTTTCAAGAAAAACATAAAATCAAGGTTTTGTAAAAGACCGAAGCTTCTTCACACTAAAATTCTCGTAAAAAATAAATCAAGTAAATTTAAAAACAAGAAAATAAATGGTTCATATTCATACTAATATCAATTTTGATCGGAAAGAAGGTAAGACGAGAGAGACGAATAGTAGAAGCAAACAGGAAAATGATTTTAATTTTATTTAACCAATGAAAAATACTTGAAGATTTATACTAATACGTAAGTATGAAAAAATTATTTTATGAACCTTTCTTATCATATCATTTATGGTTCTTATTAATTAAAAATAAACACATCATCTACAATTTCTTCTTACCAACTATATATATGATGTGAAAAAAATGTGTTTATTTTAATTGGTAGAGACTATGAATAATGTGGTAAGGAGAGTTAATAAAATAATTTCTCATATGAGCTAAAATTCTAATCTATCCGCATTGAACTAGAATTTTTTTGTGTCTCGCTTTTACTGTTTTATTTACTAAAAAATAATTTTTCGTAAGTATGACATGTAGAAAAATGATATGGAATCATTTAATTGGTTGAGCATATTACTGATATGATGGAAGAGCTTATATAATAATAATATTTTAGAAAAAAAACTTTATTGATATTATCATAATTAACCTTATGAAAAAGATGAATTATTAAAATTGACTTAAATCCTTAATGTATACACTATCTTCTTACTTAACCCCATATCTCAATGCATGGCATAAAACCCAGCAATAAATCTGATAACACAAGACAAAGAAAGTCTTTAAATAGAACCACACCTCGCCCTTAGATCAATTCAATAAATGGTACCGCAAGTAGGGCAAAATCTTTATTAGCGGCTTAAGTTTATTTGTCGTCTTTCAATAATTAAACGTGGATTAATTACTAAGTAATTAATTTTTAAAAAAATTCTATAAAACATAGACACACATCATTTTATATCTCTTACTAATTATTTAATACAATTTATTATTGACACTTTTTTAGTAATTTTTTTAACCTACATCTTAAACACTGAATTTTGGACTTTGAACTCCAAATCTAAGTTCCAAAATTATATGTCAATAATATAAAAAAAACTAAAATAACATTAAATAATTGATAAAAAATACAAAACAATGCAACATCTTTATTTCATACTATCCCTCCCTGTAATTATTTATATAAAGTCGATCCTCCTTACACTAGTTGTTTAATGTGAGTTTCGACTTTGGTTTTATAGGAATATAAATTCGTTTAGACATATCCCACTTGATATTTATTTTTTCATAATGCTCTCTCGCTTGCAAAATCTGTAACCCCGTCATTTTAGCTCAGTTCTTTGCTTATATATAGCTTCCAACCCTTACATCTCTTCACCACTTCTTTCTTTCTTAACAATCTTAATTAATCCTTCAGTTTTGTTATTGCCATTTACATCGTTAATCAATCCTTCTTAATACTTAATTATAGCAGAAACCCGTAGCTGTGAATTTGGAATTTCCGGAATGAAGAGAGCCGCAGCGGCTGATAGCTTTGAAGGGGATGATGAGATATTCGTGGCCAAGAAATCTATGTTGCCAACAGCATGGGAAAATGATCCTGCTGCCTCCTTAGCCAGCCTGCGCCATGTATTCGGTGAGCATGGTGGCGTTAACATGTCCATTGAAGCTTCCGCCACCTTCACCGTCATGGAACCTGAGACAATGCGCCGCATGTTCACTGGTGAACTGGGCCCCGATCGTGATTTCTTCATTTATAGTCGTCACTTCAACCCCACCGTCTTAAATCTCAGTCGTCAGATGGCAGCCCTAGAAGGAACCGAAGCTGCCTATTGCACTGCTAGTGGTAACGTCTAATTATAATTTATATATGCATATAAAGTATTATCACAACCGTCAAGTTCGAGGTTAATAATATGATTTCGTGATAACAGGTATGGCTGCTATATCATCAGTAATGTTGCAACTCTGCAGCAGCGGCGGACATGTGGTGGCGTCGGGGACCGTCTACGGAGGAACCCATGCACTTTTAACCCATTTCTTGCCCAGAATCTGTAACATCACGACCACGTTTGTGGACATAACCGATCACGAAGCCGTGAAAAACGCCATCGTTGAAAGAAGGACCAAGGTGTTGTTCTTCGAGTCAATTTCCAACCCAGCACTCACCGTAGCCGACATTCCGGAGCTAAGCAAGCTAGCACATGACAAATGAACCATGGTGGTTGTAGACAACACTTTCTCTCCCATGGTTCTTTCCCCTGCTCGGCTTGGTGCTGATGTGGTCGTTCACAGTATGTCCAAGTTCATAAGCGGTGGGGCCGATGTTATTGCAGGTTCGAGTTATCGTATTTTTCTCATGTACCATTACATGTCTTACATTGGAAAATCATATAAAATGGAAAATGAATATAGTCTATTCTGGTATGACAATAATGCTCTACAAAAATAACCAAACTTTTTAGGTTTGGTGAGGGGAAACTTATCTACCCAATGAATGATGCCATTAGTGATCACCTGGAAAGCATGTCGCATGACGCGTGTTGCATTTTTGTATTATATTTCTGATAAATTCTGTATACCAACTTAAAGTTTTAATGCTCTAAATTTGACAATTTTAGTGGAAAAGTAAAAAGTATCGTTTGGACAACTAGTCAATATTCGTATTAGTTTATTAATATTGGATTAGATTTGTTAATGCAATAAAATGGGAAATTTCAGGTGCTGTTTGTGGTCCTGAAAGCCTGTTGAACTCCATGATGGACCTTCACCAAGGTTCTTTGATGCTTCTAGGGCCGACCATGAACGCCAAGGTTGCCTTTGAACTCTCTGAAAGGATACCTCATTTGGGCCTGAGAATGAAGGAGCACTGCCTCAGAGCCATGGAATATGCTACTAGAATGAAGAAAATGGGTCTAAGGGTCGTGTACCCAGGCCTTGAGGATCACCCTCAACACCACCTATTAAAGTCCATGGCCAACAAGGGCTATGGGTTCGGCGGTCTTCTTTGTGTCGACATGGAATCGGAAGAGAAAGCTAACAGGCTGATGCACCACTTGCAGAACAGCTCTCAATTTGGATTAATAGCAGTTAGCTTGGGTTATTACGAGACTCTCATGTCTTGCTCCGGTAGCACTACCAGCAGTGAATTGAACTCAGAAGAGAAGGCCCTCGCCGGTATCTCGCCGGGGCTGGTGAGGATGTCGATTGGATATACTGGGACATTGGAGCAGAAGTGGAGCCAATTCGAAAGGGCAATCTCAAGGACGATGGATTCCATATTGTGAAACAAAAATTAAGTTTCTTACGTCTTCAATAATAATTTTGATTATAATTTTCTATATTATATTTAGTAACTTAAATTGTAACAATGATATGATTTTAAATTCAAAAAAATATTAATTATTATAAATAATTGTCAATAATATTGAGGGAAAAAAACTCTATATAAAAAATAAAATTTAAAATCAAATCCTTGCTTGTATTATGTTAATCCAAAAAGATGTTTGAAAACATAATTACTAATAAAAATAAAAATTTCATACAATTTTACCTAATTACTCTAGCATTATTTCTCTAAAATTAAACATATATTTTTTGTCATCACGAATTAGTGTTTAGCAAGTATAATAATTAATAATAAATATAATGTCATTTATTTAAAATTAGTATAATTAATTTACAATAAATAATATATATTTTGGTTAATATTTAGTAGGTGATGGAAATAATATTTGATTAAATTATGTAAAGGTGATCAGTAAAAAGCACGTAATTATGATTATATGTCCTAAAAGTAAAACACTAATATTATTGTATAAAAAAGTTTCTTAAACTTAAAACTTTTTAGGGTGTGCTTGGAACCATATGAATTTATTGTAGTTGTGGTAATTCTTATCCGCATAATTACCCCTAATTTTCACTCTTCCTTCAAAATGGTAAAATGTAATTATGGTGACTAAATTACAATCAATTTTAATAAACTGATTACTTTAAATATAACACATTCAAAATCTAATTTTCATATAATTTTCCCACTGCACCCAAAAGTGATGGTAGAAACCAACTATTCAATTTGAAACGAATTTACTGAGAGATATAAATGTTGGCGTAAAGCAGCGAAACATATTAGATTCATGCATTTAATTACTTTCGACAATTCTACAATGATCAGGCACATGAACCGAGTCACAGTTAAGATATGTACGTGTAGTCTTTTCACGGTCCAATATCTCAATATAGCCAACTAGAATCTTTTATTCAATGTTAAATTTATCTGTAAGGGAATACCATATGACCAAAGCAAGTTTTCTTCTCATTAATTCACTTCCCTTTCCTCTTTCCTTATAACATGCAAATCACTCAGAGCAATTCATGTCGGTTCCTCAAGTTAAACGCAAAATAATGGACCCTAAAATCCTCATATTCATGCTCTTGGTATGTTGTTCATCAGTCTTCAATGTAGGCGCTCAATCTTACCAAGGGAAATGGAAACTGCTGAAAAGAAGCATCGGAGTTTCGGCAATGCATATGGCATTGTTACCCAATGAGAAGATTGTCACTTTCGACCGATCCGAGTTCGGTCCTTCCAACATTACTCTTCCGCACGGGAAGTGCATCAAAGAAGACTCGAAATCATCCGATTGTTATGCGCATTCCGTTGAGTTCAATCCGGCAACTCGAGCTGTTAGGCCACTGACTATATTGTCTGAAACGTGGTGTTCTTCGGGCGCATTTTCGATCGATGGTACGTTAGTGCAAAGTGGTGGTTATCGACTTGGTGAAAAAGTTGTTCGGTATTTCAAGCCATGCATGGATTGTGATTGGGAAGAAGATCAAAATGGTCTTCTTTCACCGAGGTGGTATGCTTCTAATCAAGTTTTACCCGATGGAAAGATCATTATGGTGGGTGGACGATATCAGTTCACGTATGAATTTATTCCAAAACTCTCCGGTTCCGATCGAATACTTTACAAACTTCCTTTCCTAAAGGAGACAAGAAATTCAGCGTTGGTCCCCAACAATCTCTACCCTTTTCTACATCTGTCGACCGACGGAAATCTTTTCGTTTTCGCCAATGATCGAGGGATTCTACTCGATTATATTAACAATAAGGTGGTTAGAAGCTATCCTGTAATGCCTGGTGGGGTTTCCCGCAATTATCCTAGCACCGGATCCTCTGTTCTTCTTCCTTTGAAACTCTTTAGTACCACCGATAGCGACAATAACACTAGTACCCCAGATGCTGAGGTCTTAATCTGCGGTGGGACAGCCCCGGATTCGAATGAGAAGGCTAATGTTGGAGTCTTTGTTCCGGCATCAAAATCTTGTGGTCGCTTGATAATTACAGCGGCATCTCCGGAATGGGAAATGGAGGAAATGCCGATCAACAGAGTGATGGGCGACATGATCATGTTACCGACCGGCGACATTCTCATCATAAATGGTGCGGCCAAAGGCACTGCTGGTTGGGGTGTTGCACGAGACCCTGTTCTGAACCCAGTTTTATACCGCCCCGACCCTCGAAACAGTGACGAAAGCACCAGGTTCGAGGTTTTAGCCCCATCTTTGATTCCTAGACTTTACCATTCAACTGCTCATTTGCTGTCCGACGGTAGAGTCTTAGTCGGCGGCAGCAATCCTAACATTAATTACAACTTCTCTGCACTTTATCCAACTGAACTCAGCCTTGAAGCATTTTATCCCCCATATTTCACCAAAACAAAGCCTCGGCCATCGATCGTTGCGGTAAACCCAGGGTTAAAAATTGGTTTTAAGCAGAAAATCTCTCTAGAATTCACATTAGAAGGGAGTGTTATTCTATCAGATTTGTTCGTAACAATGGTGGCTTCTTCTTTTACTACACATTCAATTGCAATGAACCAAAGGTTGCTAGTTTTGGCATTCAATAATAAAGTGAAGAAGACTTCTTCGGGGAACTATTTGGTGGAAGGGAATGCCCCAGAAACGGCGGCATTGGCACCGCCTGGATATTACCAGTTGTTCTTGGTACACGAAGCTATTCCAAGCAAAGGGAAATGGATCCAAATCAAGCAGTTTTAATTACGAGCAACCTTGTTTCTTTATTTCATAATTTAAATGTAATATAGGTTTTGCTTCTTGAAATGGGTTTTAATTGCTAATTCAAATTTCTATGTAGTGTGCATGAGTGAATGTTGCGCGGAAGCGTGTGAAAGAGTAAAATTATTGTACTGAAAAATCACACTAAGTTCAATTCCCAGGAAAGAGAGGTGGATCACGAGGATCGCTTACATACCAGATCTTTCCTAGCCAGAATATCCCTCTATCGTAATTTAATAGCACAATAAATCACTACAATGACACTTGCAAAATATGCAGAACAAAAATAAAGAACACTAGAATTTTAACGAGGTTCAGCAAATTTTGCCTACGTCCTCAGGCACTACCAAATATATTTCACTCCAAAAATACAAGTGAAAGTTTACAAATAGGGAGAGAGAACAATTGCCTTAAGTAGAGAATGGCAAGTGTGGGATGAAGAAAGTAAGAAATGGTTAGGCCTATTTATAGTTGAGGTTCAAGGATCAACTTGCAATGTCTCTATACAATTAGGGACCAAAATTGCAATTATCCCATGCCAACTTTTAACCCAACTTGCCAACCAATTTTACTTTCTACTTTTGGTGCCCACCCTTTTTGACTTTTCAAACAATGGGTGGGTTCCAATAATCTCCACCTTGAAGATTTGATTAGGATAATCTTATCTTCACACAATTATTTCTGCCTTTGACAACAATACTTGATAGTGCCTTCTTCAACTGTTAAACTTGCAGGATATTAATCAAGTTCAAACAATGTTCGAACTTGGTTGCTGTTACCACCTTGGTCATCATATCTGCGGGATTATTTGCAGTCTTGATCTTCTGAAGACAAATTTTCCCCTCTTCAATAATTTCCCGCACAAAATGGAATCGTACGTCGATATGTTTTGTACGTGCATGATAGACTTGATTCTTTGCTAAATGAATAGCACTTTGACTATCACAATACACGTTAATATGCTCCTGAACCAACCCCAAGGTTTTAGCCATACCTTGTAACCAAATAGCCTCCTTTACAGCCTCTGTTACAGCCATGTACTCGGCTTCTGTGGTTGACAATGCAACTGTAGACTGTAGTGTAGACTTCCAACTTATTGGTCCTCCAGCAAGTGTAAACACATAACCGGTGGTTGATCTTCGCTTGTCCAAATCACCGGCATAGTCAGAATCAACGTACCCAATAACACCTTTACCAAGTGTATTATCCTGCTTGAACAGTAATCCAACATCCACGGTCTTCTGAATATACCGTAGAATCCATTTCACAGCTTGCCAATGTCCTTTTCCAGGATTATGCATATACCTGCTCACTATACTAACTGCCTGTGAAATGTCGGGTCTTGTACACACCATTGCATACATCAAGCTACCCACTGCATTAGAATACGGAACTTGCAACATGTATTCTCGTTCTGTATTCGTCGAAGGAGATAGTTGTGCAGAAAGCTTGAAATGAGAAGCCAACGGGGTACTTACAGGTTTGGTCTGCTCGTTCATGCCAAACTGCTGTAGTACTTTCTTCAAATACTGCTTCTAAGACAAGCTAACTCTGCCATGAGCTCTATCTCTACATATTTCCATGCCAAGAATCTTCTTAGCTTCACCTAGATCTTTCATCTCAAACTCGAGATTGAGTTGAGTCTTCAATCTCTCAATCTCAACTTTGCTCTTAGATGCTATTAGCATATCATCAACATATAAGAGCAAGTATATGAAAGTTCCTTCTTGTAGCTTCTGAAAATATACGCAATGATCAAATTTACTTCTTGTGTACCTTTGCCCTTTCATGAACTGATCAAATCGCTTGTACCACTGCCTCGGAGATTGTTTCAATCCATAAAGCGACTTTGTCAGTTTGCAAACCCAATTTTCTTTATCAGCAACATTGAATCCATCAGGCTGAGTCATATAGATTTCCTCTTCCAAATCACCGTGTAAAAATGCTGTCTTCACATCAAGCTGAACTAGTTCAAGATCGTATTGCGCAACCAAGGCTAGCAAAATTCGAATAGACGAATGCTTCACAACTGGAGAAAACACTTCATTGTAGTCTATTCCTTCTTTCTGAGCGTAACCCTTTGCTACCAATCTAGCCTTGTATCGAATTTCATTTTTACCAGGAAATCCTTCCTTCTTTGCATATACCCATTTGCATCCAATTGCCTTCTTTCCCTTGGGCAGTCTCACCAACTCCCAAGTCCTATTTTTATGAAGAGACTGCATTTCTTCATTCATAGCTTGCTTCCACTTTACACCATCAGAGTTACTTATTGCTTCTGTGTAAGTGGAAGGAACATCATCATCTGCAATTGGAAGTGCATAGGCCACCATATCGTCAAAGCGAGCAGGCTTACGAATCTCTCTTCTTGGCCTCCTATATGCAATTGAATCTTGTTGCTGTAGAAGTTCTTGGGTCGAAACTTCTTCATCATTTGTTCTTTCAATATTAGCTGGATCATCATTAACCTTTTCAAACTCCACCTGCTGCAAAGTACTACTGGTTTTGTCATCCTTTTGTGAATCCTCGTTCTTCATCATGGTTGATTCATCAAAAGTTACATCTCTACTGAAAACAATCTTCCTTGTATTAGGACACCAGAGACGGTATCCTTTTACACCACCAGTTATACCCATGAATAATGCTTTCTTTGCTCTTGGGTCTAACTTAGATTCTTTTACATGATAATATGCAGTGGAACCAAAAACATGTAAAGAATCATAATCAGTAGCAGGTTTACCAGTCCACATCTCCATAGGAGTTTTTCCATTTATTGCAGCTGATGGCAATCGGTTAATTAGATGGCACGCATATGTAACTGCCTCAGCCCAAAATTCCTTGCCCAATCCAGCATTGGACAACATACATCGAACTTTCTCCAGTATAGTCCGATTCATGCGTTCTGCCACCCCATTCTGCTGTGGTGTATCTCGAACAGTGAAGTGTCGCACAATGCCCTCATCTTGACATACTTGTAGAAATGGATCATTTTTGTACTCAGTACCATTATCTGATCGAAGTCGTTTGACCTTTCGACCTGTCTGAGTCTCCACCATCTTCTTCCACTTCAGAAATGCATCCAAAACTTCATTTTTTCTTTTCATTAGATACACCCATACTTTTCTTGAATAATCATCAAGAAAAGTGACAAAATAGTGCATACCTCCCAAAGAAGCCACTTTGGTAGGTCCCCACACATCACTGTGAACATAGTCCAGAATTCCTTTCGTATTGTGAATTTCTGAACCAAATTTTACCCTCGTCTGCTTGCCCAGAACACAATGTTCACAGAATTCCAATTTGCAAGAATTTGCACCTTTCAACAAGCCTTGCTTCGCCAAAGTCTGCAAAGCTTTTTCACCAGCATGTCCCAATCGCCTATGCCATAACCTGGTAGCCTCTGAATCTGCATCTTTCGCAGAAGCTGTTGATGTTGATCCAATAACTGTACTTCCATTTAAATAGTACAAGTTATTTCTTCTAGTGCCTTTCATCACCGTCAATACCCCAGCTACTACCTTTAGTAATCCATCTCTCAAAGTGATTGTGAGCCCTTTAGATTCTAGGGCCCCTAATGAGATGAGATTTTTCTTCAAGCTGGGTACATAGCGAACATCTGTCAGAACTTGGATTGAGCCGTCATGGTTCTTCAATTTGATTGTACCTACACCCATTGTCTTACAGGCACTATCATTGCCCATAAAAACAACTCCACCTTCTAGTTCTTCAAGACTAGAAAACCAGTCCTTATTAGGACACATATGGTAAGTACATCCCGAATCCAATATCCACTCATCCGTTTGACATGCCATTGCCATGCCAACCAAGCTAAAGTCTGACTCCTCATCATGCTCCGCTACACATGCATTAGAAATAGACTTGCCCTTTTGTAACTTAGGACAATTCTTTTTCCAATGCCCTTTCTCACGACAAAAGGCACATTCATCTTTGGCGGGTCTCCCTTTGGACTTACCCCTTCTACCAGGTTTGCTGCTGTGTGAACGACCTCTTACTGTTAAGACTTCTGCAGTTGTATCTCTGTGATCTCTTTTATCTTTCTTTCGAGTCTCAGATCTATACAACGCACTACAGACTGCATCAAATGTGATTGAATCTTTCCCATGAAGCAATGTGGTGGTAAGATGATCATATTCATCAGGAAGGGAATTCAACAACAATAATGCCTTGTCTTCATCTTCAAATTTCTCATCCAAATTTAGCAAGTCTGCTAAAATTTTATTGAATGAGTTCACATGGTCATTCATCGACATACCGGGTGCATAAGTGAACCGAAAAAGTTTCTTTTTCATATAAAGCCTATTTTCAAGACTTTTCGTTAGAAACTTTTCTTCCAATGTATCCCACAGCTTCTTCGCTGATGTCTCCCTCATGACGGAGTACTTCTGCTCTTTGGCCAAACATAGGCGGATTGTACCACAGGCCTGTCTATTGATCTTGGCCCACTCCTTGTCATCCATCTTGTCAGGTTTTTCTTCAAGGGCTATATCCAGCTCTTGCTGACATAAGACATCCAGGATCTCACACTGCCACATACCAAAATTATTGGTACCGTCAAATTTCTCTACTTCAAATTTTGCATTTGTCACAGTAGTCCTTGCTGATGACGATGCTGCTGCCATTTTTCTCCTCAATCCCAACTACTGTATACGTGAACAGTACCGTATACGTGAATAGTACCGTATACGTGAACAGTACCGTATACGTGAATAGTGTCGTATACGTGAATAGTACCGTATACGTGAATAGTGCCGTATACGTGAATAGTACCGTAAACGGTCGTATTCCCCAAGTACGAACCTGGCTCTGGTACCAATTGTTGCGCGGAAGCGTGTGAAAGAGTAAAATTATTGTACTGAAAAATCACACTAAGTTCAATTCCCAGGAAAGAGAGGTGGATCACGAGGATCGCTTACATACCAGATCTTTCCTAGCCAGAATATCCCTCTATCGTAATTTAATAGCACAATAAATCACTACAATGACACTTGCAAAATATGCAGAACAAAAATAAAGAACACTAGAATTTTAACGAGGTTCAGCAAATTTTGCCTACGTCCTCAGGCACTACCAAATATATTTCACTCCAAAAATACAAGTGAAAGTTTACAAATAGGGAGAGAGAACAATTGCCTTAAGTAGAGAATGGCAAGTGTGGGATGAAGAAAGTAAGAAATGGTTAGGCCTATTTATAGTTGAGGTTCAAGGATCAACTTGCAATGTCTCTATACAATTAGGGACCAAAATTGCAATTATCCCATGCCAACTTTTAACCCAACTTGCCAACCAATTTTACTTTCTACTTTTGGTGCCCACCCTTTTTGACTTTTCAAACAATGGGTGGGTTCCAATAGTGAAAGCTTCTTTTAAACCTGGAAATTTGATCGTTCAATTGTTCAAGTCTTCAAGACCTAAATGAATAAGGAAAGCATGAGATGTGGAAGCATTAAATGGGACTGGCTAGTGGTCAGTGAAGTAATTACTACCATCTTCACTGCCGCTTGATTGGCATTGAATTAAATCAGCCGTTATATGAGGTCTCTCGTTGTTCTATGAGCCTGCCTGCCATATTTCTATACCATACCGCCCAAACCCCACAGAATTTTCTAATACTAGCTTTAGAATTGGTATTAAAATGCAAACTAAAGGCTTTTCAAGGTACAAGTGTTTGATTAGATGCCTATTAACTGCAAATCTCAAAATTACGAATCAGCTTTTACTCTAGAAATATTTCTAGGATTTACTATAATAAACTGAGTCCAAACTCTTACTCTAGTTCAAACACCATAAAAGCTACAAGTGGTTTTGAAACTGATAACATTTTACACATGTTGAGGTTATTTTATGTTGCAAGTTACAACAGGTTGACACTATGAGATTGATGCCTCTCTCCTTTGCATGAAGTGATAAATGCAATTACTATTTCTACGTAGTTAAAGTCAAAGATCTTCTATAAATAATAAAATTAAAATCCCTACCTAACATATAATAACCATATGATACTTAGAAGACCTGTTTGAGTTCTCAAATTTTCATTCCTTAATTTTCAACCTATAAAAAACCTAAGCATGAATATCGACCGAAGCAGGAAAAAGAGGAAATGAGGTTTGTTGTTCTCAATGTTCAAATTTTTTTAGAGTTGTTAAGTTCACCGTTAAAAAAAAAACTTTGATTCAAATATAGGTTTTTAGTTTTAAAAATTAAAAAAATTAAAATTTATTTTAACAAAAATATATCAATAACTTTAATTGAAGTAGAATTTCTTAATCAAAATAGTTTATTGTTTTGGACAAAAGAATGTCATTGAAGATATTGAATACAATCCATCAGGATGAATTTGAATCTTAAATATATTATATGGTAGTTTTATAAAGATGTAATTTCATGTAAATTGAAATAAATTTCAGGTTATGTTAACAAGTGCATTTGTAATTCTTTTAATATGATTAAAGCAATTGATTGAATATTAGTTCGATTCGTATGAGCATTGATAAACCATAAAAGTAACATATTTTAATCCCATTCTTGATGCGTTTTTGGATGATTTATTATTGAATTTAGTGAATTTGATGCTCCTAATCCTTTAATTTCATGTTTTATACTTAAGAGAGCATAAGAGAACAAAAGGAGCAGAAAACGGGCCAAATTAAGACAAAATGGCTATTTTAAGGATATACATGGCCAAGCCTTTTCCCACATGGACTGAGCACATGACCATGTGAGCTACACGGGCTGAGCACATGCCCGTGTGAGCCACACAAACTGGCCACACGCCCATGTACCAGCCCGTGTCGATTTCGAACCCTGTTTTCCTAATACGCAAAGACAAAGCTGAACGAAGAAAAGACTCGAAGAACATCAACGGATTTAACTAAAAAGCAGGATCTCTTTCAAGACTGAAGATCTCTATTCAATTTCTCTCGAAGATTTTAGGTTTCTTTATGTTTTGTTGTTTTCTTAATTTTGAGATGTTTTCCTTCTAAATTATGAACTAAATTCCCTAGATACCTAGGGAGGATAAAACCTAAGACGGATCTTATTATTTGATTTTTCTGAATTACATGATAAATATTTGTTCTTAATCTCAATTATATGTTCTTATTTCGTGTTTTAATATTTTCAGGATATTAATTCATGATTGATGTGCTTATTCAGTGGAACAAAAGTTCCTGTTTAAGAGTAGATCTGGCATAATTGAGTGTAGTTGCATGCAATCTTAGAAATAGAACGACATAAATCTACCAGATTAGAGTCAAATCTAATAGGGAAATCCATAGATCGAGTTAATGCGACAATAGGGGTTTTAATTAGAAAGAGATTTCAATTAATCAACCTAGAGTCAGTTGTTTTTATTCCCGAAAGAGATATTAACATAAATTAGGGATTTTTACTGATCAAGACAAGTGAATAAATCGTTTAATTCAGATTTAGAATAATAAGTGAAGTCTAGGTGGATTTTTTCTGGGTATTGTCTCTCTCATCGGTTTTCTTCAAATATTTTCCTATTTTGTTCTCTGTTTCATCTTAGTAATTAGGTTAGTTAAGATTAGGTTAAAATAAATCCCTTCAATTTATTCGGCTAGATAATAAAATGATAGTAACTTCTAGTACTTTTAGTCATCATGAATACGATATTCCCAGCTCACTACAGCTATACTACCATTCGATAGGTGCGCTTGCATTTGTCATATTTTAGTTAGTTAAGTGAATCATCATCAAGCATTATTATCAATATAGAAAGACGCGTGTTTGAGTATGCTGAAGCACCATTCTTTATGCATTTAAGATCCAATTTATTACATTTTAATACATTAATAACAACAACAACGAAAAAAAAAAGAAAAAAGTGGGATTTGAGAGCTATTTTATTAGCATACTAAACCCTACTTAAGTATTTAACAACGATATTGAAATCTCGTTGAATTAAAATAGAAAAACTTACCATTCTTCTATCATCTAGACTAGAAAATGGAGTCGATTAAAATTTTAATATTACTCTTCTTCTTCTTTTTTAATTCACCATTCCTTTTCATTTTCTAGCCTATTTTTAATCTATCAGCACGTATTTAATAAATATTACTAAAAATAATATAATAAAAAAGAGAAAAAAAAATTACCTTTCCGGCCACCGTGTACGGTGGCCGGCGCCGGCGACGGACGGCGGCAGACGATCAGCCGGTGACCGGCCCCCTGGCCGGATTCCCTTCCCCTCTTTTTTTCTTTCTCCCTTCCAAATGAATTTTTTTAAAATTGTTTAACTTTTATAGGGGACCAAAATGGTGCGTTTTAGTCCCCTCTATTTAACCTGAAACGACGTCAATTTGGCCCCGGGTCGGGTCGACCTGACCCGCTCCGAGCAGGATCTGCTTGTTTTTTAAGGGAGAGGTTATTTGCGCATTTAACCCCTCCGCTTTTTAAACGTTTTGCAATTAAGTCTTTCATGCTTTTAATTTGGCCCTGAAATTCGACTCGCCTTACAATTTAGTCCCGTTCAATACGGTGCGTTTTAGAGGCTTGGACAAATTGCCCTTTTGCTCCCCCTAAGTCACGCGCGCATTACAATTCGGCCCCGTGTCCTATTTTATTTCTAATTTTGCCCAGAATTCGATCATTTATTCAATTTAGTCCTTGTTAGTTTACTGCTTTATTTTCAAATTTCTTGCTTTCATTTTCTGTTATTTTCTGTTATTAATTATAATCTTTATATATTTATTATGTTTATTGTATTTACTATATATAGTAGCGTATATTTTATTATATATGTATATGTATTTAATATATTTATATATATATTTATATAGCATCATTATTAGTGGTTTTTTTTAATGTGTATAAATTATGTAAATATTTTAATACTATATTATATATTCTTTTTTCATATATTATATACATGTGTTTTAATATTATATTTATATATTATTATGTATATTTTTAGCATGTATATATTGTGAAGTATTATCAATAATTTTAGTTTATTATTATTTATCTTTAATATGTATATTGCACATATATTTTAATACTATATTATATATATTTTTCATATTATGTAAATATTCCAATATTATATACTAAGTATTTCTAATATCCTTATTATTTATACCCATACGTACATCTCTATGTAGCGTATTAGTAAATTCATTCTATATTGTTATTATTTCTAATGCATACGTAGATAGCATATATGTTTTATATATTATGTATATATATCTTTAACATTATCAGTTATATTTTTATATACTATTCTATGTACATATTTCCATATCATCTTATGTAAATGTGTTCTTAAATACTATTATATGTATATATATATTTTTAATACCATATTGTGCATAAATTATTATTACATTTGTTTATTCCTACTATATTTATTATTAATATTAGTACATATATTCTATCGTTCTTGTATACATACTTTATATATAGTATTATTTTCATATATCCTTATAGTTATTACTATACTTATTATTTTATTCTAATGTTATTATGTATTCATTTTAAAATATATATATACGTATATTTATATAGTATTATCAATGTATATAATTTTCTTTATGTTATTAGTATTTATAATGTACTTTGTATATATTCATTATATATATTATATAGGTACACATTGTGTATGTATTTCAGTATTACTATGTATACACTTTCCACTCTTATCATTACGTAAACTTTAATATATATATAGCACTATTAATATTTTAATATATATATGTTTGTTCTTATTTCGCGTTTAACAATATTGTTATCATGTTTAGTATTACTTACGTTGCTATTGTTTTAATATTATTATCGTAGTTATTATTTGTTTTGATGTATTTCTAACTCTTATTTCTCGTTTCCCGCTCACTTTATATCCTTTCACTATTCATCATTTCAAAAATGTTTATTCATGTTTTTATTTATTTCAATAATCAAGGCAACATACCGATTTAACATTAAGTCATTGAATTTCATCGCTATGTTGGGTGAACGTCAATCGACTCGTGTTAAAACGGTATGCCCTTCTAAAAAAACCAAAAAAAAACTAAAATTTCTCGTCTTTTCAATCGGATCACGATTAAATCTTACATTGAACTCGTATTTTTGAAAATCAAGACAACACGTGTTTTACAATATACCAATTTTGGGCGTCGCAAAGGTGCTAATACCTTCCTCGCGCGTAACCGACTCCCGAACCCTACTTTTTCTCTGGATTTTGACGTAGACCTAAATTTGGCCTTCTTTTTGTTAGAAGAAAATGAATTTTCTCATCAAAAGATGATTTATTAGGTGTCCGATCACACCTAGAAAAAAGATCGGTAGTGACTCCCCTTTTTTTATAAAACCAAAATTCCATTTTCAAATTTTCAATAAATCGCCACAATTAGCGACCAAGCTAAAATTTTCACGTCGCTACAGCTAGCGACTCCACTGGGGACTGCATTTTTAAGAGTCGCGTCGAATTAAACGCGTGTTGTCAAAATTTTCAAAATTCCTTGTTCAAATTAATATTTAGTCGTGATCCTAAAATTGTGTTTTTGAAAAATCATGCATTTGCATCGTGTTGTATATATTCTTCTAACTTGTTTTGTCTGGTTGTTTTAAAGCTTTAAATTTTTATAGTTTTAGTTTTGGTTTAGTTTTTAAATAAAACGTAAAGGTTTGTGAGTTTCTCCCCACACACCATGTACTTGCATTTCGCATAACATGAGCTCTCTACCCGAGCTCCGTCCGTTTAAGTGAAAGTAAACACTATGCCTTCGTGAGTTAACTCGTCCCTCCGCACAGGCTAGTGAATACTTTCGGGTTACATATGACTTATGCTTTCGTGAGTTAACTTGTCCCTCTGTATAGGCATAAGTAAATGTAATCCCTCGAATTGAACTCGTGAGCCTGTGATAGGCTACGACCGAGGCTTCGTACTAATCTTAGTAGATGACAGTACGGGCAATTCGAGTACCTGTATAGAACTGAAACTGCATATAGTGAACCGTACGAGCCACCTAATTAGAGCCATGCCTAACCTCCGTCCGTTAATAGTCACCAAAATAAGTACATGGGAGAAACACCTCTTACCTTTTATTTCTTTGACATTTACACTTTCTATTTTGATGTTCTGTAATTCATATTTGTTGTACTAACCAAGATATTTGTCTGTGTTCTTATTTTGCATTATGCATTATAGGCATCATATTAGGAAGGTGTTGACTGGAGATTAGTTGCCAAAAAACGGGTTTCTAATGGAAGAGTCAATTATACAAACAACCGAGAAGAATGCCGTGGTTCGGGACTGGTCTCTAAAAACTCAGAAAGAAAAAGGGGATAGTCTAATGGAGGGATGTATTGCCAATCTGCCCGAGCACGTAACTGTGAATGTTCGCCAGAATAGCCTTAAAGATTTGGTTCAGGTTTGGAATCAGTAGGACTCAGACACTAGGGGTATCTTCACTGAAAGATATGGGGACATAGCCAACTTGATCGCTGTCAATGCAGATGAACGATTGATCCAAGCCATGGTCAAATTTTGATATCCGGCTTACCAATGTTTTATCTTCAATCGAGAAGATATGACTCCGACTATAGAGGAGTACGTTGCTTTGCTTCGTGTTGAAAATACGTAATTCTATAAAGTATATGTGAAGGAGCCTAAGCCGATGACCTTCAAGAAAAAATTAGTGAGATTGACAGACATGACTGACGCATGGGCGGAAAAACAGATAAAGAAGAAGAATGAAAACATTTGCATTCCATGGTCTTCCCTACGAGATTTGGTTTTGAATCATCTCGACATGTTGAAAAGGATAAATCTATTCACTTTTGCCATTTACTGTTTGATCATCTTTCTGAAAGTTCTTGGATACATAGAAGTTGCGGTAGTGGATTTCTTCGAAAGATTAAAACATGGAATCAACCCTGTCCCGACTATCTTAGCCGAGACCTTCAGATCCTTGAGTAGTTGTCGGAGGAAAGGGGAAGGACAATTTATTGGATGCGCACAGTTGCTCAATGTTTAGATCTTGAGTCACTTCTAGAAAGTAGAGCGCACTTCATTCCATATGTTTTCAAGAACATTTGCCCCGTTGGAAGCTTATCTCAAGAAAGAATGGCCAAAGGAAGTCACTAAACAGCATTGTGTCTCAGTTTTTCAAAACCTTCGAGCCGAGGATATAACGTGGAGAGCACCGTGGATCCGCCCTTCAGTTATGTTATACAAGGTTGGAAATCAAGATTGGGTACCACTACTCAGGCTATGGGGAGGAATTGGATACGCTCCGTTAATGGTCCAGAGGTAATTTTCTTCACGACAATTCATACCCGCCACTGGAAGATTAGCACAGTCTGAGTTTACTTTTGCGGGTGAAGGCTATATGAAGAGGGTCCGAGGCGCTGTAAAATCTTGGAAGGAAATTCATCTGATGGAGTTGGCCCTGTATGCTGATACTCTCACTCAAGATTAGGACGTATGAAGAATGCAACAGGTGAATAGCCAGCGAGTTTCGTCAATGAATTACGCCTTTCAGAATCCCTTCTTAAAGGAAATGCTGTCCGAGTTAGAAGTGGCAAGACAAGGGTTTGAACGCGAAAAGACCAAGATGTCAAGAGACCTCAATGCTCTTCAAGAAGAAAATTACCAGTTGAAGATCAACATTCAGATTGAAAGGTCCAAAACCGAGAAAATGTAAAAAGAAGTTGAAGTCGTAAGAAATGACTTAAGGAACCTCCATCTGGAAAATAAAAAATTAAGAGGCACAATAAAAAATAGTGGGCTGGGCAAGTCGTCGGCAAAATGGAAAGAAGAAATAAGCAACATTAAAGGCGGGATGGAATTTTGGAAAGGAAAAGTGAAAAAAGATGAGGAAAAGGCTGCGCGGACTATGATTGAACTAAGGAGGAAGAACGCCGAATATGAAACTGTGTTTGCTGAACTTACGATTAGTCAGTCCGAACACCGAGAGTTAAAAGAGAAAATACGAAAATTAGAAGATATGCTGCAAGATCGTCAACAACAGTTAGATACTCTATTAGAGGCTTTGGAAGAAAAGAATAGTCAATATGATAGAGACATTCGTGCTTATGAAGAGGGCCTCCAAGAAAAAGAAATGCAACTTAGTTATTTGATCAATGAAATTCGTGGGGTAGCCATGCGCGTGGTACAACTATCGGAAGAAGCTGAAATTCTCATTTGCCAATTCCCTCCAAGTCGAAGATCAAACATATCAGAATTCATAGCACGAGTAAAGAAATATGGCGATATAGCTAGGAAGTTTGTGTAATGGCTGAATTAAAAATGGCAAAATGTTTTGTAATGAACTCTTTTGATGAATGAAATGCCTAAATAGGGGCTATCTTGAAATCAACACCTATTTCTCGTATTTCTTTCATGATTGACATTCATTTTTGCATTCATTCATTCATTGCATGTACCTATCCCATAATCACTCGCTAAGGTTAGAATCATATAATTTGTAGTCACAACACTTCAAATCTGGAATCACGCCATTCATATAGAACGCGTTGACAGGCTAGAACAATGGAGGCTGAGTTCAATGAAAGAATCGAAAGGATGAAAAGAGTCCAAAGGGAATTGCAAGAACAACTGGCTAAATCACAGCAAGAAATGAGGGATCTGATGGTGAGATCTCGAGAAGAATCACTTGAACAGAATGATCAAATGGCTAAGATGATGGACATAATGTCGGCTCTGGTAAAAGAAAACGGACCTATGAACTCTGACATTGTAGAACCACAGTTAAGGGCTACATGATCAGGATCCGCCCCATCCGTCAGGATTTACTCCACCGCATGCCCACGCAACACAAAGAGGGTACGCTCAATGGGAACCTACAGGCCTGGAGCAACGACCTACGCCACCTGCTAATTTGGGGCAAGGAATATTTGTATCAAACCCGGGGGCTAGTCCTGCTGATCCACTAGTTCTAAATTTGGACGATCCAGCAGAAATAGCCAAGTTGAAAACTGATGATCACGAGGCTCAAGAGAAGTATAGAAGCTTAGAGGAAAGACTTAAAGCAATAGAGGGTACTGAAGCCTTCTCTACATTGAGTGCCAAAGAGCTCAGTTTGGTGCCCGATCTGGTTTTGCCTCCGAAATTTAAAGTACCAGATTTCGAAAAATACAATGGCACGATATGTCCAACGGTGCATCTTGTCATGTTTTGCCGGAAGATGACTGGTTACGTAATTGAAGATAAGCTACTCATACATTGTTTTCAAGATAGTCTAGTAGGATCGGCTCTTTGGTGGTACAACCAGCTTAGTAGGGAAAAGATTCGATCTTGGAAGGACTTGGCGTCAGCATTCTGCGAGTAGTACAAGCATGTATCGGATATGGTGCCTGATCAAATGACTCTACAAATGGTGGAAAAGAAACCAGCAGAAACCTTTAGATAGTATGCGCAAAGGTGGAGAGATATCTCGGCCCAAGTGGAGCCTCCATTGACTAAGACTGAGATAACAGTCCTTTTCATCAATACTCTGAGAGCACCATTTTATGACAAGCTGGTGGGAAGTGTTACGAAGGATTTTTCGGATATCGTAATATCCAAAGAACTTATTTAGAATGTCATCAAAAGTGGGAGGATGGAAGGTTCAAAAAGTTCAAAAAGGGCAGCGCCCATGAAGAAGAAAGAACCAGAAGCCCATATGGTGGGAATAGGAAGCCGTTACACTCCAAACTCATATCCAAACCAACCCCGACCTCGAAATTATTCTCCTCCGAATTTCTATTATCCTCCTCAGACCCCTTACTACCAAGCACCACCTCCTTCCTACCCTGTATACGCCACGAACAACCAAAGGCCCGTAACCACATTCCCACAAAACACTCCACCCGCTCAAAGCCAACCCAGAAATGAACCAAGACCAGTAAGGCCCAATCCCGAAAGACCGCAATTTACCCCTATTCTTGTGTCGTATGGGGGAACTGTACCCAAAACTCTTGGAGAAGCAATTAATATCGCCGCATTACATGGCACCCTTAAACCTCCATACCCAAAATGGTACGATCCAAATGCTAGTTGTGCATACCATGCCAGGAACCAGGGGCACTCTACGGAAAACTACCTTGCCTTCAAAATTAGAGTTCAAGAACTCATCGATGCGGGCATTCTACGATTTGATGGTACTGGCGGTACGGCCGAAAACCCATTCCCAAACCACGGCGAAGAGAATGTGAGCGCAGTGGGAGAGGAGGACAAACACCAAAGTAGAAGATGGGTTTTTGAAATAAGAACACCTCTGCAGAAAATCTGGAAGGTACTAGTTGAAAAGGGACTGCTCTGTCATCTTAATAGAGTATTCGAAGGAAGAAATGCAAAAGGTCAAAGTTTTTTCGAATTCCATGGTATTGAGGGGCACGACATTCAATCCTGCGAGGAGTTCAGGAGATTACTGCAAAATATGATAGATAATAAGGAGATTGGGATTTTTTATAAAGGCAAAGAGGCCGATACAGGAGAAACATATGCCTCTGACAATCAATTGTCAAGTTTCTCGTATAGCGCCGACCGACCGTTAATAATTTATTATGACTCGAAGAAAGAGCCGGTGAAACCAAAAGTGATAATCGAAGTACCATCTCATTTCCCCTACAAGGACAATAAAGCAGTACCATGAAAATACGACGTCAATATCGTCACACCTAAAGATGAAAAACCCAAAGTCATGACTGGAAGTGTTGGGGAAGTAGGTCATTTCACTCGTAGTGGGAGATGTTATTCGAAAGAGATCGAACCAGTGAAGAAGAGTAGTGACTTGAAACAGAAAGGAAAAGCACTGATGCACGAGACCGAAGATGAGCATGAAACTATGCCTGAACAAGAAGCTAAAAAGCCTGTAGATGAGGAGGAAGCACATGAATTCTTAAAATTTACCAAGTATAGTGAGTATAATGTGGTGGAACAATTGAGTAAGTAGCCAGCACAAGTCTCGGTATTATCTCTACTATTGAATTCAGAACCACACCAGAACGCTCTGCTGAAAGTGTTAAATCAAGCTTATGTGGCAAACAATATATCTGTTGAAAAGCTGGATAGGTTGGTGAATAACTTGAATGTGGATAATTTCATTTCTTTTAGTGATGATGAAATAACACCCAATGGTAGAGGCTCCGTGAAAGCATTGCATATCACAACCCGCTGCAAGGGTTATATAATACTGAACGTGCTCATCGACAATGGATCGGTACTCAACGTCATGCCTTTGGCCACACTTTTCAGAATTCCAATGGATTGGTCCTATCTAAGGCCTTGCCATTCTACAGTAAGGGCATTCGATGGAATAATACAAGAAGTCATGGGAAAAATCAAGATCCCTCTAGAAGTGGGTCCCTACATATATGATGTCGAGTTCCAAGTCATGGATATTACACCCTCATATAACTGCCTTTTGAGAAGACCCTGGATCCATTCCGCTGGAGCGGTCCCATCATCCCTCCATCAAAAAGTGAAATTTATCATGGATGGCTGTTTGGTCACCATCGAGGGAGAAGAAGACATTGTCGCATCTATCTCTGCTGATGCGCCATATCTTGAAGTAAGCAAAGACGCAGTGGAATGTTCCTTCTGATCCCTTGAATTTGTCAATGGCACATTCATCGCTGAAGGGAACAGAATTCCCGTGCCAAAACTGTCAAGAAATACCAGAATGGGTATCAAGATGACTGTGGGAAGAGGAGCCTGAGGAAGGAAAGGTTTGAGAAGGTATCTGCAAGGAATAGTCAGGGCCTTAAAACCATTACATCACAAATCTCGATACGATTTAGGGTTCCAACCAGATGTGCGTCAAAAAAGAAAACAGCAGAAGAAAGATCAGGAGAGAATGATTGCGAGAACTTTGGGCTGAGAAATAGAATGGGAGCCCATAACGTACCCTCCTTTGTCAAAAACATTTACATCTGCAGGGATGATATACCCCGGACAGGATAATACACAAAGGACGCTGTTATTAATTGAAAGGGGTCTTCAGAATGTCAGTATAAATGTCATTGACAAAAGAAGTGAGGCAATTAAAGATGTTTCAACGATACGCCCTTGTCCTCCTAGTTTCATGTTGAACAATTAGACTGCCGATGACCTTCTTGTAGTTTATAAGTTTTCAGAGTAATGCTCAAACATTAACCCTCTATTGTGTCCTTAGATATAATAGAATTCTTTTGTAAGAGCTTGTATTTGCTTTTTATCATTTAAATGAATATCAATGAAGATGCATTTTGTCACGATCTTTCGTATTATCACTAACTTCATAATCATCTTCTCATTTCATAGCCTATCCGTACATTTACCTCATACCATGCCATAACATTTCGTTTGTTGGTTTCAATACTTGGATGCCCCTCTATAGTTTCCTTTTCCATTCAACTTTCAAGTGCTCAGATATTAACAGTATGAACAAACCCGTTACGAGTCCTGAAATCGATTTTGAGAAGGCTGTTTGTTTAGGAGAATTTAAAGTCGAAGAAAATGCTGAAGACTATGTCTCGTCTCCTAACTTGCTAAGAATGGTGGAACAAGAGGATAAACAGATTTTGCCTCATCAAGAATCTGTTGAAACAATAAATTAAGAAAAGAAGTAAGAAGTAAATATTAGGACCTCTATTTCAGAGGACACCAGGCATAATTTGATTGCTTTGCTCCACGAGTACAAAGATGTATTCGCATGGTCATATTAAGACATGCCAGGATTGGATGAAGATGTAGTAGTCCATAAACTCCCATTAAAGCCAAAATGCAAACCTATTCAACAAAAACTAAGACGGATGAAACCTGAGATGTTGTTGAAAATAAAAGAGAAAGTCAAGAAGCAATTTGATGCTGGCTTCCTACAAACCTCCAAATATCCAGAATGGGTGACCAACATAGTCTCGGTACCAAAGAAAGACGGCAAAGTACGAATATGCGTGGATTATCGTGACCTGAACCGAGCAAGTCCTAAAGATAATTTTCCCTTACCACACATTGACACGTTGGTGGATAACACAGCAAAACATTCATTGTTTTCTTTCATGGATGGATTCTCGGGGTATAATCAGATCAAGATGGCCCCTAAGGATATGGAGAAAACTACCTTCGTAACAATGTAGGGAACATTTTGCTACAAGGTGATGCAATTTGGGTTAAAGAATGCTGGGGCAACATATCAGAGGGCTATGGTGACGTTATTCCATGATATGATGCATAAAGAAATAGAGGTCTACGTCGACGATATGATTGCTAAATCTCGAGGGGAAGAAGAGCATGTAGTAAACCTCAAGAAGTTGTTCGGAAGGTTGAGAAAGTTTCAGCTAAAGCTTAATCCAGCCAAATGTACGTTTGAGGTTACCTCGAGAAAGTTGCTAGGCTTCATTGTCAGTGAAAGAGGTATCGAGGTATCGAGGTTGATTCAGAAGGAAGTCAGAGGATTTTGAGGGCGGTTAAATTACATCGTCCGATTCATCCCTCAACTTACCAACCAGTGTGACCCAATTTTTCGACTCCTTTAAAAACATAATCCCGAAGAATGGAATGAGGAATGCCAGATGGCCTTTGATAGGATAAAACAATATTTGTCTAGCCCTCCAATGTTAGTACCGCCAATCCCGGGAAGACCATTGATATTGTATTTGACTGTGTTCAAAAATTCAATGGGTTGCATACTGGGGCAACACGACGAATCAGGAAAGAAAGAAAAGGTGATCTACTACCTCAGCAAAAAGTTCACTGAATGTGAGGCAAGGTATTCGTCCATTGAAAAATACTGTTGCGCTCTGGTTTGGGTAGTTCAGAGGCTCAGGCAATATATGTTGTATCATATGACATGGTTAATTTCAAAGCTGGACCCAATAAAGTACATGATAGAATCACCTGCACTTTCAGGAAGAATGACACGATGGAAAATCCTACTGTCAGAGTACGACATCATCTATGTGAGCCAAAAGTCGATAAAAGGGAGCGCAATAGCTGACTTCTTAGCAATTCGAACAACAGAGGAATATGAGCCATTGAGATTTGATTTCCCAGATGAAGACTTGATGTGTATTACAGAAAAAGAATGCCAGTTATCAAAAGAAAAGTCATGGAAAATGAGCTTTGATGGTGCATCGAATGCCTTGGGGCATGGGATTGGAGCAGTCTTGGTATAGCCAGAAGGGAACCATTACCCGTTTACTGCCAGATTAAACTTCTTCTGTACTAATAACATAG
The DNA here is from genome assembly GCF_007990345.1 of Gossypium hirsutum. NCBI lineage: Eukaryota > Viridiplantae > Streptophyta > Magnoliopsida > Malvales > Malvaceae > Gossypium > Gossypium hirsutum. The sequence goes on from NC_053432.1 coordinate 79,293,262, forward strand.
CGAAATATAAGGCCTGTATCATGGGACTTCGTGCAGCAATTGAACGAAGCATCAAAACTTTAGAGGTATACGAAGACTCAGCATTGGTGATTTGCCAAATCCGTAGAGATTGGGAAGTGAGGGATCCAAAATTGGTTAAGTACAGTGATCTAGTGGCTGAATTGATCAAATAATTCAAAGAAATAACTTTTCATTACTTCCCACGAGAAGAAAACTAATTGGCTGATGCTCTGGCCACTTTGGCTTCAATGTTCAAAGTAAACAGAGAAACATAAATAATGCCTCTCCAAATGAGCATATATGAAGTCCCTGCACATTGTTTCAGTATTGAAAAAGAGCCAGATGGACGGCCATCGTTCCATGATGTCTTAGAATACATCAAGAATCAAAGGTATCTCGAGCAAGCAAATGAGAACGACAAAAGAACAATCAGAAGAATGGCAGCGGGATTTGTTCTTGATGGAGACATTCTGTACAAAAAAGGAAAAGATCAAGTGCTCTTAAGATGCGTAGATGCTGTTGAAGCTAGAAAAATACTTGAAGATGTCTATGAGGGAATCTGTGGGACACATGCCAATGGTTTCACTATGGCCAGGAAGATTATGAGAGCCGGTTATTACTAGCTGACGATGGAAAGCGACTGCATTACTTTTGCAAGAAAATGCCACAAATGCCAAATTTACGGCTATAAAATTCATGTAGCCCCTTCACCCATTCATGTCATGACTTCTTCGTGGCCATTTTCTATGTGGGGCATGAATGTTATAGGGCCAATTTCCCCAAAAGCTTCTAATGGACACCGATTCATTTTTGTGGTTATTGATTACTTCACGAAATGGATAGAAACTGCTTCGTTTACCAATGTGACGAAGACTGCAGTTTGTAGGTTTTTGAAAAAGGAAATCATTTGTCAATATGGTTTGCCTGAAAGAATCATTTCAGATAACGCCATGAATCTGAACAACAAGATAATGAAGGAGGTGTGTGAACAAATTCAAATAAAGCATCATAACTCATCACCCTATTGCCCGAAAATGAACGGAGTTGTTGAAGCGGCCAACAAGAATATTAAGAAGATTATTGGAAAAATGACCGAGACATATAAAGACTGGCACGAGAAGCTACCATTTGCATTGTATGCATATCGCACATCTGTACGGACATCTACGGGGGAAACTTCTTTCTCGCCGGTCTATGGAATGGAAGCTGTGCTACCTATCGAAGTTGAGATCCCTTATCTACGAGTCTTAATGGAGTCAAAATTAGAGGAACCAGAATGGGTTCGAGCTCGATATGACCAGTTAAACCTCATCGAAGAAAAATGTCTAAAGGTAATTTGTCACGGAAAGATGTACCAGAAGAGAATGATCGTGGCCTATGACAATAAAATACGGCTAAGAGAGTTCCACGAAGGAGAACTTGTACTGAGAAAGATTCTCCTAATACAAAAAGACCTACGAGAAAAATGGACACCGAATTGGAAAGGACCATACGTCGTAAAAAAAGCATTATCAGGCGGAGCTTTGATTCTCACCGAGATGGATAGGAAGGAGTTATCGAATCCAGTAAACTCAGATGCTATGAAGAAATATTATGCTTGAAGAAAAAGAAAATAAAGATGAAAACCTGAAAGGGCATCTTAAAAAAAAAGGGGAGATCAAGGTGAAAACCCGAAAAGGGCGTCTTGATTAACGCAAAAGATTAGAATAAAAAACCCGAAAAGGCGTTCTAATGAAGCAAATACTGGGTTTAAAAAGTAAGGCGTTTTGAATGGTGGGTCAAACGGCAAGGCTATAGTATTTGAAGCATTTCTGAAAGCTCGAGATCTTCTACACAAGAAGCCATGCTTGAAAAGATTCTTGATTAAGAAACATGGAAAGCTTCATGCGTTGAATATTTAGAGCATTTGTATCCATTGAATGCGATCCCTCTTCCTCTTTATGATACCTTTTACTATTCTCGGTTAACTTTCTTTGTTTGTTACCTTTGAAATAAATGAATGTGAGATACCTTTTTTGTCCCTACCTGACCATTTTCATGCATCTCATTATGTGGTTTATTTATAAGATAAATAGTGAAATGACATACTCTAAACAAAAGAAATGTTAAGCATTACCCAGATAAGAATTTGATAAATACAAGAGCCTCAAAGCAAGGACAAAGTTCAACCAAGGGCAAAAGAGTGATATTTGAGAAATGTTGATTACTCGTGAAGCTTGAAGACGGGTACAAGGCCTGAAGAGAAAGTCGAGAATCGAAGCAATAAATGCAGATCATCACAAGGATCATAACAAAAGGACATATGACAAGCATGCTTAAGGCGCATAACATAATCATGTAGGCATAAAGACATTTAAGACACATAGGCATATCATGATAACATCATGCATGACACATACTGGTACTCCAGTAGAGCAAGAGGATATAATGATAGCTGTACTGAATTAAAGGAAAAGACACCTGAGTTCGACCAGATGACAGGTTTTGGTATGTTGATATTTTTATTTCTGTTTTCAAAATTCAACTCATATTGCGAGAAATGAGTTGAGCCTCAAGACACGTGAAGTATTTTCAATTTCTGTTTCTCAATTCATGTTTTTTAAAATCAACTCATATTGCGAGAGGTGAGTTGAGCCTCAGGTCACATGCCAAGGTATTTTCAAATTCTGTTGTTCAAATTCTGTTTTTAATTTCTACTTTTCCAAAATCAACTCATATTGCGAAGGGTGAGTTGAGTCTCAGGACACACTGAGGTAATTTCAATTCTTGTCTGTAATTTCTACTTTTTCAAAAATCAACTCATATTGTGAGAGGTGAGTTGAGCCTTAGGATATGCTGAGGTATTTTCAATTTCTGTTTTTCAATTTATATTTTTCAAAAATCAACTCATATTGCGAGAGGTGAGTTGAGCCTCGGCTCACATGCTGAGGTACTTTCAGTTTCTGTTTTTCAAATTCCTGTTTGTCAAAAATCAACCCATATTGCGAGAAGTGAGTTGAGCCTCAGGACACGCTGAGGTATTTTCAATTTCTTTTTTTTTTAAATTTATATTTTTCAAAAATCAACTCCTATTGCGAGAGGTGAGTTGAGCCTCGGGTCACATGTCGAGGTATTTTTAAAATTTGCTTTTAAGTTTCAAAAAAACTAACTTATATTGCGAGAGGTGAGTTGAGCCTTGGCTCATGTGCTGAGCTATTTTCAATTTCTGTTTTTAATGTCTATTTTTAAAGATTCAATTCATATTGCAAGAAATGAGTTGAGCTCAAGATCACATGCCGAATAAAGAATAAAGAATGGAGCTGATGGAAGACACCAGATTTGACTCCCTGAAGTTGCAGTGGAGCAGGTTAAAGTTGCAAGTCTTGTCTCCCTGAAGTTACAGTGGAGTTGATCAAGGATATCAAGTCTCTCCTTTCTAAAGTTACAAAAGAGAAGATCACAAACCTCATCTCACTGAAGCGATAGAGAAGCAGATTGAAGTTTAAGACATCATCTTTATGAAGCTGCATGGAAGCAGATCAAAGCCACAAATCTCATATCCTTGAAGTTACGTCGGAGTATATTGAAGCTACAAGGCAAATGTCAGAAGATGCAGCGAATTGAACCAGAGCTACAAGATGCGATGGACTGGAAGGAGACTATCTGAACCAAAAGAGCACCAATGAAGTCAAGACTCGGCAAGACAGGGCAAAATTGGCCTTTCATTATGTCTTTGCTCCATTCCCGTTACACGACAACGAGCAAAGAGGGGCAGCTATTACAGGCCAATTTTGGGCCGTTTACAATTTTACCCATACTAAAGCCCAATTCTACCCAAACCCTTAACCCATTTTTAAACCCAAACCCGGTTGGCCCATTTAAAACCTAAACCAACTACTACCCAAACCTTAGCCCAACAACCTAAATACCCCTAAACCCATTTACAAATTAAACCCAATACCCATTACAAAACACACCCTCAGCCCAATTAAACCTACCCAACAAAAGCCCAAACCCCTTACAACCCAATACCCATTGAAACCCTAGCCACCTACCCCATCACCAAGGGTCACCTCAGCCGAATTAGCCTCCCCACTTGCCCTGACTGTCGGCCAACCACCCTCTACACCCCATGCCGTCTGCCACCATCATCTGCTCCACCTACAAGATCAAGCAAACACAATGTAAAGGCTATAAAAGCCGAGTGTAAAAACAAAAATGGGGGATTTTTCTTTTCAAATAAAAAAGGCAGTGATATTTCCAGAATAAAAAAATGAGGTATCAATCTTTCAACAACACCATAGCAGATCGAGTATAGAAAGAAACAGAAGCAAAACAAGTGTTAAAACAGAAGGATCATCACAAATCGGAGAACCAAACACTCTAAAATCTAAACCGAAAGATTAAGGTGATCTATTTTTATTTCCTTTTCATTTTCTAGCCTATTTTTAATCTATAAGCACGTATTTAATAAATATTACTAAAAATAATATAATAAAAAAGAGAAAAAAAAATAAAAATTTTACCTTTCCGGCCACTGTGTACGGTGGCCGGCGCCAGTGACGGACAACGACCGACGATCGGCCTGTGACCGGCACCCTGGCCGGATTTCCTTCCCCTCTCCCTTTTCTCTTCCCTTTTTTTTTTCTCTCTCCCTTCCAAATGAAATTTTTTAAAATTGTTTAACTTTTATAGGGGACCAAAAAGGTGCGTTTTGGTCCCTCCATTTAACCTGAAACGACGTCGTTTTGGCCCCGGGTCGGGTCGACCCGACCCGCTCCGAGCAGGATCTGCTTGTTTTTTAAGGGAGGGGTTATTTGCGCGTTTAACCCCTCCGATTTTTAAACGTTTTGCAATTAAGTCTTTCATGCTTTTAATTTGGCCCTGAAATTCGACTCGCCTTACAATTTAGTCCCGTTCAATACGGTGCGTTTTAGAGGCTTGGACAAATTGCCCTTTTGGTCCCCCTAAGTCACGCGCGCATTACAATTCAGCCCCGTGTCCTATTTTATTTCTAATTTTTCCCCAGAATTCGATCATTTATTCAATTTAGTCCTTCTTGTTAGTTTACTGCTTTATTTTCAAATTTCTTGCTTTCATTTTCTGTTATTAATTATAATCTTTATATATTTATTATGTTTATTGTACTTACTATATATAGTAGCGTATATTTTATTATGTATGTATATGTATATGTATATGTATTTAATATATTTATATATATATATTTATATAGCATCATTATTAGTGGTTTTTTTAATGTGTATAAATTATGTAAATATTTTAATACTATATTATATATTCTTTTTTCATATATTATATACATGTGTTTTTAATATTATATTTTATATATTATTATGTATATTTTTAGCATGTATATATTTGTGAAGTATTATCAATAATTTTAGTTTATTATTATTATTTATCTTTAATATGTATATTGCGCATATATTTTAATACTATATTATATATATATTTTTTCATATTATGTAAATATTCCAATATTATATACTAAGTATTTCTAATATCCTTATTATTTATACCCATACGTACATCTCTATGTAGCGTATTAGTAAATTCATTCTATATTGTTATTATTTCTAATGCATACATATATAGCATATATGTTTTATATATTATGTATATATATCTTTAACATTATCAGTTATATTTTTATATACTATTCTATGTACATATTTCCATATCATCTTATGTATATGTGTTCTTAAATACTATATATATATATATATATATATTTTTAATACCATATTGTGCATATATTATTATTACATTTGTTTATTCCTACTATATTTATTATTAATATTAGTACATATATTCTATCATTCTTGTATACATACTTTATATATAGTATTATTTTCATATATCCTTATAGTTATTACTATACTTATTATTTTATTCTAATGTTATTATGTATTCATTTTAAAATATATATATACGTATATTTATATAGTATTATCAATGTATATAATTTTCTTTATGTTATTAGTATTTATAATGTCCTTTGTATATATTCATTATATATATTATATAGGTATACATTATGTATGTATTTCAGTATATTACTATGTATACACTTTCCACTCTTATCATTACGTAAACTTTAATATATATATATCTAGCACTATTAATATTTTAATATCAAGCTTATATCACTTTATTTCTTATATGTGTATATATATGTTTGTTCTTATTTCGCGTCTAACAATATTGTTATCATGTTTAGTATTACATATGTTGCTATTGTTTTAATATTATTATCGTAGTTATTATTTGTTTTGATGTATTTCTAACTCTTATTTTTCGTTTCCCGCTCACTTTATATCCTTTCACTATTCACCGTTTCAAAAATGTTTATTCATGTTTTTATTTATTTCAATAATCAAGGCAACGTACCGATTTAACATTAAGTCATCGAATTTCATCGCTATGTTGGGTGAACGTCAATCGACTCGTGTTAAAACGGTATGCCCTTCTAAAAAAACCAAAAAAAAAAAACTAAAATTTCTCGTCTTTTCAATCGGATCACGACTAAATCTTACATTGAACTCGTATTTTTGAAAATCAAGACAACAAGTGTTTTACAATATACCAATTTTGGGCGTCGCGAGGGTGCTAATACCTTCCTCGCGCGTAACCGACTCCCGAACCCTACTTTTTCTCTGGATTTTGACGTAGACCTAAATTTGGCCTTCTTTTTGTTAGAAGAAATTGAATTTTCTCATCAAAAGATGATTTATTAGGTGTCCGATCACACCTAGAAAAAGGATCAGTGACGACTCTCCTTTTTTTATAAAACCGAAATTCCATTTTCAAATTTTCAATAAATCGCTACAATTAGCGACCAAGCTAAAATTTTCACGTCGCTACACAAACTTGTTTGGACGATGATGATTGAAGATTTTGGTTCCCATATGAGAATTTTTGGGCATTTCGAGATTGCCTGATATGTTAGATTTGTTTGCATTTATTGGTTCAAGTTAGCAGAGACGTGTCCATTGCAACGAAGGTGCTCTATGTATCATGGCTCCTCCACCTTGATGGGTGAATACCAACATATCAGTGAGGGTTTCTGTCCTTTCTCCCTCTTGATTGGCAATAACAGCCTAATTCAAGTGAATTCGATTTGGGTTTCAGGCCTTTTGGTTCTTCTCCTATATTGTATGTACAATTTGTCTTTTACTAATGATATTTTGTACAATTTTCCATGTACTTATTATACCTTTGTATGGAACTTCTCGGTGGTTTGTAATTTTTTTAAATAATTAAAAAAACTACTATTAAGAATATAATTTATTTAATATCTCAATATCTGTAAAAAGAATTTAAAAGCAAGATACATAAGTGGCATTATAGATATGCCTATCCATGTATCTTACATCCATTTTTTGGGGGAAGGGAGAGAAAAAAATGAAAAAGAAATAGAGAAGCAAAAAAAGGGTGAGAAAGGAAAAAAAACAAATTAAAAATTTTGTGATTTATTGCATATTTTTTATATTTATATCAATTACGAAAAAAAATTAAAAATAAGAATTATCTAACTAATTAATTTTTTTAATTTAAGATTATATGTGCATTCAATTGCAAATTGATTTAGGATTCATTCTTGACCCACTTGTTTTTTTTTTTAATAAAATTTGAAATGCATGCACTTTTTATAGAATATTATATTAGACGCATGCACTGATGCAGTGCATCCACACGTCATTATTTTTTTTCTACGAGAAATACATTGTATTATATTATATTAACTCGTAAATGAGTAATAAATGTCGAAATCATTACAGAAAGTCAAGAAAGAAGTAAGAGTTGCAATAGTGAAAGGTGGCTTCATGAATATTGGTCTACATTGGAATGTCAGCTTACCTACAATATCCATTGAACCATTCAAGAAGTTCCTCATAAGCAACCAAGTTTGCTATGAACCTTAAGTGGAGATGAAGCAGGATAAAAGAGAAAAGTGGGGTCGAGTTATGAATTAAGAGAATTTATATATAATTAATTGGAGAGTTGGAAGCATCCAGAAAAACTCTCCACATATGATTCCAACTTTTTGTGTTAAAAAGTAAGATATCTAATGCAATGTGATTAATATTGGATATCAAACATTAGCAAAAGCGGGAACCGCAAGGCACACGTTTTACTTCGGTTTTTTTTTTTTTAGATTTTCTATAAAAGTTAAGAAAGAGAGAAAAACACTTTAAGATTTAGTCTGTTCATCTAATTTAGATTGTATTACGTTTAAATAACTGTGCAATTGATTTTTCATGAGATTAAATCATCTTTTAACGACTATTTGATTGGTAAGAATTGTTTGTCAAAATTTTCTTTGACCACTGTTGTTTGGCCACTTTAATAAACTTACTAGAGGATTAGAAAAGTATTTACATTTCATGATGGATTCTAACATCAAAGTTGGAGTCGCATATGTGATTAGTATTATCGTGAAATCGCTTCACTCAATTTTGATGTGTTTTTTTTATATCAAACAAATGAATTTTTATTTATATTTATAAGAGTTTTCATGTTTTTTCATAAAAAAAATAGCTATTCAAATGGATAATCATACTTTTTAGCAATAAATATAATTATTCAATACATATCTATTTGAATAATTATAACTCTTTGCTGTTAATTAAATGACATAATTTTTAGTAATAAGAGGCATCACTTGTCACTATAAATAGTGTTTGATTAATAACCAAGTAACATAATTTTTGAATTATTTGTAACTTTTCAATTATAATTGTCGCTGTTTTTGACCACTCTTTTCATATCCTGTTAGTAATGCTTATGAAAATATTGAGCTAGTCTATTATTTATATTTTCTCAATATTTTTCTTTCTTCCCATTCTTCTTTTTTATTATTTTTTTACAATTTTTTCGAAACAAATAACTTTTATTGGCTTATGAAATTACTTTGAAAATATTTTTAAAATATTTTTTCCTGCTTATATACCTTATCTTTTAATAAATAAATTTAAAAAAGAGTCAATATTGTTGTTGAAGATTCTATCACTTGTCTATAGGTTGGGTGGTTGTGTGTTATAATTCTTGGATTATTTGCAGGGGTTTGAATCTTTGTTCTCCCCTGGGGTATGATGGTTCTCTTTAATTCGGGGAGGTTTGAAGCGATTCATTGAGATCCTATACTGAGAGGATGGTGGTGAACACTTAGACGAGAAATCCAGAGTTCATAAAAGGTGTACGCTAGTCTGAATTGCAGCAGTAATAGCGTGAACACCATGTTGGAAGCATTTTAAAGGGTTGCGTTAGTCTTCATGTAGGTGATCTGGTGTTTGGTTTTCAGCTTTCTTTTTATCTGTGATTGTGATGAGTCGGTTTTGGTCCATGTGTTTTTGGACCACAGAGGTTTAACTAGATTTAGTATCACTTTCAGGCTATATAGGTAGCCTAATTATTGGCTAGATTTGACAACTGAAGTAACACAAATAAAACCTTTTATTACCCAGCACTAAGGGATCCATCATTTAACAACTGAAGTAACACAAATGAAACCTTTTGAACAAGGCTTCGATAACTCATTATTCAAGACGAATACAACTTTAATTTTTGTTAAATAAAGTGGAACCCACCTCCATCCTAGAGATTGCCCTTTCGAATTGGCTCCACTTCTGCTCCAATGTCCCAGTATATCCAATCGACATCCTCACCAGCCCCGGCGAGGTACCGGCGAGGGCCTTCTCTTCTGAGTTCAATTCACTGCTGGTACTGCTACCGGAGCAAGACATGAGAGTCTCGTAATAACCCAAGCTAACCGCTATTAACCCAAATTGAGAGCTGTTCTGCAAGTGGTGCATTAGCCTGGTAGCTTTCTCTTCCAATTCCATGTCGACACAAAGAAGACCGCCGAACCCATAGCCCTTGTTGGCCATGGACTTCAATAGGTGGTGTTGAGGGTGATCCTCAAGGCCTGGGTACACGACCCTTTGACCCATTTTCTTCATTCTAGTAGCATATTCCATGGCTCTGAGGCAGTGCTCCTTCTTTCTCAGGCCTAAATGAGGTATCCTTTCAGAGAGTTCAAAGGCAACCTTGGCGTTCATGGTCGGGCCTAGAAGCATCAAAGAACCTTGGTGAAGGTCCATCATGGAGTTCAACAGGCTTTCAGGACCACAAACAGCACCTGAAATTTCCCATTTTATTGCATTAACAAATCTAATCCAATATTAATAAACTAATACGAATGTTGACTAGTTGTCCAAACGATACTTTTTACTTTTCCACTAAATTTGTCAAATTTAGAGCATTAAAACTTTAAGTTGGTATACAGAATTTATCAGAAATATAATACAAAAATGCAACACGCGTCATGCGACATGCTTTCCAGGTGATCATTAATGGCATCATTCACTGGGTAGATAAGTTTCCCCTCACCAAACCTAAAAATCTTGGTTATTTTTGTAGAGTATTATTGTCATACCAGAATAGACTATATTCATTTTCATTTTATATGGTTTTCCAACGTAAGACATGTAATGGTACATGAGAAAAATACGACAAACTCGAACCTGCGATAACATCAGCCCGACCGCTTATGAACTTGGAGATACTATGAACGACAACATCGGCACCAAGCCGGGCATGGGAAAGAACCATGGGAGAGAAAGTGTTGTCGACGACCACCATGGCTCCTTTGTCATGTGCTAGCTTGCTTAGCTCCGGAATGTTGGCCACTGTGAGTGTGGGGTTAGACATGGACTCGTGGCTCCTTTGTCATGTGCTAGCTTGCTTAGCTCCGGAATGTTGGCCACTGTGAGTGTGGGGTTAGACATGGACTCGAAGAACAACACGTTGGTTCGTCCTTGGACGATGGCGTTTTTCACCGCTTCGTGATCGGTTATGTCCACAAACGTGGTCGTGATGTTACAGATTCTTGGCAAGAAATGGGTTAAAAGTGCATGGGTTCCTCCGTAGAGGGTCGCCGACGCCACCACATGTCCGTCGCTGCTGCAGAGTTGCAACATCACTGATGATATAGCAGCCATACCTGTCATCACGAAACCATATTATTAACCTCGAACTTGACGGTTGTGATAATACTTTATATGCATATATAAATTATAATTAGACGTTACCACTAGCAGTGCAATAGGCAGCTTCGGTTCCTTCTAGGGCGGCCATCTGACGACCGAGATTTAAGACGGTGGGGTTGAAGTGTCGACTATAAATGAAGAAATCACGATCGGGGCCCAGTTCTCCAGTGAACATGCGGCGCATTGTCTCAGGTTCCATGACGGTAAAGGTGGCGGAAGCTTCAATGGACATGTTGACGCCACCATGCTCACCGAATTCATGGCGCAGGCTGGCTAAGGAGGCAGCAGGATCGCTTTCCCATGATGGAGGTGCCACCGCCAGTGTTGGCAACATAGATTTCTTGGCCACGAAAATGTCGTCATCCCCTTCAAAGCCATCAGCCGCTGCTGCTCTCTTCTTTGCGGAAATTCCAAATTCACAGCTACGGGTTTCTGCCATAATTAAGTGTCAAGAAGGATTGATTAACGATGTAAATGGCAATAACAAAACTGAGGGATTAATTAAGATTGTTAAGAAAGAAGAAGTGGTGAAGAGATGTAAGGGTTGGAAGCTATAAATAAGCGGTGAAGTGTGCCAAAACGGTGGGGTTATAGATTTTGCAATTTGCAGACACGCGACAAAAATTGAATATTTTAAGACTAGTGTTAGAAGGATTCACTTAATAAGGCAATTACTTAGTTGTTAGAATTAATTATTGAAAAGTAAATGAATATCATGTGTTTATTGAGGATGCATGGTATTTGGTAATAATTTAACCTTTTTTTACTTTAATTATTCTTTTTGATATTTTTAAACAAATATTAACTTTATTCTAATTTAGTACAATAATTAAATTTATTTATTTAATAGTAGAAGGACTAGTTTGATTAGATCCGAGGGACCTCTTAGCTACATTCAATTTCCTTACTTGCTTAGAATTACTCATAATATTTTTCAACTTTTAAATAGAAGAATAAATATACTTTAGCGTATTCAAATTCGCATATTTTTATATTGGCAACAATATTAATACCAACTAAATTAAAATTCAATCCACACTCTTATCTCAAAATTAAATATTATTATATGATCAAAATTAATTAATATGTAAAAAAAATTAATTGAATTTAAAAAAAAAATCAACCCTCTAGAGAATTTTTAGTGAATCAAACTTGTAATTTGAATAATATTTCGTTGAGCACTGATTATATAATTTCCCTTTCTTTTCTAACAACTCTATTTTAAAATTGACCTAAACCTTGTTTGAAGATGAAGGTTTAAATTTAGAAGTAAATAAAATTGACCTAAAACTTCTTTTCTAGACTTTTTTTTAATGACTCTCATGTTTGAAGATGAATTAAAATTGACCTAAAACTTTTGAAGATGAAGGTTTAAATTTACAACTACTTCTTCTTTTCTAGACTTTGAAGATGAAGGTTCAATTATTGTAACTAATAATTTCCACATTTTTGCCATTAGATCTTGGTAGTTGAGTCCTTGGGTCGGTTTTTTCGTTTATGCCATGCGCGGGATTATTTGTGTGTGTAAATTAAAGTATATTAAATTATTTCATTTATGCCATTATATTTTACTGTTGCAGTAGTATTTATATTAGTTTAAAACATTATTTAATTTAAATATCTCTTTTTTTTAATACATCGTTTTGATTTTATTTTTTTTATAAATCTTTTAATTTTAAAATCTATTTCAGAGCTATATTTCTTTTAGATTATTTTTAAAATATTGTTTCATTTAATATTTAAATAGGTTTATAAAGTATATTATGTTTAGTATTTAACCGTATATAATAACTTTCATTTTTATTTTTATAAAATTTTTTTTTATAATAATTAATAAAAGATGTTATTATATTTGGTTTTTACATGTAATTATATTATTTTGTCATTTCTGTTGAGATTTTAGTTTCAAATTTTAATTTTAATTTAATGTATGATGTTTAAAGTTATTTATAAATTATAAATTATTATTATTGTTATTATTAATGTCAATAAAATAATATTTAAAACTTAATTTAGAAAGGGTATTTTGAAACTTAAATTAATAACTATCCTAAAACTGAAAGTTTTTTTATTCTTAAATTTAAATTAAATTATTATTAAATTTAATTATTTTATTGCTACTAAACAATTATTTTCTTCCATTTAATTAAGTCATCAATTTTTTTAAAATCTTTACTACATTAAAATGATAGAATTTTGAATGATTAAGTTTGAAATACTCTTTTCTTTTATTTTTTTGTCAAAAAAACACATTCATATATTGGTTGAATAAACAAAGCACCATACTATCATTAACAAATAAAACATACACCAATGAATCATAAGAGAAAAATAATAGCCTAACAAAATTAAAAGAGCAGACATAAAATCAATTCTACCAATATTAGGCCGAATCCGACATTAGGCGACAGGCGAAGCCTGCAAGCCATCCTTATTCAAGATAAACACCAAGGAAAATGGTGAGTAATGAATCCAACCCTCCAAACACCAAGAAAGATGGAAGGTAATGAATCTGTTGAAAATATTGTAATTTATGGGAAATTTGAGGCATATTCTCAGGTAAAGGTGAAAAGTTGAATCATATAAAATTATGGCTGCATATTCTACTTCATGAGACCTTTATAATGGTGTATCATATGTTCAAAATGGTTGAGTAATGAATGAGAAATTGATGCTCAAAGTAAGCTACTTGGAAATATTTGTTGAGAAAAAGAAAAGCTTAGATCCCACATTAGATACCAAGTATGAGATGTGTATAATATATGATAACCCACTTGAAAGGTGATTGAATGAGACTAAGTTTAGAATCCTACCTCGCGCACAAGGGGATGTAGGTCCAAACCCGTCAAGGTTTGACGTGGGTGGATGTCAGGATCAAAATTTGATCAAACTGATTTAATTGCCCCTTTAATGCCAAATTTTGAAGACTTGGTATTCAAACTGTTGAAAGAAGCACAAGAAAGATGTTTGTGAATTAAAGTTTGTTCAAATGAGAAGAGGGAATAAATATTTTTACTACATTCATTGATGATAGCACAAAATATTGCTACATGTATTTGCTTAAGAGCAAATACGAAGCTATAGAGAAATTTATTCTCTATAAGCAGGAAGTTGAAAACTAACTTAATAAAAAAATTAAGATGGTAATAAGTGATCGTGGTGGTGAATATGTTGAAACATTTGGCAAATACTATTCACAAGATGATATTATTTATAAAGTGACATCACCATACTCTCCTCAATCAAATTGAGTAGTCAAACGGAAAAACAGACTCTAAAGGAAATAATGAACCTTGCTAGAAATGTAGCAGCCTAATTTTCAGTGGTGTCGGAATAGTGATTCGAGATCACTAAATCTGACAAATGAGTAGGAAATATTATTAATTTAGTGAGTATAAGTTAAATGTGAAGTTAGGAAAAATTTTGAAGTAGTGAATAGTGTACTAAAAATAAATATTAAAATAATTAGAATCGAAAATGAGGTATCGAGACGTCGAGAATTTTAAATCGAGCCATAAATATTTATAAAAATATTTATGGAGTGTTAATAAGTCAGTGTTAAAGTTTCGTCAAGAAATTTTAAAGTTCTGATAGTTAATTGAACAAAAAGGACTAGATTGTATTAAATGTAAAATTGTGGGAAATGATTAAATAGCTTAAATGATAAAAGAAAGAGGGTTTAAAAGGAAAATAGACCCAATTTCTCTTCGGGCTGGACGGAAATGGCATGAAATCAGCAAGAAAATAAGGAGAATTAAGGGAAAAATTGCAAAATTGCAAATTTTACTTAATAAAGCTAGGACTAAAGTGGAATTATCTAGATTTCTCTTTATTTTTCTGCATTCTCATCAGAAAAAAACCATGAAAGAGTTCCCTTAAGCTGGTTTTTCATATTTTTACTTCAAGTAAGTTCAATTCTTTATTATTTCTTAAATTTTTTGTGTTTTTGTGACTTTTACAACTAGGTCCACTTGTTAAATTCATTAGTTTTTGATTCTATAAAAGAAATTGAAAATTTATATGAATATTTTCTGGAATTATATGATGATTTTGGATGGAATTAGAGCTTTAAATTGTTTATATGCTGATTTTATTGAAAGAATTGAATAGAAAGTTAATGTTTGGGACCTAATTGTAAAAGAGTTTGAAGTTAGAGTTTTATGTAGAAATTCTGAATTTCAATAGTTATATAATAACTTATAATGTCTAGGAAAAGTATTAATTGAGAAAATTATCTTAATTGAGGGGTTAATTGAGCAAGGACTGAATTGTATGAATTGTGAAATTTGGGGCAAAATAGAAATCAACATTTTGCACTAAAACTGTTTTGGACAGCAGCAGTATTCTAACTTTGAAAAATCACCAAAAATTGTAGAAATTGAATTAGAGGATGAATAAAATATTAAATTAAAGCTTATTGAGTCTAGTTTCTTATAGAAAAATTATGTAAGCAATGGAATTATAAATCATGAGATATAATAAATTTTGTGAGACAAGGTCGGAATGATTTTGGGTTCCCCTGTTCTGACTTTGTAAAATCATAAAAAATTGGATAAAAACAATTAGGGGCTTAAATTTATATGTTTAGAATTCTGAATGAGTCTATTTTCAAGAGAAACAAACAGGAACATCATTTGAATCCTGTATGAGGAGATAATTAATTTTTAGTGAAGAAGGGTCGGAACTGTCAGACAGCTGAACAGGGGAGACTTCAATGAATAAACTGTATTAATTGGCCCAACCAAAAATTATGAATTTTTTATGGTAAAAAGACATGTGAGTCTAGTTTCAGGGAAAATTAGCGGATCTTAATTTTGAGTTCTGTAGCTCCAGATATAAATAATTTAGTGACTACGAAACGGGTGGATAGTCTGAATATTCACATAAGTAATTAGTGAAAATTATGGATAAGGTTACTTACAAGTGTGTTATTTATACCAAGGATGTGGATGGAGAGGAGAAGGAGGAAAAATATATGAATGACTCGTGTATAAATTAAACACATGCCCAATTATAATCGATAAGTGTTGGATTAGAAATGATATAATGTTTTATTTGGAATATTTATTATGAAATTATAATTATTGTTATAATACAAAATTTGAACTTGTGAGTTTATATGGCTAAATTATAGTGATTATTTGTTAATTTTATGAATTTCATGATGTGTTATTTCATATGTATTGATGATAAAATCGTGAATAATGTAAAAGCATGAAAATTGAATAAATGATCAAATTGAGCATTTTAGTTCAGTGACAAGATGAATTAAAGGAAAAGACCATGGTTGGACTATGGCAACAAGTGATAAGTGATAGCTTTGGCTACACTTATCTGATCAAGGATAAGTGAAAGTGATAAGTAATAGTTTCGGCTACACTTATCTGATCAAGGGCAAATGACAAGTGAAAAGTGGTAGCTTCGGCTACCTGATCAGTGAAAAGTGGTAGCTTCTACTACCTAATCAGTGAAAAATGGTAGCTCCGACTACCTGATCAGTGAAAAATGGTAGCTCCGGCTACTTGATCAGTGAATAGTGGTAGCTTCGGCTACAAGTGACAAGTGATTTCCGTATAAGACCATATCTGGGATATGGCATCGGTGTGATATATGCTACTGTATAAGACCATATCTGGGATATGGAATCAGTGAGATATGTGATTCGTGTAAGACCATAGCTGGGCTATGACATCGATATGTGATATGTGATATGTGATTACGTGTTAGACCATAGCTGGGCTATGACATTGATATATGAAAATGTGTAGGACCATAGTTAAACTATGGCATTGAGTAAACAAAGTACTCAATTCCGTAAGACGTTCACTAATTTGACAAAGTTTGGTAAGTGTTACATGGAATTATGTGATACAGGAAGTACGAGTTGATAAGATATGAGTATAAAACTTGACTGATAAATGAATTCATTTGTGATTATATAATTGTTCATCTTGAATGTACTGTCCATATGTATTGATAATTCAAACGTATTAATGAATAAAGTTCTGACATGGAATAAATTGAACACGAGACAAATAATTATGAAATTGAACTCGGAATTCATGAAAATGACGGTTATTGATATATGGAGACATGAGACATCGGTATATGAATAAGGAAAATGTTTGATAAATGTGTTTATTCATAATTAT
This sequence comes from Gossypium hirsutum, assembly GCF_007990345.1. Taxonomy (NCBI): domain Eukaryota; kingdom Viridiplantae; phylum Streptophyta; class Magnoliopsida; order Malvales; family Malvaceae; genus Gossypium; species Gossypium hirsutum. Next base: position 79,310,468 of record NC_053432.1, read on the forward strand.
GGAATTATATACCTCATGTGTACTATTTGCATAAAGATGATATTTCAAATTCTTTAGTTATTTAAGCTTAAATATGAAATAGTATGAAATCAAGATAAGTTGTTATAAAAATATATTTAGATTACAGAGATATGGCTGATATATGTTGTATGATTACATAACATGAAATTGTGTATATATATGAGAAATTTAATGAGAAATGAGCCCATACACGTTTCTTGTTATTTATATGAGTGTACGACTGACAAGGGTGATGAAGTTATAAACAAAGAGTTACACGGGTTGAAAACACGGGCGTGTGACTCTCCAAAGTGTGAAAATTTTCTAAGTGTTGCAAAAGTTTCATATGTTTACAGTTTGGTCCTGAACCATTCTGAATGTATGTTTTGAGCCCCATAGGCCCATATAAGGGACGTTAAACATACGTATGAAAGTTTTTAATTTAGAAGAAATTTTATGGCTGATTTTTACATGATTGATCATATTAAGTTCGGTAATGCCTCGTACCCTATTCTAAGCTCGGAATACGGGTAGAAGGTGTTACAAGAAAGCTATAGATTATCATATGAAATATGGGGGGAAACTCCTCTATCAACTAATTAACTTTTAAATAAGCTTTATTAGAAGTTGAAAATACTTTTAGGAACTAATAATTAATGAGAGAGTCTTCTGCTTTGTTGCATTGCAACCATAAAATAAAGTTCTTTTCATTTGTTTTTTTCTTGCACTAGAAAAAATAGTGAAGATTGAGCTTATTTTGTAAATTAAAAAACTAGTCCCCTTTCGTGATTTAAAAATCATCCACATAATTTAAAAAATTTTAAAAAAACGTATATTATTTGTGGTTAGCTTAAATATCATTTTGATATTTAAATTTGGGAATATTTATATTAGGATGATTCTAAGAAACATAGTTTTTAGACACTAATAAAATAATGTTACATCATTGAAATTTAAAAATAACAAAGTATTATATAGTCATCTATATCTACTATCTTCTCCAATTTAATTTAATTTTAATTAAATTACTTAAAATAATTAATTTTTTAAATTATAAACAAACATCTTTTTTTCTTTTACAATTTTTAATAATTTTATTTTTTTTCTAGGAGTTAATATTTTTTATTTTTGTGCAACCCATTAAAAAAAAGTTTCTAGACAGTGGATTTTCTTCTTTTTTCCATTTTAAATTGTTTTTTTATTTCATGTTATACATTTTTTTTAAAGTAAAAGTTATATTGCATTGAATCTTCAATAATAAGAATTGTGTAAATTTTAAAGTTTCAATGTAATTTGAATTTTTTATTTGAATTTTTTATTTTTTTATTTTTAAAAAATTAAAGTTGGAGAGTATATTGAATATGGATAGATGTATAATAATAATTTCCTGCTTTTAAAATTTGACGTCACATCATCAAATTTAATTAATGTTGAAAAACTTTAGTTTTTAGGATAATCTTAATATAAGTTATTCCTTTAAATTTGATTACTTTTTTAAAAATTATCTCACCAATTTAGTACTTAAAGTCAGCATATGTTACACATTATTATTTTTTTAAATCTAATTTAATTGTGAAAATATCTTAAAGTTGATACTGTCGAAACTATTTTTTTTGAAAACTGGGATCGACTTTGGAAAACGAAAATTGGGAGTCGCCACTGATTTTTTTTGTTTAGGTGTGGTCGGATCACCTAGAAATTTAGTCATTTTAATAAAATATTTTGATTTACTGAAACGATGATTTTGGTCTACGAAATTTGAGAAAACGGGTTCAGGAGTCGGTCACGTACGAGGAAGGATTAGCACCCTCGTAACGCCCAAAATTAGTACCAAATTGATTAATTAATGTCTTAATGTCTAAGATTTTAAAATGTTTTGAAATATGGTTCTTTTTTTTAAACATTTGTGTGGTTCAAGTTGGTCATCAAAATTCTCTTGTTTCGAAGGTATATAGCATCACATCCAGCACGATTGGACACGATTCTTCATACCTTTAAAAATACGATTGATTTTTGATCCCCGAAGGCTTGCACGTTGAAAATTACAAAAGGATGTCCCATGATTTAGTCTAACGAAGAATCGAAACCCAGCACGATAGGGCACGATTTCTTCGAATTTCCAAAACATCGAATATTGCCTTATTTTCGAAATTTTTTTATACAATTTTAAGTAAAAATAACATAATGTTTAAACTAAGATGCGTTTAACTCATTTGGAAGAAACAATTAATTATCTAAACACAATATATGATATAGTGAAAGTGAGGTAATTTAAAAAAGGCTATGTAGATAATCTGATAAATAATGGGCAAATGAAGAAATATTGTAATAGTAATAATTATAATAATCATTTTGACATTAGAAATCATATCATAGTAATAATAAATGATTAGAATAAAAAATGGAACATGCGTGATGAAGAAAAATAAATAAAATATGAAGGTATAAAAATAAGTAAAGAAATAAAAAAGCAACGAGAAAAAAATAAGAATAATGACAGATGATGAAATTTTGTACAAAAATAAAATCAAATATACATAACAGTAATGTTAAGTATTTTAAAAGTAAAAGAATATAAATAATATTAAACCTAGGTATTTAAAAGGATAATAAACAATAAAAAAATATAAAGAAAATGAACATAAATAATCAAAGGACAGAATTGAAACTTAAACAGAATTAAAAAAGGTAAACTGAAATTAAAATGAAATTTAAAATCTTAAATAATAGTAAAATGAGTGATTGAACAGTATATAAATAGGAAAATGAATGAATAATAAAATAAAAAAATAATATATAACTTTATCATAAATAAATGAATTAAAAATAAGAGGGCTCAATTATAACTTAAATAAAATTAAGAAGGCAAATTGAAATAAATAAATAATAAAAGGGTTAAAATATAAATAATAAAATAATTAAAACATGCTTAAGGACTAAAATGGAATGCGCAACAAGTAGTGGGGATCATCGGGAAGATTATCCCAGGCCTTATAAACACACCGTTCTGCAGGGGGCCAAAATAAAATAAAATAAAATTATAGGGGAAAAATTAAAAAATGAAAAAAAGGAAATGGGACTAAATCGCAATCGGCCATGAAAGCGAAAGGGGCTAGTGCGAAAATATCCCGTTTCAACAAAAACACCCGGATCCTAATTGGAGCGCGTCGGGTCGACCCGTTTTACTCTAAAACGACGTCGTTTTGTGTCAGTAGGCACTAAGCCAAAACGACGCCGTTTTATTCATGTTATAAAAGCCCCAAATATTTTTAAAAATTTCATTTCAGCATTCTCCAAAAAAAAAAATGAGAGAACTCTCTCATTCCCTCTCCCGCTTTGTGATTTCCGGTCATCGGACTGACCACCGGCAGCCGTGGCTCCGCCACCGTCGACCACCGTACACGGTGGTCAGAAATAAAAAAGGTAAAAATTTTTATTTTTATTTTTTTCTATATTTATATATAAATATACTATTTTTTAAAGAAAAAATAGAGAAAATGTTTGTATGTGTAGTCGAAAATTGAAAATAAAAAGGAAAAAGAAATGAGACCTTAACGCGTTTGAATCTGTTTTTTTTCTTCAACACTTGCTTCTTTTATTTTTGTATTCAAATATATGTTTGAAAACATTGATTTTACATTCACAATTTTCTGATTTTTTTTTAAAATCCCCCCTAAAATACAATCGGTTCCCCCCTCCTATTTTTATTCGGTGATGGTTTTTTTATAGCCAAACAAAATACATTATTTTATCGTTACTGTTTTGCTTCTCTGCTTTCTTCTTGTTTGCTGCTCTCTTTGCCATGTTTGCAGGTTGCGTGAGGAGTCAACGAAGAAGAAAATTTCTTCTTTGGTGTAAGGTCAGAGATGGACCTTGGGACGAGGAGCAGGTTAGGCGCCCGAGGATGAGCGGCGCACATGGGAGCCTCTAGGGTTTCGTTTCTAAGTTGGCTTTAGGTTTTGGGCTTTTAAAATTTAGGTTAGGTGGGCTGATAATTGAGTTTAGATTTGGGTTGATTTTGGGTTTGTATTGAGTTTATTTATTATTATTTGGGCTTGTTGGGCCCGGGTAAATTTGGGCCCGTACAGATCCAATACTTCCCAACTCTTAAATAATTTCAGCTTCTTTTTGACTATTTGTAACTTTTAACTGTTGAGGTTTTAAATACTGTTTGGTTTACAGCTTCTTTTTATCTGTGATTTTGGTGATGAGTCGGTTTTGGTCCATGTGTTTTTGGACCACAGAGGTTTAACTAGATTTAGTATCACTTTCAGGTTATATAGGTAGCCTAATTATTGGCTAGATTTGACAACTGAAGTAACACAAATAAAACCTTTTATTACCCAGCACTAAGGGATCCATCATTTAACAACTGAAGTAACACAAATGAAACCTTTTGAACAAGACTTCGCTAACTCATTATTCAAGACGAATACAACTTTAATTTTTGCTAAACAAGGTGGAATCCACCTCCATCCTAGAGATTGCCCTTTCGAATTGGCTCCACTTCTGCTCCAATGTCCCAGTATATCCAATCGACATCCTCACCAGCCCCGGCAAGATACCGGCGAGGGCCTTCTCTTCTGAGTTCAATTCACTGCTGGTACTGCTACCGGAGCAAGACATGAGAGTCTCGTAATAACCCAAGCTAACCGCTATTAACCCAAATTGAGAGCTGTTCTGCAAGTGGTGCATCGGCCTGTTAGCTTTCTCTTCCGATTCCATGTCGACACAAAGGAGACCGCCGAATCCGTAGCCTTTGTTGGCCATGGACTTCAATAGGTGGTGTTGAGGGTGGTCCTCAAGGCCTGGGTACACGACCCTGACGCCCAGTTTCTTCATTTTAGTAGCATATTCCAAGGCTCTGCGGCAATGCTCCATCATTCTCAGGCCAAAGTGAGGTATCCTTTCAGAGAGTTCAAAGGCAACCTTGGCGTTCATGGTCGGGCCTAGAAGCATCAAAGCACCTTGGTGCAGGTCCATCAACAGACTTGCAGGACCACAAACAGCAGCTGAAATTTCCCATTTTATTGCATTAACAAATCAGTGCGTCTAAATATAATCAAATATTAATAAACCAATACGATGCTAATTAACTAGTTCTCGAAACGATACTTTTTACTTTTCCACTAAAATTATCAAAATTTAGAGCATTAAAACTTTAAGTTGGTATACAGAATTTATCAGAAATATGATAAAAAAAAAAGCAACACGCGATATGCTTTGCAATTGATCACTAATGGCATCATTCATTGGGTAGATAAGTTTCCCCTCACCAACCCTAAAAAGTTTGGTTATTTGTAGAGTTCATATCAGAAATCTTATTCGTTTGCCTTCAATGAACCCCAAACTATATTCATTTGCCATTTATATGATTTTCCGACATAAGGCAAGTATGGTATTGGTACATGAGAAACATACGACGAAAAAATCGAACCTGCGATAACATCAGCCCCACCGCTTATGAACTTGGAGATACTATGAACGACAATATCGGCACCAAGCCGGGCAGGGGAAAGAACCATGGGAGAGAAAGTGTTGTCGACGACCACCATGGCTCCTTTGTCATGTGCTAGCTTGCTTAGCTCCGGAATGTTGGCCACTGTGAGTGTGGGGTTAGACATGGACTCGAAGAACAACACGTTGGTCCGTCCTTGGACGATGGCGTTTTTCACCGCTTCGTGATCGGTTATGTCCACAAAAGTGGTCGTGATGTTACAGATTCTGGGCAAGAAATGGGTTACTCCGTAGAGGGTCGCCGACGCCACCACATGTCCGCCGCTGCTGCAGAGTTGCAACATCACTGATGATATAGCAGCCATACCTGTCATCACGAAACCATATTATTAACCTCGAACTTAACGGTTGTGATAATACTTTATCTGCATATATAAATTATAATTAGACGTTACCACTAGCAGTGCAATAGGCAGCTTCGGTTCCTTCTAGGGCGGCCATCTGACGACCGAGATTTAAGACGGTGGGGTTGAAGTGACGACTATAAATGAAGAAATCACGATCGGGACCCAGTTCACCAGTGAACATGCGGCGCATTGTCTCAGGTTCCATGACGGTGAAGGTGGCGGAAGCTTCAATGGACATGTTAACGCCACCATGCTCACCGAATACATGGTGCAGGCTGGCTAATTAAGGAGGCAGCAGGGTCATTTTCCCATGCTGCTGGTGCCACTGCCAGTGTTGGCAACATAGATTTCTTGGCCACGAATATCTCATCATCCCCTTCAAAGCTATCAGCCTCCGCGGCTCTCTTCTTTCCGGAAATTCCAAATTCACAGCTACGGGTTTCTGCCATAATTAAGTGTTAAGAAGGATTGGTTAACGATGTAAATGGCAATAACAAAACTGAAGGATTAATTAAGAATGTTAAGAAAGAAAGAAGTGGTGAAGAAATGTAAGGGTTGGAAGCTATATATAAGCAGAGAAGTGAGCTTGCAGACACGCGGAATTAATGACAAAAATCGAATATTTTAAGACTAGTGGTAGAAGGATTCGTTTAATATCGTGTGTTTATTGAGGATGCATGGTATCGGTAATAGTAAATGGAATAATTTGATTAGGTCTAAGAGGCCTCTTAGGTATATTTTCAATACCCTTATTTACTTAGAACTATTCATAATATTTTTTAACTTTTAAATGAAAAAATAAATGCACTTTAATATATTCAAATTCTGTTTAAAACTTAATTCACTCTCTTGTCTCAAAATTAAATATTATTAAATGATGAGAATTAATTAATATGTAAAAATTTTGAGTTGAATTTTTTTTTAAGAATATTTTCAACCTCTAGAGAATTTTTAGTAATTTGAATAATATTCGATTGCACACTGATTATATAAGTTTCCTTTCTTTTCTAATAACTCTATTTAAAATTAACCTAAAACGTCTTTGAAGATGAAGGTTTAAATTTAGAACTAATATATTAAAATTCACCCAAAACTTATCTTCTAGACTTTTCTAATAACTCTATTTAAACTTTATCTTTGAAGATGAATTAAAATTGACCTAAAACTTTTGAAGATGAAGGTTTAAATTTACAACTAATTATTGTAACTAACAATTTCCACATTTAAAACTAATACTTTTTTAATTACTTAAATATGCTTCTCAGAACTATTCTTAAATTTGTCAAATTTTAAATTGTTTCTATTTTTATTTTACTTATACAATAGTATTTATATTAGTTTAAAACATTCTTTAATTTAAATATCTCTTTTTTTTAATACGTCGCTTTTATTTTTTTAAATGTTTTAATTTTAAAACCTATTTCATTTCTATTTTTATAAAAATAAGAATGTTTTTATAAGAATTAAAAAAACTGCTATTCTTACATGCAATTATATTGTTTTATTAATTCTGTCGAGATTTTAGTTTCAAATTTTAATTTTATTTTAATGTATGGTGTTTAAAGTTATCTATAATTTAAAACTTATTATTATCTTTATTATTAATGTGACTAAAATAATAATTAAAAAATGAAGTATTTTGAAACTTAAATAACTATCATATCAAACTCAAACTTTTTATATTCTTAAATTTAAATTAAATCATTATTAGATTTTTATTATTTTATTGCAACTAAACAATTATTTTCATCAATTTCTTTTTTAAAATTGATGATGTTTTTAATCGATTTTTGTTCAATAAATGACTTAATTAGATAAAAATAGATGTTTAAAATCTTTACGACATTTTGAATGATTAAGTTCAAAAAAAAAATTATCGAAGAAATACATTTGATTGAATAAACAAAGTACCACAATATCAACAACAAAGAAAAAACACACCAACAAAATAGCAGAGAAAAATAAGAGCTTGACAAAGTTAAAAGAGTAGACATAAGATCAATTCTACTAATGTTAGGCAGAGCTAGCAAGCTCTCCTTATTCAAGATAAACACCAAGAAAGATGGTAGGTAATGAATCCAACCCTCCAAACACATATCTACTTTAGCATGCTTAATTACTTAGTCCATAGCTTTGTTAGCATCCTTCTAATCAAGTTTAAAATAATTAATGATAGACTCTTCTGCTTTGTTGCATTGCAACCATACAACAACAAAAGTTGTTTTAATTTGTTTTTTCTTGTTGTACAAAAAATGGTGAACATTAAGGTTAATTTGTAAATAAAAAAGTAGTCCCCTTTTGAGATTTAAAAATCATCCAGCGTAATTTTGAATTTTAAAAAAATGTATAATATTTGCGGTTAGCTTAAATATGGTTAAAATGTGAGGATTTGACATTTCAACAAACAAAGATTTGCTATTTATAGTAAAAATGTCAAGTCATTAACTAAATCTACTTATGACATACAAGCAATTATTTTACAAATATATAAAAATATTTTTATTTCTAAAAGAGTTTCAAAATTTTTTAAAGTTTTAAAATATTAAAAAAATAGTTTAAATATGAAATATTTATTTTTATATTATAGAAAATAAAATTAATTATAAAGTAAACACAAATAAAATTCATTTAGGATAATAAAAATATTTCAACTTATGTATCAAAAACCGTTAAAACATTACTATTTAATTTGCTTTTGGATTTTTCTGTTTTTTAAAAATTCAAACATGAATGATGAGTGTGTCATGAATATTTATAACCTATATAAAAATATCAATTTAGAAAAAAAAATTGAACTAATATAAATATGTATTATTTTTTATCATAGTATTAATTTCATATTTAAAAATAAAAAATTAATGTCAAAATAAAAATGGTCATAATTATACATTTAAAAATAACTATATTTAATAGAAATTGTGATAATTACACATTTAAAAATAATTATAATTTAATGTATAATTATTAGCTAAAAAAGTTATGCTAATTTTATTGATGTTATTACTTAAATAGAATTTTAAGCATATTAATTATCACTTAATTAGTATTAGAGTTAATTCGTTAATTAATTATTATTTTGAATAATATCACTTTACATTAATTATATAAAATAAAACTATATTGTATATTGAATATGCTAATGCATTTGAAAATAATTTATTATAATATTTTAAAATTAAAAAATTAATATATTTTAATTATATTTAATAATTTAAATAAAGAATATTATTATAATTATGTAAATCAATGTAAGTTAATAAACAGTAAAATGTTAATCATAATGCAAGTTGTTTGAGAGGATGGAAAAGGTGTAACGATCAAATCTAAATAATTAGAAAAAGACAACTTAGTCAATATATATTTGGGAAGAATATAAATTGAAGAAAACTGGTTCATGGAATAATAAATATGATAATTCGTGTATATTTATTTTATATAGTTTTATCATATTGTAAATATAAATATTTTAAAATTTTAGATAAAAAAATCATATTTTTTAAAATATGTATATTATCGAGAGTTTAGGATTATTATGGTTTTTATAGGCGCAAACTTAGTATTAATTTCTACTCTTTCATCTTAATTGTTTTGCACTTTTTTTGTATAATGAGATTAAAAATTGACGCATGCAATGACTCAACACGCAATTATGCAAGTAGGCTTTTTCCTTTTTTAGAATATGTGCCCAATTACTTTTCCTGTTTATATACACTTACCATTCATGAATATTTCCAATTATGGTATGAGATTGGTGTATCTGTTTTTTTTTTTCAAATAAAACAAACTTCTTTTAATTTGTTTTTTTCTTGTTCTACGAAATAAAAATTATTTTTAAAAAAATAAATATACATTTGATATTTTATATTTATAAATTTATATTTTATAGTATTCTTTGTCAAACAAACACGATATAAATATATTTTTTATAAAATATATATTATATTGCAATTTCCTTTTAACAATTGAAATTTATTTTATAATAATCAATATCATATATAATCTTAATAATAAATAATGTTTAATTCAAACTTAATTTAAATTACATATATGAGAGTACATACTAACACATTAGAGTTGTAAGGGATAAATGAAGCTAAGTATTATCTAAAAAAATACTCATATTTATATACTAGATTAAAATATGTCATAAGTCCTTGTACTCTTCGTAAATTTAAAATTTAGTCCAGTACTTTAATTTTTGGGTTAGTCCTACTTTTTAGATATCAAAATTTAAGTTCAGTTGCTAGCATTATTAAAATAATTTATTAAATTCATTTTCATTATAAAAATATTTTTTAGTTATATGAATATCAAGTATTTTTTATTTAAAAATGTGAAATCAACAAAATTGACAAAAATTTTTTAACAATCTTAACAGTTGGACTTGATTTTCAAATATGAAATTTAGAGATACTAAATTTTTGAAAATAAAAAGTACAATTACTAAATTTCAAATTTGTGAAGATTACATAGACTTATGGCATATTTTATTCTTTATATTACAAAACAACTTATTATTAAAATATTAATATTGAATATTTTTCGAAGAATATTATTTAAAGTTATTATTTTTAAATAAAATTGAAATATTAAATAATTTATTAAAACAATAAATTATATCAATCATTTATTATATGATTAGATATAGATAATTAAATATATATGTTTAATAATATTAAAAATTATAATATTTTATTAATTTTAAATATTTTTAAAAATAAAAATAAAAAATATAATTAATATAACATATTTAAGTTAATTTTTATATAAAAATAAAATCACTCATGAAAAATTTTTTTTCTAAAAAATGACTTGCGCTCTTGAAAAATATAAGTTATTTTATAGTAAAAATAATTTATTTTCAATTAACCTGTAAATTATTTTCAGTTAACTAAGTTATTTTTCATGAAACAAATACAAAAAATATAAAAAAATATAATGATAAAAATATAATTTAATCCTCTAAAATTTTATCATTCATCTCTTACTCATTAAATGATTTTCAGATTCGCTGTTTAGTTGGAAACAAAATGAGCATCACCCATTTACTAGAAGAAGAAGCCACTGTTTGGCAATGTCTTCCACAAATGTCTGGAAAGAAATTGAAAGGTCAGTCATTCCAAATAAGATTCGCCCATATTTTTAACACTGTTAAACCCATAATAAAACAAGAATATTAAGTGGCTCAAAAAGTTTGAAGTATCAAAATTAAAATATATATATATAATTTACGGTGAATAAAGCCAAAAAGAAAAAGAAAAAAATCAGTTGAGATTTTACTGTAGAAATCCAACGTGACTGAGAACAAACCTATAGGAATGCTCGTAATTTAATAGTGTGTCTAAAGTTAATTACTTTAGAAATCCAACGTGAGTGAGAACCAAAGTTTGATAAGTACACCTGCCCAAAAATGAATATGTATCACACAATCTTCTTTTCTTATCACTAACGTATTAGGTTTATCTATTCAAGGTTCCAACTTAAGGAAAATAATAGTAAAGCTCGAAACTTCATTAACAAACTGTGATTATAGCTTTTGCAGCTTGTCTATCAGATGCAAAGCCCTATAAACCCTAACTAACAAGTATCATGGGTGGTGTATAGCTGACTTATGCCTATTGGTGCCATCACAACATGAATAGTGATACCACAGTATTTGGTTAAGTTTAGTTAAATCTCATTTTTAAAATTTAAGTTCAGATAATACAGAATTGAACTATTTAAGCTCAAGCTTGATTATTAATTTTTGTATTTAAATTTGAACTTAAGTTTAATTAAACTAGTCCGTATTCAAATATATTAATAAAAGGTCGTCCGGTCCATAAAACTTGATTTGAATGACTCATTTTGATTCGATTGATAGTTCAAACTCGGCTTAATAATTATCAAATTGAATTCAAACTTTTCAAGTCAAATTCACTTTTGAGTACTAGTTTCTCATTTACAACTAGCCACATCCATTTGATCATTATGGTTTAGAAACAAACTACATAGATGAACGAAATAAAAATAATATAAACAATATTAAAAACAAAGATTAATAACAATCATTTTTTATACAAAAATAATAACCATTGATAAAGTAATAAAAATATAAATAATTTTATTAATTAAATTTTAAATATGATATATTATTAGTGCATGAATTTATGTATCATTAATGAATCACAACAATATATTTTATGAAGGAATAAAATAAAAAATAATAAAGAATCTGTAAAAAAACTTATAAACATAACTAAAAATTAAATATAATTTATTTATAAGTATTATGCTTAAATAAATTTATTTTGTTTATAGATTCTTCACTCTTCACTATTTTTTATTTGTAAATAAAAAGTTAGGCCAATCTCATAGCATTGTCGGAAAAATATGAAATATGAAATATGAAATATAGTAAATAAACAGTTAACAAGGAAAATTATAAAAGTAATTTTAATTTTATTTAATTTATAATTAAATTTATTTTTTATAAAGTAAAAATAAATATTTCATATTTAAATTAATTTTTTTAATATTTTAAAAAAATTAAAACTCTTTTAGAATATAAAAAAATATTTTTATATATTTGTAAAATAATTGCTTATATGTCATTAGTAGATTTAGATAATGACTTGACATTAGATCGGAAAGTTGGAGACCGAGAGTAGGAGAAAAGGTTGAAAATGCTTTGAGAAGAAGAGAAATGGAGACTCTTAGAAGAATAAGGAGAAGAAAAAGTAGAAAAAAATATAGAAAGTTGACACCAAAGGTAGGGAAATGAAAATTGATAATGAAAAAATACTGTTAATGGCAGCTTCAATTTGGTATTGCATAATTAATATTACAGTTTAGGGATCAAAATGTAATAAATCAATAATTAAATATTAAAATTGTACATGCGAATTAAATGAATTAAACAAAAATAATTAAGTAATCTTATATTTTAATACATTTATTATAAAAAAATTATATTTCTTATATCTACATGCTCCTTCGGGAGCGATGGGTGGTTTACCGACAAGGACTTGATTAACATTGCATATAAAAGCAATATCAGGACAAAAGAAAAGATGAGCATGATCGTATGTCATCGTACAAATCGCCTTAGGATTTCGATTTTCTGACTGCTCTGGAGAAAAAGAATAATCCATTGCCACATTGAACTTATTTGTTACACTCAAATTGGTAGATGAATTTGTGAATCATTTGCCTCTCAGACATCATGCAAGCCCCCCCTACTATATGCTTCCACTACAAGAAAAATGGGGTTTTCTCCTACAAACCAGTGGATTTAAGAGGCTTGACACCAAAACACCAACCAAGAGCTTACAAATCAGCTTGTGAGTATCTACCCCAACATGTTCCACTACTTCACACAAGTCTCCCAGAAAAGAAAAACTTTATATATATATATAATAAGTGTCGTTCCAATAAGTGGAAGGCAATGATTAAAGTGAAAATTTTGGTGGCAGACATACTTCTGAGCTATTTATAAATTACACAACAAAAGTAATACGAATGTAACACTATCTTAATCTATTTAATTAATATTCGTATTCAAAATCTGTAATAACATTGATAATTAATATATTGTGTATGTTTTATTATATAATATTTAGGTTAGGCCTTGTTTTAATTATTTTTGTATACTAGTGTCAAAATATTCGCCTATGTTTATTAATTTAATTATAAGGAGTGAATTATATACTGGTAATATCCTTGCTTCATCTTCATTCTTTCAGTTCACCATATTTTTATAGATCCTTCTAACGTCTCGGGCTGATGTTTTTTTATTATCTGTTTTGCCTCACTGCACTGTTTCTTCGCTCTGCATTGATCTTCTTCTATTCCATTCTGGCATAGCACGCCAATCTCTCGTTCAACGCAATGTCAGAAACGTCTCAGGAATCCGAAGCCAAACCGGAACTGAAAAAAACAGGTATGGATCCGAAAGCGGTGAAGGACAAAGCGAGCTCGATCCGATTGAGTGAGGCAGCCAAGCCAGCATCCATCTCCCACATTGCTCGTCCGGAAGTGCTAAAAGAAGAAGGCAACCGGACCTCCACCATCAGACGGCTAAGTGATTTGAAAAGCGACGATGATGATGCAGGCTCTCCTAATAGGTATTTTTGTTTTCCTTTCTCTTTTGGATTTTCAATTGATCAAATAGTTACGCTTTTTAATTTATAATTGAAATGATCATGATTTGTGTAGAAATCTCTGCATCTTTGGAGTTTTCTCTTAATTCGTCTCCTTAATATACATATGGAAAATTATTAAAGTTTCAACTGATCATTAAACTACGGTCTTTCTTGTTTTATATCCTGACAATGGAGAAGCTGGAAAAACGTTTTGGTTTTTGAATATCAATTGGCAGGCCACTAGATTCAATTAAGTAGACATGGCGGTTGTTGCATTATTTCGTATTGTAGTCGTATTTTAAGATTTTTGAGATATCAGTGCATTCATGTCATGTTCATCTCATATTTTAGTTATTTTTTTGTATTGTATTCATGTTTTTCTTTTTCTTTTTTTTTTTGTATCAGTGAATGTGCCTTGAATTTGAAGTTTGACATTAAATGTAATCTTATTCCATCTCTTAACTTGGATGAAGGAAGAGTCCTTAGTTTTAGGATCTTGAACTTAATAGAATCAAGTTTATTTTCTGGTTATTGTGCTGCTAACCGTGAAAACCTTTCTTGGTCTCGTTGGAATAAGCATGAGATCATCTCGTTTCTCCTTGTATTTCCGGTATTTCTTGTGCTTGCAAATTATATCATTTTCTGCCCTGTGACTTCTTGTTGCAGTCAAGAAAGCACCCAACAACAATCCTACCAAAATAATGCTGCAATTGAGTTGATCAATAGTGTCACAGGTGCTGATGAGGAGGGCAGGTCTCGCCAACGGGTTCTCGTATATGCTGCCAGGAGGTACTAACTTTTCTGTTTCACACTTCACTGTTGCATTAAATTCTATATCTTGCTGTTTCAGAGTCCTGCTATTCCATAGTGGTGATTTCCAGTCAAATTTTGTAGGTATGCTAGTGCTCTGGAGAGAAACCCAGAAGATTATGATGCTCTTTACAACTGGGCATTGGTTCTTCAGGTTTTTTTATACTGATTCAATTTGAGTAACATTGTTCAGAATTATGTGTCATCTCCTCCTACACATATTTGGACAGGACAGCTCGCATTACATTGTCAACTTAAGCATACTTTAATTTTTGTAAAATGCATCAGAGTGTATTATGTCCACACTTTTCTTATTGGGCTTGCAGGAAAGTGCAGATAATGTTAGTCCAGATTCTACTTCACCTTCTAAAGATTCCTTACTAGAGGAGGCTTGTAACAAGTATGATGAGGCAACTCGTCTTTGCCCTACATTTCATGATGTATGTATGCTTGTCGATGTCTGATTGTCCTGTTGCACTACAACAAATTTATGATCTTTCAAATATTGTTTCAATGCACAAGCCAGACGAGAAACTGAAAAAAACAATAGAAAGCAATCTGTAACTGTATAAGTACAAATGTGTATACACAGAGAGGAGTCTGTATAAATATATTTCCTTGCTTGACAGGCTTTCTACAACTGGGCAATAGCAATATCTGATCGAGCAAAAATGCGTGGTCGGACCAAGGAGGCTGAAGAACTATGGGAGCAGGTTCTGATTATATAAATTTGGTATTTCAGTAATAGACTTTTGTACGAGTAACGCTAGCCTTTCATTGGAAATTTTCAATTTCTTGTCATGGATAACCTTTTGTATAATCCATTTCAATGAGAGCAAAGAACCATCGAAATTGGTTATTGACCGTGGCTTTTTGGTATATATTCATTCTAGAATTTAGTACAGAAATACATTGTCCTTGTGGTAGTGCTGCGTAGAAATCCTCGGCCTTCTCTGTTAAATGCCTTGTAGTGAATAAAACCCAAGACATTGAGTTTTCGAAAGCGTAATCTTATTGTGATGGTTTTGCAGGCAACGAAAAACTATGAAAAAGCTGTCAAACTCAACTGGAACAGTCCTCAGGTATATTTGAAGTAGTTGTTGGTTGGTGTTGAAATTCTGCTATCTAGAATGACTCCATCTTTCATTTTTATTCTTTCTGTTAGTAATTCTAAGGATTCTTGTTTCTCTTTCAGGCGCTAAACAATTGGGGACTAGCTCTTCAGGTTAACTATGTTTTAGTGATGTTGATATTCTAATCAGCCTTATTTATCTCCATTTCATACAAAATAGATGCTGGACGTACTTCTGCAGAGTTAAATAATGCTTTGCTTTTCATTCTTATTTTGTATTGTTTAGGAACTCAGTGCGATTGTTCCAGCACGAGAGAAGCAAAAAATTGTGAGGGCTGCAATTAGTAAGGTACAAAAGTCATTTGGAGAAATAAAAGTGCTTGGATGGTTATAGGAACAACCAGCAGAATTAGTTCATCGTTTGATACTTGAAGATGCAAATTCTGCTCTTATGATATCCTTTACTTCTAATGTAGTTTCGTGCCGCAATACAATTGCAATTTGATTTCCATCGAGCAATATACAACCTAGGAACAGTTTTGGTAAGTTTGTTGGTTCCTACCAGGTCTTGTACTGGATTGCGTGATCCTAATCTCACCTATAATTCATTCCTTTGTGAATTAGTAAGAAAATAATGCCTTCATCATCTAAACATTTCATTCAAGTGAAGCATTAATTCGGAATTTGAAATGTGTATATTTTTAACTGCAGTATGGGCTAGCTGAGGATACCACAGGAACTGGAGGCTCGACAAATCCAAAAGAAGTTTCCTCAAATGAGCTGTATAACCAATCTGCTATCTATATTGCAGCCGCTCATGCATTGAAACCAAATTACTCAGTAAGAAATCTATGTGTTTTTGGACCACAGAGTTTTGGTTAGATTTAATATCACTTTTAGGCTATACAGATGGCATAATTATTGGCTAATGAAATTTTTCGGCATAAATTTACAAGAAAGAAAATGATATACCTCTTTTTCTTCTTAATTTAGAGTTTCAGAGTTATGCAATTTGACTTCTCAGTTTGTGGATATCTTCTTATTTGACGTTTTAAACTTTACAGGTTTACAGCAGTGCATTGAAGCTTGTTCGTTCAATGGTCAGTATTGATCTTTGAACTATATATTTGAGGTTTATTCCCTCCTAAATTGATTGAATATTCCGTAAGCATTGTTGAGTCTGTTGGCTATGAGAACAATATCTTGCTCTGTTTCCTGGTTAATTAGCATTTTCCTGGATTTTTTAAAATTATTATTGGAGTAATATATTTTAGTGTAATCCATGTATTTCATATTTCTTTCTGTCAGCGCATCAGTGCTGTTTTAAACTGCCAATTATCGGTTCACTATATTTTCTATTATTTTCTGACAATATTTTTGACAGCTACCTTTACCCCATCTCAAAGAGGGAAATATGACTGCACCACCAGTAGGAAACGCAATTGCACCGCATCGTGATTGGAAGAGAACAGAATTCTTTTTGAATCATGAAGCACTTCAACAGGTAAAAAGCTGATTGGTTTTTCGTTGTCTATTGCAAATAAATATCAAGTTCAATTTTCTCTTTTTTCCTGGAACAAGGGATTCATTTCTTCAAGCATTTGATATTTAATGTCTGAACTTAAGTGGAATGAATCATAGAGTATGAGCAAAACTATATTTGTTGTAGATCACTATCATAATAAATTCCAGGATGTTATGCATGCAAGGCAAAATCAAATTAAATTGCTATGCAGGGTCGATTCAATATACTACTGGTTTATATTGGTTTATCCTCGTGCCTTTCATTTTCTTCCTCTATGTCCTCTGCCGTTTTCCAATTGAGCAGGTCATCAAAGCCGAGCAGAAACAAGCTTCTCGAAGCCTCTCTGGCACAATTGCAGAAGTAACAAATGAAGAAAACTCAGCTATCAGAGTTGAGATTCCAGATATTGTGTCTGTATCATCATGTGCTGATCTGACTCTACCACCAGGTGCAGGCCTCTGCATTGATACTACCCATGGTCCAATTTTTCTGGTAAGTATCATGCTTTTATTAAAGGAACGATATCTTTCACACTTTCAGAAAACTTGACAACTATGCTATTTAGCAATATACGAATAGCAATCCAGCTTTAGTGAGTATTGTCTGTTCTTCCTTTCAGGTTGCTGACTCGTGGGAATCTCTAGACGGATGGCTTGATGCTATCCGCTTAGTTTACACAATTTACGCACGAGGTAAGACCGATGTTCTCGCCGGTATCATTACAGGCTAAGTATTGTGTTGAGCGTACATTTTGTCCAAGTCCTTTAGATCTGTCTTCGATTTTGATCTTGTATATCATCAAATATTTTGGAATAATGTAAGGTTGAGCTAACTTTTATGTCAAATTATTCATTTGGCATTTAGATGATAATATATTTCTTCTGCTGCTTATAAGGCATTTCCATTCTATCTTCACTAAGACTTGGGAGTTTATTTTTCTTAAAAAGTAAATATAACTAGGCATCCACCATGTTGCAATTGCTGCGAGCTTCGTGTCCTCGAACCGGCATTCGAGCTCTTTTAATCTTCTGTCTTGAACATTTTGTCCCGAAGCAGTGAGAATCCACAGCATCATCCCGATTATTAGTCTGGAAGCAACGGCTACGAACGTCAGGTCAGCCTTCTTTGTATTCTTTTGTGCCAAACAAACAAAAAAAAAAAGCATTCATGTCGGTTTCACAATCAATCAAAGCAGTAGTAAGCAGCCAAAGTATCAGCCATCAACGGCCCAAAATGCATGCTTACCCACACACACAAAGAGGAAACTATGATTCACTATTGAAAAGTTGAAACATGATCAAGTGAAAGCCTTGTCGATGGCGAAAAAGCTGTTTCCGTATCTAATTGGCAAAAAAATGGTAGGATTGCAAATGTTAATGAAATCATAAGAGACAACAGATAATTATCTGTACCTCTTCTAATATTAGAAGAGAAAAATCTAATATGCATGTCTAAATATGTATGAAATATAAGTGTCCAACACAAATATGTTGAAAAAAAAAAAGAATCGACGCCACTCACCCCCACAAAATACATTGACATCTTAATTTTAGAAAGCATCTCTGTTAGGCAAAACCATGAAATCCACTAGCGGCAGACACATAAAGCCTCCACCAATGCATGTGAGGATACATTTCTTTACAGATTTCAGTCACTTCAATGACGGATTGAAGGCAAATATAATGTATAGATGAAGATGTCTATACTTCTAGTTCATGTAAAAGCAAATATTGTTCAAAATTGAACTGTTAATGGATTATATCAGATTGAGTTGCAGCTTAGAAAATTTTCAATTTCATCTAAATCAAGCTTGAACCAATTCGAATAATATATATTTTATTATTATTTTGTATTTCTATATTAATATAAATATTAATATTCGTTTTTATAATATATTTCATTTAAATTAGCCTCGCCCATAGTTCTAATTCAACTACCATTGCGCTGATTTTTGTCATGGAAGTTGTACAAAGAAGAGAGAGAGAGAGAGAGAGAGTAAAAGTTGCAAATAGAACCTTTATCTTTAATATCAAGCGAGAAAAAGAGAATATAGGAATTTGCCTGATGCTGAAGAACAATCAAGAAATGAGATCCGGAAGTGGGGGAATCCCTACAAATCCTGCTGAAAATCATCAACAATTGAATGACGATGATGATGATGGAAATGAACACTAGAATATGACCATAAATTAGCTTCATTAATTGTAATTGTTTTTTTTTTTGATCCTCCATTGTTTTTGCTTCCTTTTTTTTGGGGGGGGTAATCTGCTGTGTTTTTGCTGTTGATGGAATCTTTGCTATAAACTTATCATGGTTAATCAATTCGGATAATTGAAACAATTTCGTCTATTGAAAGGTTTAGAAATTTACTTAATCAATCCAGAATTCGAGATGAATAAGAAATCTATATCCAAGCCTACTTGCTTCTCTAAAATTATTTATTAAAATGAATTACAGTTATTTGTACATACTAACTAATATTTCTCAAAAGTAACATATATTTTTGGCTATTTAAATTTGTAGAACTCTTTTAAGTACAATTTAAAAAAAAAAGCTTCCATTTTTAGGGTTTATAAAGGTTTTAGTTGAGTGGCGAAAATTGGGAATTCAAGAAGCTATGTGGGCAATTACAAGAGGAGGGTTTTACCGGAAACTTCTCAACTTTCCCAAAACCATCTCCCGCCCTCTCATGGGTACCTCCAATCTCATTAGGGTGTCTTCCCTGGCTTACTCCACTGGCTCCCCCAACGATGTGCCTTCTAAGCGCGTTGGCACTCACAGCGGCAGCTTTCACTGTGACGAGGCTCTTGGCTGCTTCATGATTTGTCTCACTAACAAGTTCTCCAACTCCGAGATTGTCCGTACCAGAGACCCCAAGGTCATTCCCCCCCCCCACATTTTTTTCCTGTTGGATTAAGTAATAAAGTACGCAAATTATAAAATGGGTTTTCTTTTGGATCTTAAAACATGTTATCCTTTTGCTTTTTTCTACAAAGTTATTTTATTTCTTCTTTATCTGTTTGCAAGTTCTATACAGCTTATGTTATTCTGATTTAGCTTTTCTGAGCTTCCTCTTTTGAATGTCCTTTATAAAATTGATCCATATTTTGCAGGTATTGGAGGGTTTTGATGCTGTGCTTGATGTTGGAGGCGTATATGATCCAAGTCGTGATCGGTATGATCATCACCAGAAAGGATTTGAGGAGGTCTTCGGCCATGGATTTAATACAAAGCTTAGCAGTGCCGGGCTTGTTTATAAGGTATTCATTATTTCCAGTAGACAATTAAAGATCCCTTCTCACAGTTCCCTTCTTGTTGGTATTTTTTTTATTTGTGTTTTTCTCATCCAATGTTGGTAGAGTTTAATCCGAGCAATGATGTTTTTCAATTGTTTATGCTGTTTTCTCAATTATCAGTCAAATGTTCTTTGTATTTAGCATTTCGGCAAAGAGATAATAGCTAAAGAGCTTCAACTCGGTGAAGACCACCCAGATGTGCAAAGATTGTTTCTGGCCATTTACAAAAACTTCATGGAGGTACTTTCCTTTTCGATTCTTAAGTTTTTAAGTTCCATGCTTTCATTGTTCTATTAGCAATGAAAATTTCTAGCTTTCTTTTATTCAGGCTGGTCAGATACGATTAATGTGTGGTATTATTCTTCCTGTTGTTTTATTGGTTTTAATTTTTCTTCATTTGCCAAGTGATTACGGATTTGGATATTCATTGGGATATCATTTTCATGCTTATACCAGGCAATTGATGCGATTGACAATGGAATCAACCAGTTTGATACCGACAAGCCTCCGAGATATGTGAACAATACCAACTTATCCTCTAGGGTTGGAAGATTAAATTTAGACTGGTTGGATCACAATCAATCACCTGAGAAAGAGAATGAGGATTTCCAACAAGCAATGGCTTTAGCTGGTAGTGAGTTCTTAGATGTAAGGTTCTACGAAAATAAAAGAAAAAAATGCCAAAAAATACACTATTATTAGTATAGTCTTCTTAGTTCATGGCCAGTGTCCCGGATATGGTATTTTTTCTTCTTTCAGAAGGGACAAAAGTATGTACTGTGTTCTTTATATTTTAATAGTTTGATGACCATTTTTCAGAGTGTCCGGTTTCATGCAAAATCTTGGTTACCAGCAAGGTCAATTGTGATGGAGTGTATTGCAGATAGATATGATACAGACCCTAGCGGTGAAATTATGGTTTTTAAAAGGTTTACCCCTGTAAGTAGATGTTTCTAAGTTTTTCTTTTCTTCTTGTAGTTTTCTTCTTCCACTAATCCTACATGAGTGTATGGTATCTCTGGTTAGCGAGGTGCTTGTATATGAATAATCCTATGTTGCTCCAACTCTTTACTATTTTTTTCTTTTTGAAGCCTCCATGTCCTATGTATATCTGAATATAGGTATAAGGATATTGTCCTCCAAGGACTCTAAATAAATGAAATCTTGGAAAAAGATGAACATACCCCATTTCAGACTCATATCCATGTCTTGACACTTCAGCCATTTTGGTCCTTCAGTTGGTTTGAATTTTAATCAAATATGTTGGTGTGTGATTTTCAGCAGGATGAGAAATGAATCCATAGCTGACAAGTGACTGTGTCTTATTCTTGGCTTACCATTATACATCCTTTACTTACAACTAAGTATGGTTTTTGTGCATCCTACAGTGGAAGCTTCACATATTTGAGCTCGAGGAAGAGATGAAGGTTGATCCTCCTATTAAGTACGTTCTTTATGAGGTATGTATTTAGAACTATATTACTCCGACTCTTCATTTTCTTTTAAGAACTCATGTTTGATACTCGTGTCCAACACATTCAGATTTGTGTATATGAGAATGATGCTTTAAATATATGGAAAACCCAAACTGTGTCAGATAAATACCCATATCTGACACTAATCCTCTAATCTAAGCAATATAGCCCATTTTCCCTTCAAATATGTTCTAGAATTAGTCCTTGGATTAAATCCAATGTATTTTGCAGGATGATAGGGGCAAATGATGGCGAGTTCAGGCAGTAGCAATATCTCCTGATAGATTTGAGAGCCGAAAGCCTCTCCCAGCTCAATGGCGAGGCTTGACAGATGATGAACTCTCAAAGGAGGCTGGCATTCCGGGCTGTATCTTCGTCCACATTAGCGGGTTTACTGGTGGAAATCAAACTTATGAGGGTGCTCTAGCTATGGCAAGAACAGCTCTGAAGATATGATCAATCTAGGGAGATTGATTCCATTTGGGTATTTCAGTCACTCAACACGGTATCTCATACTTCATTCTATAACTTAACCTGGAATAGTTGATTTTGTAGAAACCAAAAAGTTAAAATTTAGGATGTAAAAAATGATGTCTTTTTTTATCTTGGTTTCCTTGACAACTATGTTCCACTGATCCGAATGCCATAAGAATGTATGATTACGAAGGGCATAGAAACAATAGAAAGGGCAGGGGATGATGGAGAGAGGAAAAATAAAAGAAAAAATGCTTATACAAAGGGCAATGAAAACGGCAGAAGTTTCCTTGATTATAAACGGATAGTCGGTGTATATTATTATCTATATGTACTATTAAAAGTTTCGAGACTAAATCGGTCTCGATACTTTGTCTTCGATAAGTTTTGAGGCTATTGACTTTGTTAGTCTTGATACTTGCAATGCTGGGTCTCTAAGACTTAACTATCAAAATGCCTTGGATGTTCTATTTACCATTGTTTAAAGGATTATATGAAAAGAGAAAAAAACAGTTGTAAGGGAGATCTGATGGATTTAGACCCTCGCTTTAGCCGTCCACAGATGTAATTATGTACTCTGCACAATGTAATGCAACACATGATACTAGAACGTGGATGTTCTCTTCTATCATGGTTAATGTCACCCATGTCTTACCTTGCATTTTATTTTAGGTATCTTATCGCCTCACACGCAACAGATTATCAGCTTCGACATGCTGGTGGTCGTGAAGTCTCAAACATGCGCAAAGTCCAAATATTTGGAATCAATGCTGATCGTTTTACTGTGAAGGAATTCATGTCTGATCTCTAGTGCTAGGTTTCGTTATTTGTTATTCCGGTATAATTTTAATATCCCAATACAGATAATGAAACTGAGAAGGGCATTGATCTTATTCTTCTATAATGAGATACTGTAACATCCACTTTTCTTTATCTATGTAGCATGCCTAAATTGCATGAAATGTGGCATGGGACAAATATATGAATATAATTGATTAATATGCAAAGGGTTTTAGTGTGCATAAAAAAGGTTTTAAAAAAAGGGAAAAGAGACTAAGAAGAACAGAGAAGAAAGGAAGCAGAAATTTTTTGAAGTTAAATTTAGGTTTTTCTATCACCTAGTGTGGTAAGTTTTATGATTTTATTATTATCTTTCGTACATGGTAAAGAAAAACTCAAAACTCTAACACCCTGTTTGGTTCAATGTAATGGAATAGCCATTACAATTCAATTCCATGGGCCCACCATAAACCCTTGTTTGGTTCACTGAAATGTCTATTACGGATGCTGCTGTTTAGTTTTTTATTCCCACTAAACACTGAATAGAGGTTGAATAGCATTCTTTGCCTCACCCTCTGAATGGCCA
Organism: Gossypium hirsutum; assembly: GCF_007990345.1. Lineage (NCBI taxonomy): Eukaryota > Viridiplantae > Streptophyta > Magnoliopsida > Malvales > Malvaceae > Gossypium > Gossypium hirsutum. The sequence goes on from NC_053432.1 coordinate 79,334,473, forward strand.
TTCAGAGCACGGTAGGAATGCAAAAATATTTTTTTTTTCATTTTTGCCTCATTGTTTCGTCATCATCTCCTTTCTGCAGTTTCAACTACAGCCTCCATATTCACTACTTCTCCATTTACAAAGCCCTAAACACCATTGCCCCTCACCAACTCTCTGCAGTTCTTTTACTTTGTTTTTCATTTTCTTCGTTCCTAAAGTTTAGTTTAGCAACTCAAGTTTTTCTGGCTGTGATGAATCAAAATCCTCATCTATTTATTTTATGATCGTCTTTTGATATTGAAGAAAGCATTACCTCTTTTTCTTCTTTGTTTGAATTTTGTTTATTTTCTATGCTTTCATTTTGGTTTCTTTATCTTTGATCTAAGCCCTAAATCAAAAGCCATCAGGCATCAGTACCGCTGAACCCTGTTATATGTGCAATAAATCGTTAGATTCGTGCTTGAGACATCTTATGGAGGTCAAGGAACAAGGTCCCGTAATGCTTGAGTTCAGTTAGGTTTTCATTTCAATTGCCTTTTTTAGTAGAACCTGTCTGGAGGTAGCATGGAATTTATTCTTTGATGTCTTTTTCCCCTTGCTGTTTAGAGTCATCTGTGACTGCATTTTGTTTTATTTTGTTGTTGGCACCTGTGTTCAAGTCTTATATTTTACACTTCCATTGGCATATTTTTGGTGAATCCCTTCTTCACTAGGCCAAGGAAAGGTCTTAGTTTCCTAAAAAAAAAACTTTTAGTTTTTAATTTGAAGTATGAAGTGGAATATTTATGCTTGTCTTATTGCTTTTTTTTATTAAATTTCAATTCGAAAAAAAAATCAAAATTACTTAATTCCTGACTTGGTTTTTCTTATGTATCAATCGGAGTTTCTTTTTTAGCATGTTGTTTCTACTTGAATCTTCTTTTATGGAATCCAATCGATGCATGTTGATATAAGGTTTTGACCTAATGATTGGAACTTTAAGCTCTGGTTTGATTTCTGAGGGTTTATTATTATTTACATGATCATGGATTTGCAGGTTCATTTGCTGCCATTGCCACTTAACAGGCCTTTTGCAGATCTCTTTTAGCTCACTTTAGTAACTATGTTGTTTGTAGCCAATCTCCTCAGTATAGTCGTATGCTTATGCTTTAACACCGTGAATTGCTGGGTCCTCCTCCTATATGCTCAGGCTTGAATATGAGATATTATTTTTTGTGGAAGAAGATTTTGATTGGGGTATGGACCTATGGATAGGTTAATTGGTCTGTGGAAATTAGCTTTGTTAATTATACGACACATTTTTTCTTGTCGGCAAGAATTTTTTATTATATGAAGTGTCCTTTTCTTTTTCTTTTACCTCTGATTGTATGTGTTTGTGCTTTCGGATTTTGCCTTTGATAGTTGTTTTTTTTGGTTGTGTGAATGCTATATTGTGAAATTTTGGGGGAAATAATTCATCTGTCTATGAGTTTATTTTTTAGGCCAAATTTCTCTCCTCTCACTCTTTTCTCTCTCTTATTTTCCTGGTATTATAGTTTATTTTGTTGAATTTTACATTGTTTTGATGTTGTCTATGGAAATGATTTAATAGCGATTGCTGCAAGAGGGATGGAGACTTTGAGGCCTGCTTTATAAAGGTTATACATGACAAGGGCTTCTGCATATAGAGATGCTCTTAAGAGTTTCATAGAAGGATATCAAGAAGGTATCCAGCAGATCATGGGTAAAAAGGAAGATTCTTCTAAAGCACAGCAAGAAGGCAATACTGATAAAAATTCAACTTGATAGCTGATAAGTGCATAATTGGAGATGCATGTGAGTACTTCTCCAGCATACCTATTGTAGATACAAGTTTAGAGATTTGGTGGTGCTGGGTTGGCATGAAATCACAAGAATGATATATGTCCTGAGAATTTTCCTGTATTGAGAAAGTGACCTTTAGAAACTACAAATATAATGGGAATCTCCATTGACAATGGTGATGCTCTTTCATTCTTGTCATTTCATATTTATTAATTTTTGTTATAGTTTTAGTATTCAACGTGCTTGAGCTTGGAGAAATGTAAAGAACCTTAATGCTTTATGTCTTTGTTAAGTGCAACTGAAGAATTACTTAGATATCTGCTGCCAGCTGCTTGATGATCTAGTCTGATGAATGAGTTACAATCTGTTCATCTTTGCTACTTCTAGTTTCAATACATTAACTCTGTTAATCTTAGTTTGAGATGATGTGAATGTGGTTAGTTATTTCTTTGCTGCTCGTGGGTTAGTAAAATAGCTTGATATGTTAATTATTGATGCTCTTGAGTAAATTTAGTTTGGTAAATGGATAGTCTTGGATCAGAGTAGCTCTTGACCATATTATATAAGGTATGGTCAATGAAAGCAAAAATGCTAATGTCATCGAGGCGTCTTTACTAGATTTAGTTGGTATTGTTGTGTGTGAAAAGCTAGTATTCTAACAGTCTAGCTTCCATGTTTTCTGTTCTAACTCTAATGAACTTAGTATGTTGGTGAAAAGTTAATTGCTTAATAGATTAGCTATGAAAAGCTTATAGCTTAACAGCCTAGCTTTCAAGAAAAGAAATTGAAAGGAAATTATTTAGATTAGCTATAAAAGTAATGGAATTTGATTTGAAGTAAATGTGCAGTAGCCCTGAGTTGTAGACTTCAAGGTTTAATCCTACATTGGAGACTATCACTAAAATGGATATGATATGACAAGTAATACATCTTTTTGTTGATTCTTTCCCACTATTTAGCTTTTTGTACATTAATAGCATTTTAACAATGAAAGATGATGGTATTCTGTGTTATTAACATATAAAAGGGTATCAAAACATGGTTGTTCATTATGTTTTATCATTGAATTTAATTGTCAAGGCTGTTCATTTATATTGGTATTAGGTACAATCTTATGTATTGGGAATACGGCATGTGAGCTGAACATTTGACAATAGTTTCCATTTCTTTCTTTTGGGGGCAGTACATAGATAAGGGTTTTCTAAGGGTTCTCTAGGGGCTTTCTTAAAGTTAGATTGTTGTTAATCATTCATTCATCTTATTTCTATATTGATATTTATATTTTTATAATTAAATTTAAATGTAGTATTTTTTATTAAATGATCACACATATTCTTATTGATTTGATGAATTAAAGTAGAATAGTTTATGCGCATGTAGTGTTTAACATATTTTCTGTCACAATTTAAATGAAATGAGAATATGAAATGTAACATTATAATATTTGTTATATGTAACAAGGTATCGATTAAAATTATTACTTAACTCATAAATTAACATTTAAATCATATCATTATTTTTATTTTAGTGTCTAAATTTGTTTAATCACAGGTTATTTACTACTTCTATTACTTTGTTTTTTTATTGTAGAATTATTAAATTATTTGTTTCACTAATAATATTTTAGCACATTAAATATGTATTGCACTTTAAAAATAATAAAGTAGGTTATATATTATTTTATTAAATTGTATTTAATAATAACTATATTAAAATATGATTAAGTTATTTATTTTTATTTTTATTAAAATATATTTAACAATAATTTTATTAAAATTTAATAACAATAACAATAATCATCTACCTAGACAAAATTTGCTAAGGGTACTTTGGTCATTTAAACATTTTTCTTTATATTATTACAACATCTATTCTATTCAACCAAACACAAGAATACTATTACAACTCTATTCCATTCCATTCAACCAAACAATGGAATTACTGATTACTGTTCTATTCAATTACAGTCATATTCTATTATAGTGAACCAAACGTACCCTAAGCTTGTATTCAAGGCCTGCAATTTTCCGGTAACTTTTTTGGACGTCCAACCCTATATGCTATAGGTGTATGTACTAGCAACCCTTATGAATATAGACCTTACAACTATAGGGATAATGGTCGTAGCTCAATGTTACTAGATTTGGCTACATTTTAGACCATACTATCAGGGATGAATATAATGGTGCTACATGCTAGCATTGTACTTAAAACATTTTTGGGATGAATTATAAATATGGACTTTACTACTGGTGTGAAAATGATAGTAGACTAATGAATTTGAATTGAAAGTGATATGAATATAATTATGAATCCATACATAAATATGAATTAGATTACGGTTTAGACTTTATCAATGGGGACAAATACAATGATATTGTATGCTAGTGTTGTGCTTAACCTCTTTTAAGGTGAATATTATGAATATGGACACTTTGTGGTTAAGGTAAAAGTGATTTTTTTTTTTGCTCGATAATAAAATTTAAATTTTATTGAAAATAAAGGTGATGCATAAAGCAAGCACCATAATGTCAAACAAAGCAAACAAATTGTCACCTAACAAACACCAAAACTTGAAACATCTGTAGAGGAAACAAAGGACACCAAGACGATGCCAAAATCTTAAAACAGATTGAGACTGAGCCCTGCACAACTCTCAACGGACTCCAACAATAGCAATACAATCCAAAGAACATTGTTGAATTTGGAAGCTTCAACCTTCTCCCGAGCATCTTCAAAAGAAGTTAGTTTCCCATCTCGGCTTGGATAAACATTCAAGAAACGGACACAATTTGTCCCACCCACCTTTGCAGAGGCAACCGCAAAATCAATCAAATCAAATAACTCTCCTAAGACCTCTCGACAAAGGACATACATCATGGAACTTTTCTTTCAAAATCAATTGCAAATACAATAAATGATATATCAAACCTCAAAACTCATAACCCGAATCAACAAAACAACAAATCATTCAAGCATAATCAGAAGAATTACTCAAACTATCCATCCTTTACATTAAAGTGATATTAACCTAATGAATTTGAATTTGAAATGAAATATGTATAACAATATGCTTATAAATACTTTTGTAAATGTAAATATAGATTTGAATGTGTATGTAAAATAATTCTCTAAGTTATGTATATTTTTTGAATGATGAAGTTATCATGAAATATATTTATTAGGAAGAAGTGGTAAGTTGTTCTCGTATGTTTGTAGCACATTGTGAATCAAGTAGTTGAGGATGATTGCCACTTATCGAGTAATTATGCTCATTCTAATATTTCAAATGCCGAGAAATTGCAGGTAGCTAGTTCTATCAAGATGGTTTGGGATTGAGAAATCATGGCTACCAATTAGATATTGAAACTTCAAACTTGCCAGTAACTTGAAAATTATTAGTTTATTGTATCCATGGATTACCTCAAATTATTAGTGTTAGTATATATATACAGTCTTACATGCATATATGATAACTGCTTCAAATAATTACAAATTCAAAAGATATATAACTAACATTTAAGAGATGATATTAAGCAAATTGGATCATGATTTTTTTTAATAGAGACCAAAGACGACAAGTAGAAAATGGAGATGGTACCATAATTTGGAATTAAACAGCGGCATGGACCCAACCTTAAACTTGAAGGACATATTCTTGTCGGCAGTGGGACACAGTCAGAACTGCCCATGAAGCCTTGGGTGACTTGAATCCCAAGCTAAATTCTAATACACGCAATACCTGCTCCTGAATCATACGTTAACTTAACCACAAAAATGAACTTATGCTTATATCCACGACACTATGTAACTTTTCCATTCAATTTCATAATTTTATCTATAAAACATCGTTTTTAAGATCGAAAATAGGCTGCATGAATTTATTATAATAAATTCATTCCTTCCTTCCTGTAAGTTTATTTTAGTTGATAATTAATATTATAATAAATTCAAATATCCATTTTAATGTATGAAAATAGAGGTTTGGAGTTAATTCCAAAAACCTCATCTAGATTATTATATCGAATCGTATGTGATAAAAGACAATGAAAATACATCAAGTTCCCTAATTTAACCTTTCTTTTTCTTTCCGTGGAATATGTTTTATAGGAATCGGATCCTTGGATATGGAAAATCATGCGAACCTGACCTCAATAACATTCTAGTTGTTTAAGGAAAAATGTTATAAAGTCAGACATTTCTTGTTGTTTAAGCTAAAATGTAAGATGGGGGGTTGGCTTTTGGCTGGATATTCTGATTTTCCTCAACATCCCATGGAGGAAGGTAAAGTAAGATCAACAGCTCATTAACTTAAAATAACAAAATTTAACTAATTAACTAACATTTGTAATAAAAAAAAAGGGAACCTTTGTGGGTGGGTGTATTATTCTGATGCACAATTGTCGAGGGGAATGTTTGTGGGCAACCCTTAGCAAAAAGGAGGCTTTGTCAGATCTTCCGCATCAATTCTTTTAATTAGCAAAAAAAAAAAAAAAAAAAGTTTAATACCTGTTTTGGTTCCTCTACTATTTTCACTTCACTTTGCTCCTCTTATTATTTTTCCATCACTTTCCTTCTTCTTTTTTCATTCCGTCCATCACCTTAATATCCTTCAATCATTTGCGTTAAAGAAAATCAAGAATGACCATTTAAGCTAATCAAATGCAAACATTTTGTAGAGAGCCAAAGTGAAAATTTCACATCATATAAAGATCAATGTGAGTCTTTTTAATGGAAATGATCAAGGGGCAAAATGAACAAAATGAAAGTAAAGGGGCAAAGTGGTTGGTCTAAAAATATGAGAGCTGAGTGTTAAGCTTAGAGAAAAAAATAAAGGAGTTTGATAGATTTTTTTTAGTACATGAAGTTTGATATTTTTTAAATAAGAGATTTTGAAATTGAATTCTGTGAAATGGAAAAGATAATATTAGAAAAACTTTACTTTTTGATTAAAGGTCCAATTAACTCAATTTTAGATTTAATAAAAGTAAATGTAAAATCCAAATAAAAGATAGAAGGGAGGTAATGGCATATATGCTATATCATCACTCAAGGGAATATTGGGGCTAATGTGAGGTATTCTTACAAACGCATAAACAATTTTTAACCCTAAAATAAATCTGGGTTTAACTTGATCTCTTGTAACACAGTATCCATGTAATTTAGGCTTTCCAAGTGGTAAAATAAGAAAAACAAGAATGAAAGACTAGTTATTTTCAAGTACTAAACTAGAGAGAAATTTAATAATAATAATCTTAACCATGAAACCCCACGTATTCCTATGTGTTAGTAATGAAGAAATCTAAACAAAGTCATCCCCAACCCAACCCACTCACTTTAACAAATCAAAGAAAAGCTGAAAAGGAAAAAAAGAAAAGAAAAGATCAGAGGGCAGTATTGCTTTTCATGTTCTTTAATTACCATGATGCTCCACCTAACATCCCATTCCAAAATCCAGCTGATGAATCTCCTTGTTCCTTATTATCTTCATTATCAGTTGTTTGCTTCAGATCTTGAAACGGAAACAGTAGCCTCCCATTTGTCTCTTCAACCTCGTCCACACAGAAATTTAACATTGGTTTATACTCTTGCAAAGGAAACCCAGGCGTATAAACTGTGTTTGGATCTGGAACTGGCATGGGAATGAAAGGATCCGACCCCTTGGATGACATTCCAGTAACCAACTCCAAAGCTGAAACATGACATCTAGGGAACAATGAAGGAGGAATTTCCTTCTTATTGTTTTCTACACTACTATCAGGGACTTCAACAAATTCAGACATACTTGTGGTGTAAACTTCACTAACTGGGTAAGCTAAGTTGAGATCTTGGCCTCCATGGATCTTAGGGTTATTAACCAAATCAGGAAGCTTGTTGGATGATGATGATGGTCTTTTGTTTTTTCTTGAACAACCTCCGACAGGGATGTTCCTGAGAGAACCGCCTTCAGTCCAGTACCTTCGACAAGTCTTGCAAAAGTACCTAGGTTGTCTGAGACTGTAATTGTTGTAATAACAGAACTTGGTGTTCATTGAATTGCACCTGGGACAGTTCAAAGCTTGTTGTTTCTGAGGCTTAGCAGCAGCTTTTCTCTCTAAATCTGCAGGTTTTGAACATGCATTTGTGACAATTTCCTACGAAGATAAACAACAAACAAATGCAAAAAAAGAAGAATCAATAACTTCAAGATCAAACAAATATGATCATCATCTTTTTTGCAGAGAAAAGAAAAAGCATAAAAAATAAACCTACAATTGACTGTAAATTATTGCTTTGAAAAGCCAAGAGGGTTTAGTAAAGAGAACAAAGAGGTAGATACAGGGTGATACATCTCACTACCTGTGGCCATAGAGCAGTATCCATGAATGAAACTGAAGAGAAAATGAATAATATCTCCGATATATAAGAAAGAAAGAAAAAAACAGTGTTTTGTTTTTATTTTATTCTGTAGAAGAGGGGTTTCAAAAGCAGATGAAATTGAAAAGTTGGCTGGTTTTTGAGGACATTCTATGTATGTTTCACCATGCTTTATGTTCCAAAGATAGAAAAGGAGATGAGGACGCTTTCTTTAATATAATATATTAAATATCTATCTACTCTGATTTTTTTAATATCTTAATGTTGAGAAATTGTTGGCGTTTCAATTTTCAACACGGTTCCAACTATACATTTTTCAAAATATACAAAACTATATACTTTTGTAGTTTATTTCTTTTTAGATAGTGTAATTAGGGATTTAAATTGCGGTCGCGGCTGCATTTTCGGTCGCGTTACGTTTATCGCGGTTGCAGACTTAACGAATATTATTGCAGTCACTGGGGGTATCGCGATCGTGATGAATTTTTAAAAAAATTCACACAACTTATTGTAAAACATAATAGCGGTTAATCGCGGTAGCGGTTTCGGACAGTGCCGCTACCGCTATATAATGGCCGCTATAGCGGTATCAGTCCGCTATTTAAAACCCTGAGTGTAATATCAAGTATTCAACTTCCCTTTGAAATCATCCTTTTAGTCAATTTTCTAATGAATATATAAAACTTATGCTTTTTATATTTTCAAAGAGATAACGAAATTTAAATTTTAAAAATTATATTATTAATAAGAATCGTCCCAAACTCTAAACATAAATAATAAAATAAATATTAAATAAATCAATAAATAATTGTGTCAATTTTACATCACATATCGTAAATTTATGGTCAGTAGTAACCAATTAATTAAGAATAAAAGGCTAATAAATCAAACTTCTTTGCCGTTTGATATATTTTTCAAAGTAATATCCAACTATATTTATTATTATTATTATCATCTATGTTATATTTAAAAGGCTTTTTGAGTTGTTGTAACACATCAAGTCATCAACTATGTCCCAAGATTTGGTTAAACAATTACCCAATTTTTTAATTATAAAATAACAAACATTTTTATCATATTAAATCATGTAAAATCTAAAAAATTGCACAAACCTTAAGGAAAAAACATCGTGATATTTAATATTTTTAATTTTATTGTTTCAACCAAATGTTCATTTATTCTTAATTTCAAAATTTTTAAATATATTTGTTATGTAATTTTCTTACTCACATCTTAAGTGTTATTATTATTATTAAGCACGTAATTTCATCTCAGTTATTCTGAGTGGAGATGATGATCCATGAAACATGTAATGACAGCAGTTCAGGTTGAAAGAGAGAGCACCAAATGCAGCCATGCAAATAATAAAATAGCTTCGATAGTTTGGACGTCGTGCAAATATGTTTAATAATATAAACATTATACGATATGTTTCATCATATCTATGTTTTAGTTGATGCTGTAATTATGTCTCTATAACTAATGCAAATATAAATGGTTTTAATACTGAATTCAATTTTTTAGTTTAATTTGTTGAAATTTAGTTTTTGTATTTTACAAAAATAAGAAATTTAGTTCAATTAGGTCGCATTGTAATTTTTTTCATTAAATCATTAATAAGAAAATTAATAATTTAATTTTAGCAAAAAATCAACAACTCAACAATTTATATGTAATGAAGTATATCAAAAATCAATTGTTTAAGTTCGTGTGTTTACCAACAACTGAAATAATTGTTTAATTTTTGTAAAGTACAATAATTAAATTATAAAAAATTAAAATAAATAGATTAACTTTTCAATTTTATAAACAACGATAAAATTCATAATTAGATTACGTACAAATTATGATATAAAATAAGTGATTCAGGATCCATATTTACTACTTAATTTTCTGCTAATTTTGGTAAATATTTGTTAGCGCGCATATTTTTAGAGTAAATAGTGCAGTAAAATGGAGACATGATTGTTTGCTAATTCTAGTGAATTATGTTAATTTTTTACAAGTGTCGCAAGGATATTAGAATTTGAAGCCAGTAATTTGTTTAATTAACACATAGTTGACATTTGATGGAGACATGGATGGTAATCTAGGTGGTGTGCAGCTTGAAGATGGGCCAAACGTGAAAAATTGTGAATCAAGTAAAATAATTATGAAGCTTGTTTTGATAAACAATTACCATTGGTATTTAATTGTTTAGAAAATCCTCTTGAAATGATAAGTATTGTTATGGATAAATTTATCATTTTAGGGTTTTATTTTATATTGTTTTTACCATCTTAGAGGGAATTAGAATAGATTTTCTCTCTATAAAAAAGGAGGAACTCGACATATTAAAAGAGGAGAAGACTTTAGACTGTGAATTCAAGTATTATTTATCTTTTCTTATTCAATTGATATTTATATACTCTCCAATTGTGAAATTATAAGAAGAAAACTCTGAAGAGAAACATCTTATTCAAAGACTTGCTTAATACATGCAGGTTGCACGTATTTATACATGCATGAGAGCTGAAGCTGACAGACGTTACAGCAACCTTTCTAACTGCTATCATCTTTAACTGCTAACAGACTAACTGCTAACAGACTTACAACGGTACAACGGTTTTGACTATATTACAACTGCTTTGACTATATTAACTCTAACATTCCCTTAACATTTCTTTGGACTTTTGATCACTAATTTCACTTACTGACAGCACTTGAAGAGCACGTCGAAAAGAGACAAACAGTTTAGGAGGTATTGGTTTAGTGAGACCATCAGCAATCTGTTGAGCAGATGGAACAAAATTCACTTGCAACATTCCAGCATGAACTTTTTCTCGAACAAAATGATGATCTATTTCCACATGCTTCATCCTAGCATGATGTGTGGGATTTTCAGTAATTGAAACTGCAGAAGAATTATCACACCATACAATTGGCAGCTTAGTCAAAGAAATCCGGACTTCATCCAGTAGTTGTTTGATCCATAGTAACTCAGATACGCAATTGGCAAGGCTACGGTATTCTGCTTCAGCAGATGACCTGGATACCACAGGCTGTTTCTTTGAGCACCAGGTAATTGGATTTGATCCTAAGTACACCACATACCCCGACGTAGACCGTCGATCTTCAATTGAGGAGGCCCAGTCAGCATCTGAATAACACACCAGTTCCAACGATCCTGCTTCAAAATACAAACCATGATCCATAGTGCCAGCCAAGTACCGTAAGACCCGTTTTACAGCTTTCCAATGAGTGACAGTAGGAGAGCTCATGTACTGACTCAGTTTGTTCACACAAAATGATAAATCTGGTCTAGTAATGCAGACATATTGAAGCATGCCCACTGTACTACGATACAAATGCACATCTGTAAAGGGAGAGCTTCCATCTGAAACCGCCAACTTAGGAGTGACGACCATGGGCGTTGGTGTAGAGGCTGCACCAAGCATGCCAGTCTTGAGTAGCAGTTCAGTAATGTACTTCTTCTGACTGAGTAACATTCCTTGGGACGTATGTTGAACATCAATTCCCAAAAAATAACTAAGATTTCCCATATCCTTAAGGGCAAACTTATCATGCAAACGACGAACCATTGCATCTATATCTTGACTACTGCTACCAGTGATCACGATGTCATCTACATACACCATTAGTAGCATGTAATTCTCAGTAGACACCCGAATGAACAAAGATGAATCTGCTTTTGATGCATGGAAGCCAAGCTCAGTGACAAGGTACTGTTTGAGCGTTTGAAACCATGCTCGAGGAGCTTGACGCAAGCCATAAAGTGCCTTATTTAACTTACACACAAGTGACTGACCAGAGGCATTCAGAACTTCAAAACCAGGTGGTTGCTCCATATATATTTCCTCAGTAAGCTCGCCATTGAGAAAAGCATTGTTGATATCAACTTGACGCACAACCCACCCCTGCATAACTGCTAATGCAAGAATGGTCTGAATGGTAGAAGCTCGAACAACAGGACTAAAGGTATCATGAAAATCAAACCCTGCATGCTGAGAAAAACCTTTTGCAACTAATCTTGCTTTGTACCTGTCAATAGAACCATCAGCCTTCTTTTTAATTTTAAACAACCACTTACACCCGATTGCCCGTCTATTCTCAGGAAGGGAGCAGAGAGTCCATGTATTATTACGACTCAAGGCTTGTAACTCACTGTGTACTGCCGTTTGCCAGCATTCAAACTTCATTGCAGCATGTATGTCAGAAGGAACATCACTTGAAGAAGTAGACACCTCGCTCAGATAAGCTTTTGGTTTGAAAATGCCAACTTTACTCCTTGTGATCATGGAATGAGTATTTGTTGGGACAGAATGAGTGGTTTGTATTGGAATAGGTGGTGAGGCTGAAGGTGATATGGATGGAGTGGACGGTAATTGGACTAACGTGGAAGAAGAAGGTTGTGTTGGTATATATGATAAAGCCGTAGGTAATATGGGTGAGGTGGATGGTGAGTGAGCTAATGTTGAATAAGTGGGCTGTGAAATAGGCATTGTAGTTGTTGGAGTAGATGAGACAGGTGTTGAAGAAATATTAGTAGAAATAATATTAGGTGAGGTGTTATGATGAGCTACAGGACTAGGCTTTATGACAAACAGTTTTGAATTTATTTGTGAAGTGTTAGATATGGACGGCTTGACTATTAAGGTATGAGTTTTATAGGGAAAAATAGCTTCATTAAATGTGACATGACGGCTAATGTAAATTTTGCCTGTAGGGTCTCTACATTTGTAACCTTTGTGCAAGGGAGAATAGCCAAGAAAAACACAGGGAGTGGATCGAAATTGTAATTTTGTTTTGTTGAAAGGTCTCAGATTAGGAAAGCATAGACAACCAAACGTTCGAAGGAAAGAATAATTTGGCTTTGTTTTAAAAAGTTTTTCATATGGGGATATATCACCTAAGGGTTGAGAGGGTAATTTATTAATCAAGAATATTGCACTGCAAAATGCTTCATTCCAGAATAACAAGGGCATAGTGGCATGAGCTAGCATAGACAGACCGATTTCAACTACCTGGCGATGTTTCCGTTCGACAAGCCCATTTTGAGCTAATGTGTATGGACATGTGAGCCTCTGTAGAGTCCCATGTTGACTCAAATAGTTCTTCAAAGCCTGAAACTCCCCTCCCCCATCAGTTTGTAGAACTTTGAGCTTAGTACCAAGCATCCTCTCAGCTTGAAGGTGAAACTGTGGAAATACAGTAGCAATATCAGACTTATTCTTCAAAAAATAGAGCCATGTGTAGCGTGAATAAGCATCAGTGAATGCAATATAGTAGCGAAAACCGTTGGATACAACAGGAGCGGGTCCCCAGACATCAGCCACTACTAATTGCAAAGGTGAGGAATACTCAGTGCATGACTTTGAAAACGGAAGCTTGCGTTCTTTACCCAAGTGACAGGCAACACAGTCAACAAATTTATTACTGTCTATAAACTGTATATTACACTGAAGAAGAGCTTTTGTAAGTGTTGCTTTACATGGATGGCCTAATCTAGCATGCCAAACACTAATAGGAAGCTTTGTGCTTGTTGTAAGACATTGAGCAGCATGAGACAGAGTTGTAGGTGCAGGAGACTTGTTGAGTTGAAGCTTATATAACCCATGATGCACCAACCCTCGAAGAAGCACTTCTCTGGTCCTTAAATCACGCACCCGGCACTGAGTAGGCAAGAACTCAAACATTACCTGATTATCTTTAGCAAACTTTGACACAGATAATAGATTTTTAGTAATTCCAGGAACAAGCAGTAAAGATCGCATGTACAATGGTCGAGATCTCGTGATTAATGAGGACTGCCCAGTAGATAAAACAGGTAATGCAGAACCATTACCAACAAAAACCTTACCTGGTCTGTTATATGACCCACCGTCACCAACCAAAGTAGCTGAATTGGTGAGGTGGTGTGTTGCACCAGAGTCTGGATACCATGCATTGTCAGCTACTGTTTCAGGAGTTGCAACATAAGCTTGAGGTGGTGTGACACCAGCAGATGGCATACTGACTTGTTGGGGCATACTAACCTGTTGTGGAGAGCTACCAACAAACGGGTTAGGCCAGACAGATGAAGGAGGAGGAAAACACCAACCTGGAGAACCCCACGGAGGACTTTGCTGAGGATAAGAAAACCAAGGTGTAGACGGACTCCAAGGTGCGGATGAACTAGAACTAGTCATGCACATATTTGCTTGTGGAGGGGGTCTATAGTTGCTACTCTTGTATGATGAGTCAAAACGATGGTAGCAGCGGTCAACAAGATGGCCAGCCTTCCCACAAAGCTGACATTGAATTCTTGAGCTAGACGAACGCCCTCGCCCACGTCCTCGAACTGAAGATGATGGCTGATAAGCAGGTAGTGAACCAGGATCATCAGAAGACTCATTCAACACCAAGTTTGCCGAGCTGGATACTTCAGTACTTACGACCTGCTGACGAGCCTCAGTATCAAGAAGCATAGATGTTACTCCTTGTACCGTGTAGGGAATCTGACTCGCCGTAATAATTGTGATAATCGATTCATAATCTGGAGGTAGGCCATTAAGGATTGCAGTAATGTGTTCATGCTCTCCAATGATTTCTCCACAACTAGCAAGATTGTCACAACAACCCTTAACCTTCATCAAGAACTCCTTCATGCCAAGGTCACCTTTGCGTTGAGAGTGTAACGCTCGACGATATGCCATCAGTTTAGAGGTTGTTTTACTACCAAACAAAGCAACAACCGCATTCCAAATCTTGGCACTAGTATCCATGCCAATGAGATGAGGAAGCACCGTCTGACTAATAGAAGAGAGTAACCACGAAGCAAGGGCACTATCCTGCTGTTCAAACAATGCAAAATCTGGATTTTCATACGAACCACCATTATCATCGACAAGTAACGAGGGTGGCGGAGTTTCTTGAGAATCCAAGAAGCGCTGTAATTTATGCGCTTTCACAGCCAAGAGAACTTGCTGGCGCCAGAGTAGATACGTATTATCATCAAGAAGAACACTAATACGCTTTGTTGAAAAGAAACGACTGTCAAGAACTCCATCAGAAGCACTGGATGTCATCTTGCCCAATACAAAACTGCACAGCGAAAGAGAAAAAAGAAAAAAAACCAGGAGATACTTACATCTGATACCATGTGAAATTATAAGAAGAAAACTCTGAAGAGAAACATCTTATTCAAAGACTTGCTTAATACATGCAGGTTGCACGTATTTATACATGCATGAGAGCTGAAGCTGACAGACGTTACAGCAACCTTTCTAACTGCTATCATCTTTAACTGCTAACAGACTAACTGCTAACAGACTTACAACGGTACAACGGTTTTGACTATATTACAACTGCTTTGACTATATTAACTCTAACACCAATTACGTCATTATCATCTTTTTGTTCGAATAGTAAATTATTAATTAAAAATAATTAGTCAATAATTATCTTTTTATTCTAACAATTAGGAGTAGGTTAGCATAATTTGATTGAAATAAGGCAGTCCAATAACTTATAATTTAAAATATTATCTTTTTTATTCTAACAATTAGTAGTCGGATAAAATCAGGTGTTTTTAATTCATAATTAAAGTTATTGAAAAATTAAAATTAAAAAATTTGTTTGGTTAACAAGGATTAATTATTGAATTGTTGTCGTAATTAATTTATAATTTAGGAAAATATAATTTAATCTGTAATAAATTCTAGTACCCGAGAGGCTGAAATTTGTAATCATATTGGTGAGGATGGAAGTTAAAAGGAACAAGAAAAACATTGTGGGTGAAGGACAAATTTTTCTTTATTTTCCGGTATATGCTTTCTCGTACGGCAACACCTTGCTAACTAATTGGTTTGACCATATCTGATTTTAAACCACAGAAGGAGGCAAATTAATTAGAATATCTTTGAATAATGATGCTAAGCTGGTGACTTAGAATCCTGCATTAATCAAGTTGATAAAAGTCGTTTCAATTCATGCGAAATCAACGAAGAAAATGGGTCTGAATTAATGCTAATCTTTTCTATTTTCTAATATTTCCATCTACGATTAATAATTAACTATTTAATTTTGTATTAAAACTTATACCACTAATCAACTTAACTATGAATGGGATATAAAATTTCCTTATAAATTTATCAATTATTTTTTTTTAAATGTAAAATATGTTGACCAATTCCATCTTGTTTCAACTTTTTAAACAACATTGATTATTGCAAGCCATCCCTTCAACCGTTCACATGCAAAATCAGTTTAACTTCGTGTGATATAGTATTTTATCATTGCGGGGCCCAACTCATATCACATACAAGTATAATGTTTCCACGTGGTTAACACCCACCGGCTTCACTACATCAAATCATACCATTCTCTGCTCACCAATTTCTATTATTAGTCCCTTAATTCTACATAAATTATAATTATAATTTTTATATTTAATCTTTGTAATTTCTTTTTAAATTTTAAAATTTTTAATCTCAACTCAAATACAAACAGTTACATTCACAAAATTAAATTTTATTATTTTTAAGATATAATATAAGGGTTAGTAAACGGTTTTTTCGCTGATTCAATTGGTTTTTCTAATTTAACCAGTATAATCTAAACTAATTGACTCGACTAACTTTTGAAATATAATAAATAGATCTAATCAAACAGACTTAATATAGGTCGCTTTGATTGGTTAAGTTGGTTAACTCAGAATTTATTTTGATTTTATTTCAATTGTGTACATTTTAAAAAATGAATACATATATTTATTTATATTTAATTAATATAATTCTTTATGTATGTAATAATCACATAAAATGGTGCTAATTTAAAAATGTCGTTTGTGATTTGTGGAAATTAAATCAAACTAAAATTTATGTATAAAATCAAACAAAACCAAAGTTCATGAATAATTTTGACATTTATCCCTTTTTATAATTTTTTATTTTTGTTTGTAGAAAACATACTAAAAACAAAGGGTTTACATAGGGATACTCGGGGTTAAAATGTCCCTTGTTCTATTGTTCTCTAAAGTTTCCTGAATCCTCAAAGGGGAGTGTCGAAAAGGCATGACTCTTCCTCATTTGCAAAAGCCATTTTAGCCAAAAAGTTTGCTGTCTGGTTATTCTCTCTAAGAGTGAACTGCACGAGCCACTTATCCTCGATAAAATTTACTAAATTTACCTTACGAGTGAAATTCTTAAATATCTGGCTAACTACAAAGTCCATGTTCTATCTATTAAAGGAAAGTACTGCAAAATACAATCCATAAAACCTCGACAATTATGTATGTCGAGTTTAAGATAGTAAACCTTGACTATACAATTTATTCTCTTATAGATTCAACCAACTCATTGAATACAAAGAAAAAAACACGCATAGGTGTAGACTTTCTCTCTTATGAATACCCTACTTCATCCTCTTATACTTTCACCAAAATTCATTTTAATCTTAAACTCTCAATATATTATATTATATTATATTATATTATATTATATTATATATTATCCATTGTACCATTATTTAAATTATGATTTAATTTTTTTTAGTTATACTATAAATTCTATCATATGTGTATGTGTGTGAAAACTACAAATATAGAATACATATATGCAATAAATAATAAATGTATGATTTGAAATTAATTAATAATAATAACATACATGAGTTAAAATAAATAAAAAAAATAGATTAAATTGTGATTAAATTGAACTTTAAACACATAAATACATCAAATTAAGAATATTAAATGAATGCAATTGTTTATCATAGTATTGTGATCAATCCTAAGATGGTGCCAAATTAATTTTTGGCACGAACTAAATCAATAACTTTATTAATATTAAATTTTTGGCATACTCACAATGTAAATAAAAATTTTATATAACAAATATATTTATTAAAGTTTCATATAATAATTAAATTTTAAGTACTTTAGTTCAAATGGTAAAAGCAAAAATTTCATATACATTGAGCCGTTGGTTTAAATCTCATTAAAAATAATTTTTTATTGATTTATAAAAAAAGAAAGAAGAAGAAAAATTTACTCTCATAATCATGTAATTTATTTTGTAAATATAATAGTTTTTTTATAATTTCTTTTACTGGAATCCAGTTAATGGATGACACAAATTCAATAAAAAATTTTATAAATAGGATAGATAATATTATTTATATCAAATATACTATATATTATTTTATATAAGAGAGAAATGTGTATATTCAGGTGAGGAAGGAAACTAATAAAAAAATTTATAATATTTAAATAAAAACTGAAGTTTAAATTATCAAATATTAAAAAAAAACAAATATACATAAAAGAAAATAGTGAATTTTGAGTGTGCTTAGTATGAGAGAAAAGTGAGAGGAAAAAAATATGAGAGATGATAACTTTCCATCTTAATGCACAAAAACTAATCCTTTCAAATTGGAAAGATGAGAGGAGAGAAAATGAAAAATAAGTACATGTCAGTTCAAAATTAGTGGTGCTCATAGGTCGGATCGAAGCATGATATTAACATACTTTATACTTGCCCAAGTTTAGTCCGACCCGAAATCTGGACCTAAAGTTTTGCACAAATTCACTCATATTTGCAAAAGATTTAACAAAAGCCTATTTTAGGCTTGTCCATATTATTTTAAAAAATATTTATATTATATTATATTACTATTTAATAATTTTATTCATTTTTTATTTATTAAATTTTTTATATAATCGTCTTAATATTATTTTAATGTTTACATTAGAGTAGTATTATATATTTAGTATAGGTTTATTTTTTAATGTGTTCTAAATTACATAATATATAAAAATAACATAATATAAAATATTATAAACTTAAAACGAGTTGGACTGGGCTTGGGCCTTGAATGTTCAAGCCCGATCCTGACTCGTATTTTAAACAGGCTTAAATTTTTTTCCCAAGTTTATTTTTTGGGTCTAATATTTTTATCTAAATCATCCGAAATTACGGACTGACCTTCAAGCCTGGGTGGATAATCTAATCCATGAACAGGTCTATTCAAAATTATGTATTTTTCAAATATTTTATTTTTTCCCTTTTATTTTTCGTCTCTACCGAATAATGGAGGGAAAGAAAAAAATATTGTTCTTTTCATTTTTTTTATCTTTCCTACCAAGCATACCTTTGAAAAGAAAATTATATTTTTTATCCTTTTAGTTTTTTATCCCTTCAATTTTTCATCATTCTAATTTTCTTTTCAGTCTACTAAGAAAAAACTAAACATCTAAAAATATATTATAAAATTTCCCCATGTTTTTTTTTTCTCAAAATGACTTAAGTGATTGGATTTCAGCTGATTACAATCTCATAATGCTGCAAAAGATATGTATGAGAAAAATGATTAAAAATAAGATATGAATACGACAAAGAAAAGCCAAAACGTGCCAGCATTTTGTAATAATTATATAAATTTATATAATTTAAACATAATTATAATGTAAAATGCATGATTTTATAATCTATAACCGTAGATGAGATATTCACTTATACCGATGAAAAATTAGAGTAGCTTTACAAATTTTCATATCTTTTTATATTATTAATATTTCAACAATTCAATCACTGTATTTATATTTAATTTATATAGATTAAAATTTTATATAAATTAAAATTTTATAATTATTTATTTTAGGTAAAAAATTTTAACCATTCAATAAATATTAATATATATTTTTATTGATATAATAAAAATATTAGATTGGTTTAAAAATATACATTAATGATAAGTACAATTATATTGATAAATTCAATAGTTGGATCGTTAAATTATTAACTTTGAACCAATAAAAATACTATTTATTTTCTATCATATTACTAAATTAATTTTAAAAATAATTATATTTATAATTTATAATTATTAGCAAAGAAAGTTGTGCTAATTTTAAAATAAATGTATTACTTTAATATAATTCTAAGCCTAAAATATAGGAAAATCTATGATAATTATAATCATAATTGAATTTACAATTATTAGTTAAAAAGTTGTGTTAATTTTATTAATGTAAAATAAAGTTCTTTCTTGAATAGATCTCTACGGTTTTGCAGGGTAGATAAGAAGGAAAATTAGAAAAATGGAAAATTGAAGGGTAGAACAATAAGAAAATGTAAAATATATATTTTTATTTCCATAACTGTGCTTAATAGAAAAGATGAAAAAATTGAAAGAAAAAAATGATTTTCTTTTTATATATTGTTTGATGGAGTTGAAAAATGAAAGAATAATAAATAGAACATTTAAAAAATATATAATTTTAAACTAACAAACACATAA
This sequence comes from Gossypium hirsutum, assembly GCF_007990345.1. Lineage (NCBI taxonomy): Eukaryota > Viridiplantae > Streptophyta > Magnoliopsida > Malvales > Malvaceae > Gossypium > Gossypium hirsutum. Next base: position 79,354,891 of record NC_053432.1, read on the forward strand.
TTTTCTATTTAAAAAAAATATATAAATTTCTCTTCTCTCGTCATTCTAGATAGAAATTATTCTTTTGTCTTTTTTTCCCTCTCATTTTTTCCTCTTACCAAGCACACTCGAAATTTATTTTCTTTCTATTTTTCACTCCCTCATTCCATCTCTCTACTTTTCCACTCAACTAAACATACCCGAAACATCTTAATTATCAATTAATTAATATTAGAGTTATATGCTAATTAAAATGTAAGTTTAGATTTATAAATAAGATTTATTAGTTTGGTATATTCAATCTAATGACATTTAAGAAAATTTATCAATAAAAAATTAGAGATTATTAGCACTAATAAGTTAAAATTATTTACAACAAATTTTATCATTAAATCAATGATTTTTCGAAGACACAAAATTGAATTAAATTTCAACAATTATTTCTTAATTACTATTATTAAATGTATTTATTAATATAGTTTGAATACCTTTTTTATTTATCTTGAGTTAGTGTTATAATTGTCGCGTTTTAACTCATTTTTTTTTCAAATGAATATTATAGCTTACTCTCTAATATAATTATAAATTTATATTTATTTAAAAATAATAAAAGTTATCAATAATAAGTGAATGTGATATAGATGAATCTGAAAGTATTTTTACTTTTTATTTTAAGCAGTAGGGGATGTTATGGGAACGGACCCCATTTCCATGCGCATGCCTACCCAACCAAGCAAGGAATCCAATCACGGCCGTCTGATTCAAACACCCACCCCCCCCCCAAAAAAAAAAATACCCCCGGGAAAAATATATATATATCACGTGACTGATCCCATCTTTGACGTGGACCGCATGTGAGCTTTAGGTAGTGCATTCCACGTCATCAATAACAAATCATCATCGTAAATGAAAACTTTATGGAAATATTTTAAAAGAAAATACTACAACTTTCAGATAGATAATTAAGAAGGAATTTCAAATCAGAAAATATTCATAGGTTTTGTTTGTTTTTTAAACAGTTAGCTAGGAAGAAATCTTTTGAAAGGACCCATTAAATCCTTGATGAGTTTGATATACACCAATTTCAATGTGTTTTGTCAATTATGGGGTAATTGGATTGTTGATCCTATTAATCAAAGCAGCCTTTGAAATCTTTTATTTTAAAACTGTATATTCTGTTGGTCTTTGGTTTATTAGGATGCCACACCTTTGACTTGGTTTACTACCTGTATCAACACTCCCATGTTGAAATCTACGCTCCGGAGGTTGGTGCCACTTTCTACGCAGATCAAGTCGATGCCGTTCATTCTTCAGGCCCTAGGCGTTTTAACTAAGGTTTTTCAAATCAGATTAGATTTGTCAGTTGGTACATTAATTCTAAACAAATTAAAAAATCAGTTGATTTATAAATTAGTATAAATTAAATTAAAATAATTAGTTGGATCGACCATTAATTAATTTTTTAAAAATTTATAAAATTTATTTTATTTAAATGAGGAAAATTATGAAAATTAAAAACCGATGATCAAACCAGCCTATCTGATTTAAAAAATCATTAATTTTAGCTTTCGTACAAATTGATTAGTATGATATGGTGTTGGGTGTAACATTTGATTTCCTTTCTCTTGTTGCATGCTTTCCGTGTCAATGATGATTTTTTTTTATCGACAAAGAAAGCATAAGCCATACAAAATATATTTATTAAAATATGTATATATAAAAATGTAAGTATATTTATCTTTTTTCAAATTCACTAATTTATTTTCTGAATTTTATGAATATTTAAAAATTATATTTCTATAACTTTTAAATACATAATTATATTGAATCTATCATTTCACTCTCAAATCCAATTTAAATCCTTAAATTTCAAAAACACACGAGTATTTCAATCTAGACAGATAATATTGTACATTTATGGATTTATTGGTACTAGTATATATTAATTTCGGTATGTTCTAGTTTATCATTTTGAATTTAATAATATTTTTAAAAAATATATAATATTGATGAAAATTTTCTATAAATATCAAATAAATATGATAAAAAAATTAAAATATAAATTATTAATCCATAAACTTTACGAATGTTTTTTTATCAAAAAAATTCACAAATATAATTCATCATTTAATAAATTTAATATAACATTACATAATAAGATCATCCAACAAATTATTCCGTTTTACATAACAAGATCATCATTTGTTTTACGCAAGCTTTTAAATTGTATTTTAGAATGTTAAAAAATTGAAGAATAAAAAAGAAAAAGATATACAAAAGTATTTAAACTCTGCTTTTATGGAATTAAAATATTTTACCTTAACCTAATATGATAGTAGAAGTCTTAATTTCGATCTAATTTATCATTAAACAAAGAGGTGGATGCTCCTCAGAACCCATTTAGTTCCACAATGAAGCTCCTGTTCACAGAGCATTCTGAAATTGGAACCACTGACTGCAGCAGGTCATACTCATCATCATCGGAGCCCATCTATAGAACATGTAATTCCCCCCCTCCGGCCCCTTTCCAGTCCATACTAGGAGTAAAAATGAAACAGTTGTAACCTACTTGAGTTCAGGTTGAGCTATCAAATGAGTTTAATTTGAGTAGTCATAAACCTAATCGAGTTTTAATTATTATTTTCAATTAATATTAAAAAACAAGTTGCATATTAACTTAAAAAGAATAAATAATCAAGTTTGAAGTTAAAAATGAATCTTAACAAATTTAATCTAGTAGGTTTGTATAATTCAATTTTTATCTTGATTCAAGTTCGAGTTATTACCTTCTAACCAAGCTCAAAGATTCGAATTTGAAGTGGAACCCAAGTTTGAGCTTTTTACAACTGTATTCATTAACAAAGACAACATATTCATATTCATGGAGACAATGAATTCTATATTGAGAACATATTCATATTCACGGAGACAATAAATTCTATATTCAAACTTAACGTAAGTGCCTTAGGTGCAAGCAAAAACATCCCTGGCTGGGGCCTATATAGTCCAAGAGGTAAACAAAAAATAATTTATAATCCTCTATTCAAAATATTTAATTATCTAAAACGTTATTTGCTCCATTTGTCATCTTGGCAATAAATTCTGGAAAAAGGGAGTGCACTAAGGTTGGATCAAGAGACAAATAACCTGGAAGTCCGGATGAAAAACCAAGGTTTGAAGTACTTAAGTGCCAAAAAGCAGCTAACTGGTTCAATGTAAAAGCAAACTCAAGTCCTAAGGCCTTTCCTGCTCCTGTTTAATTTCACCAATTATTTACTGATTTCCAAGGAAACTGAAATGAACTCTAGTAACTGCTACACGAGAGATTCCTAGAGGAAGAACATATTATATAAGCAAATAAACCAGGCATAAAGTATTGCAAGCAAAAAGCAAAACAGTCTCGAAGTTGATAGAAAATGCCTCCACAAAAGCAAGCCAGAGTTGAGGTATCAAAGAATAAGATTTTGAGGGGAAAGAGAGCAAGGTTCTACATAATTCGCCGTTGTGTATTCATGCTGCTCTGTTGGAGGGATCATGGAGACAAAAATAACCGGTAAAGTTCAGCATTCATGCTAGCTAGATGATGTTTTAAGCATTAGATTAGAACAAAAATAGCAACACTACTTGTAAAAACTAGAGCCCTAGATCATATGAAGAGGTTCACTCACTAAATTTGCTAAAGAAGGCAATGGAATAGAAACTCGCTCTTCCCATTTTCTCCTTTTTCTTACTCATCAAAGTAGAGGCCACTTTATGCCAGGCATAGGTGCCTGCAACCATCTTACCTTGGTTTATTAGATATAATTTTCCTTAACAAGTGAATATAAGATTGTAAATTCTTGATTCATTTCAAGTTTCAGAAACAAGCGAAACAAAAGAGGAAGGCACCGTAGGATAAACGGTCCTCCCCCAACTCTCGCAAAGTGGGGAGCCATTGGCACCGGAAAACGTCTCTTTTACACTCTGAAGAACGAGTTAAGACTAAACATTTTGATATCTAAATACATATTTCTTGAGTGAAAATATCAAATTCCAGAATACATATGAGAATTCAAAGGGAAGAAGATGACCAAGGAATAAGGAGACAACAGCAAATATGCTGAAAACAGCTTAGCTTGATATCATTAACAACTTTCCGGCGAGCCAATACAGAATCAAATGCAGTCACTGCAAATATTCAACCATTTTAAAAATTAAAATCCAATATATGAAATAATTGCAATCAAAACTTTATTTTCAGTAAATTAAAACCAACTGCCAATTTAAAAAAAAAATTTTGACTATTGAATTCAACAATATTTGTATTAGATATATTTTAAATTAATTTTTTTACTCGTGCAATGTAATTAATTAAATATATTATAATTTTTTTTAAAAAAGTTTACCACTAAACTTTAAAAATATAATTTTTTTATGTGCAAAACTTTCACTATATTTTAGTTGAATTTGAAAACTGCCATGATATTCACTTTAATTAATAATCATCATTGTATTTATAAATTAAAGATATAATTACCACTATGCTTTAACTCTAAATTAAAATTTGTCACTTTACATTTATTTTATTAAATTTTATCTTTAAAGTTTAATTTGATTGAAAATTTCTACTGAATTTTTAATTTAAATTAATTTTTTTGTATTTTATTTTAATATTTAACATCACTAAGTAAAAATTATAATGTTAAAATTAACAAAAACAGATATTTTATAAAAAAATAAATCAGTTATTTTATAAAAAAATAAATTTACTTTATATATATTATTTTTCAAGCATTTATTTCATTAATTTAAAATTTCTAAGATAATTTATTATTTTTTATATTTTATAAATTAAATTATTATTAACTATTGAAATAAAATATTTGAAAAACAATATTATTAAAATTTATTTTCAAATATTCAAAATTAATATTGAGTGATAGAATTTAATTAAAAAAATAAAATTTGGTGGTAAAAATTAATAAAATTTAAAAGTTTAGAAGTAAAATTCATAAAAATTTAGTATCAAATTTACTCATATTTTCCAAAAAAAAGAAAAGAAAAGGACAAATATCAATAAAAATAAAGTATAATGATGATTTTCAATGGTGATTTTGTATTTTAACCATTTTTTAAAAAAATGGTAATATTTGAATTTTTAAAATAGTATGGTAAAAAAATTATTAGTATTTTAAAACATAATTATCCGGTTGTTTTAAAATTTTTACCAAACAAAATTTTTAAAATTTTTAGATTATTTGGTAAAGAAATTAATTTTATTTTAATTATTAAATAGTATGGTAATTAAAAATAGTTTTATTAACAAACATATATATTTAATATAATTACTCACCATTAATTTGAATTCATTTTAAATAAGTAATTGAAATTAATAAATTTTACGTATAATATTGATTAATAAATAGACAGGCTTTCAATAACAATATCAACATTATATGATATTTAATTTTATATTTTAATATTATTATACTAATTTATATAATAATCGCATACCTATATATGTTAATTAATTTAATACACATTAATGCATGTTTATTTTATATACATATTATGTGTACTAATTAAGTTTTATATAAATTTATTATGAGTTAATTTATTTTATATATATATATATATATATATATATATTTGGACTACCTATTTAATCACGTTGTGTAGATTTTTTTAACTTGTATTTTAATTATTTTTCTTGTATTTGTATCACTTGAGAGTTTATTTGTATTATTTAAATTATTTATTTTTAGGGATCCATTAGAAATATTTAAAGGGTTTGACAAGTTATATAAATATTTTAGGTTTTGATTTCTGTATTTCATTTGAATATATTTCTAAATTTATTTTCATAAATATAATATTTATTTTATAAGTTTATCTATAATTAATGGTTGACATCCCACGTAAAGTGGGTGTAAAATCTAGTTATTATAAATTTAATATTATCTTTTATTAATTTAAAAATAGATATATTGTAACAACTCAATTTCATTGAAATCGTAATAGTGGTTTCGAGATCACAAATTCGAGTCTGAAAAATAAAATTATTTAAATTTCATAAAATGATAGGTATTATGGTGGGAATATTGCATGAAAATTTTTATCGAAAATTTTTATCAATTATGTGTCTAATTGCAAAAAGGACTAAATTGAATAAAATGTCAAAGTTGAATTCTAGTATTTATAAGGATTAAATAGCTATAAAATTAAAAATGAGAAGTCCTTATATGACAATTACACCATTGATGAAAAACATGTAGATATTTTTAGTGAGTCATCCATGGAAAAATTGAAAAAGGTTAAGGACTAAATTGAAAATTAAATTAAATAAAGTATGATAAATGATTAAATAGAATTAAATCCAGTTTATATCATCTTCTTCTCCATAAAATACATGGAAACCCTAGGAGAGAGAAAGGAAATTTCTTAAGCTTGATTTGGTAAGTTCTATGTCCTGTTTTTAGTGATTTTTATATTTTTGAGATCGGGAAAGCTTAATTTATTTATTTGGGTGATTAAGTTGAAAGAAAATCAAAGTTTAGAAAATTACGCATGGATGAATATGCAGTAAATTGAAAGTTTTTGATAGAAAATGAAAGATTATTGATAGATAAATCACTTTTACAAGGTGATTTTTGGTGAAAACAAGTGTAGGGACTAAATTGCAATGTAGTGAAATTATTAGAAAAATTCTGAAAATTATGAAATACATGTTCTGTAAAAATTATATTGAAATTTTGAATAAGCTGGGAATAAGGAGTAAATTGCATGAATTTCAATTTCCAGGCCTAGGGACGAAATTGGAATTAATCAAAAATTTAGGGGCAAAATGATACTTTTGCCTAAAATGTGAAGTGAGCTTGATTGAATGTAAAAATCATAGAATTGATGATTAATTTTATTTATATAGATCCGAAAGTGTCGAACAAAGAAAAAGATCGAGGGAAAGAAAAATTTTCGGATTAGTAGATACGATCAATTGTCGAGGTAAGTTCGTATAACTAAATTAAGGATGTAAATGTGTTGAATTGATTGTTGAATATTGTGCATTATGATTTGTAATTGGTATGTACATGTAATAAATCAATCTTGATTTGTGATTTACATGTAAATGATGAAATATTACATGAATTCGTTTGAATATTGATTTCCGATTGGACAGGTGATTACCATGTATATGAGATCTTGCATATGTTGCAGTAAAGGTTGTTCCGAAAAGGATAATCTTTTGATCTCATTATGAAAAGGAATGTAACCCAAAAGGGTAATACTTGAAAAGGATTTATGTACCCAAATGGCACAACTTGAAAAGGTTATGTACACTTTGTGTGTACACTTGAAAAGGAAAGGTATACTTTGTGTATACCATATGAAAAGGAAAGGTATACTATATGTGTACACTTGAAAACGTTATGTGCATTTTGAGTGTACAAATTGAAAAGGGTATGTACACTTCGTGTGTACCACTTGAAAATGGAATGTGCACCTCAAGTGTAAAACTAGAAAAGGAAAAGTCCATTGGAAATTAAAAATTCAACAGAAATGTATTTACAAGTGAAATAAGAAGAAATGACATGTTGAGCTCATCTATGCATAATAATATTTTTGTACTAACCAATTTTGGTTGAATGATTATGTATAGGTCATATTTGCTAGTTTGTTAAATTTATGGATAAATTACTTTATGTGTGATTTACTTGTTAATTTTGAGTGGTAAATGTAGTTTGGTTATATGAACTTACCAAGCATATAATGCTTACTAGGTTTATTTTTCCCTATTTTATAGTGCTCGAAGCTCGTGAAGGTTGGATCGGGTCGGAGTATCATCACATTATCAACTCCTTAATATTGGTATAAACGATAAACTCATTTTGATATAATGGCATGTATAGACTAATGAGGTCAAATGATGATGTAATATGTTTGTTTACAACTTAGCCATTGGAATGGCTAGTAATATGTATTTTGTGGTAATGTGGTATGTTCATGTTCAACAATATACAAATCACTTGTCTTAAAACTTGATTTACAAACCAATGTAAAGGCAAGCTTTAAAGTATGTTTAAAAGTTGGAAATGTTAGATTGAATGATGGAAATTGGTTGAAATGGATGGTATATATTTATAAGTTTTCATGTAGGAAAATGGTTAAGCTTAAGTGAGAAATAGGGCTAGGAAATGGTCTTATTTCATCCACACGGGGAAGACACACGGACAACCCACGGTCGTGTGAAATTACCGTGTGTCCCCTGCATCTTTAAATATAAAGTCAGGATAGTGCATATTTGTTGGGTTATTCCCTCTTTATTATTTAATATATGCTCCTTATCATCATCATCTGATGGTCATTGACCGAAATATGGATTATCTCAATTCCACCTATGATTGAAGTTATAAAATATGTAACATGCTAGTACGACCCAACCTTATTTTATGCTATACTAAAGTGACATTGTAACACCCCTTACCCGAGACCGTTTCCGGAGTCGAGCACGAGGCATTACTTAGCTTATCTTACCAATTCGGAGCATAAAAACTAGGTTTGAAAATTTATTTCACTATTTACAGCAAATCTATCCAATCACGCAGCAGTTACTAAATTAATTATAACTTGAGCTACAGAACTCAAAATTTAATTCCGTAAATTTTCCCTGAAACTAGATTCATATACCTTTCTTCCATAAAATTTCCAGAATTTTTGGTTTAGCAATTTAGTACAGTTTATTCATTAAAGTTTCCCCTGTTTCGCTATCCAGCAGTTCTGATCTCTCTTCACTAAAAATTATTTATCTCATAATTCGGGACTTGGATGATGTTCCCGTCTATCCATCTTGAAAATAGACTCAATAAGGATTTTAAATATATAAATTAAAACTCATAATTATTTTTGTACAATTTCTAATGATTTTCTAAAATCAGAACAGGGGACTCCAAAAACAGTTCTGACCCTATCTTACTAAAATTCACATATCTTAAAATATAAATTTCCTTTTTCTACACCGTTATTTTTCCATGAAAATAGACTTAACAAGATTTAATTCCATATATCATTCACCCTCTAATTCATTTTATACTATCTTGGGTGATTTTTCAAATTCACGTCACTGTGCTGCCTGAATTCTGTTTCTTTGCAAAATTTTATCCTTTCATGATTTCCATGCATAATTTATCACCTAATCTTTCATAACAACAAACACCTTCATCCTTAACCATTTTAATGACCATACATCATCAAATACTTACACATCACTCATTAGCAAAATCATCATTACAAACATACAAAATAACTAAATCCCTATACATGCCATAACTCAAACGTGTTTCGATATAAAATACCGAGCAGTTGTAGTTGATAGTGTGGACGATCTCCGACTTCTTTAGGATCCTTGAAGTAGCTTTGCAATACTATAAGAGAAAGAGAAATAAAAGAAGTAAGCATAAAGCTTAGTAAGTTTACTAGCAAATAAATAACAATATTTAACTTAAATAATTAAACTCAATGTCTATATCTCTAGTTTACTCTTTAGTTAATCTCATACTAGTTCTCTTACTTGTTTACTTAGAATACTTGTGTGCATAACTTACTCAATCCTTGCTGCATCGTTGAACATCAATTGATAGTATAATAAGTTCTTAAGTCTCACAACTTACCTGAGCTTGCCATTTATGCTTTAAACTGAACTTTCATGAACATGATTCATTTACAAGCCCGTTGAGCTACATTGGAATAATAAGGATACTCGGGTCTCTTCTGATAATAACATGCCAAAGCCATGTCCCAGACATGGTCTTACATGGGATGTTCTCATGTTGGTGCCCATGCCATGTCCCAGACATGGTCTTATAGGGGACCTCTCATCTTGGTGCCAACGCCATGTCCCAGACATGGTCTTACATGGGACCTCTCATCTCGGTGCCAATGCCATGTCCCAGACATGGTCTTACATGGGACCTCTCATCTCGGTGCCAATGCCATGTCCCAGACATGGTCTTACATGGGACCTCTTTACCCAAATGTCATGACATTCGTATCCAGTACCATCCTTATGTATCAACGGGACTTTTTAATTTTAATTCTCTATCATTTCATGCTTAGATCATCATCAAATAAATTCATAAAATAAATTCATAGTTGCTGGAAAATAACAGCATTGATAATAAATATTGAAATATTGCATTTATTTACCGTAAACTTACCTCGGTACCAATTATAGCCAAATTCACCAACTTAGTCTTCAACTTTATTCTTCCCTTTGTCTAACCTCGAGTTTCGTACTTCTTGATCTAAAATAGTAAATTTAACTTATTTAATAATCACATTCATCAAAACAGCCCTCGACTCTAACTTTTTCAAAATTACAATTTTGCCCCTAAACTTTTACATAATTACATTTTTGCCCCAAGGCTCGGAAATTAAACTTCATCTCTTTTTCTTATGTTTTATAACATTCTGAACATTTTTCCCTTCTATGGCAACATCAAATTCCCACTCTAACATGTACTTATGAACATTAGGTATTTTTACCGATTATGTCGTTTTACTCGTTTTCACTTAAAATCGCTTAGCAAAAGTTGTTTAACATAATTTCTAGCTTCATATTCTATCATAAAACATCAAAATAAACACTTTTCACCTATGGGTATTTTTCCAAATATAAACCCTAGGTTAAATTATTGCTAGAATAAGCTAAATTAAGCTACCGAGACTCCAAAAAAGTAAAAAACATTAAAAACGGGACTTGGGACCACTTACTATGGAGCTTGGAAGCTTGAAAACCCTAACTATGGCTTCCCCCCTTGCTGATTTCGTCCTAATGAAGAAGATGATGATTTTTGCCATCTTTTTCCCTTTTAATTCATTTTAATTACTAGATTACCAAATTGCCCCTAACTTAAAAATTTTCTATTTCACTTATCTCATGTCCATTTTTGTCTACCAAGTTACCAATGGTATAATTACCATATAAGGACCTCCAATTTAAAGTTTCATAACAATTGGACACCTCTAACATGTAGAACTCAACTTTTGCACTTTTTACAATTTAGTCCTTTTGACTAAATTGAGTGCCCAAACGTCGAAATTTTCGAACGAAATTTTCACGAAATCATTTTGTGAAATTGTAGACCATAAAAATATAAGAAAAATAAAATTTTTCTCATCGGATTTGTGGTCCCGAAACCACTGTTCCGATAACCTCAAATTTGGGCCATTACAACTCTCCCCCCCTTTTTAGGATTTTCGTCCTCGAAAATCTTACCAGTAAAGAGATTCGGGTATTGCTTCCTCATTGTCTCTTCCGGTTCCCATGTTGCTTCCTCAATCCCGTGCTTTTGCAATAGCACTTTCACCAGATTTACCTTTTTGTTTCTAAGCTCCTTTGTTTCTCGTACTAATACTTTAACCGGTTCTTCATTATAAGTCATATCCGGCTGAATTTCTACTTCTGTTGGAGTAATAACATGTGAAGGATCTGATCGATACCGTCGTAGCATAGATACATGAAATACATTATGAATTTTGTCGAGTTCCGGTGGTAAAGCCAATCGGTAAGCAACTGGTCCAATTCTTTCTATAATCTCATATGGTCCGATAAATCTTGGACCCAATTTACCCTTTCGACCGAACCGGAGAACTTTCTTCCAAGGAGACACTTTTAAGAATACTTTATCACCCACCTGAAATTCAATCTCCCTTCGTTTAAGATCGGCGTATGACTTCTGACGATCGGAAGCTGCTTTTAAACTATCTCGAATCAGCCTTACTTTTTCTTCTGTTTCCCGGATCAAATCAACCCCGTGTGTCTTCTTTTCACTGAGCTCTGTCCAATATAATGGTGTTCTACATTTTCTACCATACAAAGCTTCATACGGAGCCATTTTAATACTGGACTGATAACTGTTATTATAAGCAAATTCAATTAAAGGTAGATACCTTTCCCAATTACCTTGAAATTCTAATACACAACATCGGAGCATATCTTCCAATACCTGAATTACACGCTCAGATTGGCCATCTGTCTGAGGATGAAATGCAGTACTGAAATGCAACTGAGTACCCAAAGCTTCTTGCAATTTGTTCCAGAAACGAGACGTAAATCGGGGGTCTCTATCTAATATAATGGAGACAGGCACTCCATGTAGTCTAACAATCTCAGATATATACAGTTCAGCTAATTTATCTAGAGAATAATTCATACGTACAGGGATAAAATGTGCTGATTTTGTTAATCGATCAACGATCACCCAAATGGCATCTTTCTTCTTCGGAGACAATGGTAATCCGAACACAAAATCCATAGTAATTCTTTCCCATTTCCATTCTGGTATAGTAATTGGCTGAAGCAACCCCGAAGGTACCTGATGTTCAGCTTTAACCTGTTGACATACCAAACATCTTGATACAAACTCAGAGATATCACGCTTCATACCCGGCCACCAATACATCTTTTTCAAGTCATTATACATTTTATTACCTCCCTGATGTACGGATATAATACCACTGTGTGCTTCGTGTAAAATCTTCTGTACAAGTTCTGAATTCTTCGGTACACATACTCTGCCTCTGAATAATAAACAACCATCAGTTCCAATCTAAAATTCTGAATCATTACCTGACTCACAATGCACCCGTTTAGCCTGTAATTTCTCATCATTCCTCTGAGCTTCACATATTTGTTGACGAAATGTCGATTTAGCTCTCAATTCAGCTATGATTGAACCATCATTAGACAGTGACAACCGGGTATTCATAGCTCGTAAAGCAAATAGAGATTTTCGGCTCAAAGCATCAGCTACCACGTTAGCCTTACCCGGATGGTAATCAATAACCAAATCATAATCCTTTATCAATTCAAGCCACCTGCGTTGTCTCAAATTCAAATCTTTTTGTGTCATCAAATATTTCAAGCTTTTGTGATCAGTATAAATATGACACTTTTCACCATACAAATAATGCCGCCATATTTTCAATGCAAATACAATAACAGCTAACTCGAGATCATGTACCGGGTAGTTTCTTTCATGTGGCTTAAGTTGTCTTGAAGCATAGGCTATTACTTTATCTTCTTGCATCAAGACACAACCCAAACCATTTAATGATGCATCACTATAAATAATAAATTCCTTACCCGATTCAGGCTGTACCAACACAGGTGCTTTCGTCAACAACTCCTTCAATCGGTCGAAACTTTGCTGGCATTTTTCTGTCCATTCAAATTTAACATCTTTCTGTAATAAATGGGTCATTGGAGAAGCTATCATAGAAAACCCTTGTACAAATCTCCGATAATAACCAGCTAAACCCAAGAAACTTCTAACTTCAGATACATTCTTCGGTGGACTCCAATTGACAATAGCTGAAATTTTACTCGGATCTACCCTGATGCCTTCTGCGGATACAATATGTCCGAGAAAACCTACCTCTCGAAGCCAAAATTCACATTTACTGAATTTAGCATAAAGTTTCTTTTCACGCAGAATTTGCAACACTATTTTCAAATGTTCTGCATGCTCAGTTTCATCCCGAGAATAAACTAAAATGTCATCAATAAAAACTACTACAAACCTATCTAGATACGGTCTGAATATCCGGTTCATCAAATCCATGAATACTGCAGGTGCATTAGTCAACCCAAACGGCATAACCAGAAACTCATAATGCCCATACCTGGTTCTGAAAGCTGTCTTTGGCACATCTGGCTCTTTTACCCGTAATTGATAATAACCCGATCGGAGATCAATCTTTGAAAATACTGTGGCATCTTTCAGTTGATCAAATAAGTCATCAATTCGAGGCAACGGGTACTTATTCTTTATAGTTACCTTATTAAGCTGCCGATAGTCAATACACAATCTCAAAGACCCGTATTTCTTTTTCACAAACAGAACTGGAGCACCCCAAGGTGAATGACTCGGACGAACAAAACCTCTGTCAACAAGTTCCTGTAACTGTGCCTTTAACTCTTTTAATTCTGTAGGAGCCATACGATACGGAGCTATGGAAATTGGGGCAGTTCCCGGAATCAAATCTATAGAAAATTCCACTTCTCTTTCTGGTGGCAACCTTGGTAATTCCTCTGGAAACACATCAGAAAATTCACATACAACTGGCACTGCCTGTATCTTTAACTCAGATACTTTAGTATCCAACACATACGCCAAATAAACATCATACCCTTTTCTAACACACCTCTGAGCTGTCATAACTGAAATCGTATCGGATAATCCCTCTGTCTGATTAGATTTAACCCAAAGTAATTCTCCATTCCGCAATTACATCAGGAGAGAACGCCTCTTCACGAGCTCGAATAGCATATGATCTTGCAGGTGCTCTAACATCTGATCTAACCGTTGAATCTCTGGATGCACCCCTATTACTCGCCCCCACTCCTGGGTTTCTCTGCGGTCTATCTCTGGTAGGAGCATTACCTGATCTCGCACTCGTTATTTCTTCTCTTTTAGTTGTTTCAGGACAATCCCGAATAAAGTGATCGGATGCTCCACATCTAAAACAAACATTTTCACCTGCTCTACACTCTCCGGGGTGGTGTCTCCCACATTGAGAACATTCAGGCCTAGGAGGTCGAGTACTGCCTGTACTTGCAACTGTAGTGGTTTGAGCTCTAAAACCCTCGAATCTTCTACTTCTGCTTCGGCCAGAATATATATGTGGAAAATGTGATCCGCTAGAGAGCTCCCTAGGCCTCTTAGACATAGACTGAAATGATTTACTCATCTGCCTCTTCTTTTTATCCTGTGCTTCAGCTCCAGCTTTGCCTTTCTCTTTTTCTTTTAACAAGTCTTCTACTTTACAGGCTCTTTCTACCAGAACAACAAACTCTCTCATTTCCAATACACCCACTGATAGTCGGATGTCATCATTAAGCCCATCTTCAAATCTCTTGCACATGTTGGCTTCGGTGGATACAAATTCCCGAGCATACTTACTAAGTCTGACAAATTCGCGTTCATATTCAGTCACGGACATCTTACCTTGTTTTAGCTCAAGAAACTCCTTCCTTTTCTGATCTATAAATCTCTGGCTGATGTACTTCTTTCGAAACTCCTCCTGAAAGAAATCCCAAGTAACCCTCTCACTCGGTACGATAGACACGAGAGTCTTCCACCAATGATAAGCGGAATCTCTGAGAAGTGAGACCACACACTTCATACATTCTTCCGGTGTACAAGATAATTCTTCAAAAACCCTGATTGTATTCTCAAGCCAGAATTCTGCTTTTCTGCATCATCATCTTTGGTAGCCTGATATTCTTCAGCCTCTTGCTTCCTAATCTTATCAACATGTGGTCTCTCCCTGATAACTATACCTGCAGCTGGGGAAGCTACATGGGGAACCTGTGATTCTTGAGGGGGTGGAGGTCTTATGCCGGATTCGTACGAACGAACTCGGCAAACCAATCATTCATGGCTTGGAAGAAGGCTTTTCTAGCTCCTCCTCCCTATCTAACTGATGTAGGTCTTTCAGTAACATTAACATCTAGTGGCGTCGTCCCTTCTGCGGAAGCAGGCGCATTACTTTCTACTTCATCTGTACTAGCTCGTTCAGGATCCATAACTATAAAAGAAAACATTTTAAAATCGTCAGGAGTCGTCACACTATCAAAATATATAAGTATGGCATGTATAGGTAGACACTTATTCATACCGAGTATTTCCAAGAACCGACTAAACCTGCTCTGATACCAACAAAATGTAACACTCCTTACCCGAGACCGTTTTCGGAGTCGAGCACGAGGCATTACTTAGCTTATCTTACCAATTCGGAGCATAAAAACTAGGTTTGAAAATTTATTTCGCTATTTACAGCAAATCTGTCCAATCGCGCAGCAGTTACTAAATTAATTATAACTTGAGCTAAAGAACTCGAAATTTAATTCCGTAAATTTTCCCTGAAACTAGATTCATATACCTTTCTTTCATAAAATTTCCAGAATTTTTGGTTTAGCCATTTAGTACAGTTTATTCATTAAAGTTTCCCCTGTTTCGCTATCCAGCAGTTCTGATCTCTCTTCACTAAAAATTATTTATCTCATAATTCGGGACTTGGATGATGTTCCCGTCTATCCATCTTGAAAATAGACTCGATAAGGATTTTAAATATATAAATTAAAACTCATAATTATTTTTGTACAATTTCTAATGATTTTCTAAAATCAGAACAGGGGACTCCAAAAACAGTTCTGACCCTATCTTACTAAAATTCACATATCTTAAAATATAAATTTCCTTTTTCTACACCGTTATTTTTCCATGAAAATAGACTTAACAAGATTTAATTCCATATATCATTCACCCTCTAATTCATTTTATACTATCTTGGGTGATTTTTCAAATTCACGTCACTGTGCTGCCTGAATTATGTTTCTTTGCAAAATTTTATCCTTTCATGATTTCCATGCATAATTTATCACCTAATCTTTCATAACAACAAACACCTTCATCCTTAACCATTTTAATGACCATACATCATCAAATACTTACACATCACTCATTAGCAAAATCATCATTACAAACATACAAAATAACTAAATCCCTATACATGCCATAACTCAAACGTGTTTCGATATAAAATACCGAGCAGTTGTAGTTGATAGTGTGGACGATCTCCGACTTCTTTAGGATCCTTGAAGTAGCTTTGCAATACTATAAGAGAAAGAGAAATAAAAGAAGTAAGCATAAAGCTTAGTAAGTTTACTAGCAAATAAATAACAATATTTAACTTAAATAATTAAACTCAATGTCTATATCTCTAGTTTACTCTTTAGTTAATCTCATACTAGTTCTCTTACTTGTTTACTTAGAATACTTGTGTGCATAACTTACTCAATCCTTGCTGCATCGTTGAACATCAATTGATAGTATAATAAGTTCTTAAGTCTCACAACTTACCTGAGCTTGCCATTTATGCTTTAAACTGAACTTTCATGAACATGATTCATTTACAAGCCCGTTGAGCTACATTGGAATAATAAGGATACTCGGGTCTCTTCTGATAATAACATGCCAAAGCCATGTCCCAGACATGATCTTACATGGGATGTTCTCATGTTGGTGCCCATGCCATGTCCCAGACATGGTCTTATAGGGGACCTCTCATCTTGGTGCCAACGCCATGTCCCAGACATGGTCTTACATGGGACCTCTCATCTCGGTGCCAATGCCATGTCCCAGACATGGTCTTACATGGGACCTCTCATCTCGGTGCCAATGCCATGTCCCAGACATGGTCTTACATGGGACCTCTTTACCCAAATGTCATGACATTCGTATCCAGTACCATCCTTATGTATCAACGGGACTTTTTAATTTTAATTCTCTATCATTTCATGCTTAGATCATCATCAAATAAATTCATAAAATAAATTCATAGTTGCTGGAAAATAACAGCATTGATAATAAATATTGAAATATTGCATTTATTTACCGTAAACTTACCTCGGTACCAATTATAGCCAAATTCACCAACTTAGTCTTCAACTTTATTCTTCCCTTTGTCTAACCTCGAGTTTCGTACTTCTTGATCTAAAATAGTAAATTTAACTTATTTAATAATCACATTCATCAAAACAGCCCTCGACTCTAACTTTTTTAAAATTACAATTTTGCCCCTAAACTTTTACATAATTACATTTTTGCCCCAAGGCTCGGAAATTAAACTTCATCTCTTTTTCTTATGTTATAACATTCTGAACATTTTTCCCTTCTATGGCAACATCAAATTTCCACTCTAACATGTACTTATGAACATTAGGTATTTTTACCGATTATGTCGTTTTACTCGTTTTCACTTAAAATCGCTTAGCAAAAGTTGTTTAACATAATTTCTAGCTTCATATTCTATCATAAAACATCAAAATAAACACTTTTCACCTATGGGTATTTTTCCAAATATAAACCCTAGGTTAAATTATTGCTAGAATAAGCTAAATTAAGCTACCGAGACTCCAAAAACGTAAAAAACATTAAAAACGGGACTTGGGATCACTTACTATGGAGCTTGGAAGCTTGAAAACCCTAACTATGGCTTCCCCCCTTGCTGATTTCGTCCTAATGAAGAAGATGATGATTTTTGCCATCTTTTTCCCTTTTAATTCATTTTAATTACTAGATTACCAAATTGCCCCTAACTTAAAAATTTTCTATTTCACTTATCTCATGTCCATTTTTGTCTACCAAGTTACCAATGGTATAATTACCATATAAGGACCTCCAATTTAAAGTTTCATAACAATTGGACACCTCTAACATGTAGAACTCAACTTTTGCACTTTTTACAATTTAGTCCTTTTGACTAAATTGAGTGCCCAAACGTCGAAATTTTCGAACGAAATTTTCACGAAATCATTTTGTGAAATTTTAGACCATAAAAATATAAGAAAAATAAAATTTTTCTCATCGGATTTGTGGTCCCGAAACCACTGTTCCGATAACCTCAAATTTGGGCCATTACAGTTGTTAATATAGAAAATGTTTTTTTAGAGCAACAAATGTCTTCTCAACCAAGGCTAGCGAGACAATGGGAAGTGAAGATGCTTTATCAACCAAGGTTCGCGAACAAGTTGCGGATCATATGGCGACATTGGGTGTAGAGGATTCCTTTAGGCTGCTTGTTTTCGATTCACCATTGGTGAAATCAATTTTGCTTCAGGATATTGCAGAGGCATCATTGTAATTGATGGCTAATTCCCTGAATTAACTTCTTTATTTATTCTCTAAATAAAAAATGTTTTCTCAACCATATTTCAAAGCCTTGAATGTTTCAAATTAAAGAGTTTGTAAGTTGTTTATGGTGATTGTGTCTAGCACCATTCTCTTGGATGATATCATACCCCAT
The DNA here is from genome assembly GCF_007990345.1 of Gossypium hirsutum. NCBI lineage: Eukaryota > Viridiplantae > Streptophyta > Magnoliopsida > Malvales > Malvaceae > Gossypium > Gossypium hirsutum. The sequence continues at coordinate 79,373,716 of NC_053432.1, forward strand.
GATATCATGCAAGATATTTTTTTCTACTTGTATAATTAGCATTGACCTTATAATATTTGAGTTCGCAGTCTAAATAGTCAATATCTTTAATTATAAAAACTTAAGTTGGAGAAAGACTTAATGTTAGGTTATATCCATTTTTATAATACATAAATTAAGTAAAATTAATATTAAATATATAATATATAACCTTTATAAAAAATGATTTACAAAATTTATAAATTATACAAAGCTTTCATAACACTTCTTGTAAATAATATATATTTTTACTATAATTTTATAAAGTTATTTTTTTATAAATAAATTATGATAAAAAAAACTATAACTTTTTTTATGAATAAGTGTATTATTTTTATAATATATAATATGGACACATAAATAATTTATGTCTATACTTGGCCATAACTTTCTATAAATAAATATATTATAACACTTTTATAAGAGGTAAATTATTTTTTATAATAAACTTTTGACCATAACTTCAATTTTTTTTAGGATTTAAATAATATAATTTTTATTATACCTTTATAAAATACACAAATTGTATAATATCATTCATTAGAATTTATAATATAAAAGAAATTAGACATAATCATCCTAAACACTTATACGTGTTCACAATCATAATATAAGTTATATAATTTTTATAAAAATAAAACTTTAAAATTGGATTTGAGTATAATTACTTTGCAATTACTCTAATTCTCAACTGCCTAAAAATTGAAAAGTATATTTGGAATACTCCAATTATACCCTATTCGGCGAGACCTACCAATTACAATGGTTACTCAAATCTACCATCCTTGTGTAATTATAAAAAAAAAATACAAGTGATTTTCCAAATACTAACTTATTATCATTATCAACATCTTGTAACACAATTATCCATGATATCATATTACCATCCTAAGATTTTCGGAAAAAAGTTAGGATTTAGTAAATCTTCACAAATTAATCCAAAATCTTTGGCTTTAAACGATGATCAGATTTCTGTTTCTTACATGATTATTTATCAAGTTGAAAATCCTGTGACATTGAACAGTCTCCAGGAGATTAGAATCCTATATGAGAAATAGTTGCGTCTTTGGCCGTTGCCATTTTACATATACAGAGTATTAAACAGGCAGAGGATGAAATTTCAATCAAGATTTAGAAAAAGAAGTGTTGGGTTAAGAAGATAGGGACTGGGGAGGTGAGTGAGAAATCATCACTGTCCACCCTAAACAATCATAATTCGCACTTTCCATGGGCTTTCTTTGGAGGCAAATCCCTCAATGATGGACCCTTGCAACAAATAATATTGCTTTGACTTTGGGAAACCATGTGCTGTTCCTGCATTATACCCACCTGCTTTGCTGCTATTTCCTCATACCTCACTTGCTGCTGGTTCATATATTGACAAACACAGCATTTCACCTTTTTCTCATGCATTACTCATTAGGAAGGAGGTGTCTAATTGAATCTAGTCAAGCTCAGTTTGATTGAATTTTTTTTTTTAAAAGCTTACAATTTAAAGTTCACCAAAAAAAAAAAGTAGACCAGATGAAACTTACCATTAAGCAGATTGATTAAAAGTATTATTTTTAGCTTAAGGTGAGAAGGTTGAGTAGTCAATTTAAGCAAAGGTGCTATACTTATTGTGAAAATGACGGCCATTTCCATTCACTTGTAAATTTAGTATATTCATATTTAACCCGTTTTCATGCAGATTTAAATTCAAATAATATAAACAATTATTTGGCATAAATAATTCTGGTTTCACTTGATTGGAACACATATTTACTAATGGTTGAAATAACCAAGTAAGTGCGTTTGCAAATCTTCAAAAGACAAATCAAGTTCATCTGCGATTTGCATAGACAGCAATTTTTTTCACAAGGAACCAGAAAAGAGAAATCAATAGAACTTTTAATTAGGTAAGAAAAAAGCTCTAATGTATGGCATAATCATGATTAACCAGCTGTTTTAAGCTTTTTAATTATAAACTAGATAGTGCTGCCATCTGTTTCTAAGTTTTCGAGTAGTGAGTTTATTTTTCATCTTGATAAAAGAACATCACCATCATTTCTTCCATCTAGGGTTAATTAATTTAATAGTAGACATTGCCATTCCTGATCCAAGTGATACGGTATTATGATCTACATATATAGGATACTGAGTGCAGCCTATCTTGCAATTGCTTCGCTTATTAGAGTCGTTCGATGTGTGCATATTCATTTCTTTTTTCATTTTTTCCATGTATTTAAAAATGTCATAATTTTACATTAGTTTCCAAATATGTGAAAGTCAGAAGTGTAAAATAAGAATACTTCAATAAAAAATCAAAGTTTATTAAGAGTTATAAAATTCATTTTAATCCATCTATTAAATCAAATGAATTGTTATACATTAAAATTTTATTAAATCATCACACCGTTAAAATTACAAAATTTATACAAATTTTAAACTAGTGATGTTAACACACATTCAATATTTAGAATATATATTAAAATATAGTTTAGAGAATAGAGGATCATTCACGAAAATTGCTGAGCCATGGAAAGCTACACTATACCTATAAGAAAAGACTATATATGGAGAGCTAATTGATGCATGCAAAACTCCGATTGCTACATACAATAATTGCCCTCGGAAGATATTTGAGGATAAAAAACCTCAATTCTATGAGGTGACAGAAATGAGTGCATTTGACTTTAGTGGTATTTGCTAATGGATGTCACATTTTCATAATCATTCTACAAAGCTTTTGACTAGGTTTTTAGATTATGTTAATCGGGATTTTTTAATATTAATATTTTAAAAGTTTTTGGTCGTACATGTTAAACATTTCGCCACCAGTATAAATCTACATTTTTTTTCACCTCCAAGTTAACAGCACCATTGGCAACATCCAACATGGGTTCTTATGCTAAAACCATGATTCTCCTTTTCTTATTAGTCTGTCTCCAATCATTTATCAGTGAGCAAACATTTCAAAGCATTCAAAGTTGAAGTAGTCAAGTCAGTTTTAAAGATGATTAACAAAGCTTTACCATATTCTGCAGGTGGAAACAAGGGCTCGGACTATGCTGCAAACTCTGCAACTAATGAAGTAAGTTAAACAGCAAATAAATCAAAACTTTTTATCTGTCATAACAGAATAATCTTTTAAACATACATTTCATAACTTTATACTGTAATTTTAATATAAACCATTGTTCCATCTATGTTATTCGGACTTGAACGTCTCCGGATATGCACTCCAACACGAGTATATTCGATTTTTTTTTTTTAAGTTAATGTATTTAAAGAATCCTCTTGATCTATGTTGACATTGGTGTCAATTATAAATGTTTTTAAAAAAAAATAGAGTTAAAGCAACGTAGATTGTCATACTTGTGCTGAGTATATAATGGCTCCACTTTGAAGGGCATGATTCAAGTGCAGATGAGGAAACTGATACTAAATGTTGACATCCAAAGGGACTATAGTCCAGTCACTTCGAACCCAAAACACGAACCCGGACCGCCACGAGGAAAATCAGGGACAGCTTCAACTGCTGGAGGTGGCAGATGAACTTCAATTTAAACTGAAGGCCAGTTAAGTATTACTAAAATAAGATGTTTAGTGGGTTTTGAATATAAAATCTTGGGTGATAATTATGTTATAATACGCTGTTTTCTTCTGTTTTTATTATTATTATTTAGTTGTAAGTTGTTCGAGTATAATTGCTAGCTTTTAAGCTATGAATTGATGTAATATTCTGTATTTCAACGGCAAACTCTGTCTTTCATGGATAAAGAATCTGAAAACTGCAGCAAGTCAACAACTAAGAAGCATATCTTGAAATTGAGAATATCAGAATCCAAAAATGGCTGTCGTTTCTTAGAAACAGCTGGCTATATGAAGTTATGATTCTTCAAATATTATTTTAATAAATAAAAGATTATGAAAAATTAAATATACTTACATCGGATATTCATGTTAGAATTCAAGTAACATGGTTAATGTTAATGGTGTATATTGAAGAAGAAAAATGAGAGATTAAAGTAGAACAAATTAGGTTGACCGGTAGATAGAGCTTTGATTCCATGCTCCATGTTTGATGAATATGTTTTACAGACAAAACTGAAACATCAACAAATAATATGAGATAAAATCTCCATGAATGAATATTAATTGGTTACTATAAGAGAAAAGAAGTAAGAAGAAGGTTATGTAAGCTTAAGGAAAGTCGTGTGGAACATGGGAATTTAATACAGCGAACCAAACTGCTAAATTAAACAAAAGCAACTTTAAAGTTCCAATTTCCAATAATGAAAAAAAAAAACATTAATGTTTTTTTACTCAGATGCAATTTTTTATTGTTTGGGTACGACTTCGATTCAAGCGAATTTAATCAATCTGCTATTTTATAAATTAAATCTATACTTTTATAAATTTCTGATTGAATTTTTGATAAATAATATATGTTAATTAGAATCGATCTTGAAATCGAATTACATTCACACTTAGATCAATATAAATTTGAATAAAATATACATATGATATTTACACATTGTGAAATTCCAACCTAGATTTCAGAACTTTGATTTTTATCAATACTACCAAAACTTCATATTCAAACCTAAATGCTCAAGATTCCAAGACCTCCACTTTTATCAATTAAAAAAAACAATACAATTAAATTTATTTTATAAAAAAGTGTGAAAAATGACAAGTAGATGAAAATTAACTATCACTTAAATGGAAAATGTTTTCAATTAATTTAGTTTAATTTTATTTATTTTAATATTATATTATCTCATAAAAACTTTAAGTTTAAAATTTGACTTTTATTTAGAATAATATTAAATAAAGATAAAATATAGAATATATATTTTTAGCACTTACATTTTCAATACTTAATTTTTTAACACTTATTTTTTCAACCCTTAATTTTTTAATTTATCAAACAACACTTAAATTTGAATTTGTAAATAACATTTCAAATCTAAATTTATTTTTTCTCTAAAATTATTTATTGTCATCATTAAATCTATTTGAATCCAAATAAATCAAATTATTTAACAAATGATTAATCTACTAAATATTTGAATTTAGTATATATAAAAAGAATTAAATAAAAATTTAAAAAATAAATAATAAATTTAAATATCCAAATTCATTATCCATAAAAATAAATAAATTTAGATATTAAATATTCAAAAGTTAATAATGGTTGTGTTTTTGACATAGCATAATTGCTACAAGTTCTTCTTTCTTTAATCCCGTCCATTATCCTTACCCAAATATTATTTAAATTTATAAAAGTAAATTGAATATAAACAGAGGTTGCCATTTTTAAATACATTATAGGGCGTAGCCAACGTTAAATGGTAGTGTCGGTCGGAGACCGTTGCAAACGGCAGAAAAAGCCAAAAACAGAACAGTTGACAAATATAAAGACATATATACCCTCAAATCGTACCGGGCACTGCCGCAACCCGCAACGCCAGGCAGGCAATATCTACTTCTTTCTTTGAGTCATACGGCGTATTGGTTGTGGTGAGCTGAACTCAAGTCGAATGCAGCCAAAGTCAAATTCCCAGAGGACTTCAGTTACTGTCCGCTTATTACATTTTACACGACAGTTCACAATTTACTGTTTTGTCCTCGCGTTCAATTACATTTATATTTTATAGTCTCTCTCTCATCACTGACCTGGCTCAAACCTCCCCCTCAAGATTGGTAACTGGTGGCTTGTTCTAATCTTCTAAGAGTGTTCTTTATTTTTATTTTTTATTTTAATTTTTAATTCATTTCTCTCCTTCATCAAATCATCCGAGTTTTCTTTCATCTTCCAATTCGATTTTATTTTATTTTTGGATCCAATGCCGGGTCTCAAATCTCCACCAGATGCTCCTCCGCTACGGATTGCAGTTTCGGAGCCACCGTCTCATAATCCAGTTCGTACCCCAAACAAAAAGATTCCATCGCCTTCTCCTTCTCGATCCAAGGCTTCCGCAGCTCGCTCCGCAAAGAAGCCTCCACCCGACTCACCCAACCCGGATGATTCCTCACTCGACAACCCGGATCTCGGCCCTTTTTTGCTCAAGTTGGCCCGAGACACCATTGCTTCTGGAGAGGGTCCTACTAAAGCTTTGGACTATGCGATTCGAGCAGCGAAGTCTTTCGAGAGATGCGCCGTGGAAGGCGAGCCCAGTTTGGATCTGGCGATGAGCTTGCACGTGCTGGCGGCGATTTATTGCAGCTTGGGGAGGTTCGATGAGGCGGTTCCGGTGCTGGAGCGGGCGATTCAAGTACCGGATGTGGAACGGGGCCCGGATCACGCGTTGGCTGCCTTTTCGGGGCATATGCAGCTGGGGGATACGTACTCAATGCTGGGTCAAGTGGAGAAGTCAATTGGGTGCTATGAACAAGGGCTAAAGATTCAGATCCAGGCTCTGGGAGAGACCGACGCCAGAGTTGGCGAGACTTGCAGGTATGGATTTTTTTTGTCTAGATTTATAGCAGATTTGAGATCTTTTGGGTGTTTGTTGAATAGGGTGAAGCGCAAACTATGTACTCTTTGCGAAGAGGTACAAAGATAGGATAGTTTACTAGGTATTGATACAAATCATATATATATATGAGTGTCTATATGTCCATATATATATGGCCGATTGCTGGAATCTGGAAGAAATAAAGGGCTAATTTTATCCTGATTCCATAAGGGATTAAACTTTTAACTAGAAAGATAATGAACTTAAAACCATGTAGCAACCTGCAAGCCATTTGCTTCTTCCATGGTGCTTCGTAGAGTGTAATATGGTTTGTTGTCACTGTAATTAATGAATGGATCGTAGGTTTTAACTTAAAATACAGGATGCTATTGAAGGTCAGTTCTTGTTGGATGTACTTATTTTTCCTTGCGGAGATTTTTGGTGTTTGATTTGTTCTGTTTCTTGGTTTTCCCCGGAATGGTTATTTTGTATTTTTGCATAAAATTGTTCAAGTTTTGTTCATGAATAATGGAAATGATAGGTACTTGGCTGAGGCCCATGTTCAAGCAATGCAATTTGATAAAGCTGAAGAATTGTGCAAGAAAACTCTTGAGATACATCATGCACACAGTGAACCAGCATCGCTGGAAGAGGCAGCCGACCGCAGGTTGATGGCACTCGTATGTGAGGCAAAGGGAGATTACGAGGCGGCTCTTGAGCACCTTGTCCTAGCCAGCATGGCAATGATTGCCAATGGGCAGGAGAATGAAGTAGCTTCAATTGATGTCAGCATTGGCAATATTTACATGTCTCTATGTCGCTTTGATGAGGCCGTCTTCTCCTACCAGAAGGCACTAACAGTTTTCAAATCATCAAAGGGTGACAACCACCCTTCAGTTGCCTCCGTCTTTGTACGACTTGCGGATCTATACCACAGAACAGGAAAGCTCCGAGAATCAAAGTCCTATTGTGAAAATGCCCTGAGGATCTTTGCAAAACCCGTGCCTGGAACCACAGCAGAAGAGATAGCTGGTGGGTTAACCGAAATTTCAGCCATATATGAATCTGTTGATGAGCCTGAGGAGGCTTTGAAGCTCTTGCAGAAAGCAATGAAGTTGTTGGAAGACAAACCCGGTCAGCAAAGCACAATTGCAGGAATTGAAGCTCGAATAGGGGTGATGTTTTACATTCTTGGGAGGTATGATGAGTCAAGGAACTCTTTCGAGAGTGCAGTAACAAAGCTTAGAGCAAGTGGGGAGAGGAAATCGGCCTTCTTTGGGGTTCTCTTGAACCAGATGGGCTTGGCTTGTGTCCAATTATTCAAGATTGACGAGGCTGCCGAGTTGTTTGAAGAAGCACGAGCAATACTCGAGCAAGAATGCGGCCCATGTCATCAGGATACCCTGGGAATATACAGCAATCTTGCAGCAACTTATGATGCTATGGGAAGGTAACTAATATTTTAAACTACCATGCATCAAATTCCATTCAACCTAGCTTATTATCCATTCTAGTTCCATCATGTATTGTTAAATGTTATAGCATAATATGCTTTTACAGTACAATGTTATATATATCAAGAATTCAGTTACTTAATCTTCTGATATAAAAATCAGGGTTGAAGATGCAATCGAGATATTGGAGTATGTACTAAAATTACGAGAAGAAAAACTTGGAATAGCAAATCCGGATTTTGAAGACGAAAAGAATAGGCTGGCTGAGCTCCTGAAAGAAGCGGGCAGGTCACGCAACAGAAAAGCAAAATCACTGGAAAATCTCATCGATCCGAACTCAAAGAGGACGGCAAAGAAAGAGGGGACGAAAAAATGGGGTTTCAGAATTTGAAAGGAGGCATTTCCCAGGTCGTATCTAATCTGTTTTTCCAACTTATATCCACATTCTGTATCATGGAAGATCATGTATAGTGTTACAAGTTGTAATTTCTTGAGCTTTCTGTATTTGGAGCTTTAAGATTTCATAGTTTTTTCCCTTAACCTTTTTACTATTGTTATTTGTGTTATTGAATGTCTGTGATATGCTCTTGAAATTTGGAAAAGAAGAATGTTCGTTTGAGTGAATAAATCTTTGGGTGAATAAATTTGATTATATGTTTCTGTATCTTTCTATTGTAAACTAATGTATCAACTAAATTTGATTTTTAGTCTCTATCCCTCCATTTTTCACCCGTTGCAATACTATATTCAACTAAAACTTTATTTATGAAACTCACATTTCATCCGTGATAATTCAGCCAAAAGTGTGTCAACGCCATTTTCATCCTTGGAAAAATCTAACAATGCTATAATGATCACCATTGCTTTTCCTCTTTGGCTCTCCTCTACAATACCAAAATTTTGATTTGACTAATAGAGTATAGCATCTTTATTCCAACCTAGACACAGAATAAAAGAAACAACAATTGACAATGAAAATGATGTTGCCAATCAAATCTAACCCATTAAGGGCATTCAAACCCATATGCGCTATGAGTAGGTCACCGAGAGGGTCTCTCTCTCCTTCAAAAGAGCACCTAAGAGGGTCAATGCTCCTCAAACCACTCTCTTCCATCATATTTAGGGAACTTCTATAATATCTTCGTTCAGCTCAGTCCAAGGGGCACAAAATGTATGTAAGATCTAAGAAACCTTAAAAATGGGCAAGAGACTCTTTCCAATTTTATTCTTTGTTTGTATCAGTACTAACTTAAAACATAGAAAGATGTTCTGGAGATCAAACTCCAACGCCCTTTGGCCCTTCTTTCGTTCTTTTATAGGTTCATCTAGCCCCTCCAGTAGCCAGCTACCCATCTTGCTAAAATCCACTTTCTAGTTGAACAAAAAACCCTTTTAACCCTAAGTAGGTTTTAGGTGGGTAAAAACTTTTGAGATAGCATTTAATGAAGAGAAAAATGAGATGACATTCATTTATGGGAACGAGATATATATGAGATGGTATAATGGGTTCATAGAATCTTTCCGTACTCCGTGTTATATTTTTAATAAAATTATTATCGAATATCAAAATTAATCTTTAATTTTTTTTAACCACCTTCTTTATTTGTTTGAATTTCGCTAATCCACAAGATAGAAATTAAAAATTACGCGAGATAAATGTTATACATGTTTCTTTTTTAAAAAATGGTTCTTTATCTTAAATGATATATATTTTTTAAAATGTGGTTATCCTATCCTTAATGATTTTAAAAAAAATTATAAATAAAAATTAATAAATAAACTAAAATATTAAAAAAGAAAGTAACAATTTTTAGAAATAAAACATATATCAGTTTTAACTCTATTTTCATGGAATCAATTTCCTTTTACTAATTTTAATTTCGTACTTGGCGGCTTTTCGTCCAATGCAAAACATTTTAATATCAAACAACAAATGCGATGCCGTTTCGTCTCCGACAACAAAATCTCCCAGAATAACCCCAGCAAATTACATGTATACAGATACCCCATCTGGAAAAAGTAAACGAACTCCTCAAAGGAGTTTTATGTAATTTGAAACTAACTTGATCGGCACATTCAAAAATCTTTTTCATTTATTTTGATATTTTAGGAAATAAATTTTCCTTTTTCCCAATCGATTTGCCCAAGTAAAGATCCCCACTTTCCCCACTCTTCCAGGTGACCCTTCATCCTGGAATCAGGCAAAACATTAATTAAAATTGTTGTTTTAATTTCAGCGTCATTTTTATTATTTTTAAAGTAATTCGAGGAACCCTAGTTTCCCCAACTTGAAAGGTAATAAGGCGACAGTTTTATTTCAATAATTTGATTCTTTATCTTTTGCTAATTTCTGTAATTTTATTCTGATATTTTTCATACAAGAAGTTCAAATTTCTTTTGCTACGAAACTTGGTGAAAAGTTCAAGCTTGTGGACAAGCTGATTTCCAATCAGTAGATTTTGCATTGAACTCGTGGCCTGAAACGCCTGAGACGATGCCGTTGTCGTTCTTGGTCAACAAATTTTGTGGTATTTTTTTTTCTTTCCTCAGATTTCTTATCTGTTTGTCGAGATAATTGTGAGAAAATATGGATTTGTTCAAGATTTTGTGAAGATAATTTTGGCGTTTGTTGTGCTTAGGTAAAATGCAATAGGAAATTTCACATTTAGGAAATTACAGAAGCTAACTATGATTTGAGTTGTAATCTCTCTTTTTCACTCGTTTTATTTAGTTGATCAAGTTTCTTAACAATGACTGAACTTATTTAGCTTTTGTTTGGTGTTAAACGAAACTTGTTTGATAATTGGATGAGGCTTAAATCCGATTACCCTTTTACTGAGAGATCTCTATTTATGTGTTTAATGGTAAAAGTCAATCTTTTGTAGAATTAGAGATAATTATTTTGCTATTTGATGAGTTCTTGACATTGTTATGCTGCTATGAATTTCAGGGGATTACATTTATGAACTGCAATAACATATAATGGCATCACAAGCTTATCATCTTCTCTTAAGGTAGTTAGGTACTGAATGCTGTAAAGCACAGAAACCATGGGAGACGGAAATAACAACTCAGGCAGAGGCATTGCAGCCAACAATACTCCATCCAGCAACAGTGAGAAGCCGGAGTGGCTGCAACAGTACAATCTGCTCGGCAAAATTGGTGAAGGTACTTATGGTCTTGTGTTTCTTGCTAGAATCAAGTCTCCGACAAACCGTGGAAAATGCATTGCTATTAAGAAGTTCAAGCAGTCCAAGGATGGGGATGGTGTCTCCCCCACTGCCATCCGAGAAATCATGTTGCTCCGGGAGATTTCACACGAGAATGTTGTGAAGCTTGTGAATGTGCACATTAATCACGCAGATATGTCATTATACCTGGCTTTTGATTATGCTGAATATGACCTCTATGAAATCATTAAGCTCCACAGGGACAAGGTTAATCATGCCATGAACCAATACACTGTTAAGTCATTGCTCTGGCAGCTGCTTAATGGACTGAACTATCTCCACAGCAACTGGATCATACATCGAGATCTAAAGCCGTCAAATATATTGGTTATGGGTGAAGGTGAAGAGCAAGGGGTTGTCAAAATTGCTGATTTTGGACTTGCAAGGATTTATCAAGCTCCCTTGAAGCCATTATCTGAAAATGGTGTAGTTGTAACTATTTGGTACCGTGCACCTGAATTGCTTCTTGGTGCAAAGCACTATACCAGTGCAGTTGATATGTGGGCTGTTGGATGTATTTTTGCTGAGCTTTTGACTTTGAAGCCACTTTTTCAAGGTGCAGAAGCCAAATCTACACCAAATCCTTTTCAACTGGATCAACTGGACAAGATATTTAAGATCTTAGGCCATCCCACCCTGGAAAAGTGGCCTACGCTTGCAAGTCTTCCACATTGGCAATCAGATGTGCAGCACATTCAATCACACAAGTACGAAAATGCTGGACTTCACAGTGTTGTTCATCTTTCTCCGAAGAGTCCTGCATTTGACCTTTTATCTAGGATGCTTGAATATGATCCTCGTAAGCGTATAACTGCTGCACAGGCCTTAGAGCATGAGTACTTCAGAATTGAGCCCCTACCAGGTCGCAATGCACTGGTACCCAGCCAGCCAGGAGAGAAAATAGTTAATTATCCTACTCGTCCGGTGGACCAGAATACTGATTTTGAAGGGACAACCAGCATTCAGCAACCATCACAACCTGTGTCATCTGGAAATGTAGCTGGTGGCATGGGTGCTCATGTAGGGAGAAATGGATCTGTGAATCGGCCCATGCCACCTCCTCCCATGCAGAGAATGCCACAGGGCATTATGGCTTATAATTTCCCATCACAGGCTGGAGTGGGTGGTGGAATAAATCCAGGAGGCATGCCAATGCAACGAAATCTTGCTGCCCAAGCTCATCAGCAGCAACAGTTGAGAAGGAAAGATCCAGGAATGGGCATGACTGGATACCCTCCGCAGCAAAAATCAAGACGCATGTAAGAAAATTAACTTCTGATATGTTAATCATCTCAATGTAATTGAGTACGGTGTTGTATTCTTTCAATTTCAGTATATTATTAAACTTATTTCATGGAATTTATAGCCCATTGACTTGTGCGAGATCTATAGATCTATTAATATGAACTCTCTGCGTGTTCAATCACAAACCATTCTTCAAATTCAAAGTCATAGACTACTGTGAGATCAATCCCCTAGGTTCAAAATGTCCGTTGAATAACCTTACTGTTATTGCTTGATGAACATTTGATGTCCATATGTTGCAATTTTTTTTTTTTTTTGTTTGACGACTTATGAATTTAGTTATTTGAACGTTAGCAAAGATCAGGTGCACAGGCCCCAGCATGAAGAGGCCTCCAAAGCTTACAAGTCACTGATCTCAAACCTCAACATTTTGTTCTTACGAGGGAAACATGGTATCTTTATATTTTATTTTTTTCTTTAGTTAAGGTTTTCTTTTACCAGGTGATGATGAAGTAGGTTAGAAAAATCTTGAATGGAGTTCCAATTTGAGTTTTGGTAATCATTTGCCTTCTTTTTGTCTTGCTTTAGCAGAGACGAGAATTGGGATTTTTATTAGTTAAAAAGAAAGGTTTCTTACAACTTGAGAAAGCACTTGGAACCAAAACCTGTACTTTCACTCACCTAGAATTCTATGACTACAAGAATTAAATTCTAAAATTACAACCTAATCATAACACTCCAGTACTCTCACAGGAGCTACCTAGATTGGCCATCGCACTTTGAACAGACAATCTCACCATATTGCTGCCTGATGATATTGAAACATCTAGACATTCCTGAAGGTCGGAATCGCAAGCTATCAAAACCCATTCATTATCCTCATCCAAATACTTGATTTCAAAAGTACCCACATCCAGCTTCAGCCTCTTGGCCACTTCCTCTTTCAGTTCTACCATACCAGAAGTTAAGGAGATCCGAAATCTAATTATATCTTCTCTGTATGTAGCCTTAACCGTCACACTTGTTTTTTCCTGCCTAGCTGTTAAATTGGGTGTTGATCGAGTATAAGTAGTTGTGGCCTGCTTGAGAGCCAGATCAGAATATGGAGGTGGTGTCTCATCTACGGCGGCTTCCGCTGCTGAAGGGCATAAGTTTCTCAAGTCTTTAGAACTTCCGGCACCCTCTACTAGCATACCCCCAAAGGGCTCTTGACATTCTGTAGCCAGAAGGGCTTCGGGCATTGAGAATGTGGCTGATACATTCAACCCCCCTAAAGATTGAAAGGCAAATTCAGGAGGGCTGTGTGCTTTAAAGCATTGAATGGAATTGAGTGGATCTTTAGTACATGCACTTTCAATTTCAGGATTACCTTGGCACAGGCCACGAGAAGTAGGCATGTCAGCACTCTCTTCTCTTTGGCATCTCATTACTTCTTCCCTTTCATCCATGTTTGGTGAAAGCCCATTCAGCTGAGGGAAAAGTTCTTGGCTCGATGTCCTCCCTCCCAGCAACCAATCTTCCACCAAAGCTTGTCCATTGCTTCCCTGTGTACTATCATCTTTTTCACCTTGAGGCTCCAAGGGTTTGGATTTTGGTGAGTTCTGTTGATTGGAACCTTTCAAACTGCTTGGCCATGATACCGAACCAACAGTAACTGGGAGCGGACTACTGGCGAGAGAAGCTAAACCAAATGTGCTGTCTGTCGTACCTTGGACAGATTCAATAACACATTTTAGCTTGCTCAAGGAACGGTTAACTTTGTTGATCCTACGAGATGGCCATCGGGAGATCCCATGCTGCCTGCAGATGCGCTTCATTGTTGTAGGACAAACTGTAAAGCAAAAATCTCCCTGAGCATAGTCCATTTAAATAGTACCAAAACTGTATTCCAGATTATATAATATAAGTTTAAAGGCCAAGAAAAATTTTCATATGGAGCATATTACCACCAAGGCTTTTTGCAGCATCTTTGAGACTCCCTGCAAAATACTGTTGGAGCACCTCCAGACTAATTGATTTCTCGGTTTTCCCACGTTTTCTCTCCAGTTTTTTTCCATCTTTATTCTGTGGAAGACAAACAGGTTTGTCACTTCTGCTAGCTGCAACGCTACCTCCAGTAGTTGCAGGGTCAAGATTCATGGTTAAATGCTGTCGTGACGAATCTAATTGTAGTTCTCTATCTGGTGAGGTGTTAATCCCAGGTGGTGATTTCACAGATGGAGGGATTGGAACCGATTCAAGTATCGAATCATGCCTTTCATCTGAAGAAGCTTCAATGATTTGGATAAATCCTTCACTCTCTTCAAGTTTGGCTCCGGAAGCAACCTTAAGACTTCGGAAATGCTGCTTCATTGTTGCCAGTATGGAGCCCAACAAAGTCCGTTGTTCATTGCTGTCAACAATAGCAGAGGGCAAAAAGAATTCAAGAACATAATCATCATCTCCGGTATAAGCACTCCGTAAACAGATTGCGAAACATGCGGTTAATCCAAACATGCGAGCATAGTGTACCAAGGGGTACTCAGTTTTGCAAAACTGGGTAATGTTGGCACAGAAGCACGAGTTGTGGCATAAAAAGGCCCGACCAGCAACACCCTGACCCTTTTGTAGGTGATGCTCGAGACAAGCCTCTCGGAAACCCCACGTGTGAGCATCTACAACATAGGAAGCCAAATCAGTTGTTGACATACAGACTTGTCCCATGCAGCTACCATCAAAGCTTGTACAGCTTCTTTTTAGACCACCACCATAGGCCAGAACACTGCGATGCTGGCAAGGAACCCAGGTTTGAGCCAAAGGTAGTTTGTGATTTTCACATACTATTGTCAAAATCTCCAAAATTTCAGCCAACGCATTTTGGCGACTTTTATTGCAAATCTGGTATAAAAGCATTACTTCATCAGTAACAGACAGAAGAAATGAAATAACACCATACATTTTTTTGCAGTATCCATAAAGAGAACTAACAGATTTGAAGAATAAGCTTTTAAAGCTTCACCTGGGTGATCGGATGATCCAATATTTCTGAACTCTTCAAATTCACTGCCTGCATGAGAACTGAAATCATGTGACTGAGGAATCTCGAAGCATTTTAACATATTATTTGCCAAGAATCAGTGCTTAAGAATACAGAAGGAAAATAAGAAGGGTTCTTTGAAAAAGTCTCCAATGGACGGACTGGATGTGAATGTCAAATATGGGTATATATTCAACACAGATGTGTTCAGTTTTTTAAAGTTCTTTCATTTATTTGAACTTTGGAGTCCTTGGAAAGTCGTATTACTATATTCGTATCGGGGAAATGCGTACTTAGAGAAAAATACAAGGTTAGGATGTACTGGAAAGAAACACAACCTGAAGTGCTCTGCATACTTTATCAACCTCAGGTGCATAGTTAATCTTCTGTGAAGTCATTATGAGTTCAAGTACACCAACACAAGACTGCATTGAAGGTTCAAACACTGGCAATGCCAAGGTTCCCTGAACATTGTAATGCAAAGCATGACCGAGCCGTGAGTACTCTTTGCTCGAATAATACTGCACATTTGGAGTCCATTCTGGCAATTTCTGCAGGAAAACACGACCGGGAAGCCCGAGCTGCTTATCACTCTCCCCATCGACAGAAAACATGTACATCAATGAAACCATCCGATACTGATGCAGCCCGTTGCTATTCGGATCGAGAACAAAGGGTTGTCCCGAAGTCGTTAGGACATATCGGCCACCAGTCTTTATGGGCGCCCAAACCTGTGCTAGAACATGTTGTTGTGTCGATTCTTTGAAGTAACGCAGTGCCTGAGTCATCCTTTCTTTCATTGCACAATAACTATCCGGGTTCTCAAGTGGAACCGGTCCCAGAAATGGCGAAGACAGCCCTCTCTTATTATCGTCTTCCTTGGGATTCTCATTCACTGAATTGGAAGTGCCTGCATTTAGTATAGTTTTGAAATACAAATCAAGTCAGTTAAGCAAACATGTACAGTTTCTAGAATGATGCTCTAGAATAAGCTCAGAAAATTGTAGAATATTAGGTACCCCATATTGTATTTTTATTCAATCATAAGTTCAATTTCCTTCTTCCATGGAATTAGGGTCTTGAGAAACTTAAAAAAGGGATTTAAAAAACCGAAGAGATGAGATGATTTCGGACACGTAATAAAAATTATAAAAATATTAAATATTATCAGGTACCAATCATTTTGGATATGAAATGAAAATATTTCCATAAACATAAACAAAATTTTCAGGGTTCCAAGAAGGATCAAATTCAACCAAGACAGACCAAACCAAATTCAAGCTTCAAATCAACAAACTAAAACACGAAAAACCCAAAAAGTAATCAGCTAATACAAATAAGAAAGCCAAAAAGAAAAAGAGAATAAAATATTGGAAGTCCAAAAAAGGACTAACAGGTTAGGAAAAGATTGTAACCGGCTGCAGACCCAAGCTTACTATCCTCATCAGAGAAAGTCCAGAGAGGAGAAAAAGGCTGCTCAGAAGAAGATATGATGAAAGGAGAAGGTGGGTTAGAAAGGAAAGTCAGCTGATCCAACGGCCAGGAATTGTGGAGATCAACGCCATCATCATCATCATCAACCGAATCCATGATCCCCTGCGTTTGTTGTTTTGGCGGGAAAGGACATGCTTTGTCTTCCTCTGGCTCACACATTCTCCTGGGGAAAAGGAAATTTTTTGCTCCTTAAAAAAATTTCTTGTTATTTGGGATGGAGAAAGGAAAGTTGTTTTCCTCTGTGCTTTTTTGTTTGGTGGGGAGAGACAGAGAAGAAGGAAAAAAAACCAACAAAAAGAAAAAACACATACGTAATACAATACAGTGACTTGTTTTGTTTCTGCGCATATTTGTTAATTCACGCATACTGGCATATTGATGCAGAAAGGACATTTTTATCTCTTGGTTTAAATATATTTTTATTTAATAATCAAAACTATCAATCCTCCTTCAATTCTGAAATAAGATCATAATACGCACTCGAATTTATTTATTTTTTACACAGATAAAAATATCAATATAAGTTAAATTAATATTTAATCAACATTATTTAATTAAATATTAATTTAATTGATAATCAGTTAAAATTACCTCAAACATATTAACTTCAAAACTCAATGCAAACAGAAACCACATAAATAACTCAAAAAAAATCTATGAAAAGGAAGAGTAAATTCATATTAAAAGAAAAAAGAAAGGAACATAAAATGGGCCACACAAAGCTAAAAAAATCTTTTGAGAAAACTTTAAAAAAAAATACAGAAAACGCCGGATATATATATATTTTTTATTTCTATACAATAAAATTTTTCAATACCTTATTAAAAAAAACCCTTAGATTACACTTTAATTACACGCAAAAATGATCATAAGTTCCACGGTGTTTTTACTTCCAAATAATTTAAATATAATCTTATACAAAAATAATATGAGTATTAATGACACCAACAACCATCAAAGCATAGATCAGCGAGAGATGGAGGGACGCCGAAGTCGCAACAGGGATAGGCAAAGGCTTCACAAGCAAAGGGAAAAAAAAGAAGAAAATCAGCCATGAACGGAGTCTCACTAGACATCAAAATGATGGACGAAAACAAAATGAGAGACCCTCTGGAGCACTAAGGCCTGCTTCACGCATGCAGGCGGACTAAGGTCAGCTAAAAGAGAACCACAGTTCTTGAGTTATTATGCCGAAAAAAACAAAGGGTATGGAAGAAACCTAAACGACGGTTGATGATGTGAGTGGTCACGACCCTGGCCCGAACTGGAAGGGATGATAGAGTTTGAACCTTAAACTCACAGTCAAAAAATGAGAACCCTGTGGCGCTGAAATGTGTTTTAATCACATGAGTAGAATCGATTAGCTGTGAATAGGGGTGCCTTCCAAACAACATGTGTCATTGCCCCCATGTACCCAAAAAAGAAGTTTTATTCTTTACAAGAAAGGAAATGTGATTCCTGCTAAAATTGATTAGCTGAGTCTACTTAAACAAATCTCACGTCATTGATTGATTTTATATTACACCCAGTGACGAACCATTGGAAAAATAAAACTAATAAAATGAGAATATTTTAAAATGTTTTGGCTTAACAACACAATCGATAATAGTTGACGACTTCTATTTATTATTGTTTATAGATATTACAAATGAGATTAAGTGGTGATTTATATACCGCACAAATGTAAATTTTAATAAATAAAATATGCAGCAATATATTAATTTTATTTGCAAATTTGGAAAAAAAAACCTTCATTATTGTCAGTAGAAAATATCATGACTTGAAAATTTCAAAATCATTACTTTAGATTAAACCCGATTTAAAAACTTATTTTACTATTTTAAAATATAAAAAATATTTTGTATTTAAAAGTAAAAAAAAATTATTATTAAGTAGCGTTATAATAATTAAGTTATATAAGATGTTAAAGTTGATAACGACAATGGTTTACACTATATATGATGAGAAGAACCGTTAAAATTTATGGTGGTTCATACAATAAGTAATGTAGAAAGCCATTTTTAATTAAGGATGGTGTAATAACGTGTCAAACTTGAATTCTACGTGCTAGATGTGGGTTATTTTAAACATTGGAATTATTACCTATTAAATCTATTACATTTAGATGTGTTTGATTTGGGTACTGTTGATAATACTTAAGTGATTGCTCTTACCAAGGTTGTTGATAGTATCTCCCTAACCACTTGGTTGGTCATACTAGTTGTAAGCAACTTAATGTTGATACTTTGTTCTTGTATGTTTTTGATTATATTACTACTGATCATAAGCATACTAGTAGTATTCCCATCAACCATACTGATTATCTCCATGCTCATAAATTGATTTTGGTAATATTGATCACCCGTTCGTAGTTGACCTCATTTACTTGCACTTTCAGGACGTTTTAAATCGCTTTAGTTATAACTTCTCATTTAATTTCTCGCAAGTGGTGGTAATTATTATAATGATTATGTTATACAAGGTGCTGAGGTTAACAATAATGGTGGTTCACACCATTGATTATGCAGAGATCCAGAAAGGATAGTGGTGATTCATATAGTAAGTGGTGTGAAGAGTTATTAAGAATTATTGTTTATTCGAGTTGGGAGGACGATTGAGAAAAGCGTAGGCTATATCGTTGGTCTCGTCTTCTTATTCTTAAAATATATGATATTTATAGGTGAAAAATGGTTTAGAGTGGGTCCCTCATTACATGGTTACTTCCTTTATCAAGTTCAATTTAAACATAAACTTCTTCAAGATTAGTGTGTTTAGAAAGTTGAAAATATTTACGAGATTGAATATGATTTAACAACTATTCTTAATGATATTGTAACGATATGTTTTTTATGGTGACGTAAAGATTCTATATATAAAAAGGTGTAGGAAATACCGAAACTTGGAGTGTTCATATATGGAAAGCATAGGAGATACTTATGCTTGGGTATAAATAATAATTTCAATCAAAATGAATTAATTTAAATTATACATAATATTGTCGAAAACTCAATTCATACAAACTAATTAGTCCACTCTTAAACTTGTCTAATCATTATTATATGACAAATAAATAGGAAATCGAAGCTGTTTGCTTTTAACATGATGATCATTACCATCAAAGTTTGTATTAACCTTAGCTGTCATTAGCACTTAATCTTATTTATTATAATCATTGAAATGACAAAGCTGCCCGTAGCATTTCTATTCTTTCAAAGAAATGTGAGAAATTTGTTGGTCAAAGCGGTGGCATATTAGAGAAAGAGGTGCCTTAATCATACCCATTTATTATAAACCCCTAGATGCTGATGTTGATATCTAAGGGAGAATATTGTATAGTTGTTTATTTGGATGGGAACAACGTAATAATCATATCGATACGGACTTTGGTTGTTTAGGATTTTTTTTTTTGGGTAGATTCAAATTTGAAAGAATGGGATGAGTTTATTTGAATTAAAGGTGGGTTTGGATAGATAATGAGGTGGGGTGCAGTATTGTGCGTTTAGTTTATTTCTTATCTCACATTATAATATTGTTACAGTATATAATTTTATTGTCATCATTGTTTTTACATTAACCGTAAATAAACGCATAGTCCATCTAAACCTATCCTAAACATGTGAATGACATTGTGAAAGCTTTTTTGTCAATGACTTTGATTGATGGTTTTGGAATGTTAACATCTAATGAGGTCGAGCTGCAAGTTGTCTTAGGCTGGACATGCAAGACACTTTTCTCATGGGATATATACCTTAATATCGATTGTCTTGACGCAACTGTTTGCATACAAAGCGATTGAGTTTCAAGGCTAAGATCAAATGGTTGCTTGACTTAAGCTTAAACCCATAAGACTTACATGTTATTAGTTCAATTGTTGTCTTTAATTCCACAAAACTGTACCTTCATTTTTTTTATTTATCATGCCAACTTACTAGTAGCAAATAATGTTATAAATCAAACTTGGATTGGAAAAGAAGTTCTGGTTCCAATGTGAAAGTAGTTGTCGAGTTCAAACTCTCAAAAATGATTTAACTCTTTATAAAAATTCATAAATATATAAACAAATAGGATATTTGTCACAATTTCAACCATATTTGTGTCATCTAAAAACTCCACAAACTGTGTAGGTAAAAGTATCATAGAGGCTGTTGTAGTAGGAGTCGAATTGCATTCTGTCCCCTTTACTTAAAAAAATGTACAAATTAGTCTCTATACGTTAGATCAAAGAGTAAATTGGTTCTTCTATTAAAAATTCTATCCAATTTTACTGTTAAAAATTGGTCCTTGTACTTCAATATGAGGTACATGTGACATAACATGTATCTGTATGGTTATTTCATCATGCACACTACTTTTAACAGTAGAAATTGATGAAATTTTTAATAAAAATGATCAGTTTACTCTCTGATTTGATCAACATATAGATACTAATTTGTCCATTTTCTAAATGAATGGGGCAAAATGTAATCTAACTCCTAATATAAGGGCCTCCCTGATACTTTTTCCAACTATGCATCAAATAATTACATTATCTATATAAATATAACATTGATTGAAAAGAATCAACTTACACCAATGTAAAATTAAAGTAACTTTACCTTTTTATATATTTTTTTAATATTTTAACCACCTCCCCAAATTGATTATACATAATAAAATTTTATAACTAAATTCTAATAAAAATATTTTGAATACTGTATAAAAATAAAAATATTTTGTAATTAATAAATTATTATTTGGGTCGAG
Organism: Gossypium hirsutum; assembly: GCF_007990345.1. NCBI lineage: Eukaryota > Viridiplantae > Streptophyta > Magnoliopsida > Malvales > Malvaceae > Gossypium > Gossypium hirsutum. Next base: position 79,395,362 of record NC_053432.1, read on the forward strand.
AAAAAAACCTTTCGAATTACAAAAAAAGACCTTCTCTACAACCTAATTCAGTCAGAGTAACCTGTCTCTTGAAGGACAAGAAACCAGGGTGTTATCAAGGAGAATACAAAGTAAAGATCCTAATTTCCAATATTGGACCAGAAAAAAGGCCTTATTTTTACTACTTAAAAGCCTCTTTATTACTTCAGAAACAGAGTGAAGAGGCATAATAAAAAGCCACTGACACGAATGTTGAGATAATTGTAATTTGAGTTGGTATCTTCCCTCCATCATTTCTTAGGGCAATGGCTCCATAAACTGGTAGGCAATTTAAGACGATGAAACCAATTAAAATCATCTGCAAACCCAGGCCTTCCATATTGTTGGCACGCATAAATGCAGTCAATCCCAATAGGAATGAGAACAAGTTGATTATTGCTGCCATTGTTAGTGGCACAAACAATGGGGATGGGACCCTAAACTCAAAAATGCCCCAGCCATATCTCTTGCTATGTTCATCATCAAGCGCCTTGCTTGTTAGGCTAAAACCATGTGTGGAAATCCCTACTGACTTCAACAAGTACTCAACTGAACCAAATAAGTAACATGACAGTCCCCTTATCATCCACATCCTTTGACAATTCCACCACCTATGGACCGTGCCTCCAGCCAGGAAGAACTCAACGAAATCTTGCCCATATGCCCCGAGGAAAAGGAAAACATATAGGAAAAACCATGGTTCCGATAACTGCAAACACACAATTTTATTTTCGAGTCGATAAATATATCGGATTCAAACACAAGCTTCACTACATATGTCTACATTACCTTTGGAAGATGCTGAATTGATTGAGGAGTGCTAGCTGGGGAGGAAAGAATAGAAGATGACTGGAATGCACCAAATGGGCCAAAATGCATAGTGAGAATAAGCTAGGCTCATTAAAACACCCATATATTGAGAACCAAAAATGAGAGGATTATATTTGGAGAAAGCTACTTCAAACAAGCCAATGCACCATCTCTTGTTTTGGCTAAGTACATCAAAAAGGGTAATTGGGACATCCCCTAAAAATGCAGCTCTCTTAGGGTTGCAAAATAAGCTCTTCCATCCTTCACAATGAAGCCTATACGATGTGTTATAGTCCTCAACCAATGATCCATATCTAAACCCACTCTGCATACATAACAATGAACTCTTCAAATACTTTAAAATTTTAATCTTTTTGAAGACAGTATTGTGGAGAATGACTTATGAGCTTTACCTTAGAGCCCCAATTGGTTTGGTTCTCGTAGTTGCAACCTGCAACATGGTGTGCCAATGACAAAATTTCTTGAGATTGAATGGGCTTGCTTACCACATGGTCGGGGCTGAGTTCTGGGATTTCGGGTGGCACCGGAGTTGATGGACCTCCGAACAAAGCTCGTCGATGAAAAAAGCAGCCGGATCCAATATAGCTTGGGCCCTTTAGCCCATCAAAACCCATAGGATTTACTTGGAAGTGATGTTTATACTCACAAGCATAGATATCGTGTTTGTTAAGGCCATGAAATCGCTGGGGAAACTGGATAAATGCTAAGTTTGATTTGATTGCAGGGTCCGATAAATAACACAGTATACGAACAAGTGTTTGGGGATCATTTGAATACATGTCGCAATCTTCAGTTAAGATTATTGGTGCATTTGTCATAACAGCTGATACACGTAACTTCAATGTCAAAAATGAAAGGGAAAAAATCCAATCAGAAAAGCATAATAAAAAGTAATTAATTTGATGGTTAGCAGAAAAACAAGATTAATGGAGTTAATTAATTCATACCAGAACATTAAGAGCACCGGCTTTAAAGTGGTGAGGTGAAGTCTTGTTTTTCTCTCTAGAGACATAAATGAGATTTGGCATTAAACGGCCAGAATTATCTTTGTCATGCTTCTTATCTAAGATAACCTGCTTATAGTTCATAATCTATTAGTAAACAAAAACAAGATAAACCTATACAAGCATCGGATTATCTAAAATAATCTGCTCATAGTTTGTCTGTTTCATTCTCAATCTGCATGCAACTCACAAGGATTTTTTTTTTTTAGTAATACAAATTATATTTAAATTTAATTATATAAATAGTAAACAAGTCAACCTAAGTCGAAATAATCTTGAGTCTGATTTGAAAAATGTAAATAGAATAAGCAAACCTGAATGACAGTAGGATGATTCATACGAGTAAAGCCTTTGATCCATTTATTAAAAACTTGTCGTCGTTGTTGATCACTAATATATTCATCAATTATTTTACCTTTATCCATCACATGTTCTATCTTCATTTTCATATCTTCATACATTATCTGCAATAATTACGATAGATTTGTTAATAATATATTCCGTAACATCATTATTAATGAATAAATATAAATTTATATAGTCTGAATCTACATAGAATGGGATAAGAATGAATTGGCAAGTGGATATTAGTCTGACCATTGCCAATCCATATTTTAAAAGTTTGTAACCCTTTATAGCAGCCCCCTACCCTATCAACATAAGGCTTATATTTTACCTACATATTGACATGTTTGAATATTTTTGGTGCTGTATTTAATTATTTTCTTAAATTATTTTGGGATCCTATTTAATTTATTCCATTTCGTTTAATGAAAATATTAAAATATAAAAAATAATTTATAAAAGTGCTTTAATTTTAAAAAATATTAATTTATTACATATTCATATTCAATCTACTTGCTGAAGGCTTCTATTTATTGATATCAACTCGAAAAAAGAATCTGATAATTTTTACGGTGTACTCTATCTCTTATAATAAAAAAATATTTTTTATACAAATTTATTTAAAATAGTTAATCTACACAATCAGTAGGTAATTCTGAATAATTATAATAAAATTCGTTTTTATATTTAATAAGAATTAATTAAGTAATTGTTCTTTATTAGAATAGAATGATAATTAAAAATAACTTTTATTAATAATAAAATAAATCATAAAAAAGATTTGAGAGTTCCGACGTTAGCTAATGCTACATATTTAATAACTTCCGGAAACGACAGATAACTTATCTATAATTTATTGTACAGTTGTTATTATTAAATATATAATATGATTAATTTAAGGATAATTATTTTATTCATTGTTAGTAGAGTAAAAAGAGAAGATGATATCATTCTTATTATTATTTTATTATATTTTAAATGATATTAACCTAAATTTACTTGTAAAGTTTTTTACTAGATAATATTCCATAATTTGAACATAAATATTAATACTAAACCTACTCTTAAATTGGAGTGTTTGACCTTTAAAAAATCCGAGTTTGACTACACCACAAATAATGTCGACTAAACGACAAAATTTTTATGGCTGTCTGTGTCTGGATCTTTGTCTGAATGTATATTACCTAATTTTTTTTCGTATTCTCTGGATATAGAGTTTGAGTGAGTTTAATTATATTTTTTAAAAATTACGGGTATTTTAAAGTTTTTTACAAAAAAAATAGAAAATTAAATTAATTACTAATATAATTTCGTATAAAATATGTTTGGAAAAGTTAATTAAGGTGTCTGAGTGTATTAATTACCTTAATCTTCTCAAAGTGAGGGCTAGAAGAATGGTAATTAGATTCAAAATATACTTGAGGGCTCCTTTCCATTACATTGTGTTCCCTGCAAAACGGTAACCAATGCCTTGCGAACTCAGCAGCCTCCATGAAAGCGAATAGAGTCAAATCCGATCCTCCATCATCGGAAACATAGATTGAAATTTGTCGGTCGGGTAATCGTAAGCCATCAACGACAATGCCGTGTTCACAACATTCATCGGCGGTTCCTTGTAAGGATCAGCCGTGCATATGAACACGTCTAGTTCTACAAAATCTTCATCTTTGATGATTTGTTTTAGGTCTTGAGGGAACTCTTTCCGACGAATGGGCGACATTCGGAGAGCTTGCAGCGAAGCCCACATGAAGCCAAGAACGAGATCAGAGATAAACAAAGAAAGGGCGATGGAGAAAGAGAGTAGGCTGGTCGTGGAAAGGAGAAATAGGTTTCGGACATGGCGGTAGAGTACAGCCAGAATGGCAGAGAAGTAAACCGCCGCGAACAGGCGGTTGAAGGCGGTGCGTCGTAATGGCTCAGACGTGTGAAGCGGAGGAGAATCGGTGGTGGTGAACCCTCCTCTTAGACGTCGACCTTCCATACTTGTTGGCTAGCTGATATGACCAATACCATTACAACACATCTATATATATAGGCGACAGAGAGGGTAAAGGAGCCAGAACTATTAAGCCAAGATCTCATGTCTGGAAATGCTAAATGAGGCTGGGATTCTCTCTCAGCAAAAATTCATTTTAATAAACAATCACAAAAAGTCCAAACAAAGCAGAAAATATAGACCAATGGGCAGCCTCAACAACCCAAATAATTTTTGGAATCCCAATAATTTTTATAATATATATTGTTCAACTTGGGATCTCAATTATTTTGGAAAGATTAGGAAAAAAGAGGAAAGAGAAATAAATTAAAATTGTTTGTATGCTGTTTGCTTGAAGATTATTTTTTGGGGTTAATGAACAATAGTGTAGAAACGACTTAGATATCAAACAACAGTGCCATCGTAAACTACTAAAAAGGAATCAAAACTAGGGTCAAGTTGTTTGCTTCGTATTACATAAAAGAGAGAACGATGAACAAATTAATGTCTTAAAGATACACCAGAAGGGTTGGATCTTTATTATGACCTACCAACTGAAGAGGATATTATAGGGGTATGGGAAGGATGAGTTTTCGATCAGTGTGGAAAATTAGATTCATGGACTAAGTTCATAAAAACGGTGTGAAGCATGTATGTTTACGATGATGCAAAGTTCATCGTCCAAAGAGATTTGCAACCATGGGGAGGGAGTTGAACGCCAATGGGAAGAAGAAAATACACCTTCAATACTTTCTGGAAATTTCAATTTTAATATTCATTTGTGCATATTCAAAAAAAAATTATATCCAAATAAAGTCACTATTAATAATATTTCACTTTTTTATATAAAAAATTTAATAAAACTTTATAAAATGTTTAAATGTACAATAAAAACGTGACTAATACCCATACATATCATATCAATAACACAATTTTTTAATGTCTTAAATTTCAGTATACATGTGTAAACTTAATTGATAACTGCTATTTTCACGAATAATAGCAAATAAAAAATAAATAAAAAATACAACATTAAAGTTTTGAAGCTTTATAATTTTAAACTTACTGTTTGATGATATGTATGGTTAAGAAAGTAGACTTTAAATTTGTTGGCAACTGTTATATTTTATTATTTTTGGAAGTCTCTTTATTTTTATTTATAAAATTTATTTTTTTATATTTTAAAATTTAAAATTTAAGTTTAATTGTTAATACTATTAAAATTCTTTAATTAAATTTGTGGTGTAACATTTGGAAATAATAAAATATTTATTCGGTAAATATGTAATAAAAAATTTAATGTTGTAATAAAGCTAAATTTAATACGAATGACCCGAATTTTAAAAATTGAAAACTTTAAAGGCTAGATTCTTAAAAATAAAAATAGAAAAACTAAATTTCATATTTAAGACTTGTTCATATTAAAAGTAAAGATAAGATTCCATTTTTTTTAATTCCTTAAATTCAAAATTCTAAATGATTTTTAATGAAATATTAAAAATAAATATTTATGTTAATATTTATATTTTAACAAAATTCTGATCCAAATATTTTGTGGTTAATAAATTGTTGTTTGGGTTAAGCGAAGATTAACACGAATTACAAAAGATTTTATTCAAACAAGCTAGAGGAGTAACCCAACCCTTGATGAAGCCCAAGGAGAATACAAAGTAAAGACACAAATTTCCAACATTTAACTAGAAAAGGCCTTATTTTAGTGCTTAGAAGAGTCGTTGTTACTCCATAAACAAAGTGAAGAGGCATAATAAATAGCCACTGACACAAATGTAGAGATAATTATAATTTGGGTTGGCATTTTCCCTGCATCATTCCTTAAGGCAATGGCTCCATAAACTGGTAAGTAATTCAAGACGATGAAACCAGTTAAAATCATCTGCAAACCCAGGCCCTCCATATTGTTGCCGCTGAAAAATCCAGTCAACCCGGATAAGAATGAGAATAAGTTGATTATTGCTGCCACTGTTAATGGCACAAACAATGGAGATGGGACCCCAAACTCAAAAATGCCTTGTCCATATCTCTTGCTTTGTTCATCATCAACCACCTTACTGGTAAGGCAAAAATCATATGTGGAAATCCCTAGTGACTCCAACAAGTACTCAATTGAAGCAAATAAGTTACATGTCAGTCCCCTTATCATCCACATCCTTTGAACATTCCACCACCTTCGGACAGTTCCTCCGACCAAGATGATATCAAGAAAATCTTGCCCGTATGAGCCGAGGAAAAGAAAAACATAAAGGAAAAACCATGGTTCCGATATCTGCATGACATGAATTGTTATTTTCCGAATCCATAACTATACCTAAATCTAATAAAAACTTTATATATATAATACAATTCATTGATGTTCATACCTTTGGGAAGATGCTAACTTGATTGAGAAGTGTTAGTTGAGGGAGGAAAGAATAGAAGGTGACTGGTATGCACCAAAAGGAACAAAATGCATAGTGAGAGTAACCTAGGCTCATTAAAAGACCCATATATTGAGAACCAAAGGTGAGAGGATTATATTTGGAGAAAGCTACTTCAAACAAGCCAATGCACCATCTCTTGCATTGGTTAACACCATCAAAAAGGGTGATTGGAACATTCCCTAAAAATGCAGCCCTCTCAGGGTTGCAAAATAAGCTCTTCCATCCTTCACAATGAAGCCTATACGATGTGTAGAAGTCCTCAACCAATGATCCATATCTAAAGCCAGTCTGCAAACATGTCAATGAACACTTCAGGTACTTAAATTTTACGCTTCTTAGAGACAGTATTGTGTAGAGTGACTTATGAGCTTTACCTTAGAACCCCATTTGGTTTCGTTCTCGTAGTTGCAACTTGCAACATGGTGTGCCAATGACAAAGTTTCTTGAGATTTAATGGGTTTGTTTACCACATGTTCTGGGCTAAGTTCTGGGATTTCGGGTGAAACCGGAGTTGATGGATCTCCAAATAATGATCGTCGACGAAAGAAGCAGCCAGACCCAACATAGCTTGGGCCCTTTAGCCCATCAAGGCCCATAGGATTGATTTGGAAGGGAAGTTTATACTCATTATCATAAATATCATCTTTGTCAACGCCATGAAATCTTTGGGGAAACTGAATGAATGCTAAGCTTGATTTTAGTGCAGGGTCTGATAAATAACACAGCATTCGAAGAGGTGTTTGGGGATCATTTGAGTACATATCACAATCTTGAGTTAAGATTATTGGCGCATTTGTCATAACAGCTGATACACGTAACTTCAATGTTGAAAATGTAAAGGAAAAATTAAAAACCATAATGAAAGGTAATTAGTTTGATGATTAGCAGAAAAATAAGATTAATAGATTTGATTAACTCATACCAGAACATTAAGAGCACCAGCTTTAAAGTGGTGGGGTGAAGTCTTGCTTTTTCCTCTGGAGACGTAAATGAGATTTGGCATTAAACGGCCAGAAATATCTTTGTCGTGGCTCTTGTCTAAGATAATCTGCTCATGGTTCATAATCTATCGGTAAATATAAATAAAATAGACCTATCCAAGTAAAAAAGGTTGAGTAAACAAACCTGAATGACAGTGGGGTGATCCATACGAGTAAAGCTTTTGGTCCATTTATTGAAAGCTTGACGTTGTTGATGATCGGTTATGTATTCATCAGTAACTTCACCTTTATCAATCACATGTTCAACCTTCACTTTCATATCCTCGTACATCATCTGCAATAATTCAAGTTTCAGTGTCCAAAAAGTGGAAGATGAATTGCTGATAACTGATAAGCATAAAAAAATGGCAACTAGTCAGCTAAAAGACTTCAGATTTCATGTGATTAGGAATGTTCATTTTGACATCCTGCGAACTGAATAAAAAATTTCAGTAATTTTACTAGTAAATTAACTTGTGGTTTCTTAAAAATTGAAGTGATGTTGTAAAAAAATTTCATTTTTAAGGGGCTAAGACAACTACCTGCTCCTTCCTTCATCATTGATTATCACGTTACTACGGATGATTATCACGTTACTACGGATGACTTTTGAAGGATCATTATGTTGATGATGAGCATTATTTTTTTTGGGGATTTACATTATATATTTGCACAGCCCAATCAAACGAGACGTTTAACTTATATAATTTTTTAGTTGAGAAATAAAACCTCAACATAAGATAATACCGAACATTGAGAAGTTTGTCAACTTTGACACTTCAAAAACTCCTCCTAAAGGAGTTTGAAAATCCTTTTAACACAATTTATTGTTGAACATTTAACTCATTTAATTTTTTAATCTATACCATAGATAAAATGGTTGATTGAGTTGGTATCATAAGTCAACTCAACACCAACTCGATTATGAAATTACTAAAATACCTTTACTTTAAAGGGTGATTAATATTATTGTAAGGGTATTTTTATTATTTCATTGTCTCGTATAATTTGTCAAATAAAACAAGAAATCAAACACATAACCACAAATTCAAATAAAAATATCTTACCACCTATAGTTATTTGTTAAAATAATTTTATAAATACATATTTTTAATATATAAAATATTTTCGTTCACCCTTATCATGGGTGTGATCAACTCTATTATATATAATATTCGTATACAGTATGAGAAAAATTCATATAACAAATTTATAGTAAAAATTATTATAAAAGCAAATAATGTATATGTGTTATTACATATTTTATATAGTTGAAATGGTAAAATTAAGATGACGAAAATTAAGATGTTTTGGTTCAAATCAAACCATATATATGTATTATTCTATATTTTATATGAAATATAGAAAAGATAAAAATATCTTCAAAATAATATTTTTTACTTTATAATAATGATCAACTTTTAGTATTTTTAATACCGAATTAAAACTCAATTCATGAATCGAATAATTCACCTAGTATTAATAAAAACAAACATAAAATATTGAAAATAAAATAAAAATAATGACTAAAAGGTTATATTTTCCAAGTGAAATAGAATAAGCAATTACCAACATGGGAACCATGTGCAAATGCAGTTTTCAGAAAGGTAAAAGTAAAACTAAAAAACTCTGTTCGAAGATAATGGATTAAAAATTATCCACTAGGTCAAGTTTTTAAAAAATTTAAACTTATTATATAATATTTTTTTAAAATAATAATAATTTTATATTTAAAAAATTTATATTTTTAAAAAAAATATTTAATACACTATCAATAGAATTTAAAAATTCCACAAATAAAATTAGAATGATGACTAATATATATAAGATACAGTGAAAATATATAAAAGAAAATTAAACTTACAACAAATTTATAATTCTATTTAACAAATAAAAAATATATATTATTAATATATCAAAATATTTACTGTTTTAAAAAATTACATTTTTCTTTTTTTTACCTCCAGAGGTTATCACTTGCTCTCGGAATACAAAATTAGAGAGTTCACATGTTGTTTTCAACTATGATATACCCAAGGCAAGTGGATATATAATTTGTTCTCTTTGCATATTTTAAAAGTTTGACAGTTCAGCCTATATATTTAACAATAAAAAACGTTCCGCCCATTGACAAAGAAACTTAGGATGATTATTTTTAAGGTAGATTTTTTAATTTATATTTTAAAAATTAATTAATTAATTAACATATAAAATTATTGTACTCACTCATTTAATATACAGAATTTAATTTATTTTATATTTTTAATAAAAAATTAAAATACAATTCAAAATATAATAAAAAAATTTTGTGATACTTTTTTCCATATAAAAAAGATTAATTATATTTTTAAAATTAGAAAAGCTAAAACAATATCTTAAATACTAACGTCATAATCCAAGCTGAACAACCACAGTCGAATTTAGGGGTTGGCATAGACCCTGGTTTTCTCTAAAATAAAAAATTAATATTTAGGTTTTCTAATTTTTTTTTAAATTTTAAATTAGTAAAAGTAAAATTGTAATTTAACTCCTCTAAAATCATAAAAACTCAATTTAATTTTTTAAAAATTATAAAAATATAGATTATAAAAAATTAAAATTTATTCGACCCCTAAAAATTGGTTCTAACTTCGCCGCTATCAACAATGTAATAACTATAGAACTATTTTATCCTCCAACACATGAAAATGAAAATAAAACATAAAATAGTAAACTAAGTTGAAAGCTTTGTGTAGTTAAGCTACATATACGTGAACATTATAGGTTAGATTTAGATATCTTATCTTATTATACTGTTTTTTTGGTATGATACACGCACCTGAATGAAAACAACATGTACATCAAATTACTTCCAAAACGACAAGCAACTTATCTATAATTTATTGTATAGTTGAAATGACTTTTTTATATCTACAAATGATATGATTAATACTAAACCTAGTCCTTAATTTGAGTACACCACAATTACTGTGCACTAAAATGACAAAAAAACGTATAGATGTCAAACTGGTATTAGTTAACAATAAATTAATTTTATTTAATAACTTTTATTCATTCACATTAATTGTTTTAAATAAATGAAAGAATCTTTTTGCCATATTTTGAAAATGTTATTTTTTTAAATTAAAATTTTGCTCAAAATTTTAATTTGAAGTTTATACAAATTATTTTAATTCTTTTATATATATATATATATATATAATAATTAAGCTTTTTCTTTTGTTAAAACACTATAACTAAACGGAGGCATGAGTGTATTAATCAAAACAAGTAAATATAGAGAAAATTAAATTAATTACTAGTATATATAATTTGGTATAAAAATATGTTTGGAAAAGTTAATTGAAGTGTAATAATTACCTTAATCTTGTCAAAGTGAGGGCTAGAAGGATGGTGGTAATTAGAATAAAAATACACATGAGGGCTCCTTTCCATTATATTGTGTTCCCTGCAAAATGGTAACCAATGCCTTGCAAACTTGGCAGCCTCCATGAACGCAAACAGAGTCAAAACCGACCCTCCATCATCCGATACATAGATCGAAATCTTTTCTGTCGGATAATCATAAGCCATCAATGACAATGCCGTGTTCACTACATTCATCGGCGGCTCCTTGTAAGGATCGGCCGTGCATATGAACACGTCTAATCCTACAAAATCTTTGTCTTTGATGATTCGTTTTAGGTTTTGAGGGAACTCTTTACGACGGATGGGTGACATCCGGAAAGCTTGCGCCGAAGCCCACATGAAAGCAAGAACGAGATCAGAGATAAACAAAGACAGGGTGATGGAGAAAGAGAGGAAGATGGTGGTGGGGTGGAGAAATAGGTTTCGGACATGGCGGTAGAATAGAGCCAGAATGGCAGAGAAGTAAACCACCGCGAAGAGGCGGTTGAAGGCCGTCCGCCGCAATGGTTCAGACATGTGAAGCGGGGGAGGAGCATGGGTGGTGAACCCTGCTCTTAAACCTCGGCCTTCCATACTTCTTGGGTAGCTAATATGGAAGTTTGTGATACGATGAATACAAGTTACAACTTATGTACATGTAATGGATATATAGGCCAGAGGGCGGCAGAGACGTGCCACAACAGTTCAGGCAAGATACATGAAATATGGCAATATGTCCGAAAATTTTAATTGAGATTTTGATCCAAGTGGTTATATTATATATATAAATATCTATATTAAACAATTTAATTTCATTAAATTACATTATCTCTAACTTTTTTTTTGAAAGGATTTGAATATTAAAAGATTATACTATATGAATAATATTTCTGTTGACTAGATGTCGACTTCTTTAAAAGAAGTCTACAAAATGTCATTTGTTTGGAGCTAACTATCCTCAACAAGTTGGGATTTTGTCTCCCAATTTTTTGGAGAGACTAAGTGCCTATAACAATATATTCAATAGAGTGGGAACTTTCTCCCGAGTTTGTGAAGAGTCTGTGTGCTTAAAGTGGTGGATTCAATAGAGTGAGAATATCTAGATGGAGACGAATTGTGCATAGTGCACTATCACCTGCCAAGGAAATGTGAGGAATTATGATTTATAGGATTTGAGACCATGCCCTACAAGGCTCTTGTGAGCAACTATGCCACCCCTTGGTGGATGGCGATTCATATGGCAGTGAGGTGCTTGCTTTAAAAGAATAGATGAGTAAGGAGCATAGCAGTTCAGGATAGAAGAAGTTCCTCCTGAAGCTAAGGATGGGTATTTATAAGTGAGGCTGACCATCACTATTCATCAAGTCCTAACATGTGTTTGGTGTTGATCTTATCACGATTGACCACTTAGGGAGCGTGATAGCTCTCTAGATAAGTGATGATGGATTAAGTGAGACCTCATGTGTGATCCATATATAAAAAGATTCAACATTTGTCCTTAGCGAGATAGATCAGAGATGCTTCACATCCCATGCAATTATGTGTCTGCAAGGTCCATGGTTGGGAAAGTGTAGCCTACAAGTGAAGTCATAGTCAACAAGTTTGTTGCTGGGAGAGGTAATGGTGGCAAAGGCCACTCTAGTGAGATACTAATATCAATTATCCCTTAGTCAAGGGGGAAGTTACAAAGTGACTTATTTTGAAATGATTTATTTTCTTATTTATAAATGCGTATAAATTGCACGTGTGGTGAAGTGAAAGAACGATTTATGCATGTAGAAGCTTCCATAAATACTTTAATTTGAATTTATAAGAGGCATCATTTGGATTTTGCTAGCTAATAAGAGAGACATGCAACTAGTGTTGATAAATCATTGATTCAGTAAGTCGTAACTTATAGGACACATGTTAACTCTATATTGGATACGACAAGTTGTGCCACTTTAAATCTTTCTTTGAACACCTTAATCCCTATAAACTTTAAAGAAACTTTTTGTTGCTCAGATTTGTCTAAATTTTTGCCTTTGAAATTTCAAATTTTGGTTTTACTTTTTTTGTCTTAAGCATTCAAAGCAAAAGTTTTAAGGATTAGGAAAGTTAGGCTTTATATTTAGAATGCGATACGGGGTGAATGTAATGGAAGAGGGAGGAGTAAAGGCGATGGTGAAAAGAAGAAAAGAAAAGATTGGGCTAGTTCAAGTACAACGGTAGTGACAAAGAACCCAAATTAATTAATATAGGGATTGGTTGTGTAAAACGAAATAAGAAGAGATGATAAAAATGTTGGAGGTGAGGGGTATCACAGTGCCGAATTACGTGTTCGAATTTTCAATCCAGATGGTGTAAACTTATTAGTGATGAGTTGGGGTTTCTATTTGCCATTGTACATCTTCGAAGCTAGCTTCCATTTGCGTTTGGATCCCTTCTTTTGTGAGACATTGAAAGAATATGGCCCAATTCAAACGAACAAGACGAGTAACTAAAACAAAAAAAGAAATAATTGCGCAATAGGCCCAAGCCCAACCAAAGGGAACAGCTTGGGTGCCACTCCTTATCCATTTCTTTCTCTTCTCATTGAACCTCAGCTAAAACGAGAACAATGGCTTCAAATCTTCTAATCTTACAAACCCCAAAAGAACATGATAAAAGAAGCAAGGCAGTATTCATCAATAAGAATACAAAGCAAAAAACCATTGGGAGATAAACAATAAAACAAATATCAACATACCAAAAAAACTATAAATAAATAAAAAAAAGGAAGACAAAGATCCTATTTTCCAGTATTTCACTAGAAAAGGCATTATTTTTAGTATTTAAAACACTCACTAATACTTCACAAAGAAAGTGAAGAGGCATAATAGAGAGCCACCGACACAAATGTTGAGATAATAGTAATTTGGGTTGGCATTTTCCCTGCATCATTCCTTAAGCCAATGGCTCCATAAACTGGTAGGCAATTCAAGACGATGGAACCAGTTAAAATCATCTTCAAACAGAGGCCTTCCGTATTTTTTCCACTAAAAAATTGTGTCAATACAAATAGGAATGAGAACAAGTTGATTATTGCTGCCACTGTTAATGGCATAAACAATGGGGATGGGACCCCAAACTCAAAAATGCCTTGGCCATATCTCTTGCTTTGTTCATCATCAACCACCTTGCTTGTTAGGCTAAAACCATGTGTGGAAATCCCTACTGACTTCAACAAGTACTCAATTGAACTAAATAAGTAACATGACAGTCCTCTTATCATCCACATCCTTTGTGCATTCCACCACTTTCGGACAGTGCCTCCATCAAGGACAAAATCTAAGAAATCTTGCCCGTATGCGCCAAGTAAAAGAAAAACGTACAGGAAAAACCATGGTTCCGTTATCTGCAAGACATAAATTTTCATTATTTTTTTCGAAATCTAATAAAAACTTTACTACATATAACACAATTCATCGATGTTCTTACCTTTGGGAAGAGACTGACTTGATTGAGGAGTGCTAGCTGAGGGAGGAAAGAATAAAAGGTGACTGGAATGCACCAAATGGGCCATAATGCATAGTGAGAATAAGCTAGGCTCATTAGAACACCCATAGATTGAGAACCAAAGATGAGAGTGTTATATTTGGAGAAAGCTACTTCAAACAAGCCAATGCACCATCTTTTGCATTGACTAAGTACATCAAAAAGGGTGATTGGGACATCCCCTAAAAATGCAGCCCTCTCAGGGTTGCAAAATAGGCTCTTCCATCCTTCACACTGAAGCCTATACCCTGTGTAAAAGTCCTCAACCAATGATCCATATCTAAAGCCACTCTGCAAACATGTTAATAAACTCTTCAAATACTTAAATATTAAGCTCTTTAAAAACAGTACTGTGGAGAGTGACTTTTGAGCTTACCTGAGAGCCCCATCCGGTTTGGTTCTCATAGTTGCAACCTGCAACACGGTGTGCTAGTGACAAAATTTCATGAGATATAATGGGCTTTCTTACCACATGGTCCGGACCGAGTTCTGGGATCTCAGGTGGCACTGGAGTTGATGGGCCTCCAAATAAAGCTCGTCTACGAAAAAAGCAACCAGATCCAACATAATTTGGGCCATTTAGCCCATCAAAACCCATAGAATTGATTTTGAAGAGACGTTTATACTCGGTAGCATAAATGTCATCTCTGTTAAGGCCATGAAATCGTTGGGGGAATTGAACGAATGCTAAGTTTGATTTTAATGCAGGGTCTGAGAAATAGCACAGTATACGAAGAGGTGTTTGGGGATCATTTGAATACATGTCGCAATCTTGAGTTAAGATTATTGGTGCATTCGTCATAACAGCCGATACACGTAACTTCAACGTCGAAAAGTTAGGAGGGAAGAAACAATTAGAAAAGCATAATGAAAGGTAATTAATTTGATGATTAGCAGAAAAAAAAAACCGGAGTTGATTAATTCATACCAAAACATTGAGAGCGCCAGCTTTAAAGTGGTGGGGTGAAGTCTTACTTTTCTCTCGAGAGACATAAATGAGATTTGGCATTAATTGGCCTGAAATATCTGTGTCTTTGCTCTTATCTAAGATAACCTGTTCATAACTCATAATCTATTAAAAAACTCAAATATTGTAATATCTGTTAGTCGGACCAAAACTTAGTAAAATAGAATAAGCAAACCTGAATGACAGTGGGGTGATCCATACGACTAAAACTTTTGGTCCATTTATTAAAAGCTTGATGTTGTTGATCATCACTTATGTATTCCTCAATAACTGCACCTTTATCTATCACTTGTTCTACCTTCATTTTCATATCCTCATACATTATCTGCATTATTTAAGATTTTAATGTAAAAAAATGACGGATGATATCATGTTTATTACTTCAACACCATGATAAAATAATTTTTTTCTGTAAAGAGAGATTTTCTTAATAGATGAAAGAGATGCATAGATAGTTTAAAAAAATAGTGTAGTATACCTAAAACGTGATATTTTCTAAGCCAAATAGAATAAGCAATTTTTAAGATTATCCTAACCGCCCCACTTGCAGAATGGATTAAAAATAATCAACTAATGTTACTTTAATATAATTCTGAAAGGATAATTAACTCGAAATTATAAAAATACTTTTTTATATAAACTTTTATCTATTCCTACTTTATAAATCCAAGAATTTAATATGTATTCAATAATATTAAAATATAATTATGTTATAACGCCTCTTATATTTATTATTAAATAAAATTACTTTTTTAACTTATATTTTATTTACCCACATTATAGGTGTACAATTATATGTATATAGATTACAATTTATAATAATATACCCAAAGCAAATGGATTATTTGCTAATCCATATTTTTTTTGTATTTTTAAGCAGTTTAAAGCATACCCTTAGCGTATAAACATAAGCTTTATATTTACAATTAAAAACTTAATTTTCATGAATTTTATATACGATTATCATCACCATTCAAATACATAGAATCAATGTAAAACTCATCTATTAAATATGAAATTTAACTTGTAAATGATGATTAATAGTGTATTGAATATTAATAGATGATATAGTAATGGATGGAAGCCAAACTCCCACTGAAAGGCCAAATTAATCAATAAAAAATTAGAATAATTAGTTAATATACTGTACTAGGAAATTTTTAACTTTACAAGAAACCTTAACATATCTTTAATTAATATTTTAAAAATAAAAATAAATAAATAAAACACAAAAACATTTTTTAAGTTTAATTATGAAATTAAAAAAATAAATACAATTTATTAAATAATAATCCTAAAAAATTATATATTAAATATTCACGTCATAATCCAAGCTGCACAACCTAATAACTATATATAACTATTTCGTCCTTCAAGAAATAAATTAAAACATAAAATGGTAATTAAAGTAAGTTGAAAGCTTTGGAATTAGGCTACATATACCTGAACATTACAAGTTACATTTAGATATCGTGTTATACTTTTCTTGCATAACACATGCACGTGAATGAAAACAATATACATATATTTAATCACTTCCAATATGACAAAGCAACTTTTCTATAATTTATTGTATAATTGAAATGAGTTGCTTGTATTTTTATTAATATGATTAATTTAAACATAAATTATTAAATTAGTTGAGTCTTAGTTCAATTGGCATAGACATTATTGTCAATACAAGAAGACGTAGATTTAAGTGCGCTGAAACGCATTATCCTCCTATTTATGGGTTGGGGAAGGGTTGTGGTAGTTTTAGGCATTGTGTAAACAAATTTGACCATTAATCTTTTAAAAAGAGTCAAATTATTATTATTTTTTAATTTTTTAAACATTACTACATGCATGACAATCACATGCACTTCATTTTAATTTTTTTTAAATTTTTATGAACTTTTTTATTTTTTATTATTTTTATAATTTTTAAATTATTTATTGATGTAACACATAAAAAAAATTAATTTCATATCAGCAATAAATGTATGTGAACTGCGAAGCAGGTTGTCATGCCAACATTATTAAAAAGATTAATATTTTTGTCAATATTTTCATTAAAAAATAACATTTTCACTTTTTTTTGAAAAATTAATAGTCAAATTTAACTTTTAAAAAGGGTCAAATTGACAAAATATATAAATGATAAAGGCTAAATTTCGTATTACGCCTAAATGTTATTTAATTTATATATATACATATTATAAATTTTAATTACATAATTTTACACTAACAAGTGTTAAATACAATGGCAAGACACGTTGCATTTTCAATGGGAGGACACGGGTTTGAGCTTTGAAGACAATATTGTTAAGAAAGACCGTCACCAACGACGAATTTAGGATAGATTAATCTCTACAAACCATAAAACAGACATGGAGGATACTTGTGTTTAGTAGAAGCATTATTATTATTATTATTTGCTTATTTTAAAGATGTATCTTTTACTAGAGTTCTATTCATCTTTTAATTTTATGTTTAAATTTATAATAATTATTTTATGAAAAAAAATTATTTTAATGCATAATTAAGCTCATGTAATTAATCAATGTTAGAGAGAAGTAAATAAAGAAGGAAATAAACAGTAAATTAAATTAATTACTAGTATAATTTCGTATAAAATATGTTTGGAAAACTTGGTTGAAGTGTTTGGAGTGTATTAATTACCTTGATCTTCTCAAACTGAGGGATAGAAGGATGATGGGAAATAGATTCAAAATAAACATGAGGGCTCCTTTCCATTATATTGTGTTGCCTGCAAAACGGTAACCAATGCCTCGCAAACTTAGCAGCCTCCATGAAAGCAAACAGAGTCAAAACCGACCCTCCATCATCCGAAACATAGATCGAAATCTTTTCTGTCGGATAATCATAAGCCATCAATGACAATGCCGTGTTCACTACATTCATCGGAGGCTCCTTGTAAGGATCAGCCGTGCATATGAACACGTCTAATCCTACAAAATCTTCGTCTTTGATGATTTGTTTTAGGTTTTGAGGGAACTCTTTACGACGGATAGGCGACATCCGGAAAGCTTGTGCCGAGGCCCACATGAAGGCAAGAACGAGATCAGAGAAACAAAAAAAGGGTGATGGAGAAAGAGAGGAAGCTAGTGGTGGGGTGGAGGAATAGGTTTTGGACATGGCGGTAGAGTAGAGCCAGAATGGCAGAGAAGTAAACCACCGCGAAGAGGCGGTTGAAGGCCGTCCGCCGCAATGGTTCGGACATGTGAAGCAGGCGAGGGGCATCGGCTGTGAACCTAATATGGAAGATTGTGATACGATGAATACAACATATGTACATGTAATGGATTTATAGGGACAGAGGGAGGCAGAGACGTGCCACAACTGTACAGCCAAGATACATGAAATGACAATATTTCTGGAAATGCTAAATCAGATTTGGGTCCTAGTGGGTAATATTAAACGACAACGACTAATTTTTTTTAAAGTACATTTCGAATCTCTAGACTATCTTTATTATATATTGTTGGACTGGAATCTCAATTTTTTTGAAATGATTACTACTATATGAATTATATCTCAATTCTCGATATTTTGGGATGATAAAAATAAAAGAAGGCGAGAGAAATAAATAAAATCATTGGCTGGATGTTGCTTTCTTAATGGATATTTGTGCAGGTATCAAAACAGTAGTACTCCGAAAAAGAATCAAAATAAGCATCTCTAAATCATAATTCAGTATTAGATTAGACTTAGCGGAGGAATCTCTCATCTTCGAAGCTCTGCTAGGGAAAAAAGTTTGTACAAAAAAAAATACGAGATTTAGAAAATGAATTTGAGTAAAATTCTAAACTCGTTTTTTATATGGATTGAGTTTTAGGTAAGACTTTTTAGCTCGAGCCTGGCCTAACCCGACTATATTATGTTATAAAAATTAATTATATTAATTACACATGTTAAATAATAATTATATATTTATATTAAATTACTAATCCAATAACAATTAAATTCATTATCCAAAACTTTAAAAAAAATTATCTAACTAATTAACTCAACTCAAAATATAAAATTTTAAAAATTATTTTATATACAATAAATATTTATGGTAGCGTTTTTTAATATAAATTTTTTTAATGTGTTAGAAAACTTTTTTTTAGCATTTTTTAAGGTATTTAATGTATTAATTTTTTTAAAAAAAATTATTTTGAAATAAAAACTAATCTAAAAAAAATCAAATATGGATGAGCCATGTTGGGCCCGAGTTTACTTTTCTTAAATTAGCTTAAATTTGGTAAAAAAGTAAGTCTATTTTTCAAGTCAGACCCGAACTTGAAAAAATAGTCTAGATATCTTGCATGAGCTCGACTCAGTTCATAAACACCCTAATACAGATTATAATGAGAGATTTGAAAGATACAATGGCATAAAGAGTTACTATACTGCATTGAGAGAAGTTTACGATTGTGCACTTATGAGGGATTTATCTATTTATTTTAAGGTTGTGATATTTTTTCGAAACAAAAATATTTAGTGTCAAGTAATAAAATCTCTTATTGCAGATATTCTGAAAAAAATTAAATAACTGGCCATACTTCATTTCTATAAAAAAAAAATCAAACTCGATCATATTGTTAGAAAATTAACAATCTGGTTAAGAATTGTGATATTCGTTTTTGGTCAGAATCACAGAACTTTGAGTAGGTAAAATCCTGCACTTGGACCATGTCCACTGAGATCTACTTTTGTGGCTGAATAAAAAAGAGGGCTATGCTGCTTATTTGATGGCGCATTGATCATTACTCTCCCGTTAACTATGGTTGAAATCGGTTAGTTTCGGTCGGGTTTTAAAGATTTTTTAAATTATTTATCAAAATTCCATTTAGTTTGATTTTCTATTTTTATATTTATTTTTTTATTTTTTTAAACATATTTTAATAAAATAAATTTTATTTTATAGCTTTTAAATATTATTTGATAAAATTTTAAAATTTTGTTCATAAATACTTTTAAGAAACAATAATTTTTTAAGAACTTTTAAATTAATTTTATTATTTTAAATGTAAAATATTTTTTATATCATAAAAATTAAAATTAATTAAGAACAAAATTTGGTTGAGTTTCTAATAATTACAATTTTTAAACTTGTATTTCATAAACTGTCCAAATATCTTAATTCGAGTCAATTTTTAATTTAATCAATTTTTTTACTCAACTCTAACAATATATTTAGTAAGATGTATAGCCATTTTTTCTTTTTTATTATCGTACATAAATTAATGTTACCATTTTATCTAAAATTTTATTTAATATTTACATATTTATTAATAAATATATTTATTATATAAAATTTTCGTTCACATGATTAATATATCCTAATCTAATTAACGTAACATTCCCGTCGATTTAATTTTGTGGCAAACATCATCTTAGAGTTCACCATCATTCTGCCTACCCATGTTCAAAGAGGGGACACATTGAGGCATTTAGCGTGTAATAGGACCATACCATCTGCTTGTTCTAACGAAAAACCAGAATTATATCATTAAAATATATTTGTATTTCTATCATTCAGTTTTTCTATTAGTTCCAACGAAGAAGTAATTTTAAACTATTATTTTGTAGGTTATATCTTATTATCAAATAATAATCAAGTCTTCTATCATAAAAATAAATGGTTTAGGACCATATTTATTTTTTAAATATGAATAAGAGGATATTATTTATTCATTTATCGAACTATAAATTTTATTATTGTGAATGATATTATATATTGTAAAAGTCATGCACCCAACATAAAACAACTCGAATTACTAATTTCTCATAGGCCTGACCTAAATGGGTCCAAACATACAAGCCTGTTGGGTTGAACAAAAATAAGCCACGTCTGGACAAGTTTCCCTATGCCTCTATTTACTATTCCGTCAATCACAAATTGATCCATTTGTATAAACAAGAAGGTAGGTTTTAGATGAAGCCATGCAAAAGCACCTGATCCAATACATTTTTAAAATTAGAACCATTAAGTGCACAATTTGCACAAAATGGTAACCCTAATAGGACATATAAATAATAAACTTACCTCCTACACACCCATTTGATGTTTCTGGAAAACTCTTCTACTACTCCATTGCTTTCATCGTTTTTTTTTTTTTCATATTTCCTTGTATAAAATTTCCATGGAATTGTATAAGGGGCACTGCCACCTAGGCTAAAAACGCCGGTGATGGCGTAAATCAAGAAAATATTGGCTTTTTAGCTTTATTTTTTGTTTTAAAATCCATTTTTCATAATCATGTTCTAATGTTTTTATATAAAAAAAGCTTTTTTTTTAAGATTTAATTTTTATTACTTGCATTATTTAAAGTAGCTGTATTTGAAATTTCAACAATACAAGGTGTATACCCTTGATGATGATGCCAATGGAGCCAAACTTTTACTGTTTCTATATTAAATAACAAAATTTTACGAAATTAGCATGCACTGTTTAAAAACCAACAGATTGTTTATTTGTTTATTTTTAAAAATATATTTTTTATTTAATAACTCTAATATGAACGTGCACCATAAATTATTTAATTTAATATATTTTTATATTTAAAAATTTAAGTATATTGTTGGTTTTAAATTTAGTGGTCTATTATTTTTTTCCAATTTTTTATTATAGGAACTTTGATAATATTCTTTCAGGATAAATACTAAAATTATACATGAACTATGGTTTAATATGTAATTGTATATATGAACTTTGATTTTGTGTAATTTTATACATGAAATTTTGATTTGATCCAATTCTTATAAATTGTTAACACAATTATTGATATAATAACATTATTTTATATTTATATATTGCATGCATAAATAATTATATTTATCCAATATAAAAATAAACTAAAATACTTATTTCTTTAAATATGTGTATGATTAAATCAAAATTAATGTTTCAAGTATACATTTGAACCACAATTAGAATTTCACGTATATTATTACACCAAATTAAAATTCATGTATACAATTACACATTAAATCAACTTTTATATATAATTTTAAGATTTATCCCTATTCCTTATTAAGCAGCAAAGTTTAGAATAGGCAATATTTATATTTTTAAAAATATAAAAATGGTTTTAAACATTGATAGATAATGATTTTAAGAAGGAATTTGACATGTTCTATAGCTTTAACTTATATTTTAAATAATTAGAATATATAAAATTGTATTCATCACAAAACCTAATATTGTTATGCTGTCTTAGTAAAGGTAAGATAAAAATGAATAACAAATAATTCAATATGTGGGTATTCTAGATGGTTTAAAGCTCACTCAACAAAGAGGTCATGACAAGATGATAATTCAAATAAACAGTTTGAAGGCTATTAATGTCATATATGAAAGTGTTTTGAGTACCTCAAACTCTGACCTAATCAAACGAATTCATCACATATTGTCTCAAGAAGATTGGTGAATATTAAGATACATTTTTAGAGAGCATAATCAAAGCACAATTGTTTAGTTAAGTTGGCCTTTGCAAAAAAGGAGGGCTTACAATTGTTTGAACTCCCGCCTAAGTAAGCCTTAGAATTTCTTGAAGTAAACAAGGAAAATGGTGTTTTTATCTCTTAGCTATTTTCAATGTAATTCTTTAATATAGTTTTTATACTATTCACCAAAAAGAGAGAGAGAGCTTAGATAAAAAAATAAAGCTTGTTTTTTAGATGGGTCGAGTCTCATGTAGTAATTTTTTTTATCCGAGCCGGGCTGAATTAGTTGTTTTCTTGTTGTTTTGCTTTCATTTCACTGTTGTTTTACTACCATTTTATTGTTATTATTTGGATATTGTATAACTCTTATTTTATTGTTAATTTTGCTACTATTTTAGAGATATTTGCTTACTAAATGATAACTACTTTAGTGTTATTTAAGTATAAAGACTTTTTTAATCTATTTTTAATTTATTAGGAAATATTTATTTTAATATTTTTAATATATTAGATAGTATTATATTTTTTTAATTTATTTTTTAAAAAAAATAATCTAAAGAAATTTAATACGGACAAGTCAGGTTGAGCTCGAGCTTAGTATTTTTAATCTAGGTTGGACTTGGACAGAATTTTAAACCAAATTTTTGGGTTGGGTCTAGGCCTAAAAAACAAGTCTTAAATTTTGCATGTGCCTAGTCCGAACCTAATAAGTCTAATTAGCAGCCTATCGAGATCCTTAAATCTCAGAGCAGAAGAGGAACGACTGACTTGGTTGATGATATTCGATAACTGATGTCTCAACAGTGGCAAGTGAAGGTGCAGCATGCAGTGCCTGGTGTCAACTCCGTGGCAGATGCCATGGCCAGGGTTGCAAGAGGACTATCTCCGAGGGTACACTTTTTGAACAACCTCCTGATTCAGTTGAATGTTTGCTTCAATTTGATCTGTAATAGCTTATAATACTATGTGATTGATCTGGCTAAACTTACATCTGGCTTCCTTTAAAAAAAATAAAAATTCAAATATCAAGTCTACAAACATAAGTCAACAACGCCTTGCCATACTGAAAAGATTAAAATCCCAAATTTTAGAGGGCTAAGAAATTAGAAATTTTAGACTGTTTCTGAAGTGTCGTTTACCTTACTATTTCTTTAATCAATTCTTCTATTCTTTTTCCCCTTCCCCATTCCATGCTGCTTAAAACTTGAATCCCCCCTTAAATAATCACAAGCCATTGCCAACGGTCTTCTCATCACATGGCGCCGATCAAATTTTTGAAAACCAAAACTATATTTGTCTCTTTCCCCAAGTACTTTCCCCAAGTACTTCCCCCATTTTCTTTCCACTAGTTTTTGCCAAAGATTCCACGTCTTAAATACCAGTTCAAGCGCCTGTCTGTCTGTGAATGCTGACACTGATTTCTAAAATGGGGAATTGTGCTCTCAAAGGTGCCGTTGAGGAGTGCAGCCATTCCATCAGGGTTTTAACCGATGCCGGCGAAATCATTGATTTCAAGGGCCCCAAACTAGCTCGGGACATCGTAAATGGTTTTCCAGGGTATGGTATTTGCAGAAGAGGCCAAGCTTCAGCCCCATTGGCTGAAGATGAATGCTTGGTTAATGGGGGATTTTACTATCTTCTTCCCATGGACAAGTTTCAGAAAAATGGTGACTCTGGGGTGATTCCAAAGGATAAGGAAGAAGGTGTTAAGAAAGATGAAGTGGATCGGGTTGATCAGATTGAGCGACCGAAGATGTCGTCGGCGGATTTCGTTGAGAATTTGTCGAGTGGGTCTTCGTCGGCTTTGGAAGTGCTGTCGTCGGAGAAGAACGGGGTTTGGAAGGTGAAATTGGTGATCAGCAGTCAGCAACTGGGGGATATTTTGTCGCAACAAGTGAACACTGAGGCGTTGATTGAGAAGATGAGGATGGCGGCTAGCTCAGCTGTTGTAACTCCACGGCGGACCAAGCGGTTTTGGGGGGTGGCCTCCTGGAAGAAGCCAGCGGTGTCAAGTGTGTTCAAGGTTGCCACTGATAATACCAAATCACCATAGCTAATTATTGAATTAGAAAGAAAAAAATGCTTAGTAGCTTAAGCATCTTCTTGTACATATAATTAATTGAAATTTTAGAAACCCATGTTGGCTTCAACGCTTCAAGCATCAAATTCCGAGAAACAATGATAATTCTGGTTATGGCCTTATTTTCAGTTTCACTCTCCCTTCTTGACTTTATCTTCATGTTTTGACTCTAATTGGTTCATAATTTATGTCAAATTCTTTAAACATAAATTAAAAATACATCAATAATTAATGATTAAATTATTTGAAAGTTTTCATTTAAATTATTAAATTATTCAAAAAAATTTATTCAAATCACTTTACTTTTTTTTTTAATTTCTGTCAATAAGCTTCATGCGACATTCAATGATAGGTACGGTAAATTTGTGACATCGATAAGTAGAATATATTTTAGATTCAAATCTGTCTTACGGTTAATGTCAAAAAATGACAAAAAAATTGTTTAAATTTTAATTTTATAGATATATAACATCCAAAACTGTTTGATAAAAATAAAGTTTTCAAATGATGAAAATAATGACAATAAAAAAATCATATGACATCAATTTTAGCAACCAAATAATTTAAATGAAAAAACTTTAAATAATGTAGTGACTAAATGATATCTTCTTTTAATTAATACCCATGGTTTATTGAGTAATAGTAGTTTACCCAAAAATTTTAAAAGAAAAAAAAAACAAAAAAACAAAATTAAGGTTCCACCGAGATTTGAACTCGGGTTACTGGATTCAGAGTCCAATGTCCTGACCACTAGACCATGAAACCCTTTGAGATTGTGGGCCCAAACTTAAACTTCTTATTGTGTTACGCTTTTAGATCCGACTTGCGCTGCTTCTTTTAATGTATTAGGAGGCAAGGAAATAACAACATTGGACTAAAATATGAAACATGATTTACCACACATGCAAAAAAAAAAGAAGAAAAAAAACCAAAACTGAGGTGGCAAAGCTGAGAAAGATGGACCTTTGATAGAAATTTCAAGCAAACTTTGCTTTTGCTAATAAATTAATTGCTAGTGTCTGTTATGAAGGCTAGTCCTAAAAAATATGCACTTTCTATTAACTCTTTATTTTCTGTTATCCATTAACAATATGTTCTTCCATATCACCATCAGTGAGCAAAACCGAGCTGTGATGATGCACAAGGTACCACCGTCCATGATGGAACTCAAAGACGTTAGTCATGTTAAATGCGCTATTATCCATGTCAACATAGGTTTTCATAGTAACCCAAGCCATGTCTGTCAATACCCGGGCTCGAACATCTGTAACATGAAAATCAACCCCTTGCTGCAAATTAAATGCTAGGTGCCAACTGAATATCACCGCATTATATCTGCAATTGGGAAAAAGAACATCAGATATCAGCAAAGCAAACCAGTGATATGAAAGACCTAAGCCTAAGGAAAATACTGAGATGATATATTTTACTAATCCGCAGATTAGCTAATGTCAACCTACTTCCTCTGAAAAAATAAAAAACCATGAAGGTCATAATTCTGATACGACTAGGCTGAGGGTAGAAATATCATCAAGGCCCTTGTACTAGGAGCCAGATTGCATTTTGCCCTTTCTACTAAAAAAATGTGCAAATTAGTCCATAAGTTAAATCAAAGAGCAAATTGGTCTTTTCAATTAAAATTTCATCTATTTCTACTGTTAAAAATTGGTCTATGTATATCAACATGAGGTATATGTGAACATCTATCTTCAGCATAACATCTCTTCTTCTCAATACTTCCTGCACCTGTGGGGTACCTTGCCTTTTGTTTGAGGCATAAATTTGTCTCATGCTTATAGCAAAAAACATGACAAATTTTTTTTGTTGAAGTGCACTAATAAGTTAGGGAAAAAGCATTGTTACTCCAAGTGAGGAAATCACCATGAGCTAATATTGTAAAAGAATTCCAATGTTGGAACCAACTAAACAGACTCAAGCCACATATATCGTGGTCGTATAATCAATCCACTATCATCCTCCGAGTTAGATCTCCTTTTTAGTTTCATATATTTTGAAATCATCGCAGCATATACTAGGTATCTTAGATAGGAAAACATCAAAGGACCAGATCCACATTTGACTCGCATTTAATTAACTGCTGCATTACATTACATCTATAAATGGGCAGACAAGCATGTCCATCTATATGGCCAAAAAAAGCGCATGTCTATGTAACTCATACAGTGGAACAGATCTACATGAAATTGTTCAAGCAACAAGATAAAAGAATTAAAATGAGTAATGACACCATAACTTTTACAGGGCCGAGTTCAAAGTTTGAACCCAGACCTACCTCAAGACTAGACCATGAATTTTAGAGCAGAAGCTTGATGAAAAATCATAGGAATTACTGAAATTATAACCTTCCATCATCATAAAGACAAAAAGCAGTAAACAACAAACCCTGAAAAAAGTTCTCCAGATGCATGAACACACTTTACATAATCCGCATTGAGCCAAAAACGAATCATCCCTGGAAGAGACCTATCTCTGATGATGTTAAAGAATTCGGTATTAACATTCATTATGGCTCTTGTAGCCGCATAGTATGCCTTCCACCCATTAACTGGTGTTACGGTATCTTGCTCCAAAGTAAAATCCTAACAAACAAAAGATTAACACAGAAACAACCAACTTTTAAGAGAAACATGATAATGCACAGTGGTAAGAGAAAAAAAAATTGCAATCACCAGATAACGGCCCAAAAGTTCAAAATTTTGAGTGATTCATTGATTGCTTACTAAAGCCTATGAGGTGATAAAAAACTCACACCACAAAGGAACAAAATAGAAGACACATAAACATTAAAGCAAGTACATTTTTTTCATTCGAGATAAACAAGTAGTGCCACGATTTTGTTAAGTTAGGTTCTTAATTCTACTCTCTCCAATAAACTAAGAACTAAAAGATTGAGGAAATTGGGTACCTTGTGATAAAGCGCTTTCCAAACATTATCATCATTGGCCGCCTTTCTCATCAGCGAATTCGTCATGGAGAGCTGGCACAGGCTCGGATAATCCAAGTAACTGAGCGCGTGTGTTGTAATCTCTGGCACTAACTGCTCCATTATCGACGCCCCGTTCTGTCTCTCCGCCACTACATTGGAAACATCCGCGGTCACCATACTTCCCTCAACCGGAGCACCGGCACCGCCGTGAACGAACGCCGCGGAATCGGAATTTCCGTTGCGGGAGAGGGAACAGTTGCAGGAGGACGAGGGTGTGGCTCCTTTGCTTTCGTCTTTGCCGGATGACGTGGAGGGACCAGAGGCGTTTGATTTGCGGGGCCTCTTGAAGAATGATCGGACGGCGACGAGGAGGGAAAGGAAGGTGATGATTGTGGCTATGATGAACGGCTGAAGGGACTTGAAGGCTATGGAGAGGCTATAGGCAATCTCCATTTATGACACATTAAAGCTTCCCCGTACATGAAATAAAACCCTAGAAATTCCCACTGATTCCAAAACAAAATTTAATTAATACACAATTCTCAGGTCTGTTTTCTTAATTTGAGGCTTTCGGCAATACTATATCCTGAAGTTTTGAAAAAAAATATATTTTTTAAATTAAATTAAATTTCGTTGCAGAAGAGAGGACGGAGAGTCGTAACGGAGTTGGGGGAGAAATTCAAACCAAAAAAATAGGTCAGCATTGGGGGATAGTTTCGTAATTGTAGTTTTCAGAAAATTTTCTTTAGCAACGGCGTCGTAAGGGATACGTTTTTTTTTCATCTCCAGTTGAGTTGTGAAATTTTGATTTAAGCCTAATTTCAGAGTTTTAGAAAATAGATTGATTTTTAAAAAATAATAATATTTTTTAATATTTAAATAATTTTTAATAAAAATATTTTTCGTATTTTTTTAAAATATTTTTTAAAGCTATTCTTAATGAAATAAACATAATATAAATATTTTTTTTATAAAATATTATAGTAATATTTCTTTTTTAGAATCAAAATTTATTTTATAATAATTAATATCATATATATAAACTTAATTAATAAACATTATCTAATTTAAATTTAATTTAAATTTCATAAAATTAAATATTATTTAAATAAATACTCATATTTATATAATTAAAATATTTATTATATTTATAATTGTAATATAAATTTATTATTAAAATATTGATATAGATATTTTTCAATAATATATTTAGAACATTATTTAAAATTTAAAATTATTATTGTTAAAATTTATTATTAAAATAAAATTGTAATATTAAATTATATTAATTATATTATTAAATATAAATAATTAAATAGGTATGTTTAATAATATTGAACATTATAATTGTAATACCCCTACCTGTATTCATTGCCGAAATAGGGTACGAGGCATTACCGGAGTTTACGAATTAAATTTTTTTTTATATTCAATATAGCCCTTTTATAAATATCTAACCTTCCTTGTAATATTAAATCGAGACCAATCCACATCAACCAAATCAATTCAACATATTTTCATGATAGATTCATGCATTTATATAAGATAACGTCATCACATATCTATAACCAGGTTTGTTAACCATACTAATGGCTAACTTTACATTCATTTCACGTTAACATTTACTTTGTTAGCTTATACATGCCATTGATTTCCAAAATAAAGTTTCTTTATATACCGAAATCCTGAGGTTGACAGTGTGATGTGTCTCCGACCAAATCCGACCTCCGAGCTCTTAACACTACAAAACAGGGAAAAAGGAAACGGGGTAAGCACTTTGTGCTTAGTAAGCTCATGTAACAAGAATTATACTTACCTAATATTTTCAATACAATATAATAAACATTCATATATCCATTCAATGCATTATTACCCTAACATGCACAAACTCAACATTCAAGTTAGTACAATAATTTTCATGTACCAATAATATATACTATGATTGATGAGCTCATCAATACCATGATTTCCATTTCCTTGTTATTTTTCCATATTTATCCCGTTGAATTTATCGGAATTTCGATGGATTTTCAAAGGTACACTTTTAGTGTACAATTCCGGGTCCGTCAATTCATATTCATGTGCGCACATTTCCATTTCAGAGAGCACACTCCCGCGAACCTCAACCTTGCAGCGGGATTACCAGTCCAGGCTAAATCCCCTGCAATATAAACTCATAGAGTATTGTCGGGATTACCAGTCTAGGCTAAATCCCCTGCAACGACAATTACTCTAATGAGCTTGGATCTTAATTACCAGTCCAGGCTAAATTCAGACCCTAATTCGGATTACCCGTCCTGGCTAAATCCATTTTACACATATTCTTCGGGAGGGCTATATCAGGATAGGATCACCCGTCCGGGCTAGATCCTTTTTACCGTCAATTCCTTTTCAGAGATCCATCGAATTTTCCTTTCATTCAAACGGGATTTCTTCCCATTTTATCAAATATATCAATGTTTCATAAATTTTCATATAATGAACATTCAAATCATATTCACATAAATAACATACAATCTCAAGCATTTAAGAATATAATTCAAGTTACACGAACTTACCTTGATACTTGTTTGTAAACAGTAAAAATCTATTAATCCCGAACTTTTTCCTTTCCTCGATCTAGCTTCGTATTTGAATCTTCTGGATCTAAATAAATAAATTTAATTATCAATTTAATACATTTCATGTTCATATGCAACATTCTCTATAATTCAACTATTATTTATAGTTTATTCAAAGCTGTCTACTTGAGTCATAGTCACTAAATTATTTATAACTTGAGCTACGGAACTCCAAATTAAGATCCGTTAATTTTACCTGAAACTAGGCTCATATATATTTTTACCATAAAATTTTCAGAATTTTTGGTTCAGCCAATCAGTACAGTTTATTCTTCAAAATCACCCCTGTTCTGTTGTCTAACAGTTCTTACCCTTCTTCACTAAAAATAAATTATCTCTTTATACAGAATTCAAATGATGTTCTCGTTTGTTTCTATAAAAAAATAGACTCATTCATAATTCTATACATATAAATTTAAGTCCCTAATTATTTTTATTTAATTTTTTATAATTTTTCAAAGTCAGAACAGGGGAACCCGAATTCATTCTGACCTTGTCTCACAAAATTCATTATATCTCAAAATTTACAAATCCATTGCTTACAATATTTCTTCTATGAGAAACTAGACTCAATAAGCTTTAATTCCATATTTTTTTCATCTTCTAATTCGGTTCCTACAATTTTTGGTGATTTTTCAAAATTAGTCTACTGCTGCTGTCCAAACTGTTTTAGTGCAAGCTGTTTATTACCATTTTCCCTTAAACTTTTAATAAATGATAATTTCGTCCCTACTCAATTAGCCTCTCAATTGAGCTGATTTTTCTCAATTAACATTTTATTCTATCACCTTAAACTAGTTTACAACCTTTAGGAATCAGAATTTTAGCAATAGACTTTAATTCCAAACATTTTCACAATTAGGTCCTAAAAATCAATTTCCATTGAAATTGCCTAATAAAATCATCTCATAAACAAATTAAAGCTTTAATTTCATTCTATTTCATCATAAAATTACAGCACTCAACCATGGTGACTTTCAATTTCATCCATGAAATCAAAAACTAATGAATTTAATAGTAGGATCTAGTTGTAAAAGTCTTAGAAACACAAAAATTACAAGAAAAAGGCAAGGATTAACTCACTTGGTGCAAAAATTATGAAATACCAGCTTATAGAACCCTCCTATGGCGTTTTTAGCTGCTGGAATTGAAGAGAAATGAAGAGAAATCTAGATATTTGCTATTTAGTCCTAGTTTTATTTAGTTAATTTTGCAATATTCTAATTTTACCCTTAATTTATCAATTTTTCTGCTGATTTCATACCCTTGCCGTCCAGCCCAAATAACTTTTGGGTCTAATTGCCTTTTATATCCTTTCTCATTAGACTAATAAGCTATTTAATCACTCTAGTAACTTTTATACCTATTACAATTCAGTCCTTTTCATTTAATTGACTACCCAAACATTAAAATTTCCTAACGAAATTTTAATACCACATTAATAACATTTCATAAATATTTATAAAATTATTTTTGACTCGGTTTTACGAGATAGAGGTCCCGATACCTTATTTTACCCAATTTCTTCAATAATTTCTTTTTCTAACTAATCACTAATTTGATAAAATTTCCTATCAATATTTTCATACGATTTTCCTATCATATAAATTTTCAAGCAAAAATATTGAAATAAATTTCTCTTTAAATCGGATTTGTGGTTACGAAACCACTGTTCCGATAACATTGAATTTACGCCATTACAATAATATACGATATTAATACTTTTAAATATTTTAAAAATTAAAATAAAAAATTATTATTGATATAATAATATTAGACTTGATTTCAATTTAATTTTTATATAAAAACAAAATTATTAATAAATAAGTTCTTTCCGGAAAAACCTTTGCACATAAGTGCATTCATTCCTTGTAGTGTCATGTTGGTAAGTGTATTTTGATATGATCAATAGGATTGAATGGCTCGTATAGGTCTTCATAACTAACATCTTGATGCCTTTAGGTAACATAGTAACATCTTGATGCCTTTGAGTCCGAGGAATGTAGGTGGGGCTACTATTTTTCTTTCTATAGCTTCCATTTTGGCTTGCTTCGGAGTGGGTAACATTGGTAGCCTAGTAAGAGTAAATCACAAACGAGTTAGTAATTGAAAAGGAAGAGAGTTTGAGGTTACTTAATTACGATATGCGACGAGGAGCCTTTAAGGACAACTTTAAGAACTCTTCAGGCTTCACTTACTGCTTAAGAGAAAGAAACTTCAAAATGAGTTGAAGAAGAAGCATCATAAACTTAAGGATTGTCATTTAGGAACCAAGGGAGTTTAGACGAGATTTGAGAAGGCCTACGAACTCCTTAGACTCCTTATCAGGAAGATTGACATCTCCCATAGTATCCGAGGAAGGTAGGCCTTAAAAGTGGGAGAAAGATGAGTGAGGTATGCTATGTGGACTCCTCAAACTCCTCGAAGATGAAAGACTCGAACTTCTTAATCTTGGAGTTTCAAAGGGGAGAGAAACTACAAGTGATGCAAAAAGCTTGTAGGTTTGAACTTGGATTTAGGCATTGGACGGTTTTGTGGCGTGAAGAGGCCTAATCTTGGGGTTTCTAAGTGAGTTGTAAACATTCTAAACTCCTCAAACTCCTCTTAGGATGTAAGGGTCTTGTGACTCATGGTTCTGAAGTTACGTAAGTGTGAGATCTTGGTGCAATGGAAGGTTATCTCGTAGTTTGCGTGCAATTACAATAGTTTATAGACTCCTTGAGAATGAAGGATGTCTTGGCTCAAGGTTTTGAGTTGGAGGAAAAATTAAAAGCGGTGAAACGAACTTGACAAGACCTAAACCTAGAATTAGGTGTTGGAAAGCCTTAGAGTGTGGAAAGACATAATCTTGTGGTTTTTTAGTGGCTTATAGACGTAGCAGACTCCTCAAATTCCTTGAGTCTTTCTTTGGACATGCAAGAAAGGAATTGTGGTTAGTGTAGGCTGGAATTTTTACCTCTGGAGCACACTCCAACACTCAAATCAAGCATGTAACATGTTATGGTGTTCGTTATAATTGACCCGCTATTCAATTAAGATCAACTTGACCCCTTTTATTTCGCTAAGTATATGGTTCGTCAAACCATATAGTTTGCCTAAATGGGTTTGCCCCACCATGCAGTGAACTCATACTTAAGAAACATGTGTTGGCCCTACAATAAGATATGTGTTAGTATGCATGGGGACCTATCTAATCCTAGCATGTCAAATTAAGAGACCATGCTTTAT
Source organism: Gossypium hirsutum (assembly GCF_007990345.1). Taxonomy (NCBI): domain Eukaryota; kingdom Viridiplantae; phylum Streptophyta; class Magnoliopsida; order Malvales; family Malvaceae; genus Gossypium; species Gossypium hirsutum. Next base: position 79,429,136 of record NC_053432.1, read on the forward strand.
AAATAGAAAAATTGACCTCCATGAAAAATAGACTTACGAAAACACTCAACGTAACCAAATTTTGAAAATTTTAAAAGAGTAGAAAGAAACCTTGTGACTGTTGGTATGGTTGCAAATGACAATGATATTTGCTTTTTATAAAGCTTTTTGTGACAACTTGAGGATGCCGACTTCCCATTATAGGCTTAGAAGATACATCAGTAGGTAGAAAGATTCTTCCTTAAACCTTGAATTAATGGATTATTACTGGGCATGGGCATTCTTGACTTTGTAGGAATCAATGGATTATTACTGGGCATGGGCATTCTTGACTTTGTAGACTTCTTCTAATGGGCTTTAAGCCACCTTACAAGCCCTTGATATTTTACTATTTTGCTCCAACAAAAAGTATAAAGTCAATGATGTCATCTACCATGTCTTACTTTTTTTATTAATTAGCATTATGCAAGTATCAAAATGGAAATTAAATTGAGAAAAGTCTAGTTATATAGCTGAATTAAGCAAAAATATACATATAGTGACTAAAGGAGCACTAGTGAGAGGTATGGATGTCCGACGTTAGCCATGAAATTGAAATTGAAGTTGAAGTTGAACTGTATGTGATTTATGGAAGCTTACAACATAGTTGGTTCAAAACAATAATCGGACTTGGACAAACAGACAACGCTGGTTTTGTACTTTTGTTAGAAAAATATAAATCAAAGGCGAAGACTTTAGGAAATATAAATAATTGTTTCAAAAGGAACATAGAAAATGAGTCAGAAAAAGCTATTGTCATCATCAGCCATTATAGTCTGCAAATCCAAGCACAATCAAGACAAAGGAAGAAGAACAAAGCACCAGTGGAGTACTGAGCTCAGCTAATTAATGGAGTTCTGAAATCACCAATCTTCCTCCCCCTCCTCCTCTTTCCGAAAAATAAAGGTCAACTCATGTAACAAAATCTATAATTTCTCTTGTTATTTCAATATATGGTAGGAAAATTCATCCCTTTTATAGATTTTGAACTGGTGTCATCTTTTAACTAATGGTTTTTTTTTCTTTTTTCTTTTTGTGGGATGCATTGGTTTAATTTAAGACAACTGAAAGCTTGATTATTGGTTGTTTTGATTGAATGGAACAGTTGGAATGGGACAATGTCGACTTTTTTCTTCTATTTGTTATTTTGGGTCCTACACCATCTTCCTGTCTGTAAAACTAGTTGACTTTCTCGCATGATTTTCTGCATTTTTAGGATCTTGATTTCTTTTGGGCCTAAATGTCTTTAATGGTTAAGGAATTAGCTCAAGTAATTAAGAGAATTAGAATCTAACACCCACTCCTGCTGATCCAGTTTAGTAGATTTAATTCATTACTAACTATTTTTTTATTTTGGAGGCCAAACCACTATCAAACGATTCACTTCATTGCATATCTTTGTCCTGTCACTGTTTTTGGTGGTGACTGTTTCCTTCTTGCTTGGCACAATATAGTAGTAACAGTTCTTTTAAGAGAGTATTCATAGTAAAATTTTGAGATATACAGAAATGATGGTTTTAGTTCTTAAGGATTTTACTGTTGGATGGATGTAAATTCTTGTCTCGATGTAGCAGATATCATCAGATAGACTATTTGCTCGAATCCCATCCCTGAGAATCTTGTTTTGTTTAGTTCTGCATACTTTGATGGGCTGCTTTTGCTTGAAGAAACTTAGACACAAGGCTGGGTATGAAGCGCCTATCAATCTTGCTTCCGAAACACCTTGTAAGTTAGACAGTGAAGAATGACCTAATAACTTGTTTTCTCTTTACATGTTTCAGTCTTTTTCTTTTCGCAATTCCCACTTAGTTCTGTTGTGCAAACAATATACTTGTAGAGTACTTAACTTTGAAACTGCTTTAGTTTTTAAGATTCATAGATGAAAGGATATCGATCCTACATATGCTGCTGCTTAAAAGGCTAGATTTCTGAGTATCAATTCGCACAATCTGTAGTATATTTGGTTGCCTAAGTGTAGAGCATGTCTTAAATTTTGACAGTTACGGTGAACGAAGTAGAAGCTTTATATGATCTGTTCAAGAAGTTAAGCAACTCCATAATTGACGATGGTCTGATTCACAAGGTACATCTATTCCAGTATGGTTCATATATTTGATTTCTGTTTGTGGGGTTACCTTAGATTGTTTGAGTCGCAATGTACCAACCATAGCTTCTTTGAAATTCGGAAAAATCAATACATGTTCTTTCACCATTTCTTTTAAGTTCACTTTCTTTGAAATGTTCTCCAAACAGGAAGAATTTCAGCTTGCACTCTTTAAAAACAGCAATAAGCAGAACCTCTTTGCGGATAGAGTGAGTATCCTGTCATTCGGAACTATTTTCTTTTGTCATTTTACATACTTTAATTCTCAATACATATCTAGTTTATTGCAGATATTTGATTTATTCGATGTTAAACATAATGGGGTTATTGAATTCGGAGAGTTCGTCCGGTCTTTAAGTGTGTTCCATCCTAATGCTCCCGAAGCAGATAAAATTGCTTGTATGTAATACACATCTGAGATAAAATGTTTTCATCTACCATAGCATCAAAAATAATTCTTTCATTTCTGTTATTCTTACAAATGAAAACTAAAGTTGGTAAATATATCTTCTTACAGTCTTATTTAAACTGTATGACCTACGACAGACCGGCTGCATCGAGGTTGAAGAAGTAAGTACTTTTTAACTTGATCTTTTCTTAATTGTTTGCTTCAGATAACGTCAATATCAACGAAAAATCACTCTTTTTTTTTTATATCTTGCCTGATTGATGTAGTACTATTGTCATCATGTTTCCATTTTCGAAATCAAACTTCTATAATTTTGTAGTTTACTACTCAATATTCTTGTTGATCATTGCATTCAGATTCTGACGTTTCATCTCATTTTCCTTCTTTATGACCTAAATCGGAAGTTGAAAGAGATGGTAATGGCTCTACTTTGCGAAAACAACATGTCACTTTCCGGAGATGTGGTGGACTTGATTGTGGAAAAGGTGCTGGACATTTTGAACTGATAGATTTGTTCCATTTTATCATTCTGCTTTCTGGACCTTTTACAATGGCCGTATATTCCTATTTGTGCAGACAATGATAGAGGCAGATACGAAAAGAGATGGGAAGATCGATGACGAAGAATGGAAGGAATTTGTGAAAAAGAATCCGTCAGTCATAAAGATCATGACTCTTTCGGATTTGAAGTGAGTTCTAAAGTTCTTTCATCTTCGCCTCTAGTCTAAGTTCATCCTTTTTCCTTCTATGAGTGTCACTCGAGTTCGGTCTTCTCTTTTCGATTCCAAACTCAGTCATTCGATGAAATATTTACTTTCGGATATTATGTTTCAGGGATTTAACCCTTGCATTTCCCAGCTTTGTAATGAACTCCGAAGTCAGGGATTTGTAGCAACCAGTGAAGAATTGAGAAAAAACTGAACTGAAGCTATTGATTTCAGGTCATTGTTTGCACTTGGATTATGAAATCTGATTTCAATTTTCAATAACTTGATACCTTCTGCACCATATAGGAACTGTATGTACTGAAAATTTATTCAATTCCTAGCAGAGATGAAAACTCGTTCCGGACGACTGGAAAGAATTTATATGAATTCTAAAGAGTAATATGATGTTTTATATGCTCAGTAATCTATTTTACATTTTGTAAGCCCAACATTAAAGCAGTATATAAAATCTTTACAATTAGTGCTAATAACAAATTTCTCAATCAGAATGTTCCCTATGCTAGTTTCAATCTTTGTTTGTCGGTAATAAATTCTAGCAGATAAAGATGCTACCTGCTAGCAGAAGAAGGTTTTATACGAGGTTGTTCAGGCTTTGACTAAAAACCATTTTTTCCAAGTTCATTGGATAGCACATTTCGGTGTGACGGCTGCTCCACACATTGTCTGCAAGTATCGCATTCACTGCATCAGTTGGATGAAACTGATCCCACCAGATGTGATCTGAAGCGTTGTGACACGCCATTTGCGGTGACATGCACATCATCCATCCATTATATTTCCCTAACCCACAGCAAGCATTGGCAGTGGACTCGAAACCTGAATCGGAATCCATAAAAGCCATCAAAAGGTAATCAAGGATCTCAAACAAAATGCATAGAGAAAAACACAGTTCAGAATTTGGATGATCATACCGTAATTCTTATGGTTGCGAATTATATCCATGGAACCTTGAAACACGTCACAGAAAATTATGCCAGCATCAGGAAGCTCATGGAGAAGCTCATCAGTCATGTATCTCGTGAAAAAGTTGAACTCCATGATCATATCATTTATCTCTTCAACACACTCCCCATTGTTGCTCTTGTACCGCTGCAAGTAGTACGGAGCACAACCGATTGGTGGAAGCCCCATCACGACGAATCTCCGAACATTTGTGTTGTACAAATTCTGGTTTACCAATACTTAACAGATCAGGAGTTACCAATAAATCCAAATTCCGACAAACTAGAATTAAGCATGAAACAAAGAGAAGACAGTGATAGTCACCTTTATTTCCTGCCTCATTGTGGAGGCTAAGAACTGATTGAAGCCCCAAGGTAAGTACAAATTTTGCACATTTGATACATTCCGCAAATAGTAGTGTATGTAGTCATTTATCCCAATCGAAATGTAAAGAACTGAACTGGAGATGAGATCAATGGCGACATCCTCACCGAGGCTTAAAACGAACTGCTGATAAGTATCACTGAACTGCTGAATTTGGTGGGTGAGTGAGATGTGCTGACCCTATTTGATGAACAAATGATATGAATATCTAGTTACCTAAAGGAGAAATTGTGATTTATGTTACTTGATCTCAGGGTGCGAGTACCCCAAACTGTTGTATTTGGAGAGCCGCAAATTCCTGGGATCTTTTGTACCCTTTAGCAATATCCATTTGCCCAAAGCAAGGGACAGCCGAGATTCGAATCCCAGACTGCTGGATGCCATCTTTTGAGGGTGACTGTAAACACTTGCAAGAACTTCAATCCGAATTTCAAGTTGATAAAATAACTCTTATATATTTATTAATGAGACAGTTGAAATCATATTCATACCAACTCCGATCCACTTGAGAAAATAATGCCAGCGGCGGCAGATGCATAGTTGACTCCATGAAGCATATCTTCCAGCTCTCCAGTTTGTCCAAGATAACTCGGCACAAAGGGAAGTCCAAGATGCAATGCTGATTAAAAGGTAACCAAAATCCAAATATGAAAAAATGAAAAATGCCCAGGACATAAAACTAACCCAATGTCACACTCAATGCCTAAAACATGAATAAAATCAGGCAAGAAAATGAAGAAAGATAAGATAGTGATGAATTACCAAGATAATCAACAGGGATTCTTCCATTGCAGAAGCGTCCAGTGGGGAGATGGGTGTCGAAATCTCGACCATAAGGAGGACGATCGGCGCGAGCAAAGGTGCCAAGATAGTTGTTGTTGCCACAGTCGACAGTGGAGTCGCCGATAATGAAGAGTGCAGGGACCAGAGGGGAAGAAACAGCTGGGGATAACAAGGGCGTGGGAGAAGCTGAAGAAGAAGGAGGCCTGGAAAGGTTATCGACAATGAAGATCTGATTTGAGGAAAGATTGTAAAGTTCTTGAGGGAATCGAAGAGCTTTGGAATGCGAAACAATGGCGGAAATGAGAAAGATGGCAAGAAGATGAGTAGTTAACATTTCTTTTGTGTTAATGTTTCAAGAAGTCGTAGTCAGGCTTGGAATTTGGCGGGCAGGGTAAGTAGTTTATTTTGTGGAAAATGGGGGAATGTTTAGTTAATATCTTTTTTAATGCTAATATTTTTATTAAATATCATAACTGATTGCATTATTAATTATTTCCAAAATGCTGGGGTTATGACTATCAAAACTTTTTTTTATTATATAATTTTTAAAATTATTTATAACCCTTCTCTAATATATAATTAAAAAAATATATATTTCAACGCATTTAAATACTCATTTCAACAACAATATGGATATCAGCACCATCAGAGTAATCTTAAATATATTTTAACATGTTTATGTTGTGGCAGTCATGTTTTACTTAGTCTATCATAATGCTTCTATTTAAAATTTTATGTGTTACTTACCAATGTACCTATAATATATTCGTGTAATTTTTGTTTCATTTAATGTTTTAATTAATTTTCATATTATTTTTATATCATGTATTAATTTATTGCATGTTTGTATTATTGTATTTAAGAGTGGAGTGATTCTGAACATTATATCAAAAAATCCTTAAAAGTTAATTTTCTTGAATCAAATTATTATATATTTATAATATAAATATTTTATTCAAAATATAGAATCAAATCATTATATACCAATATAAATATCTTGGTCAAAATATGGAAGAGGATTTATCTAGTAATTTTAAAATTTATCTCAAAAATGCTTAAATTAATAAATTGCAAAAAGAAAAAAGAAAGAATCGAGATGTATTTGGGTAAGACTCTAAGTTATTTCCAAAATGTGTTCGGATGCTTAAATTAATGAATGAAAAATCACATAAACGATAAAGTGGCAAACCATTTGCATATTATACAGCTTTAAAGAAACTCAGAATACACAACAAATGATGTTTGCATTCTTAAATATGGTAAAAAATATATTGCTTTAACGAAAATACATCAAAACAGATCCCAATACCATGCCCCATGGATCTAAATTTACCCACTCTTACTTGGACCAAGCGACCGTATCGATTTCAGCTTGTGCACTCCTATATAATTCCAGTCTCTTCGCAAGAGCGGATCGGCGTTCCATGATTGCTGGATCCTCATTCAGTAACGCTGATAATCGTTTTTGCTACAAAAAAAATTTCCCAGAAATCATTCACTGATCCTCATCTGTTTCACCAAAATAAGTAACAGACGGTAAGTTGGTTAAGAGAGGACATTTCTCACCTCCAGTTTACCCAATTCCGTGTAGAAAAAGTCAAGCAGGCTTCTTTGAGCTTCACGGACTTGACAATAAACAATGGACTTTGGAATCGAGTGGCGCAAAGTAGCGCAGACCATATTTACGTAAGACAAAACTGTACTTCCTGCTCATACATTGTTAGAAACCCATTATCAGAAATAAAATACATCGAATAATAGTATCCTTCGATTAAGTTTCAAACAATTGAGATCCATCCTCAAACTTTGTGTATATGAACCTACCAATTCTCCTCAGGTAGGAGTCATTGTATCGGTCAAATATTGATTGCGTAGCACTGCCACCCTTATCCACGTCTTGAGGAAGCTTTCGGAAGAACTCAACTGTAAGGTAACAACATTCCATATCAACCAGTTGAAGTGTTGCTTTTTTGCTCTGATCCCTCATTCTTTCAAGAGACTCGATCGCAGCATTTCCCACCTCTCCTCTGAGTGCAGGATATTGCTTTAACTCCTGAAAACCAAACCATGTTGACTCTTATAAACCTTGAAGAATACTAAACTCAATGTCAAAAGATAGAAAAATAGCAGGCAAAAATTCTTTGATGCATGAACAATATAAGCAAAGATGGGAACATACTGGAGTTTCACTCATAGCCTTGTGAACCAGATCCTTCAGAATGGAATGAGTCTGAAAAATGTAAAAAATGAAATCAATCCAATTTGAAGCATCACTCCATGACCAACATGATCCCTAGTAAACCGAGACCTTAATAGCAATTAAAAATTATCAACATTTTTTATGCAAGACAACTAAATAGAAGAGGAAAGCAAGAATCTTGATACTTGAAAGAAAAAAAATGTTTTTTAAGAAACACAACTGAACTGATGCTGAAAGAAAAAGAAAACCAGATGACCTTGGTATGCCAAATTGAATATGACAGATATACCATTTTTTCTAAAATTTACTTTCGTACCGCATCAACAGCAGCCTCAGCTGGACCTCTGATAGTAACTAAAGTAGATTCAATCAAACGACGATATCCTTGTTCAGGAGCTATTAAATGTGGTTGATAGCCATCAGCTTCAGTAATAAGCTTCCTAATATTCTCCATTGATAGTTGCCTGTCAAATTGCAACCTTTTCAAAGCAGCAGGAAGTTGGTTGTCGAAAACATTGTAAACCTTATCACCACCAGTACGCCTGTGAACAACATTGAAAGTCAAGACAAAACCTCTAACAAAATTAGCAAAAATTGAATGATGTTAAAGACAGGTGTATTAAGGAAGGTAAAACAAGACGTGATACATACACCCCATCTAAATGTTCTCTGAAATTTTGATCAAAAAGACGGCAAATCTCCATAATTGTGTACAACTTCCCCTGTATAAGCATCTCAATCATCAGTAATTCCTAAAGAGCTTATAACTAATAATCAACTGAAAGTGGAATAGCCAAAGAATTCCAAAATCCACACACAAGAGCACACTTACACCCGCATCAGCTGCAATAGGCTTTCCAAGGCGACTCAATTCGGTTTCAAGTTCAGCAATTGTTTTATTAATAAGGGACTGAATGCCAGGGATTCTAGACTTGATAACAGTTTCCAAATGCTGAGACATTAACCAGTATGACAAAGTTAATACAACTTAAGAAAAGATAGCACTAAACCCAGTATCATCTTGTCCTTTACAAGAAAGTATAGCATAAAAAGTAAAAAAAAAAAGGAAAAAAGAAATAAACGCCCTATAGATTACCTTTGAAAGCATCTTAGCAAGATGCTCAGAACCCATTCTATGAGCAAGATGCCTATACTCAGGCGTACCAGAAAAATACTCATGCTCTCTACGTCGAGCAGCAATCATATCCACATTCTTGTTAATATCTGCTTGTGAGCGATTCACGACACCAACCCAAGGGAATTTCAGCCGGTAAGATTTGCCTTCCAATATCTAAGTCAAAGGAAACATGAATCAGAACATGATAACACCTAAGGCATCCAATACTAAAGATTTAAAAGTTTTAGCATCCAAATCATGCATAAAACAAGTTACATCAACTGCATCAGTGCCCTTATCCATCAGATCAATCTTTGTCAAGACACCAAGAGTCCTCTCCCCTGAAAGATTTATAACAATGCTTAGTATCAGGAAAACCCAAAACATCCAACCATAATGCTTTGAGCAACCAATGAGTCAAAAGTTTACACATCATAGCAATCCTTTTACAATAGTAGTACAAATTTAAAAACACGCATGACTTCACGGTTCATTGATATCTCTCAAAAGAAAGTAGAGACGATGATAATCTTGAGCTGCATGGCAAGGAAAAGAATATTGAATGAACTAGTATAGCAAAATAATAACCTGTAGGGTCCACCTCTCTTGAGATTTTAATTGCGTCCGATGTAGCAAGATCTTGATTAGCAGGTGAAATTGCCAAGATAATACAGTTGGGCTGCAGAAAAAGTTCAAGAAAAATAGCAACAATGTTCAGCTGTCATTTTTGCACAAACCATAAAAAATGTACACTGCAAAGTTATTGGAAACAGAGGAAGTGGCAATTACAGCAACAATCTACAATCCACTTTTCCTAGGATTTTTGAAGAAGTCACATATAAAATACACATTATCCTAAAATATTGTTGGCAGTAACATCATTGTAAATCTTATTTAAGTAAATTTTACTAGAAGGAGCACACAATAAAGATCAAATGCATTTTACCTTCTCAATGTAAGAGCGAACCATGTTCTCAATATCTTGCACAATGCTCTCGGGCTGACCCTCTACATTTAGCAAGATAATCAATCAATTTCACATAGTAACATACAAATTAATCAAGAATTTCATTGGTCATGTTGCAGCGGAAAAGCTAAAAGGATAGGGTTTAAAAGTGATAAAATGGTATGGCTATTATATTTGAATTTAAAATGAGAAAGACAATTGCACTTTGAATATTACACTTCTTTTTTAGGTCACCGTGGAAATATATTGCAGTCAACAAATAACAGTAATATAAGGCTTAAATTTTTCTAGGTGTAAATTTACTGGGCATTCATTAACTTACCAACTGCTACCTTCGTAAGACCAGGAAGGTCAATCAGAGTCAAATTGACAACTGCAAAAAAAAAAAAAAAGGGGGAAGGGAACACAGAATAAGTAAAGGGGAAAAAAACTAGTAAATACATAGAAAATAAATAATCCACAAAAGAGAAGGAATAATTATCTGCCACCAGATTATACCATTGGGAGAATATATGCTAAGATGAATTGGAACACTGGAGATTTGCTTGGTTCGGCCAGTTTCTCTATCCGTCTCATCTTGAATCTCCTTCCTAACGGCAGCTGCAAACACAGATAATGATTAGTGAAGTTAAAACCTAAGTCTAACTGATGCTAAAATTTGGCACGAAAACGAAAGCTGAAAGGATAAAAGTAATAAACTTACCGAAATCGATGAATCTTTTTCTTGGAAGGTGAAGAAATTCAGCGTATTCTCTGCTTCCTTCATCAGTCTTATGAAGCTGCAACACCAGAGGTCTCCGGGTAACAATTCCTGCATGAATTTTTAACTCAGTGAACAAAAAAAATACTCATTTCTTGATTTAATGTCATCTTTTCTTAATTTTACCTGATCCACGGGGTAAAAAATCTTTGCCGACAATGCTTTCGAGCACCGAAGATTTCCCTGAACTCTGTTCAAATTCGAAACCTCATGTCAGCTGAAAGAAAAAAAATTTACTAGAATTGAAAATAGAACGGAAGATCGAGTGCTGACCTGACCGCCGACGACGGCAATCGCAGGTAATGAGTCCCAAAGAGTCGGCAATGCACTTGCTTCTCCATGGTCACCAAGAGCGGTGCAAGCTCTTTGAATCTTGTTCACAAGAGAAATTAAATTCTCCATTTCTTTTTAAAGCAACAGATCGGTGCCGGCGACGATAATAGGCGTCAGATTCAATCAAGCTGATGAACAAATCAGCAACGGCACCTCAGATCTGAGACAGTTTTTTTTTTTTTGTTAAGTTTTGAAATAGGAAGAAAAATGAAGAGGTTGGCTTTAAAGTGAAGCCCGTTTTACTTAAAAGGTGACTCAGTCTCGATACGACATGACAATAAGCAACGCCTAGAGAAAATGAGAAGTCTATGACTCGCTAACTCGGTTGAGTTAACTCGCGAGTCGCGAGTCTGTCGTTGCAAAGTCGCTCTTTGTTTTCTACCAATTGCTAAGGCCGTGTTTGTGTGGTTCGTGTTTAAAATTCATTTTTTAACTTTTTCTTTTAAATCGTAATTGATTTTTACGTTTTTCTACCAATAATTTAGATTTATATTTATCTTAAAATATTCGAGTTTATTTAAGAAACTTTTTTTTTTGTATTTTTATGAATTACTGATAAAGTGATAATTATGCGTTATTAAGTTCAAAACCTTTAAGAAAACATAATTTATATGGTATTTATTAAGAATGTATATGTTAATAAAATATGAAGATTATCATTTGAGTTCTAATTCAATTGACATTATAATTGTTATTAATGTAACCTATAATAAAATTAATATTAAAAAAATAAAATATAAAAATTGAATGATTAATAGATAATTAATGTCAAAACTAGTGCACACTCAATATGGTTGATAATTTGAAATAATAAAATTAAATTAAATATATTTTTAAAATAATTTATTTAATAATATAATATTTTTATATTTTAAAATAAAAAAATATTTGAAGTAGATTTTCTTAAAAATAAAAAAAATAACATTAAAACTATAGATGAAGTATAATTAATTTTGTTATAATAAACGTCAAAATGACGGTAGAACGATTGAAAAGAAATAATAAAAGATAAAACCATGTTCTAATTAAAATCAAATAGTAGAAATATAGCTTTATATGGCCCTTGACTTCTCGCCCCCCACAAATTCTATTATTTTATTACAGTATTTATTTATTCAACAAGTAACGAGATTTAGATCACTAATCTTTAGCAAACTCTAACAATACATTTTGACTTGGTTAAAAAAAAAAGTGAAAGCATGTGATAACCTTTTCCTTGTTTCGGTAACATGTTTTTATCAAGGAATGGAACTTGAATTCCTAAACGTTGGCTTTTCACTTAGTTTCAATGTTGTGAGGTCTTTTCAACTTCAAAACCCCAATAAAGTAACTCATCAATCATCATATACTTTCTATATATATATATATAGTTTGGAAAAAGAAACATAAAATTATGAAATTTGAAATTCAAGCCCCTAAAAGATGTTTTAAAATTGATTACCAAATCAATTAAAATTTGATTTTAAATTTGAATTTGTTGTACCGTTATAACTAGTGTTTATCAATAACTTGGGACTGTTCTTTTGTTAGATTCCTAAATACATTAATAAAGCTCTTCATTCCTTGATAAGGAAGACTTGATTTCATGCTAACTACTCCAAATCTGTAAATTGTCCATCTTATGTTTCTGAGATTTGACTGTTTCATTGCTCTTTTAGTGTGAATAAGTTGGAAAGAAATTAGGCTCAGATGTATGGGATAAGCCTGATGTCTTAGGTTTAGTTATTTTCCTCTTCTCTTTTTTCTTTTTAAAAAATCTGACAATTTAAATTTGTATTTTTATTTTAACATTATGCGGCAAATATAGTGCAAATTTTTGAACTCCAGATATGGTGGTGGTTTTTTTTTTTTTCTTTTACGGTAAAATTGCTTTAACAGTTCTTATATAATACTCCAAATTGCATTTTAGTTCATCTACTTGAAAATGGCCCAACTGCCCCTATACGTTTGATGGAGGACTAAAATAGTTCGTTTGTTAAAATTGTGCCATTAAATGATTATTTCGATGTTTTATATATAAAGCATAATAACAAATTTAACTATCAATATTTATATATTTATTCAATTTGAATAAATATACAAAAATCGAGGGCTAAATTTATTATTATGCTTTATATATAGAACACAAAAAAATAAGCATTTAATAATGACATGGCTTTAAAGGAGAGACTATTTTGCTCTTTCATCCAATATACAAAGACTAATTTATTTATATTTCAATAGAATGACCAAAATGCAATTTAAGATATAATTTAGGGACTTGAATGGTGCTTTTACCTTCTTATATGTAAGGGGTTGAGTAAAAGATTGAGAAATTCATCAAACTTTAAGAGTGTGTCTGGTTGGATAGAAAAGCGAGAGAGAAGAAAATAAGAGAGATAATCAAATTTCATTCTAATGCATAAAAATCAATTTTCTATATTAGAATGATGAAAGAAGAGAAAATGAATGAGAGGTGCGTGCTAATTTAAAATTATGCATTTTTAAAAATTTTCATCTTTCTTGCAAAGTATATCTTGGAAGAAAATTTATATTTTTGATCTTTTTATTTTTTTATCCCTTCAATTTTTCATCTCTCCACTCTACCGAGAAAAATATAATAGTTTTTTTAAACGAAAATTCACTAATTCAAGAAAAAAAAGAACAAACATCCGTCATAAACGGTGAAGAACAAGCCTCATCAACACAACAAAGGTTTCAGCCTCAATATCAATAGGACATTATGGCACGTTGACAATTGGCTTTATCACAACTCAAGCACAACATATCTGGAGTGGTTGTAAGTACTTAATACGATAAGAAAATCAGTCCTGAAAGGTCCAAAGCGGCGAGCAAAAATTGATAAAAAAATCAAGCAGCCACCAAACTAGATAGGACAATAACAAAATCATCTCTAAAATCACTTGCAAAAGCAATACTACATATATAAGCAAGACTAAAAAATGCACTATAAGAGTAGACAAAAACTTTTAAATATAAAAACATATTAAATAAAAGAAATCAAACAAAAAATATATAAAACTTAAAACAATTTTTTTATTATTCCGAAATATACTCAAAATATAAATAAATTAAAAGACTGACGAAGTATTATCCACATTCTAAGAAAAACTATTACTACTCAATAAAGTGTTAACACAATTTTAGATCATTTAGGTCATTATTTTGTTTGAATAATGAGCTATTCTAAAATGCATTTTATTGTGTACATTTTCACTATAAGTAATAGTGGTATCTAATATGCTATTGAAGTGTACTAAGTGAGAGTTTAACCCATACAAATTGTCTAACCTTGACGTTGTAGTTTGGTTTTACACAATAATTTTTGAAAAATGATTTTTTTAAAAAAATATTTCTATTATTTGACAGATTTCTTAAAAACATTTCACAAAAATTACTTTTAATGAAATAAATATATATTTGAGATTTTCTTATCTTTTCATTGTTTAATTGAGTTTATTTTATGCTTATAAATTTATATTTTACATTGTTTTATTTTGTTAAATTCAGGTTATTACAACATCATTTTTTTATTACATGACTATCAAGTAAATATTTTTTTATTTAAAACTGTGACATCAACAAAATTGATAAAAAAATTTAATAATGTCAACAAATTAAACTAGATTTTCAAATCTGAAAAGTAGAAGGACTAAATTCTTAAAAATAAAAGTACAAAGACTAAATTAAAAATTTGTGAAGAATACATAGATTTATCACATATTTTAACTTTTATACTACAAAACGATTATTATTAATATACTATAATTGTAATAACTATTTATTATTAAAATATTAATATTAAATATTTTCATAATACATTAAGAATATTATTTTTAAAATTTATTATTAAAATGAGATTGAAATATTAAATAACTTATTAAATGATAAATTATATTAATAATTTATTATATGATTAAATATAAATAATTAAATATATATTTAATTATATCAAAAAATATAATATCTTATATTAGTATTTTAAAATTTTAAATAAATAAAATTTATTTTCAGTGTAATAATATTAATGTTGATTTAAGTTAAATTTTATATAAAAAATTACTTATAGAAGAATTCTTTTTTAAAAAATGACTTACGCTTTCTAAAAGAGTAAATCATTCTAAAAAAGAAACTTATTTTACGTTAACTTATAAGTTAATTGACTAAATTGTTTTATGTAAAATAAACACGAGAAAATGTAAAATTTTTCATAAATTTTTTTACACGTAAATAAACGGATCCTAATAATTAAATTAAAAAATTCATATATGAAATTCAATTTTTAGTTTAATTCCATATATAAGATTCTGATTGAATTGTACGAATTATCTTGCGTCTTCTCTCTTGAATTTATTCATTTTTTTGTTTATTGTGATATTTAAAATTTGTTTGTTGAATACATTTTTCTTATTTCACTTATAATAAATAGAATAATCATTGAGTTAATCTTATATACTCAAATTTCTTGAAATTTATAATTATAGTGTCGAATCATAATTAATACAAATACAATAGATTGCAAATAAAAATATATTTAAATCTAAAGTAGAATAAATCTTAACAATACTTACACATAGTGAATTGAAACTCAAAATAATTTTAAAAAAAATTAACATATAATTATTACACGTAATAAAACTCGAATCTAGACTACCAATCAAACCATCTAAATTTTATAGGATAATTTTTAGTCCCAAGTTATCTAATTTACTATTTTCTCTTACAAACAATTTAAATTTATTATTTACTCAATATTTGACCTTAATAATGGGGGATTCTTTACTCAAGTTTAAGCCTTTGATTCCTTTCAACATTTTCAATCACTTTTAGTAGTGAGCACTTATATAAAATTTAAATTACTAATAAATCCTTTAAAATTGTAAATGATTTTTCGTGTAAAAAATTGTAAATATCTTCTTCCTAAGCCAACCAATAACAGTGAGTAGTATCTGGATGACTATTAATATAAAATTACTCATAAACCTCTTAAAATTTTAAATTTTAAATTTTAATTATTTGAAGCATTAAAAGCCGTTGTACTTTGACCCTACCTGCCATGGGCCTTGGCCCATGGGACCAGTGGTATTAACGTTGCTTTCTGCCGTTCATAGCGGTGGCCTGGCCCCTTCCCTCCCCATAGCAATACAAAAGATGAACAAAATAAAGACACAAGACAACAAGGATAGTGTTACTAAAAATAGTTCTAAGGTTTTTTCATTTTTGACTCCCTTTTGACAACAATCACCAACGGCAGCAACTTGTTTAAAAGACTACACAAAGCTTTGATCAAAACAAATTCCCACCTTATTCTTTATAAATCATCTAAAATGATAAATCAAACTCAATTAAATCTGTATAAAGTTAAGAAAATCTAATCTCATAGGTATTGTGTGACCTGACAAAAGTATTGGCACCGAGTTAATTCAAGTTCGGAGATGCGTATCCATACGGGTTCTTGCTGGCCCAGTTCCATTGATCCCTGCACATCTCCTCGATGCCGTATTTTGCCCTGAAATCGCAACAGATAAAACCAAGGATTACCTTTAGCACAATGTATGAAGATCAGCTTAAAGCTTTTGCATGAATGGGGATGCTCTTACTTCCAATTCAATTCATGCTCAGCCTTCTTCGTTGAAGCATAAACAGTTTCAACATCACCGGGTCGACGTCCCGCCATCACCAAAGGAATTTTCTGATGCAAATGATGAATTTGGCCTGTTAGCTGAATACCACCACTGAAAAAATAAGCATAGCTCGAAAACGAAACATGGAAACAATACCTTTCCGGATGCCTTCTCGAATGCAGCAACCATCTCCAAAACCGATGTTCCCTTTCCGGTACCTAAATTGTAGACCTCACATCCTGTAATAGCATAGCTAATTACAATCAATTACCGAAGATATGACTCATCTCTGCTACTACAAAACCAAATACTCTGAAGCATTTAATCAAGTCAAGACACACAGCCTTTCATAGAAGACAATTGAATACAAAGTGAAACGAAAAGGAAGAACAATCCGCCGAGTTTAACGGAACAAAGAATGCAAATTTACCTATTTTCGGATCAGATAGTTTACGTAATGCAGCAATGTGGCCGTCTGCTAAATCAACGATGTGAATGTAGTCACGTACCTGAAAGTAGACAGAGAAATGGAGACCTTGAAGTGAAATTTACAAATAAATAGACGTTTAAGTTTCAAAACCAAATCCATAGATGCCTGAGTTTCCGGTGCAAAGGAGGGGATAAGAATAAAAGGAATGACTTACTGGAACCGTAAAAAACTTACCCCTGTACCGTCCTTTGTCGAGTAATTATTTCCAAACACTGTCAATGCCGGTTGCCTCCCAATAGCAACTTGTTGCACGAAAGGCATGAGATTGTTCGGAGTGCCCCGGGGATCCTCACCTATGTAGCCACTAGGATGTGCACCAACCGGATTAAAATATCTTAGAAGTATGATCTTCCATTCAGAATCAGAACGACGGAGATCTTGACAGATCTCTTCTATGAAAAGCTGAAAGACCAACATCCGATTTGATTAGCTGACGCTATAGGAGAAGATGTTAATTGACAAATTCCTAGGTACTCATAAGAATTGCATACTCTCGCATACCATACCTTGGTTCGTCCATATGGATTGGCTGCGGCCAAAGGGGACTCCTCGGTACATGGAACCTCCTTCGGCCAGCCATAAACGGTAGCCGACGACGAAAACACGAGCTGCAATGCACCAAGTTAGAAGACTGATCGAGTTCTAAAGCTCCAAATCACCGTCTGATTAATAACAATATTGAATTATCAAACATAAGAAAGGGAGTGAGACATACATTTTTACATCCGTGTGCAGCCATTGTTTCCAACAGTGTGATCGTCCCGATAAGATTGTTGTCGTAATAGAGCAACGGTTTGTGTACACTTTCACCGACTGCTTTTAGTCCGGCGAAGTGAATCACAGCATCAAACCTATGACATAATTATGTAACAGCGTTAGCTGTCTAGAAAGAGAAAACAGAAAAAAAAATGATAACCGAATATCGATCCAAATCGTACTTTGTCTCGGCGAAAACTTCTTCGAGTGCCGGTCTATCCCGAAGATCCACCTGCAGTTGAAAACAGATGTTCCAGCATTAGGAACATCACAGATTTATGTTCATAATAACTCAAGAGCACATATTTAAACAACATTGTTACAATAATCCCAGAGCACAGATGAAATTTGATTATTGGCAAAATCAGACAAATTCCGATCAACATTTGATTTTCAAGATGCAAATCTCCAATGATAAACACCGCACTTCATTTAATACTTGTATTTTATGTTCGAGACATATTCATTTATCAATATGAATATAAAAATATAATCTTCCACACATTTTTTAACAAATAGTTTTGAAAAATAAAATTAAATATATACAACCACGTCTAATATTTAGACTCAAGCCAGAATAACAAATAAATAAAAGTTAGAGATTAATTGAAAAATTAAATTAATTATAAATAATATGTCATACATCAAATTAGTCTCCCCATTGATTGATTTAGTAATGATACAATCAATTTTGAACAAAAATGTAAAATTGCAAAGGGTGTAAGGTTAAATGTTTAAAAAAAATACTATAATAAAAAAGTAAAAAAATGTTTAAAAAAAAAATTTAAAGTTAAGGCGCAATTTTTAGCCCAAACTGTAAAAAAATATTCATAAGGTAATTTAAAGAAAATAATAATATATTAAAGGGAAAAAAATTTAAACAGGCTTTCTCAGCCAGAATTAAGGAATCTTCACCTAGCAAGACAGTAGGAACTCTGTGTAATCATTACCTCACCAAAATTGTTCACTTCGAACAATAAAAAGCTCTACTTTTTCCACGTGCATTTCAATTTTCAAGCAATCTCTGATAAAAGTAATATAAATTTTTTTGTCTAAAAAAGTTAAATAAATTAACACCACAGTTCAATGCAAAGAAAACAAGAAATATTTATAAAACAGTTAAATTATTTATCAGTAAAATTTAAAACTATAGAAAATCTCGTGAAAGAAAAAAGAAACTAAACAGTGAAAACTCATCTATTATTCGCAAATATTTCAAAAAATAAAAATAAAAATCTACAAAAGTTCCCAGAACATATCACCGAATTTCACAACACATGTTGCCAGCTATAGCAATTCAATCATCAACTAAGCATTAAATTTAACAATTTAAAATCAATTAGGGTCCAAAATAGCAGTAAAAACAAAAGAAAAATAAATAAATAAATAAATACATACATACATACATAAACAGTCTCTCATCAGAGTAAACAGAATATTTTCAATTTTTTAATTAAAACGAAAGAAAAAACTAGAAAACGGTGAGTTAACTGTTGAAGGAACCTTGTGAAAAGAAAGGTTTTTGGCGAGTTCGCCGGCGAGCTCTTTGACTCTTTCGATAGCAACGTCGGAGGAATTGTCCAGATTATCAACGACCACCACTCTGTAACCGTCTAACAGCAACTGCAACACCGTGTGGCTCCCAATATAACCTGCTCCGCCGGTCACCAGAACGTTCTTCGACATATCGGTCCAATCAAACCAAACAAGAGAGCAGAGCAGAGAATAGCAAAGCAAAGCAAAGTAAAGCAGAAAGAATAAGAAGTTAAGATAAGAGAGTTTTAGCGTTGTAGAAAAGTGTTCTCTTTTGAATCAAATCATAGCAAGGAAACGGTGGAATTTATATTGAGACGAAGAAGAATTTAGAAGAATAAATAAATAAATAAGGAGAATTAATATTGAGGGAAAGAAAATACAAAAATAAAGAGAAAGATTTTGTTGAAGTATTGAATGATGAGAGAAAGGGAGTTGAGAGGATCGGCCACGTGGAGAGATTTTGTATAGTTTCCAAGTTCGGGAAGTCCCCAGTGGCGGGTTTCGATGTGTTTGGACCAAACTAACCCTTCTCGTACTTTGTTTTTGTCCTGTTAGGAAAGGGACATTCTCGGTGTTTTTGTACTTTTGTTTAATTATTTAAAACTAATTCTTTTACTATATTAAGAAATTGTTTAATAATATTAAATATAGAATTAATTTTTTTATTAATACTTTTTTTCACTTTGGAAATTAATTTTTTTTGTATAAATTATTTTCGTGTGATTTTTTAAAACATGATTTAATTCAACACTTAAATACAATGGCTATATGATTTTCTTTTTAAATTTCGGTGATTTTCTTTTTTTTTTCTTACTATAAATTAAAATTTGTGTAAAGTTGCAGAAAGAAAGTGCATTTTCATTATGGAAATTAAAAAGGGTTGAATGAAAATCGGGAAACAAAAATCAGTAGGAAGAGAATCAAGAAATAAATTAATTAATAAATAACCAAAGAATTTATAAAATACTATAATTAAAATGTCATTTTGTAATTAACATATGTGGACTTTTCCATTGCCATCCCCACTACTCACAATCTGTGGGAGGAAAGCGCAAAATCCAACATCATGCCTCGAACAGCAGCCACTAATAATAAGGCCCTTTTTTTAAAAAAATTTAATTTAATTTAATTCTTTTTACAAAAATAAATTCATATATCAGAATCAATCATAACAGTCCGAAAATACTATTAATTAATTAAATTATGTAAATAATTCGATTAAATAAATTTAAATCAAATTTACAGTAAAACTTAAATTCCATAATGATTATTTTACCTCCAATTTTTAAAAATGATTATTTTAATATTTTATTTATTTTTTTATATCTTTTAGTTTTTAAATTTATATTTTTCTATTAAATTACCTTAAAATGGATGAAAAAGTTAACTTAATAATACATGTATTGCTACGTGATTAATATGTCAACATTTAATTAAATTTTAAAAATTTTAAAATTATTTTTTTATGTTTTTAAAAATAATTTTAATAATTTTTAATTTTTAAAATAAATTTATAATTTTTTTGAACTTTTTAAATTTTAAAAAAATTAATTAAATGTTGACATATCATCCACGTGATAATTCACATGTATGCATCATTAGTTATATTTAAAAAAATTAACTTTTTCAGCCATTTTAGATGATTGAACAAAAAAAATGTAAGTCAAGAATTAAAAGAGGTAAAATATTAAATAAAAAATTAAATGATTATTTTATAAAGTCGAAGGGCCAAAAAAATTATACCAATTTAAATTTAATATCTCAAAAAAATCCTCCTTTTTACAGTTGGGATTAAATATTATATTTAATAATAAATCTATACTATTATTTAAACATTTGATTGAACTGATATTACCTATCAATTAAGTTATAACTCAATTGTGAAAGGCAAAAAATAATATATTTTTTTATAAAAAAAAAGTGATTTTATTACAATTATATTTATATGTTTTTACATTTTTATATTAAATCAATAAAAACTCATTTTTATTTTAAACTTTCAATTTTGCCACTTAGATAAAAAAATTAAATTAAATTTTAATAAAAATATTTTATAGTCGAATATTTACATCATATGTGTGCTATGATCTAGTATTATGTTAAACAGATAAGTATTTTGACAATAATACTTCATACCTACTCCAAGTGTTCAATAGAAAATAGAATTGTTGGGAAAAGAAAAAGGGGGGGGATTTTAGATGCCATATGAAAAAGAAAAGGGAAGAATGATTTGCTTTCTTTCAATCACGTAAATTTGATGGAAATTTTTATAGCAGGGAATAAATTCTATGGGGGTAAAGTCCATATTTCCGAAATTAAGATTCTTTATGATTTTATAACTAGAACTGGAGTACGAAATTCTATGAAATTCTTTAATAGTTTATATTTTCATAATAAATAATTTTTTTTTTTGGAATTAAAGTGTAATTTTATTATTATTAACTTAAAATTTTATAAATTATAAAAAAATTAAATTAAAATTTTACCGTTTTAGAGTAGTCATGATCCTTTTGGGTCTCCACTATATTCCGTCACTGTTTATAACATCTTTCATTTTTTTAAGAACACTAGATACTCAACATATAGAAAAATCTGAAAAATAATTTAAATACTATGGTAAATATTTATATAATACATAAAAAAATAAATAAAATAACACAAATTGTGAAATTCAAGCAAGTCCTAGATAGAAGGACCATAAAAGGTGGCGTATTTTTATTCTGTGTCATTGTTGAATAAGGAAAAAGTTGGGCTTTAAAATGAGTAAAAGTAAATTGAAAAAACATAAGAAAATAATTAAAAGCATAATGGAATATGAAAATATATGTAAATACATAAATGGTTAGATCCGTACATTAACCTTACCGTAACACAGAAAAAGAAAATGAAGAAGCTTAGACTTGAAGGAGAAATAATGTAATAAAATAAGATGGGTACATGAAGATGCATGTTACCTTTATATAATATTCTCACTTTTTACATGCGTAAGCTATTGCATTTGCATATGAACCTCTTCTTTTTTTTTTCTTTTTTCATTCGATGCACCAAAAGAGGAAGAAGATAAGTGAGAAACAAACTTAGAATTTGATGCAAGGACAATTTTTCTCAATCTTCTTCATTATTTGGATTTTATTAAGATGTGAAGATACGACATTTTAAAATTATAAGTCATCATTTATAAACTTGAAAATTATATAAAATCTAAAAATATAATTTTTAATACAGTTTTCACGTTATGACATGACACAAATATCATATTGTAACATTATCACACCTTAACAAAATTCAAATTCTATGAATAGAACGTAAATAAATCTAAGGACTACATTGAGAAAAATTGTCAAGTTTCAGAATTAATGTAGTAAAAAAAAGTTATGTAAAATTTTTAGGGTAAACTACCTAATTGGTTACCTAACTTTTAGGGCACTTTTATTTTAGTCACCCAACTGTTAAATTTCTAATGGCAGTTAACTTGTACACGCCACATCATGTTTACAATTTTTTTTTCAATATTGATTAGGTAAAAAAAATTAAGGATTAAAGTGAAAAAAAAAGGTAGAAACTAAAATAATGCTTTAAAATTTGTCAAATTATACTTGTTTAACCCTTGCCAAAAGTTCTAAATTTCTTTTTGTTTTTCAACATTGAAATTTTAAATTTCAAAATATCAAAAATATTTAAATAAGTTATTGAAAATTTTTATCCCTTCATCGTGTCAAGCAATTTGTTTATGTAATATTGAAATTAATTAATTTAGTCTCCTTTTAAATCTTAAAATTTTATTTTATGTTTCCAAATTAAAATCAACTCAAATAAATCATCTTTCATAATTGTACATGAAACCCAAATTTCTTTTGATGATATGATATTGAGTCTTCCATGCCAAACCAATTCCATAATTTTTTCATCACTTTATTACCCAAACGAAAAACAAGCAATTAATTTAATTAATTGTGATGGTTTTTCTTTGTTTTTAGCTTAGTATGAAAGAGTAAAGATTGTATAATTAAAATAAATTTAAATTTCACAAACAATTATTAAATATGAGCTATCGAGTTGATTTCATTAAGAATAATATGGAAACATAAAATAAAATTTTAAAATTTAGGAGATTAATTTAATTAATTACAATATTACAGTAACAAATCAATTACATTATCAAGGAATAATTTTTTTAACTATTTATTTAATTTATTTTTATGTACTAAAATTTAAATTTTCAATATTTAAAAAAAAGAAATTTAGAATTGGGCAATGTGATAAATAAGTACAATTTAACACTTTTTAATGCATTATTTTAGTTTTTACCACTTTTTCATTTTAATTTTTAATTTTTTTACCCCAATCAATACTTTAAATAAGGATTTTTTTATGGCTAAAATAAAAGCGACCTAAAAGTTGGGTGACCAAAATAAAACTGTGAGCATGATGTGGCGTATACAAGTTAATTGATGCTAGAGATTTAATGGCTTGAGTGACTAAAATGAAAGCACCTAAAAGTTGAATGATGAAATTGTAAGGATTTTATTTGGAGTGACAAAAATAAAAACGCCCTAAAAATTGAGTGACCAACTAGGTAATTACCCAAATTTATAGAAATATAATATTTACATAAAAAGAGATATCATGAGTGTACCATAATTGAAATATATCATTGTTGTCCAATGAGATACAATATATAGGAGAGTGCGCTGGAACCAAGTTATGGAGCATGTTGTTGGGAGAGCCTTTAGCTGTCACTAAGCAAAGTAGTGAATGGTATTGTTGGCACCATCTCAATTGTTTATGACCCAACTTCCACTTCATTATGGTGTCAATTCTTTTATTAATTTCTCATCCTTTTGTTTTGTATATTCTTGCAACTTACTCCCCAAAACTATGAATTATATATTTTAAATAACCTCTTAGGTTTAATTTTTTTTAGGGTTAATTAGTACTTAAATTTGAAATTCATTATCTTTGTTATTTTTTAAAACACAATAAAAATGTGATGATGTGACACTGTCAGCATATAATATTATTTTATACAATAACAATAAATTGTAGTACATAGCAAATATTAATAAAAAGCTTATAAATTAAATAAAAAAAAATTACAAGAATGATATAAAAGCTATTTGATGTTCAGGACTAAATGAATCCAAACCTTCATCTGAAAAGTGTTTTTCTAATAAATTTATTTTTTATAATTTCAAAATAACTTGAAAATTTTCTGTTGTAAAAAGAAAAAAGAAGAGGAAATGATGGGGATCTTTTTTGTTTTCAATTCCAAGTTGGGAATGTTCATATATCATTTTTATCCCAGTTTTTTGTTTAATTCCTTGAGATTTTATCCCTCTGCCTAGGTTCATGTGAAAACACTTATCATCGCTCATATGAGAAAATTCATAGGTGTCAAAACAATAAATTTTGAAGTTCTCATGCTCCGAACTTTTGGCAGATATATCGTACAAAATCATTATATAAATTCGGCATATATCGGTCTGGAATATTAATTTGAAGTTGGATGGTACTGTCAGGGTGAAGACAACATATGAATTCCAACAAAACTTAGCACCTTGCAGCTAGCACCCAAGCTCTACAAATTACAAATAAAGGATTCCCCCCATGGATTTCTCATTTAAATAAAACACCATTATGTAACAAATCCAATGGTATATTGCTAGCAAGTGAAATATAGCTACCATACAACATGCCTCCTAGTTTCAGTTGAACATACTGAATTCCCACATTTCCCAACATATATAAGAAAAACAGTCTTGACTGACAAGTTGATAGCGCAAGTCAAAGAAAACAAGATGCAGCAATCCTTTGGTTTACAATATCACCATTGGCATGCAGACATGAAAAGAGAAAACCAAGGGCAACAAACAACCTATCATAT
Source organism: Gossypium hirsutum (assembly GCF_007990345.1). Classification (NCBI taxonomy): domain Eukaryota; kingdom Viridiplantae; phylum Streptophyta; class Magnoliopsida; order Malvales; family Malvaceae; genus Gossypium; species Gossypium hirsutum. Next base: position 79,454,171 of record NC_053432.1, read on the forward strand.
GACACTCGTAATATCTCATACATCAGTTGCCAAAACGGCCTCTTCCCCAGGGCATTCTTTGTCGGCCACGGCCATTAGGTTGTACACCATTGTTCTGATGTGACAATACCCTCAATCGCTCTTCTTTCATATTGGCAAAGAGGGAATCCAATGTTTTAGGCCTTTGTTTTGTTACTATGTTCTCTTGTTGGTCTTGCTGTAGTTGTTGTTGTTGTAGCTGCTGCTGTGGCTACAAAAAAGGAAATTTGCTCACTTAGCATTAATACAAGTGATCCGAGAAAATCAAATAAATGACGATTTAGTCACACAAGACAATTCCAATCCAATTGGGAATCATAAACTATTAATTTGCAAAGTTAAAAAGCCAATAAATCTATAGAATCTAGGTTCCAATCCGTAAAAAAGCATTATTTACAATTCACTACATGCCTATGACCAACCATTTGAGCTTCTGGAGAAAAATGAGTACCTTTGCAGTAAAACCGCCATTTGCAGCCCTCCTTTGGACAGGTGGTCCTCCAACCCTACACCGAGAAGCAAAAACCATGAATGGATAACAAAAACATGACAAAACAATGACAGAGGTAACTCCAGGGAGGAACTAAGCTTTCACCAAACATGCCGTCAACCATCAACAAAAAGTTGAGAATTGGGAATCTTACCAGCATAGGAAGACTATTTATTTCCAGTAAACAGAAAGACAAACAAACAATCTGTACTACTCCCTTTATTTTCCGCAAAACTTTTTCAATTTCAAAACATGATCATGCACCTAAACCCCACTCTGGACATTCATTGCAATCAACGGAGAGTAAAGCTTCAAAAGAAGAGCAGAACTAGGGGGAAACCACATCAGGGAATTTACCATGATCCAGACAAGCAGCAACAACAATTGGGGCAAACCCCTAAACCCCACCTTTTGAAGTCTACACCACTTGAGAAAAGGTAGCATAACAGAAGTCAAATTTACATCAAGACAACTAGATAAAATCAGCTTAAACTTTCAATATTTCCCAACCCAGTGTTCTTCCAGCTTCATATCTCTAGCTCAGATATCAATATGGCACCGTCAGCAACAATCTATTCCTCAGCAAAAATATTCGTTTTAAATGGTGTATCATGGTGTCAACCAACCACTGTTATTAAAAGAACATAAAACCCAACCATGGATTTAGCAGGCAGGAGAAACCATAGAAAAGATGAAAAGGATGAACCATCAACAGTGGACTGGAAAACGAGTTTAGAACAAGGGCTTTTACATAAACCACAAGCTCTCCCAACTAGTTAAAACTAGTGTAAATTGAAGGATATGTGACCTCCAATGACAAACCATCAAAGAATCTCAAGCAGCCAAAATTACTTGAAAAAGGAAATCAAAATTAATGGTTGACCCTGCTCATGGAATTACAAAACCCATTAGAATGAGCAAAAACTACCCCATTAACACTTCTAGACATGTCAACAGTTGTCAAATCATGTAATAAGCCAACTACAAGAACTATTTTTTGAATGTACACATTCATCTCTTGCACAGCTCATCAAAACTTGGTATCATGTATTTTTCTAGATCAATCTTCTTCAAACATTATAACCACATTCAACACTCGTTACTCAATGCTTCAACATCCCCACCCAAAAGGCAAAACCAATTCCAAAATAGGCACCAATTAATCTGAGGACCTTGCACGATATAGATACAAAGCTTATGCTACTCGCATACTACTTTTGAGTAGTGCAAACAAAGAATAGCCAAATACTTCAATTAATCCCACATTTGCCTTTTCCACAAGAAATGTGATCAAATATTAGGTGTTCCACATAACATGCAACTTGAAATAAGTTAACCAGGAACACATTCCAGAGGTCATCAATATTGTAGAAGATCCATAATTTACCTGCAATGACTCAATTATAAGAATCCACCATTAGAAGGCAGTAATTATGTTTTAATTGTAAACACGACTATTAAAGCTAGAAGAAAACATAGTTACTTTATAAAGCAACTATATAAACTATTTGACATCCATATACCTTGGCTTGTTCAAATTAGCCACCCTGCTAGTATTAAATGCTCTATTGCGTATTGGAGCAACTGCAGCCCTACGTGCAGCCTCAGCCGCAAAAGGAAACCGGTTCCCCTGGAAATTAGACCTTCTTTGAGCTAGAACCCCCTGATTAACATGCAAAGAGCAGAATCGGGGGGAAAAAAAAAGGGGGAGTCCAAGTCATAATATGGCTCAAGTAGACATGAAAATTTATCAACAAGAGCAGTAAATAAATTGCACACCTGTCTAACAGAGGCCCGCGAGTCCATGTACTGTCGTACCTTCAAGGCCTTATCTTTAGCAGCATTACTCACAGGTCTCTGGATTTTATTCTGATAGTAAAGGGAAGAACAGGTTAGAATATCAACTTAAGCATGGTCAACGATAAAAATGTGCTATCTAGATTAAAAAAATTCTTACCGGTATCCTTCGCTGTTTCTTAGATTTATGTGAAGTATTTTTTGACATTTTAATGATATCATCTAAGTCCATAGAAAACGCAAACTGATCAGAAACATGTTCACCGCCTAAGAAAATAACTTCGAAAAGGCAGAAACAGTTAAAAGCTCACCCAATGTCATGTCCATTTTCTTTTCTGTGAGGGCGATTGCTTCACTCGTAAGAGGTTTAGCCGCCATCTGACAAAGTAAACAGAAGTAACCCACAACAATTTATGGAGATATTGAGAAATAAAAGCAAAAGAAAATACATATATATATATTTTTAAAACAGCTCAACCTCAAGAGACGAAACACACAAACATGATAAATAATCTCCACGAGAGAAATTTATACACGTACGTGGTATTGAGTAAGTTAGAATTAAGAAAACCCTAAAACTTTTGGGATTTCTTCTAACGCAGTAAAAGAATCTTCCATCTAAATCAGGAAAAAGAACTGGGAAAAGAAAATTTCAACAAACAAACAGCACAGAAACCGATTTGAGGATGATATGCGATGGATTCAATAAACAAATAAAAGGATTTGAAGAGAGAAACTTACCGATTAAGAAAAGAGAGAATTAGCAACGACCTACGAAAAGAAAAGCGAAACGAACTCAAGACGTGGTTGAAACTGGAGATAGGGTTAGGGTTTTTTGAAATCACTTGTTGGAATCGGGAAATTGAAGGAGGGTATTTCAATGCTTTGGATGCTTCGAGGTCACGCAAAAACGAAAAGGAGTAGACGGATAAGAAGAAAACGGGTGCTTATATAGGGCCGCATAGGTTGGCGGATTTCAAGTTCGATCATTGATCGTTTAATATAATTAGATTTCAAGTCCGTCTTTAATTAGGGACCACGATTATTACGTCGTTATAGTTTTGACGGTAATTAAAAGTTAAAACCCCCAAGTACAGCTCAGCATTCCGAATTCAAGATGGTTTTTAGCTATTTGACGGATACGAATCCGCCACGTAAGAGATCACTGCGTTGGTTTTGTAGAAAAGTAAATATTACACGTGGCATGTTGTTATTGGCTTGTTGACATTGGATTCCTGAACCTTTTGTTATTCAGATTTTATTTTTCTTTAAAAAAATATGCTCATATTTTTATTTTTATTTCAGATTTTAATTTTTCTTACTTTTATTGGAGTCCTATAACAAAAGGTTTTACATTGTAATATAATTTAATAATATTAATAATTAAATTTGTATTTTTAAATTTAATAAATAAAGAGATTAAATTCTAAAATATAAAAAGTATATAATCTATCCATCTATAATGTAGCACCCCTAATCCGTATCCGTTGCCGGAATAAGGTTACGAAGCATTACCAGACCAACAAAATAGTAAACCATTCAAATCATACATTAATACAAACATAATTAAATTTCATTCAAATGCATTCATAATGTCCCATTAATTGAGCCTTTGAGGCCCTAAAAATACTATAGAAACAATTCAAAACTAAATCGAAAACATTTGGAAAATTTAGTAAAAAGTTGCAAATTTTGGACTGCAGGGATCACACGGCTGAGACGCACGCCCGTGTCTCAGGCTGTGTGGACATTCGAGATAGGGACACACGGCTGTGTCCCAGCTCATGTCCATGCCCGTGTAACTTACTGACTTGGGTCACACGGATAAGCCACACACCCATGTGCCAGGTCATGTGCTAAGTCATGTAACTGCCTGACTTGTATGCTTGAACCTACAAGGGACACACGATTGAGACACATGCTCGTATCTTAGGCCATGTAGCCTCAAAATGAACCTTAAAACACAAATTTACCATTTCAAATTACTTGGAACTTAAGCAAACCATTTACATATCAAAATACCTATCCAATTTGACTTTAATCATGCTAAAATCATACCAAAATCAAACTAATTCAGTGCCCAACTAATGTACCATCATTAGTACCACAAGTTTACATAAATTTATATCAAAATATAACATTAATTCAACCTATTAATTCATCCAGGATATCACCTAACAAACACCCACTCAAACATACCACATCTTAGCTTCTGAACAACCAATTCATCATATACTCTTAACCATTCCAACAAGTATCAAATGGCCATATACACATATTGATAAGGCACTAAAAACACCAAAAGAAGATCAACCAAAACACTTTGTACAACTAAATTCATACTTAACTATTTACATATCCAAAACATTTGTATCATCATTCAACCCATTACATGCCATATAATTTGAAATAAACGTTTCAAAAGCTATCGAATTAAGTTGGATAGTATAACTTGAGTGCTGATTCGATCGTCCAACCTTCCAAGTAACTACAAGAACAAAGTTTAACACAAATAAACTCAATGAAGCTTAATAAGTTTGACATATTAAATCGATAAATCTTACAAAAATGAACAAAACAAATAAAAAATTAATATAACAACCATGAAAGTTTATTGTCATCCACAATCTCATTTGGTTATTCATAACTTATCAATTCAAATTTCAAAAATATTTGAAAAATTCATCAAAGTTACTCAATAAATTAACTTACCGAGATTTTCATCTCAAAGAACGACTTACAGATAGAAGTATCTCATCAGTCCAACTAAACTCACCAGATGCTCACTCGAGCCAATCCATCCATCACACCAATGCTCATAAGAGCTAATCCAACCATCACACCAATGCTCATAAGAGCTAAACCAACCATCACACTAATGCTCATAAGAGCTAATCTAACTAGCACACAAAAAAAAAGTATAACACGAGAGTTAGCAACAAATGCTGAATCTCGATTTACTTAGGAAATATACAAAAAGATCCCTTCAATACCATCTCCACTCCAAACCACCATAACGCACCAAAACACAACTATACTCTATCTTGCGTTCAAATCAAGCCAGGATTAAGTTCAATATTAAACCTCAAATTACCATCCATCATCATCAATTAAAAACAAATATATAAATTGTATCATGTTAGATTACTTATTAAATTATTTTGATATTAAATTCTAAACTGTACGAATTTACGTGGACCAAATTGTAGAAGTTGCAAAAGTTTAGAGAGTATTCCGTAAATTCTCCTTTTCCACGAGTATATATGGTATCTTGATCTAAAATGTAAAATTCTTTATTTATCAACATATATTTCATTTCCAATCCATTTTACAATCAATACCCTTTTATTTTCTAAAATTACACAATTACCCTAAGCTTTTATAATTTTTGTAATTTAGTCTTTTAACCCTAAATTCATCAAATTAATCATTTCTTTCCTTAAATAAATATTTATCCAAATATACTAAGGCCCTCAAAAGCCCCTAATAAATATCAAATTCACTATCAAACCCTAATATTTTGACATTTTCACAATTTAATCCTAAAATCAAAATCTAACAAAAATTATTTTACAAATTTATCATATAACATAATCGAAATTCCAAACACATAATATTAATAAAAAAAATATTAAATATTCATCAATGACAACTTTCAAAATTTTTAATAGAATAAAAAATGAAGGTACGAGCTAGCTGGACTAGTTGCAATAATCTTAAAAACATAAAAATTACAAGAAACGGGTATAAAATTCACTTACATGCAAGCTTCATATGTTAGCCAAATATCAAGCTTCTAAAATGGTGAGAATTCCCTAGGTTTTTTGGCAAGAAGGTGAGAAAATGATGATTTTTGGCTTTTCTTTTATTAAATTTTAATTTATTTACTAAATTACCTATTTACCCTTACTTAAAACCTTTTACAAACACCATTTAAAAACCCATTATAGACAATTAATAATCATATGGGCTAATTATTGTTTAAGCCCCTTTTTATCTCATAAATGAACTATTAAATCTATGGAATTCAAGATTTACTAGACTTAACACTTTTTTAAATTTAGTCTTTTTCTTTTAATTAACTATCTAAACATTAATATTTCTAAACCAAATTTTAATACGATTATATTGAATTTATAAATATTCTAAAAATAATAATTATGAACATACACAATGGAAATTTGTGGTCTCAAAACTACTATTCTGTCGCCATTAAAAATTGGGCGGTTACATATAATATGTAAAAAGAATGAATTTGGAAAAACTTTTAAATTAATGAGAGTATTTATTATTTATTATATTATTAAATTGATATTAAAATAATTTATTAATATATTAATAATGATAAAATCTTACCATTATTCTAAAATAACTTATATTTAATATATTTTATTAGAACTTTTTATTTGAAAGTAATCTAAAAATATAATAACTATAAGAGGATTATTAGTATACATATCTTATGGTTTGTGTATTAAAAAATAATAAAATTATTCTTTTATTCTTATATTCAAAGCGTTAAACAAAAACAATTTTTGTATATAATAAAACATTATATTATAATTTAAACCATTAAATTTTATTAATAAGTAATATGCTATTATTTTTCTTATTTAAACCAACAACAATGATGTGTTAATGCAGGAATTGAACTCTACAATTTCAAGCTGAAGCTTCAAATTCATGGCCTGTGAATCCAAAAATACTTTCTTTCACTATGGGTTGCTTTCATTTTTTTTTTTCATTACTTTTGAAGTGTTATTTTATTTTTTAATTATTTTTTAAAATTAATCGAATTTTAGTATAAATTAAATCAATCCTTATTTAATGAGTAAATATATTCTTGAGATTGTAAAATATATATTTAATAATTAAAAATAAACATGTTTCATAGAAATAAACCCGATAATATTAATAATGCTATTATAAATTTTGTGTTGGATTGGAAAAATGTTTTTATAAGTTAGTAGTGTTAGAATTTGATTTCATCATTTCCAAGATGAGTTTGACTTAATTTGTATATTTTTTACATTAGATTTATTAGCTTTTAATTATAATTGATAATTTATCAAAGGCAAAAATAAAAAAAAGTTCTAAATTAACATAAAAATTAAACTCGTTCTTTACTAAATAAATAAGTTTAATTAGTTTAATTTTTATGCCGGTTGAGTTTTAGTTGAATTAGTATGGGTATTGTGGCCAATGCAAGATTATGTGGGTTCGAATGTACTGAAGTACATTGTCATCCTATTTATGGGTTAGAAAGGGACTATGTTTAGTTCTAAACATTGTGTTAAAAAGAGTAAATATGATCATAACCTACAATGAGATTATTCAAGAAATTTTTTTTTTATCTCAAATCAAGTTTGCTTTAACTTGAGTTTTGTGTTGAGTCAATAAACTTATGCTTGACTCTATTTATTTAACCCTTAAATACCAAGCTAGTAGGAAAATTATAAAATAATGATTTATTTAGTTCTCCAACTTTATAAAAAATTTATTTTAGCGTTTCATTTAATTTTTCTTCTTTTTTAGCTTTCAAGTTAATGTCTGGTATCGAATTAATGTAAATCACCACTTGAATGTCACATTAGCTATTAATTAATTTTTAAAATTAAAAAAATAAAAAAATATTTAAAAATTTATAAAAACAAAAAACTATTTTTTTAATATTTTAAAATTAAAATTAATTAATTATTAACATAATATACAAGTGACCATGTCAACAAAGACAAAAGAGATGAAAATTAAATAGAAGATTAAAATAATTTTTTTGTAAAGTTAAAAGGTCAAATAAATTATTATGCTATTTAAAAAAAATTATTTATTAGTATTAATTAAAATAATATTTAAAAGTAAAATATAAGTAAAGAATGAAAGAGATTATTGTTTTAGAAAATTCATCAAGTTTGACATCAGATTATAAACTCTTCTTATTCTAGAAATTATGCCTCAGCCCCACCTGGGACAAAAAGTTTGTGCAACTAATGAAAAGGAAAAAGTGCTTCATCGATTGCTTTCATAGATCCATTTCTCTGCGTTGCTTTTATAGCTAACCAGTTCTTGTGGCTTGAACCATAAGTTGATTTCATCCTTGGCTGTCTCAGGACCATCACTCCCATGAATTATATTTCTGCATTGTAAAATAAAACCCCATATTTTACATCTATTTTAAAACTAAGATACTTCAACAATAGTTGGTCTTATACCTTCCCACAACCACTGCTAGGTCACCTCTGATGGTTCCAGGCTCCGATTTCTGAGGATCGGTTGCTCCGATGAGTTTCCGGCCATACTTTATGACTCCCTCTCCTTCCCAAACCTGGTTTATGGAAGATTAATTCAGCCATGTTGGGAACAAATACGATGAGAAGATAAGATTTGTAGTTCATCATTTTACCATAGCAACCACAGGGCCTGAGCTGAGGAATGCACAGAGGCCATTGAAGAAGGGTCTGTCTTTCAAGTCGTGGTAATGTTTCTGGGCAAATTCCTTTGAAGGAACCAAGATCTTGATAGCCACAAGCTTGAACCCTTTCCGCTCAAAACGAGATATGATTTCTGCAATCTGGTAATGTTGCGCGGAAGCGTGTGAAAGAGTAAAATTATTGTACTAAAAAATCACACTAAGTTCAATTCCCAGGAAAGAGAGGTGGATCACGAGGATCACTTAAGTACCAAGTCTTTCCTAGCCAGAATATCCCTCTATCGTAATTTAATAGCACAATAAATCACTACAATCAAATTCACAAAATATGAACAATAAATAGTAAAGAACACCAGAATTTTAACGAGGTTCGGCAAATCTTGCCTACGTCCTCGGGCACTACCAAATATATTTCACTCCAAAAATACAAGTGAAACTTTACAAATAGGGAGAGAGAACAATGCCTTAAGTAGAGAATGGCAAATGTGGGATGATGAGAATGAGCAATGGTTGGCCTATTTATAGTTGAGATTCAAGGGCCACCTTGCAAAGTCACTATTCACTTAGGGACCAAAAATTGCTATTTTCCCATGCCCAACACTAAATAAAATATTTGGTGCCCATAACTTTGACCTTTCCAAAGTATGGGTAGGTATGGGAAAGGTATGGGCAAGGTATGGGGTATGGGTATATTCTAATAATCTCCACCTTGAAGATTTGATTAGGATAATCTTATCTTCACACAATTCTTTCTGCTTTTGACAACAATACTTGATAGTGCCTTCAACTGTTAAACTTGCAGGATATTAATCAAGTTCAAACAATGTTCGAACTTGGTTGCTGTTACCACCTTGGTCATCATATCTGCGGGATTATCTGCAGTCTTGATCTTCTGAAGACAAATTTTCCCCTCTTCAATAATTTCCCGCACAAAATGGAATCGTACGTCGATATGTTTTGTACGTGCATGATAGACTTGATTCTTTGCTAAATGAATAGCACTTTGACTATCACAATACACGTTAATATGCTCCTGAACCAACCCCAAGGTTTTAGCCATACCTTGTAACCAAACAACCTCCTTTACAGCCTCTGTTACAGCCATGTACTCGGCTTCTGTGGTTGACAATGCAACTGTAGACTGTAGTGTAGACTTCCAACTTATTGGTCCTCCAGCAAGTGTAAACACATAACCGGTGGTTGATCTTCGCTTGTCCAAATCACCGGCATAGTCAGAATCAACGTACCCAATAACACCTTTACCAAGTGTATTATCCTGCTTGAACAGTAATCCAACATCCACGGTCTTCTGAATATACCGTAGAATCCATTTCACAGCTTGCCAATGTCCTTTTCCAGGATTATGCATATACCTGCTCACTATACTAACTGCCTGTGAAATGTCGGGTCTTGTACACACCATTGCATACATCAAGCTACCCACTGCATTAGAATACGGAACTTGCAACATGTATTCTTGTTCCGTATTCGTCGAAGGAGATAGTTGTGCAGAAAGCTTGAAATGAGAAGCCAACGGGGTACTTACAGGTTTGGTCTGCTCGTTCATACCAAACTGCTGTAGTACTTTCTTCAAATACTGCTTCTGAGACAAGCTAACTCTGCCATGAGCTCTATCTCTACATATTTCCATGCCGAGAATCTTTTTAGCTTCTCCTAGATCTTTCATCTCAAACTCGAGATTGAGTTGAGTCTTCAATCTTTCAATCTCAACTTTGCTCTTAGATGCTATTAGCATATCATCAACATATAAGAGCAAGTATATGAAAGTTCCTTCTTGTAGCTTCTGAAAATACACGCAATGATCAAATTTACTTCTTGTGTACCTTTGCCCTTTCATGAACTGATCAAATCGCTTGTACCACTGCCTCGGAGATTGCTTCAATCCATAAAGCGACTTTGTCAGTTTGCAAATCCAATTTTCTTTTCCAGCAACCTTGAATCCATCTGGCTGAGTCATATAGATTTCCTCTTCCAAATCACCGTGTAAAAACGCGGTCTTCACATCAAGCTGAACTAGTTCAAGATCATATTGCGCAACCAAGGCTAGCAAAATCCGAATAGACGAATGCTTCACAACTGGAGAAAACACTTCATTGTAGTCTATTCCTTCTTTCTGAGCGTAACCCTTTGCTACCAATCTAGCCTTGTATCGAATTTCATTTTTACCAGGAAATCCTTCCTTCTTTGCATATACCCATTTGCATCCAATTGCCTTCTTTCCCTTGGGCAGTCTCACCAACTCCCAAGTCCTATTTTTATGAAGAGACTGCATTTCTTCATTCATAGCTTGCTTCCACTTTACACCATCAGAGTTACTTATTGCTTCTGTGTAAGTGGAAGGAACATCATCATCTGCAATTGGAAGTGCATAGGCCACCATATCGTCAAAGCGAGCAGGCTTACGAATCTCTCTTCTTGGCCTCCTATATGCAATTGAATCTTGTTGCTGTAGAAGTTCTTGGGTCGAAACTTCTTCATCATTTGTTCTTTCAATATTAGCTGGATCATCATTAACCTTTTCAAACTCCACCTGCTGCAAAGTACTACTGGTTTTGTCATCCTTTTGTGAATCCTCGTTCTTCATCATGGTTGATTCATCAAAAGTTACATCTCTACTGAAAACAATCTTCCTTGTATCAGGACACCAGAGACGGTATCCTTTTACACCACCAGTTATACCCATGAATAATGCTTTCTTTGCTCTTGGGTCTAACTTAGATTCTTTTACATGATAATATGCAGTGGAACCAAAAACATGTAAAGAATCATAATCAGTAGCAGGTTTACCAGTCCACATCTCCATCGGAGTTTTTCCATTTATTGCAGCTGATGGCAATCGGTTAATTAGATGGCACGCATATGTAACTGCCTCAGCCCAAAATTCCTTGCCCAATCCAGCATTGGACAACATACATCGAACTTTCTCCAGTATAGTCCGATTCATGCGTTCTGCCACCCCATTCTGCTGTGGTGTATCTCGAACAGTGAAGTGTCGCACAATGCCCTCATCTTGACATACTTGTAGAAATGGATCATTTTTGTACTCAGTACCATTATCTGATCGAAGTCGTTTGACCTTTCGACCTGTTTGAGTCTCCACCATCTTCTTCCACTTCAGAAATGCATCCAAAACTTCATTTTTTCTTTTCATTAGATACACCCATACTTTTCTTGAATAATCATCAAGAAAAGTGACAAAATAGTGCATACCTCCCAAAGAAGCCACTTTGGTAGGTCCCCACACATCACTGTGAACATAGTCCAGAATTCCTTTCGTATTGTGAATTGCTGAACCAAATTTTACCCTCGTCTGCTTGCCCAGAACACAATGTTCACAGAATTCCAATTTGCAAGAATTTGCACCTTTCAACAAGCCTTGCTTCGCCAAAGTCTGCAAAGCTTTTTCACCAGCATGTCCCAATCGCCTATGTCATAACCTGGTAGCCTCTGAATCTGCATCTTTCGCAGAAGCTGTTGATGTTGATCCAATAACTGTACTTCCATTTAAATAGTACAAGTTATTTCTTCTAGTGCCTTTCATCACCGTCAATACCCCAGCTACTACCTTTAGTAATCCATCTCTCAAAGTGATTGTGAGCCCTTTAGATTCTAGGGCCCCTAATGAGATGAGATTTTTCTTCAAGCTGGGTACATAGCGAACATCTGTCAGAACTTGGATTGAGCCGTCATGGTTCTTCAATTTGATTGTACCTACACCCATTGTCTTACAGGCACTATCATTGCCCATAAAAACAACTCCACCTTCTAGTTCTTCAAGACTAGAAAACCAGTCCTTATTAGGACACATATGGTAAGTACATCCCGAATCCAATATCCACTCATCCGTTTGACATGCCATTGCCATGCCAACCAAGCTAAAGTCTGACTCCTCATCATGCTCCGCTACACATGCATTAGAAATAGACTTGCCCTTTTGTAACTTAGGACAATTCTTTTTCCAATGCCCTTTCTCACGACAAAAGGCACATTCATCTTTGGCGGGTCTCCCTTTGGACTTTCCCCTTCTACCAGATTTGCTGCTGTGTGAACGACCTCTTACTGTTAAGACTTCTGCGGTTGTATCTCTGTGGTCTCTTTTATCTTTCTTTCGAGTCTCAGATCTATACAACGCACTACAGACTGCATCAAATGTGATCGTGTCCTTCCCATGAAGCAATGTGGTGGTAAGATGATCATATTCATCAGGAAGGGAATTCAACAATAATAATGCCTTGTCTTCATCTTCAAATTTCTCATCCAAATTTAGCAAGTCTGCTAAAATTTTATTGAATGAGTTCACATGGTCATTCATCGACATACCGGGTGCATACGTGAATCGATAAAGTTTCTTTTTCATATAAAGCCTATTTTCAAGACTTTTCGTTAGAAACTTTTCTTCCAGTGTATCCCATAACTTCTTCGCTGATGTCTCCCTCATGACAGAGTACTTCTGCTCTTTGGCCAAACATAGGCGGATTGTACCACACGCCTGTCTATTGATCTTGGCCCACTCCTTGTCATCCATCTTGTCAGGTTTTTCTTCAAGGGCTATATCTAGCTCTTGCTGACATAAGACATCCAGGATCTCACATTGCCACATACCAAAATTATTGGTACCGTCAAATTTCTCTACTTCAAATTTTGCATTTGTCACAGTAGTCCTTGCTGATGACGATGCTGCTGCCATTTTTCTTCTCAATCCCAACTACTGTATACGTGAACAGTACCGTATACGTGAATAGTACCGTATACGTGAATAGTACCGTAAACGGTCGTATTCCCCAAGTACGAATCTGGCTCTGATACCAATTGTTGCGCGGAAGCGTGTGAAAGAGTAAAATTATTGTACTAAAAAATCACACTAAGTTCAATTCCCAAGAAAGAGAGGTGGATCACGAGGATCACTTAAGTACCAAGTCTTTCCTAGCCAGAATATCCCTCTATCGTAATTTAATAGCACAATAAATCACTACAATCAAATTCACAAAATATGAACAATAAATAGTAAAGAACACCAGAATTTTAACGAGGTTCGGCAAATCTTGCCTACGTCCTCGGGCACTACCAAATATATTTCACTCCAAAAATACAAGTGAAACTTTACAAATAGGGAGAGAGAACAATGCCTTAAGTAGAGAATGGCAAATGTGGGATGATGAGAATGAGCAATGGTTGGCCTATTTATAGTTGAGATTCAAGGGCCACCTTGCAAAGTCACTATTCACTTAGGGACCAAAAATTGCTATTTTCCCATGCCCAACACTAAATAAAATATTTGGTGCCCATAACTTTGACCTTTCCAAAGTATGGGTAGGTATGGGAAAGGTATGGGCAAGGTATGGGGTATGGGTATATTCTAATAGGTAAATATACACATGCTTTTAGCTCAGCTATCTGTCATATTTCAATCCACCATGCATAAAATTACATGAAACAACTATAAACTTGACAAGAAGAGGAAATCACACTGTTCAGCTATGTTGCTTTGAGTGTTTTTCTTATAGTATTTTTATTTCATATATTTTCTGATATGGCCCTTTAAGGACTTCCAAATAAATGGAAGAACTTGTAAAAATTGTTTATACAGATGTCAAGTTTATTTTTATTCTAAGATATACGCAACAAGAATATGGCCTTAAAATATCCTTGAGGTTCATATAGGACGTAAGAATCTGATCTTCAAAAATTCTTCAAGTATATATATAAATATTTGGAAAAGAAAAACTCAGAACATATCCATGTGAGACACATATTGAAACTTAAGCCAATGCGACTTAGTTTCAATCTATTGCTAAAAATATTTGGAAGTCTTAGATAAGTTTAAGTTGATGTTAATACAGATCAGAAGAATCTTACAAGCCCTCTTTGTACTCCATCAGGCTTGATAGCAATGAAAGTGCGCTCCATCTGAATGACGAAAAATGGAATGAAAAATATTGAAGAAATGAGTAGCATTATCACATAGAGTAGTAGCTATAAAATCGAATGTGTAATGGTACCTGTGCAGCGTGAGCTTCTTGGTCCTGAACCATGTAAGCTACAAAGAGATAATCAAAACATTCAGTTCAGAGTTTTTGCCCTTTTTTTTTCTTTTTGTTGGGGGGGGGGAATGGAGGGATGATTCATCTACAGAGATTTAAGTATCTAAACCTGCCATTGGAAGAGCAAACATTCCTGAAAGCCATCCTCTTGATGCATTGGCTGAACCACCATTTCCATAAGCTGATGAAGCTAAAAGAGGCACCTTACTGTTAAGCGAAACTGCTGTTGCTGCAGCTACTGCCCGCCCTTCTGCTGACGATAACATAAAAGTTAGATACCTTAAAACAAAATGTTTTCATCTTTCATGTAATAGAAATTACAAGCATATACATGTACGGATGAATGCTTAGTAGACAAACACAGGTAGTTTTTTTCTTTTAAAAAAATCCAATAGTGCAATCTATCTTAGAGTCGAATTGGTCAGACCCCAAATGGAGAAAACACTCTCAGAGCATTTATTTTTTCATTCCCAATACTTAAAAACTGATATCTTGCCTAAAAGACACATAGCTCGTTACTGCTCGACCCGACAAAAGTTGGTAGCTATATATAGGTTTTTAACACATGAAACTTGTACATTCTTAACTTTCTTTCTCACTAGATCAAACAATGTAGCAGCTTAGGTCAATTCTGAGAGGAAAAACATGTTTCCTCAAGATCGGCATATGGTTTAAGTGTTTGATTAGACACTCCACTTGAATATAACATTTCAAGCAACCCGAAATTTAACAAATGTTCAAAACCTATGAGAGAACATCATTTTAACTGTATGAATCATGAAATGCAAGGAAGAATAAATAATGAATAATATTGAAACCAATACAATAGATATAGGTTTGGGAAGGGGGTCATTTGATAGAGCAAACTTTTCAAATCAGTAAAACTTACATCTAATACTAAGATGAAGGAGGCTTTAAAAACATGAAAAGTGGAACAGAATTTTTTTTTTCTTCCTTTCTCTCAGGAAATGGGTGGAAAGCAAATCTGTTAGGGGACACAAAAAGTGACATTCCTCTTTTTGAAGGTCTACATCAAGTACCGAACTACTCATTGGGGTGAGTGTAGATGTCAATTACAATATACACTCCACAAGAATATATATATTTTTTAACTTTTCACAGATTTAGTTATTGAAAGGTCACATTCCTATTAGTAAAAATATCCTAATGTGTTTGTATTTACTTTATTTATTAAAAAAATAAGTAAATTAGTCTCATATTTTACTTTCTTTTACTCAAAAAATAGATAAATTAGTCTTTATATATTAGATTAAAAAGTACTCTAGTCATTCTTTTAAAAATTATATCCATGTTCACTATTGAAAATTGGTCATTTTACATTATGATAAGGTATATGTGGCACAGTACATGTAATTATTTGATTATTCCGTCAAATATGTCGATTTTTAACAATAAAGATAGATAATTTTTTTAACAAAAAGGACCAATTTGAACTTTGATGCAAGGACTAATTTAATGATTTTTTGAGTAAAATGACAAAATGTAATCTATATCCTAATACTTTTACCTACTACATAATTTTTTTAAGCATATAAAAAAGTTTTCATCCATTTTACGATTTGAGTCTACTGTAAAGATTTATATGAATATGATTTTGAAGATCAAATAGACAAAAGTGAATAATCGTAAAAACTAAAAACTTGATCATAATTTTTTTTTTAATTTTTCATTTTAATTATCCCCTAAATCTTTTATAAATTTGGTTAACCTTTAAAAATTTTTAAAAGTAATTAAATCTATCAAAATTTTTAAAAATTTTAATTAATTCATCAAAGCTTAAATCCTAATATTAACCACTGTGCACAGAGATGAAATAACATCTTCCACTTCCGTCCAAACAAGATAGAAAGATTAAACAATCATCTTATTTCGACACTTGATAAAGAATCAGAGTTCAAAATGACTCGGACGATTGATCTAAAACTAGTAATAAGAATCAGAGATTAATATAATAAAACTGAAAAAAAAAAAAAGTACTTTCAACGTTTAATCAAACACGAAATATGATCTTTTAAAATAATAATAATATTAAAAAACCAAACATTTTGCTTTATCAGGAAACATATTCATCAAGAGATAAATTCACAGATCAGACATCGCTGATCTCCCCAAAAACTGAAAAAAAAATGCAGAAAAAAGGCGTTACTAAAACGATAAGATGAAGAAATCACCGGTGAAAAAGCGAGAGGTCTTCGAAGCTGAAAGGAGTGATCGGACGACTCTAGAAGCAGATTTGCAAATGTGAGAGCTCATTTTTTGTTGTTGTTGTTCTGTTTTTTGGGAGGATTGATTTGGTATAAACAAGCCGAGAGCTGATGAAGTGTTTGTTTACGGAAGTGATAACTAAATTTAGATATTTTGACTGGCGTATATATTTATATTATAATATCTTTAATTATTTTCTAGAATAAATTTCGGTTCTGATATCTTACCAAAAACTTGTTGATGCTTAAAATGTAGATTCCAGCATACTTATTTAAACCTTTTTACCCATATAGACTCATTAGACACATAGATTGGAGGCAAATCTACAGTAATTGATATCATCATGGAAGCCCTCTGGTTTCAGTTGCTTGTGTAAATGAAAACGACAATAGTCCTTCCATCCTTACTTATTCGACCGTCGCGAGGCAAGGCGTTTGGAGGAGCGGCCAGGAGTTATAGGCACAGAAGGTGATGCTGGTGCCTCCTCGTCGTCCCAATTATCACCCCAGCGGTCATCCCAACCCTCGTTAACGTCCGGTTCTCTTCTTGCCCTACCAGATACAGGCAGCTCCCTGTTTAGCCTTTGGTATTTGGAGCCACTTCTTGGGAGTTGCCTCCATCTAAAGCTCTTACACATCCAACGTGATGCTAATATCAGTATAGCAGCAGCGAATATAAGGGCAGTTGTAGGGGTTTGTGACATGAAGTTCACATAGGACTTGCCCGAACCATGCGCAATGAAATCCTTGAAATCGAGACTGCATTCTCCGGTACCGTCCTTTAAGAAAATCAAGTTTCCGGTTCCTGATTTTTTTATGGTAATCTTTACCTGCGCAAATGCATTTAACGGATACAACATTCTGTGAACATATTATTGGTACCGTAAACCCTAAAACACATGCTATATAACACGAATATCTTAATAACTTGCAATATTATTTACAAATACCTTTGTATCTTGATTCTCTTGGAGTTCAACATCCATTTCATCTAAGTCAACAAAAGCAGGAGCAGATATTTTAAGGGTAAGAGGCCCCTTTCCCTTGTTCTGAATCACAAGTAATAGATTGGGAGAATCTGGAATATTGCAAACCAAAGTTAAAAAGGCCAAATATTGTCTAATGTGATCATCATGACAATTCATACTCTTTTCTATTGTTGGAAACTTGCAACCATTTATAGTTAGAGGATATTTACCATTTCCTGGAACTCGCAAACAGGCAGCAAACCTTTTCTTCGTATCCGTACACATATTAGATGAGTTGCATTCTTCAACTTGAAAGCCATCATTACTTGTTAGTGAAGGCGGTGGCGGTGGTGGTTCGACTGAGTCCCGTATAATGCCATTCTCTTCATTCACTTTCTTGGGGTCCACGCTATCATCCGGAGTTTCCTTTTGCTCACCATCTGTCATCCCCTCGTCTTCAACATCCGATTGTTCCTGGCCGTTGTGCGTATTATCACCTTCTTTCCCACCATCCGTCTTTCCTTTTGCTTCTGCACTCGATGCTTTCCCACCCTTATCTGAATTCTCGCCTTCATTCAAACCCGATTGCTGGTTGAGATCGCTCTTACTTGCACCACCACCATCAACATCCCCTTTTGATCCATCAATTTCATTGCCACCGTCAACTTCCCCACCATCTGTCTTTGCTTTAGCACTCGATGCTTTCCCACCTTGAGCCAAATTGTCGCCTTCATTTGTACCTGATTGTTGGTTCAAATCACTCTTACTTGTACCACTGTCAACACTTTCTTTTGATCCATCAACTTTCCCAACATCATTCATCTTTCCTTTTACCTCCTCACTCGATGCTTTCCCACTTTTATCCAAATTCCCACTTTCATTTGAACCTGATTGTTGGTTCCAACCACTCTTACTTGCACCACTATCAACACTTTTTTCTGATCCATCATTTTGATTGCCACCATTATCTATCGCTTCACCAACTCCAATGGAATCCGAAGTAGATTTAGAATGAACTTCTTTTATAACTGGATCTACTTTGCCACCTACATTTTGATCGAAACCACTCTTTCCATTAACGTTTCCCTAAAACCAAACATCAGTGAGAAACCGTCTTAATCCCATCATCAAATTAACCAATTCAATAAACATCTATTAAATTATTTAACAAAGAAAACCTCACCTCTGTATCATTACCAGAGCAACCGACAACAACTAGCAGCAGAAAAATTCCCACCAAAACAACATAATTTGTTTCCATAATTTAAGATACACCCACCTTTTTGTGCTACAAAAAACAACCTATTTAACATAGAATTCATTTAAATACATGCATATAAAATTTCACTTGGAAAGAGTTATATAAAACAAGGAGGAGGTTTCCAACCTTTAAATGAAACCTTGTTGGGATGCCTGTTTTCAACAGCTTTACACTTCATTACTGAGTTTATTTCCTGAGCCAAATTAAAAGGCTTACACATTGATCGAATAGAGAGCTTTTGAATGAGTTTAATAGTAGAAGAGAAAGAGGGTGAGTTTGACCAGAGAATTAAAAAACGCCATCCTTTTTCGTTCTGAGTTGCAAATCGTTGTCTTTCTGACAACTTGTAATGCAACGTTAATTCCTTGTAAGCATATGTCTTGTTCCGGGAAGTCAGTTTCTGTCGTAAATTTCGATAAAAAAAAAAAGCTTGCTAAATGTTTATCACCAAATACAAAATGTTCGACGAAAACTAAGTAATCTAATAAATATTTAATTTAGATGACTGTTTCTGCACGGATATGTTGACATCAAACATACTATTATATGTTTCGAGATAGGAAAGTTAATTTATTGTTACAGGCCTGGGTTTTTATGACAATGACCCAAATTTTGTAACCAAGTAAGCTCGTCGGCTAGTCTTATCCGAAACTTTCTAAATACCATTGGTGGTCAATTGAAATCGACATAATACTGGAAGCAAGCCATTACTGTTGACTTCTTCCGCTGAGTGAATGACGCTTCCAAAATTCTGATAGAGCTATTCACCAGCCTTGCCTAGCTAATAGGCTTTTGCTATAGTTCAAGTGATACCATATACTTCAAGAGATGACTTATATTTTATGAGTTTAAATGTTACCAAGGACCAGACTCAAATTGCTTCTTGATGAGTGGTCATAAGTTCACTTCAAAATTTTCACTGACTATAATATCGATTTTTCAATCAATAATTATTTTTAAGTTATATTCTTTATAAATTTAAATTTTAATCTCTATACTTCTATTTCTAACAATAATCTCTTTACTTAATCAAAATACAAAATATTCCACGAAAACTAGGTAACCTAATAAATATTCTATTTAGACTATATTTGCTCGGAGATGTTGACATCAAACATACAGAGTATATTCCGACGTTGGACTTTGTTGATCTGAAAGTGAAACTCAATCTTTTAAGATGCTCAAAATTCAAGCAGGTTTAGCAGGATCGAAAAGTTTAATTCTTTAATTTATGATTTAACCCTTCAAATATATATATTTACTTTAGTGCTTCAAGTATGCCTCTGTTATAGCACCACATGACTTTCTATTGCAAAATATATATATAGATATTATTTTCTGCAAGTAATTTTCTGTCGTTAGATTTGATAAGAAAAAGCTTGAACTGTTGCTAAATGTTTACCACCAAGTTACAAAATGTTGGATGAAAAGAAACATTTAATTTAGATGAGTGTGTGCGTAGGGAGATGTTCAAATCAAACCTACTATATTTTGACGTTGGATTTTGTTCTCTTAAAAGAATCTTAATATTTTAAGAAGCACAACAACAGTGGATTGGACCTGGACCCAAATTTTTTAAGCAGGGATGTTGTAGATGAATGAAACTTCGGAAATGACATGAAGTGGGGCACGAATGGGATGCTCTGAGTGATTTGTGTTTGACCAAGGCAAGTAAATTTTATACGCAACTTTATCCGATCAAAGCTCTGATCAGTTGCTTTCCGCCAACCTGGTCCATGTGCCATGCAACCCCACCCCTAAAGAAAAACCCTATACTAGGACGTAAACGGATATCTTGTAAATTACTCGATGGGTTTCTAACACCATCTATATTGGTAAAAGAATTTTTTTTTTAAATTTATTGGATTATGATTATAAGTGAGATGATAAAGGAATTTGTATTTTAATATTATAGAATACGTGCTCGATCATTAGATTTATAATTAAGGGGTGAAATTAAAAATTCTTTTAGGAGGTCGGAACTAAATTATAAAATTTTTAAGAGATTCAAATGTAATTTCACCATGTATTAATTTATAATCTATTTTTTATGAATCAAATAAATTTTTTTTATATTTAGGGGGTAAAATGCAATTTTACTATATATTAATTTACAATTTTATTATTTTTAAAAAGAATGAACTAAAATTTTAAGGCCCATGCTAGCCCCAATCTTTCACTATACAACAAATTATGATATGGAAATCCATATATAACTATTTACAACTCTAATTAATCTTTATCAGCAAAAGTTGGTGGGCTCAGCAAACTGTCCAAGATGCCAGGGAGGGGCAGAGAGCCTGGAGCATGTTTTTAGAGACTGCTATGCTGCATCAGAGATATGGGCAAATCTATAGATTGAATGGCCACAAGAGCAGAGTCATGCACGGTTTAAGGACTGGATGATGTTTCTTTTTAATAGTTTTCTGGAATCGTCGGTCTGCTGCAGAACTTGGAAAATGAAAAAGAGTGGAAAATGTGAAAGAAGAGGGAGCGACAGATTTGAGAGGTTGACATGCTGATTTTAGTTTTAGGGGTTTTTTAGGATAATTATTAGTATTAAGTTAGGACGTGGGCTATAATCTGATTAGGTTTTGTGCTAATATACAATCTTTTCTACGATATTTTCTCATGGGTTATATTAGTATAGCTAAAAAGTTAAATGATTTTTGGGCTCAACTAGAAAGGAAACAATGAAATTGATATTTTTTAGCCCCATTAAAAGGAAAAATAAAAAATCATCATATGCATTTACCTTCCGCTTTCTATACGGTAATCATAATGAAAAATAAATTACCTTTATAACTATTTTCTTGAGGGATGTTTTGTGAAGACTATGTTAAGAAAAGTAAAAATAGTAATTGATAACCAGCAATTAAAGTGAAATTATCATAAAAGAAACAAAATACATAGACACAAACATAAAACAATTGTTTTTCTAGTATAATCAAAGTAATTTCATTTCTATTTTACTGATTTATAAAAATTAATTTTTTCAAAAATTTAAGATTTTTTCTCTTAAAAATTTCGTCTAAAAATATAATTATTATAAGAAGATTTTTCCTTTTTAAAAAAATAATTTTCACATTCGTTTTACGGTTTATATTCAGAGTTCGGGATTATCTCTCTTAATAATATCATTTCTAAAATAAAAATATTATATTTAATCACTATAAAATTAATTGCTAAAATATGTATAACTATTAGAACCATGAAAAATTAATATAAATTATTAAAATCTGTCATATTAAATGTAAAAATATACCTAATAAATTCATTAACATGTCATCTTCCAAATTAGAGCTATTATGCATGGCAACGAAACACCTTAGCTTGGCGGCGCACGTGGCCCACAAGTCAAGTTTACTCTAAAATTCAGGGTTATGATCATGCCACATACTCAGTACATATTTCATCTTTATTTTTTAATTTCAAAATCAATCAGTTAAATACCTAAGAAGCTTAATGATGATTTAGCTAGCTTTCTTCAAAACCCTAAAAGAGTTGCTTATTTATATAATTAGTCCTTTTCATAGATGGAGAGACCAAACAGATTTGTCAAACCGTCCTATCTATACAATAAATGAATCTAATATATTTCCTATGACAACAAAATTAATTAAAAATACTATGATATATTGATGTATTATATCAAAGTTTATATATCGTATATTTAATTAAATGCATGTAAGAAAGAACAGACCGGATCAAGACAGGCCATTGAAGGAGAGAGAACCGACAAAGGTCGCCCCTTTTATCCATTATGTTTGGACCTTCTGCTCTCCAACCCTACGTTTGAGTCTGTCTTGTGACTCTTGCCTGCCTTAAGCACCTTTGTAGTCTCACAATTATTATTATGTCTAATATTCCATTTATGGTTCACATTTGACATAGATAGAGGCAGTTACCAAAAACATCAAAATTTAAATACTATAAATATGGTGTTAAAAAATAGTAATTAATTTATCCGTCCGATTATTTGGGATACCTATTTTTTTCTTTTTGATAACAAAAATGGAATAATAAACTAAAAGGAAAAAAAAAAGGGAACTAAAGCCATAAGCATACTTTCACCAAAAAAAAAAAAAAGAAAGAAAAAAAAGCCATAAGCATACTATCCAACCTTAACTGGAGATTGACTAAATGGGAAGTCCTATGAAAAATATGGATGCTTGAGTAGAGCTTCATCAAACCAGCTAACGAGTGAGCGGCAAAATTCATACAATTGAGATTTGATTGAAAACTACATTTCAATCCTGGCAACATAACTCCTTAGGATACTTATTTGACTAATAGATTTGATAGATTATTTTATTATAGGCACTAAATTAAATCACATCTAAAGGAAATTACTTAAATAAAGGTCAGTTATTACTCTTTTGAAGATACAAATTTGATTTGAGTTTTAAGACGAACAATTCTTAATCATTAAATTAGTCACGAAAGAGATGAATTTAATTTTTGAATTATTAAAAAAAATGAAATAAGACTAATTAAAATATTTAATGAAAAATACATTAAACTATAATATTGATGGAAAACATACGTGTCTTAATCAAATACATTCAATATTTTAAAATAAATCCAAATAATATACATATACACAAGTCTAAGTTGTGTCAAAATGGCGGTGCTCATGTTTTGCAAATTAAAGGCAGGGAAATGAGTTGGGTTTTCACATTTAAACCACTATTTTTATGGATTTAAGATTAAAACTTTCATATGAACTCGCTGTGTAGCTCATATCTATGTCAAACATATTCAACATGTTTTCAACTTAAGAAATAATGGGCAATAATCCAACGATTTCTATAAGACAATAGATAAGGTTTTTATCTGTATCTTTTTGAGTCATGACTTGAAGAAAGTCTTTCACTATTTCAAAATTAACTTGGACTACTGACAAAAATATTTTATTTTATTTTTTTATGAAAATTTATATTTGGATTTTTATTACTTTTTAGATAAAAAAAAAACAGATCACGTTAGTTTTTTAACCTCTAAGCCATCTCTTGCTTATAGGGAAAAAATGCATTCACTGCGATAGTGATACACATGATCTATTTCTCTATTTCATCATTTTTATTTATTCAGCTTGTTGATTTAAATGCAAACCTCAAGGGTTGTACCGAGCTAATAGAAGGATCGATTGGATATATATATAATTAGGGCTCAAATAATTTGTAATTAAGTTTCGATTTTTTGTATATTAATTATAACATTACTTAGTCATGAAATCATTCCACTAAAGTACCATGACTAAGCTCTCCCTATTATATACCATTATGAAAGCAACATATCAAGTGTCTGTCCAACGACCTTATCATATATGTTACCTTCATAAGATATCTTTAGTCTGTTTGGGTTAAATCTGTTCACCCAAAATGATCCTATTTTATCTCATAGTAACTATTACGTATTCTTTCATGAAAAAATAAATTACTAACATATAGTAATTAAATAATTTGCCCCAGACAATTGATCAGTGGTCATGTTACTTTTCCTTCTATCATCCAATGAGAGGATATCATTTACCCTTTAATGGTCTATGGACTTCACTATCGTAAATAACGCTATGTTATGTTGAAGCAGTATATCCAACGTACCAGCTTTCGACATTATTACCAATTGAATTCAGACTTTCAGTACTTTAAATTGTACGATTCACATATACATAGTCCGTCACTTATTCGAATTTGAGGCAAGCCACATTATGAACATTACAAGTGAAGAAATTCATTAACAGATCTAAGATTTATTCTACTTCGGTCTTATCTGATGTATTGTTAGTCTAGACCATCACATCTTTGTCTTTACCTTCTAGGAGTTATTTGTTTTGATACCTAAGATAAGGTATCCCCTAATTTGACTTGATAAACATCACAATAGTCATTGAATTGATTTACTCAATTTCTACTCATTAGACTATGGATCATTTAGATTACCTACTATATAAGTTATCTTCTCTCATTATGATCTAATCACATAATGCAACTTAATATTAGTTAAATGTTAGATAATCTGTTAGTCAATATTTTCTTATACATTTTGCTTTACGTACAAAAACCATTGAGGACAAATACAAAAACCATTGAGGACAAATACAAACAATATTAATGTGAATGATGGAAATTTTATTAAACCAATCTATTTGAAAAATTACAAATCTATATGATGAAAAACTACACTAAATGCACTAGATCCCAACACCACTAGCACCTTGGAAATTAACATCAATGTCATTAGGAAAGTTACATGGCCATTAAACTGATTCCATCTTATTTGTATGCAGTTTTATTTCTCTTAGAAAAACTACATGAGGAGCTTTAACCTTTAACGAATGCCAGAGTCTTTGAATTGCACCTAGGCTTCCAATTCCACAGGGATTCCAAGTTAATGTACTTGTGGATTCAATATGACAAAATCTAGAAGCAACATCATTCTCGGAAACTTTAGCATCCAGTTCACTAATTTCCATTATGCAATATCAACATCCTCTACAACACCATTTCGTTTACTTATTGATAATTAAACAACCCAGAAGAACTAGTTGTCTTATAGATCTCGCTTGTCTCTTCTAAGTCCTTGTGCCCTTTTTGTGAACCAAAAAATTCTTAGAAACTTCTTTGGAACTAGTCTCTACAATGACACCTGAAACCTATGCTAAAAAATTAGAAGTAATGCAATGTTCCAATTGAGATGCACCCACTATAAACTCTTTTATTGGAATTTTAGCAAAATCAACAAGGATAAATATGATAATTTAACCACAAAATCCTTAACTAGAAATTTAGAAAAAAAATGATTAAGATCTAACTTAAATTGTTATCAATCAAAATCACTAGAAAACTAAACCATCTTGTTCATTCTTGCTGACCAATCTACCCACCTTAGGATTATCCCCCATGGATGCAACATCCAAAAACAATTCTTTCACAATCTCACTTGCAATATCCGAATTAGAAAAAGATCTAACATCATCTATCATATTAGAAAATTCAACACTCTAAGAATTAGCATTCTCCATCGCGTCTCGTAGGCATGACCTCTTCATCAAAATTAAAACATTGGCTATTAGGGTGAACACATTCAACATCACCAACTATGGTCAAGTAAACCATAAACATGAAAAATAATTGTAGAAAGTCTCTCACATTTTACTTGTAAACATTGAACAATCCTTCCTTGAGCTCCCTTCAGCAAAATATAGCACAACAAGCACTACGGGAAAATAGACTTTTAGCGGCGTTTTTTTTACCTTTTTAAGCGCCGCTAAAACTATTTGCGGCGTTTTTACAAGCACCGTAAAAAACGCCGCTATAGATAACGCCGTTAAAGTTTGCGGCGTTTATTTAAAAAAACTCAACTAAAGGTCATAAAATTTTAAAAAATATATATTATAAAATATTATAAAGGTCATGAAAAATTAAAATTCATTATCAAAATATTGAGAAGAATAATATCCATGATATAAATATAAAAATTTTCTATTAAAATTCTATTAAAATTCATTATCAAATTAAATTTTCTATGAAAAATTTAGCTTTAGAACTAAATATAAAAATTATTAAATTCAAATTTAGAATTTAAAATAATAAATTAATAACACAATTAAAATCCAAAAGTTAGAACTCAAGTTATTAAATATTAAAATAAAAATAAAAATATAGAATCAAAACTAAAATAAATAATAAAAATTAGATTAAATATAAAGATATAAATAAAATATAGCAAGTCTTTTACTAACAACAAGTCCAAATACATCATCTTGTTTGCGAACCTAAACAACGCTGAAAATGCAAAGGTCTTTTATAAAAGACAAATTGCTAAGTTTTGAACTAGGAATTCTAATACCTCGGAGGACAATGCAAAGGTTAAAGCTTCATAAACTACACTCTCATCAAGACAAGATGCCAATGAACCTACAAATGGAGGGGAAAAAATATTATAGATTTGAATAGTCTGAAAGTGTCTAAAGGATTTTTGTACACTACTCCAGTCTGTTAATACAGAAATCGTTGAAAAGGCTGTGTATAATATGTACCTACAACATACAAAATAATGTAACGTGAAACCTAAATCCGTTAACTACGAAATTGCAGGAAAAGAGATCTCTTTTCCAGCAACTAAACACTTCAATTTGCAGCGATAAAACATTTCAATTTCCAGCAACTAAACACTTCAATTTGCAGTACTTAAAACATTTTAATTTACAACATTTAAGCACTTCAATTTACAGTGTTTAAACACTTCAATTTGCAGCACTTTAACATCTCAATTAACAACATTTATATATATAACTCAATTACAGCAATAAAACATCTCAATTTCCAGACACTTCAATTTACAACATTTAAACATTTCAATTTACAACATTTAAACATTTCAATTTACAGCATTTTAAACAATAGCAGCCATCAATTAAATAAGAGGAATTTTAAACATTTAATAGTTATTTCCATCATAATCGACAGCAAATTATCCACCATTTAATTAGCTTAGTTTCAGCATTAATTCGGTAATGAGCAACAATATACAGCAGCATTCAATCCACCATACAAAGATATTTCAAACATCAATTTACTCACTTCCGGACCTCATTAACAGCAGCAATTTAACTGATTTCTTTCATACAGTTCTTCCAACCCGAAACAGCAAGATTAAACCACTAAGAATTGATCTTACCTAAACCTGATAAACCATGCTATTAGGATGTTGAAATTTGAAAACCAAGATCATTGCTAGTGCTAATTAATAAAAACAACAAAACATTTAAACGTTGCAAGACAATAAGTCAGGAGAAATCGGGCATGCTTTCAATACTTAAAGGCTAGCTCAAAATGTTCCTAAGTTGCCAAAAGGACTACTAGAGCACTGAAATTTAGTAGGGACTTGAGACAGCTAGAGTTCCTTTCTTTCTACCTTTTTCATTTCATTTTGTCCTCCATATAAATTAATTAGAGCTATAATTTCTCTTGCAAAAAAAAAATACCAGCTACTATCATGAACATTTAAATACTTGTGCACATAACGAGATGAATTATTTCAAGGAACAATTAGTATAAAAAATTAAGGAATTGTTTCAAGGAACAAAATAATAAATACAGAGCATGTTCTGGGTAAAAAATTAACTTTGGAACAAATTATAACACAAAACTAACAACAGTTTTAAGCTCAAACTTATACATTTATTCAATTATATAATTAAAACAACAATCTTATATAAAAATAATAATATAATATTTAATAAATATTCATAAAAAATTAATAAAATATGTAATTACATATTAAATTAAATGAAATAAACCGACACTTGGAAGTGTAGAACATAGAGATATAAATATAAATCTCAAGGATTTCAAACCTCATAAACAGGCTCTAATTGGTTCCTTGGAGTTCTTTTAACAGTTTCACGTTGTTGTTTTGCTCCATGTGCTTTTAACACTTTTTCATTGTCATTGTTTCACGTTCGGCTGAAATAGAAAGAAAAAAGGATAGGTAGGTAGATACAACAACACATATCTACAGTGTTAGGATGCATAAAGTAAAGAATAGATGGCAGTAAGTGACAAAGAAAGGCATAAATCATGGCGTATGAAATAGAAAGTAAAGAAGGGACAACTTAATTTCATGCCTCGTAATCAGTTAAAAACAGAAGCTTAGTGTGAATGTGAGGATTAGGTCTGATTACATTAAATTACTTGGTGGCCAACAGCTTTGCAGTATTCAATACATTTCAGTTCTTTCTTTGGTTTGAATTTTCCAACTTAGCTCAAACAACACTGGAGAAAAAAAGCCGACAAAACAACGCGTATTATTATTATTCCTACTGATTGTAGAAAAGTCTACAACAAAACCAAAATAATAGACAAAGAACACGCTTCTCCTCTGCCCCCTCCCCTGCTGCTTTTTCCTCTTCTTTCTGCGATTTTCTTTGCCAAATAGTTCATGCTTGTGGACCTGCACACTCATCAACCTAACCCAATGGTGATATCTTCTTCATAATTCTTCATAATCTCAACCTTATCTAAACTAAACTTAAAAAATTAAGGAGTTGTTTCAAGGAACAAAATAATAAATACAGAGCATGTTCTAGGTAAAAAATTAACTTTAGAACTAATTATAACACAAAACTAACAACAGTTTTAAACTCAAACTTATACATTTATTCAATTATATAATTAAAACAACAATCTTATATAAAAATAATAATATAATATTTAATAAATATTCATAAAAAATGAATAAAATATGTAATTACATATTAAATTAAATGAAATAAGCCGACACTTGGAAGTGTAGAACATAGAGATATAAATATAAATCTCAAGGATTTCAAACCTCAAAAACAGGCTCTAATTGGTTCCTTGGAGTTCTTTTAACAAGCGATATTAGTATATCCATATGCTTTCAAGTAGAAAAATTTATTCAAGGGGGTTACTGTTTATGAATGGAATGCTTGTTAAGTGCCATCTATTAAAGACTACTTATAGTTTTCTCAAGTCCTTTGCAAACTAGTGGATCACATTCAATAACACCATACTTTCTACTGCCTTTGCTGGTAAAGGATAAACACAAAAAAAATAAGAATTCTAATGTGAGTTATAAGTTATGAGTTAAGGCACAAATAATGAAATATAAGCATTATTTAAAGAATAAATCATACCAAGTATGGAGAGAGACCTACCTTAGCAGATATTTCCAAAGATTTCATGTAAATTTCATTGCTGGGATCCTACAAATACAAAGCTACCAAGTTAAAAAAAAAAGCATTCAAGCATTGAATCTATAGATCCATCCATAAATGCAGTAATTGATACTTTAGCCAAACAAAACTACAGAAAAACCTCATCAACTACTTGCTGGAAATATTGAGCTGCCTTTTCGAAGTAAGGCCCGGCCTCATCTTCCTTGTTAGTCAAAAATGCAAAAGAAGTCTGAGCATTTCCCAAACACCATAAAGCATTATGCTTCTTAGGGTTAATCGACAAAGCCTCCTCTAGCTTCGAAATAGCATCTATTCACAATTAATTTTTAGTAACCAAGAAAATTAATATTTGAATTACTAATGAATGAAATTAAATTTATTATGTGCATATATATTATGAGAACCTTGAATCATTTTCTGTGAATCTGGAACGCTTTGAAATTGACACAACTCAAGTAAAGCTCCAGCCCATCTTATTAAGTTCTGCAAACAATAAATATAAATTAGCCAAAAATCAATTTTAATTGAAAAAAAAAGATGAAGAAGAATAAGAGAAAAACGGATCAACAGAAGGAGGAAGCCAACATCGGCATCGAGAGGATTGGAAGCATAAGTAGCTTCGGAAATTTTACAAGCTTGCTCGAAAAAGTGCAGCCTATCAAGCTCAATCGACGATTCCATGGCTGCTCGTTCTAACTTCTTCTTCTTCTTCTTTTATCAGGTTTGATATTTCTTATATAAATAGCTTGAAGATAAAATAAAAGATAAAATAAAACCGGAGAGAGTCCGGTGAAGGGAGTAAAA
This sequence comes from Gossypium hirsutum, assembly GCF_007990345.1. NCBI lineage: Eukaryota > Viridiplantae > Streptophyta > Magnoliopsida > Malvales > Malvaceae > Gossypium > Gossypium hirsutum. The sequence goes on from NC_053432.1 coordinate 79,484,931, forward strand.
AAGCAGCAAATACCTAAAAACGAGCAACAAAGATAATCTCACTCTCCATTTGCTTTGCTTCTAGCTTTATTGTTCAATTCAAGAGTTACTGCTATTGATGAGGGTGGTTAAGAAGAAGAGGAGCTTAAAGTAGCAAAAGCGGCAGAGAGAAAGGGTGTTTTGAGGATGCCGATTTTAGGGGGAAAAATTAGGAGTTTGAGGGAGGAATTTGGGGATAAAAAGGCGCAATTTTTTAAGTAAAATAATTTTTGCTTATCTTTTAAGGTATTTTTCATAAAAACGCCACTAATCTCCCTATCTTTTTTTTGTTATCAATGTTTTTATTTATTTATCAATTCTTTTAGGTCTAATATTTAAATACATCAAATGGTTTAGATTAAATATTTTTGAAAATAAAAGTATTAATTAGTTGTATAAAATTTCATCATTTAACAAATCTCAAGTAAACCTTAAATCCTAACCATTTAATATATATAAAGTTTATCTATTATCTCTTAAATAATTTAAACTATAATCATAATTTTAAGATATTAAAATTTATATTATCTCTTTTACAATTATATAAGAAATTATTTAATACATAAATTAAAAAACACTAATTAATCTAAACCCTAAACTCTTAATCTCTAATCCCTAAACCCTAAAATCTTAAAATATAACCCATTAACCCTGAACCCTTAACCCCTAAAACTTAAACCCTAGTCCGTAAACCCTAAACTATAATAATAATTAATTCAATATTTTAAAATTAATATTATCTCTTTTACAATTATATAAGAAAATATTTATCATATAAATTAATAAACACTAATTAATCTAAACCCTAAACTCTTAATCTCTAATTCTTAAACCCTAAATCCTAAAACATAAACATTTAACCCTAGGCCCCTAACTCCTAACCCTTAACCTTAATCCCCAACCCTTAAATCATAATCCCTAAACCCATAATCCATAAACCTTAAAATAGTAACTCATAAACCTTAAACCGCCCTAAACTGTAAACCCTAAACTATAATGATAATTATTTCAATATTTTAAAATTAATACTATCTTTTTTACAATTATATAAGAAAATATTTATCATATAAATTAAAAAACAATCAGCCATATACCAAAATTCTTTAAAATTATTTTAAATAATAGTATATTAATTTTTTTCATTTTTAACAAATATTTTTCTATGTTTTTACTTTCAAATTTTTTCTCGTGTCATTATTTTTTCTGAAGAATTTTGTAACACCTCCTAACCCCAAACCGTTATTGAAACGAGGTTATGAGGCATTCCCGGACATATCAGACAACTTACGAATAAATTACAATTAATATAACTTTCATAGTATAATATAATAATTAAGTCCCTATCTTGAACTCTCGAAGTTAAACACGTATTAAAAGTTGAATGGGACTTGTTCGAGTATTCCAAAATTTATATATTTATTTTTTTTTTTTATAAAAATTTAGGTAACATTTTTGCTTATTTTTACCTAAACCTCCTGCAAATTCAAACCAAAACAACCAATACCAATATTTCACATTCATATAACTAATATTTATATCATTAACATAATTTTAACTTAATAACTATCATAGCATCATTCAAAATTGATTATAAACTTCATTCATTTAACAACTTAATGTTCATGTATCAAAATATCATGTACTTTCCTTACCATATCATTTAACCATCTAAATCTTATAATTCATCATTCACTACTCAAAGCAATATACATATTCAAGTGATTAAACAACACCTATGTACATGCCACCTTTACCCAAAAGAAAAATATACATCACCAAGTTTGTGTTGGAGTCGGGATTGTTCTGGATGCTGAGCCGGGACAATTGACTTCTACTAACCTGCGCATGGAAACAACCGTACGCTGAGTATGGATATACTCAGTGGTATTAATATAAATCAAGACTATTTAACATTAATAAATTACAAACATCAACCATAAATTTTATAATTATTTAAACTACTTTTATATATACTTATTTTTCTTCATAAATCTTAAATTCATAATTCATTTTTCTCATACTAACTCAATTCATAATTTAATTCATACATTTTTTCTCGTACTTTTCAATAGTGCTAAAACAAATAATCTCATTTTCAAAATTTCATTTCAATTATTTACCCTATTAACAAAGCTCGGACTATGACAGATACGCGGATTTCCACCCAAACACACCAGAATATCCAACCCAAACACACTCGGAATATTGTAAATCCTCCATAACACACCGGTATAATATATCCTCCCAAACACACCAATAAGGCATTAAATGCCTATTCGGATAAACCGAAGTATATAATAACAGAAACATCTTCTCGGCCGAACTACAATCTCTTCATCACATCACAAATCCAATGGCATGCCATTTGTATCGAATCTAGTCCGACAAGTTAATAGGGTATTATTTTACTTTTTCTATTTTCTAATTTCAATTTCATTTACACAAAAATTTTCAATACTCATTCAATTCAAATATCTATTATCTTAATTCATATACAAATTAATTTTCACACAAGTGTATACCATCAACACCATACATTTGTCACAATTTATTTATTTTCAATCAATACACTTTTCAAATAATCACATATTCCATAATTCACTTATTCAATTCAATTTGATTCAATTTATATCACTTTCATTTTCACTCAATATTCATATCAATTTCACATACTTAACTCAACTCTTATTTACCATACATAACAATTAAAATTTCAGCAATCAATAATAATTAAAATTCGAATTATAGTAATACACACCGTAATTCTCCCGTTTTAGTCCTCGATGACTTTCTCCTTTCCTTTCGATGCTGATGCTTCAGGTTCTTTGTTGGCTACGAAAATAATAGTAATTTACATTATTGTTTACACATTAATTATAATAAATAATTAAATTTCTAAACAACTCCTACCTTATTCCCAATTTAATCCTAACTAAACTTAATTATTTTCTTAATCCAATTCACTCTCTTTTTCTATTCAAATTTTGTCTAAACTTATATTTAACTATAAAATTTCCAGCATATTTCCCTAATTTCGAAATTTCTTCAATTTAGTCCCTACAACGTAAAACTTATAGCCTAATTTACAATTTAATCCCTTAATCAATTCTAACTTAGAATTCATTCAATTAAATCCCTAATTCCAAGAATTCATTCAATTAAATCCCTAATTCCATAATTTTTCCAACATGAACGCTACTTGGAAACATATGAACTCTTGAACTATCAACTTAATTTCATCAAAATCTTGTTTCAAAGCTCCTAAAACATCAAAATTAACTAAAAAGGACTTAATTAACTTACCAAATTAACTCCAACCTTCAAATCCTTAGTTTTCTCTTTTATTTTTCTTTCCATTTTTCTTTCTCTTTTTCTCCCCTGCTTCCCGTTTTCAATTCTGTTTCTATTTCCTTTTGTTTCTTTATTTCTTTAATTCTTTTATACTTTATTATTTTATCAATATAATATAATATTAATATAATATATTAAAATATCTTTTACTTTAATATTAAGTAAATTAATAATTATATAACAAGTGTACATATTTATATTATTACAAATGTCATTATCTAATTTGCTTATTAAATAAAAATCTCATGATTTAATTAATACAATTAATAATTATAAAATATCTTTATACTTAAATTATAAGTAATTAAATATTTAAATTACAAATGTACCAATAAAATTCTTACACATGTATATTTTATTACCATACAATTGTCTTCTATTTAATTTATTTATAATATATTATCAATTAAATAATCATAACAATTTAATACAAAACCATAATAATAATCATTATAATATATAAAACCTAAAAAAAATCTTTGATTTTATTTCACCAATATGCCACCTCATTTGTAGTCAATGGCTTAATTGCTATTTTAATCATTTTTATTTTCTATTGCTTTATAATTAAACTTTTACCCTTTATTCAATTTAATCTTTTTTATTACTTACTCTAAATTAAGCTAAATTCACTTAATTAGATCCTAATTAGACACACCACTAGGCTCATAAATATTTTTAATAATTATTTTCGAACTTATTTCACTAAGACGGAGGCCCTATAACTCACTTTTCCGGTGCTCGTGAATTTCAGGTCATTACAAATTTAAATATTCAATTAAAAATAAATTGTATTTTAATACAAATAAACCAGTTAAATTATAAATAGACAGATGAAACATTTTTTAAAAAAAGTGCTGCTAAAGCCACTAAACGCTCAATATAAAATGAAAAACTTTTTGCGGCGTTAAAGATCAAGTATTAGCGCCATTAAAAGCTCAAGACAAAGTTGTGTAAAGTTTTTAGCGGCGTTTTTTCAAAGCGCCGCTAAAAATCGAGCATTAGCGGCGTTTTTTAAAAAGCACCACTAATGCTACTGAAGCTTAGTTAAAACGACGGTGTTGAGCATAAGTTTTGCGGCGTTTTTTTAAAAAGCGCCGCTAAAACGCCGCTAAAAGTCAAATTTGCTGTAGTGAAGGCTTATAAGAATCAATCTCTAATATGATATAAATAAATTTTCATCAAAGCATATAGTCCAACTTGTGATTTGAATTAGTAAAACCATATGGTTATTGATAAGTTTATTTGTATATTGATTTATCATATTGAAAAGCAAATCATAAACACAAATACAAAATAACGCTTTATTAAAAATATAATCGAAAGTTGAATATCACCACCTTAATCTTTGATGTTTGCACTTCTATATTGATTACGTTGGTTTTTTCTTTCAAATGTATTTGAGTCAAAATTTTAAAATCAAAGCATCCTTAATAATCAAAGTTTTTAAAATTAAATTAGTAGTTGAATTGATTGGACTACTGATTTATCAGTTCTTCAATAAACTCATACAATTTAATTAAATAAATTGTTGAAAAACTCATAAAAATAAGAAAAAAATTAAAAATTTTATTCAACCTATTTTTGACTCAATTTAACTTGTAGGTAGTGATTCAAATTCTTTTTATCTTAATATTTCAATCTATTCTAGATTTCACCGATAGATTTGACCCGATTTTAATCACAATGAAAAAGGGCAATGAGAAAAAGGATTTTGTCATCGTGACATCAATTGTTAGTGAAATGACGTGGAGTATTATTTTTTCTAATTTTTTGTTAAACCGACGTGGTATTAAGCCGCATTTGCGTGGCTGAGTAAAATCTTTGGCGGAGAATGAAATGAAATCACGAGAACTCCAAATTTCTCTCCTTTAGGACGCTATGACTGAATGAAAAACCTACACGTGGTAAGTGCTGGGCCCAGGGAACTGGACCACCGGCTTAATGTCGGCGTCGCCTTTGGACCAAGTCCTTGCATATCATATACTGCCAAAACTCAACTTTTTTATTATTTCCTCATTTATTATTTCCTAACTCTACATAATAATTACCCCATTTTTAGCTGTCTTTAGCTATAACGAGTATTTCTTTTCAAAATTACATCAGTACCCTTTTTCTAAAATATTATATCACTATTTTTAATTCCTAATTTATTTTCACAGAGCATTAATGACTTCCATAACGAATGACGGAGTAAGAAAATTGTATATTTTTGTCAATTTTAATAATTTATATTTTTATAATTTTTAAAAGATTAAATTAAATTTTTATTATTTTTTGAGAATTTAAGTAAAATTTTATAAATTATAGATGACATAAATAAAATTTTTTATATTTTAGGGGAGGCAGAGCCCTTACTAATCCCCTTGGCTCGGTCACCGAAATCATGCAATGTGATTGTATTATACAATACAAATATAGATTTATTAATGAGATATGGTCTTAAGATTTACCCATACAATTACTAAAATAAAAGCTAATAATAATATTAATATTTGAAGTATTGGTTCATACAAACATAGCCGTAAATTCAGTATAAAAAAGTCGTTAACTTCAAGTTTTGGTTGAAATTAAATTTAATATTTTTTGAAAAAAATAAAGCAAATGGGAGAGAGAATAGAAGGAAGATATGGGGAGTGTTATAAGATTGAGTTGTGAGTGTGAAGCGATAATTAGGTTTTGGTCACATGCAAATACATCAAATAGTCCCAGTGGTATCCATATATATGTGGGCATTGGAGGGCCGTCTTTCACGAGCCTTGTTATTGATAAAAACCTTTTCAAACCTCATCTTTACGAATTTAATGCTCCACATCAACCCCCGGATCCCACTTTTGATGATGCTGATGCCTACCTTTCTAGTCTCATGAAATTTTCCTCATCATGTTTGGACATGGTTTTGTTTAATGAGTTGTTAATGTTTATATTTATAAATAAAGTCTTTTTATCGTTACAACAACAACCATGAAAATCAAATTAAAATTAAAATTTAATCCATCGTTAAAATTTATGTTTTAAATTTATAACATCAACAAAAAAATGGGAAAGTTTTTAAAACTTAGTTTAGAGTTTTATCAGTGTTTAATTAGCAAAGATAACATGTATTGCAGGTGTACTATACTGGGAAGTTCATAGAATGGAACTTTGAGGCCGAAAAATCTGACTCAGAGAGAGAGAGAGCAGTAATGGCATTTGGATTTTGTGCTGCAGAAGAAATTTAATATAAATAAATAAATATAAAAAGGAAGAGAGAGAAAAACATAAAATTGTGGCAGAGAAATGAGGAGCTGACTCTGTTTTTGTAATAAATTCAAAAAGTAGGTTTTTAGGGGCAATGAAAAGTACGGACACGTGTTGGGACCCACGCGTAAAGTCAAATTTCAGATTTTTTTTACTTTATCCATCAGATATGTCGCAAACGCAGTATGACCCTTTCAATCTTCTTTTATCTGTTCTCTCATGTTTGATGTTCTAAAGTTAAAAGTAAAATATTAAATAAGGGAAATTATTAATTTCCCATAAATAAATATTAAAAAATAAATATTGTATAATACTATAAATAGAAGAGGAATTCACATACAATATTATATTATATTATACAACTTTACCTAAATTAAAATTTTCTAATTATCAAAAATTATATAAAAAGTTTTCAATTGTTAGAATAAATACACAAAAAAAAAATAACATTAGACCCATCATGATAGTAGGGCAGGTGTGGGTATAACTTTGTACCTATCTCACATAATATAATAAGTAAATTTAAAATGTAACAGTACTCAATGTTCTACACTTTTTTTCATAAGAAATAACTATATTTATTTAACTAATATTTATAAGTATATAGAGGATTATATGGGTCTGGGACACGAGAGTGGTGGGACGGAGATGATTTTAGGTTTATACCCGCAACGGGTTATGAGGAAAGGATGGGATAAAGCTCCTCACACACACCCCGCCCAATAGATAATGCATTTAGTATGCATTTTAGTATTAGTTTTATAAATTGGTAAGTAAAAGAAAAAAAAAAGATATTGCATTAAATATATATATTATTATTAGTTGGAGCTGGACTCACTGTGCGGCTATAAATACACCAAAGCTTGAACCAGAGACATCACTCAACACAGTTAAATTCTAATCCCCTCCTTTGAAACCCCCAAAATAAATTATTTTTCTTCATTTCCACGCCAAAAATCTGGGTTTTTCTTTTCTCACATAGCATTTGCCCCTTGGCTTTAAAGTTGAACCCAACATTTCTTCATCGTTAAACTATCCATATTACCTTTGGTCTCTGTTTCAAACAAAGAATCATACCTTTCTTTCCAAGTTGGAATCTCCTTTGAGGGACCTTTTTTTTTTTAAAGGCTCCTCTGTTTTTCCTTAATCCACTTTTCTATTGCCTTTTGGTTTTTGTTTTATAAAGGAAAAAGGGGCAGTTTTTAAAGTCCTGTTTCCTTTCTGAATCTTCCCTCCCGCACTCTGTTTTCAAAAAAAAAAAAATGCAAGAAATCTATCATCCTTTTGGATTCAAAAATGGCGTTGATATTGGATCTTCGTTATCACAAATCATATTATCAGGAGGCTCTAATACTTTAGATTCAGTGTTCTCTCATTGTGCATCACTACCAACAGCCATTGCCACCAACTCTGTTTACGAGCCATTAGGTTCATCAGTCTATCTCCGCCAGAGGGATCTCCTTCAGAATTTCTGCCATGAAAACAAAGGGAACCCTTCATTTTCAGGAAAATCCGTAAAGGGTAGTCTTCAAAACTGCCCAAATCCTCCATCGACGACCGATTACTTGAGCCCACCTCAAAAGAAGAAGCTTTACAGGGGCGTGAGGCAAAGGCAATGGGGCAAATGGGTGGCTGAAATTAGACTCCCGCTAAACAGAGTCCGAGTCTGGTTAGGCACTTATGACACAGCTGAAACCGCCGCTTATGCCTATGATAGAGCCGCGTATAAGCTTAGAGGCGAATACGCGAGGTTGAATTTCCCGAATACCAAAGATCCAAGTGAGTTGGGGTTTGCAGATTGTGCTAAATTGAATGCTTTAAAGAATACAGTGGATGCTAAGGTTCAAGCCATTTGTCAAAAGGTGAAAAGAGAGAAAGCTAGAAAGAAAGCCAAAAGATCACCTGAAGCTGAAAAGCAAGCCAAAGTTCCAGAGCCATGTTCATCGTCTTCGTTGTTATCGCCGGCGGTTTTTAGCGAAAATTTAAGCAACGAATGGCCGTCGCCGCCGGTGTCCGAAGATGGGTTTTGGAGATGTGCGAATTCGCCGTCCTCTGTTTTGAATGACTATCCGTCGATGATTACAGAGGAACCCATGTTTGAAGACTGTTCGCTTTCAAGAATGCTGTCTTTTGATGCTGATTTGTTATGGGAGATTCTTGCTAATTAGGATAATAATTATGTTTCATTTTTTTCCTCAAAAAATCAAATATCTTCAGCAGATAGCTGTTATTTTTTGTTAGGTACTTACTTACTAACAATGGTGTCATGCTGTTTATGTGGTCTGGTTTAGGGTTTTGGTTTTTAGTCTTCTCTTTTTCCTTTCTTTCGATTTTGAGGCATTTTCTGAGTTTGGATTTTGTTTTTCTTCTCAATGAAACATATTAATAGTTAACCATGTTCCATGAGCTTCTATTACATTAAAAAAATGTTACCCAATTATTATAATTTTATAATATTTTGTATAATTATATAATTACATAAACTATAATTCAATTATATAAAATATTTAAAAAATATTACCATTTTGGGAATATTTTATAAAAATACATAAACCAATATTTAATTATACATAAAATTTACATTAAAAATCAGTTATTGTTTGGACACCACTATTATTGATGTTCCATTTGGATTTTACTGTATCAGTGCAGAAGTTTATTTTTTTCTTTTCTAAAAATTTCACAATTACAAAGTTAATACAATTACACGTATAAGATATTTATAGATACAAATAAATGTTTGTGTTGAAATTATAATTAATACAATGTAAAGCTAATCCAAAATCAAACAAAAACTGAACTAATATGGAAGGAAGGGGATAAAATTCACACAAAACATAAGTATATGACAAAAGAGAGACCGTATATCATTATTACAAATGGTGGAACTCGAGCTCAAATTTTTATGGACTTGACCATATTGGTTGAACATATTAATAATCTCCGACTCTGCAATCCCTTTAGATCCATCAAAACAAAATGCCAATAGAAAATGAGTATCGGGTTCGACAGAGTTACCTGAAAACACAAAAGATCAAGTTAGAGCCTGCGTTTAATTATTCTTCTTCATCTTTTTTATGATTCTATGTATGAAGTAGGAAATCTGCTCCAAAACCACATTTTTGCCAATAAACTGTTTTTACTGCAAATTTATCTACAGCCAAGCAAGTTTTTATGAAACACAAGCTGACTAAACATTACCTGAGAATGTTTATTAAGAAAAAAACAATGAAATAATGAAAAATAATCCATAAATGCAAAACCCCGATGAACATAATCGAATTATAAATAACAGGGAATTCCTCTAGGCTGCCCTCTGGACTCTGACACTTCTCGAGATTATTTCCTTTAGATCATCGCAGCGGCTGCGGTGATAATCGATCCACAAGCACAGCTGCCTAATGGCTTCTCTCTTCTCCTCTCCTAGTCCGAGCATGCCTTGATCTTTCTCTTTCATTGCTGTCTCCAAGACTTCCATCTTCTTCTCCAGCTGATTCATGGCTTTTAGCAGATTCTCCTTCTCCGCTTCTTCCTTGTTTGCCTTAATCCGTAGCTTCTCCACTTGATCTAACAGAGTAGATTCTTGTTCTTTCTGATAGTTCAGCTGCTCAATCAAGTTTGTCACTTCATTCCTTAGTCGCTTCTTTTCGTTCTTTGTCTCTTCGACCCAATGTTTTGCAATCCTTAGCTCTTTCGATGTTTCTTCAATGCATTCCTTGTAGCTGCTACACTTCTCTTCAAATTTCTGGATGACTGCTTCAAATCCAGCCAAGGTAATATTCACATTCTCGGAGATATCAGTGATCATCTTGCAATAGGCTTCGTTGTTGGTAGCAATTATTCCAGATAATACTGAGATCCTTTCTTCAAGCAGTCTTTGTTCTTCCAGGTACCTTGCTTCTGCTTTTCTGTAGCTTTCTTCGTTCTCAGTTAGTAACTGTTCTGTGACTCTAAGTTTTTGGTTTGACAACCGGAGCTTAACTTCAATTGTTCGGACATTCTCAACCAAAGTACTGAGCTCATCTCCTTTCATTTCTATATCTCTTTTCAAGTCTTCAATAGTTTCCTCCAACTCAGCAACAATTTCATCCTTAGATTGAATGTTCGTATTGTGCTCTCCTGCCATTTCTTGCATCTTCCGTTCTGTGATTTTGATAATTGCCTTGCACTCCTGAAATGAAGTTTCAAGTTGTTTGTATTCATTGCTTAGCTTGTTAAATGCATCTTCTTGTTCTTTTAGCATTCTCTGATGATCCGTGATCTGGTTTATGAGGTCATTTTTCTCATCTTCCTTTGCTTCCAAATCTCTTTGAAGGTGCTCAACCATTTGTTTGAGATCAGCTGCTATCTGACTTTTAGATTCGAGGTTTGTACGGAATTCTTCAGACATTTCTTCTGTCTTCCTTTCAGCAATTTCAAGACTTGCCTTGCACTCTTGGTATAAGCCTTCAACCTCTTTGTATTCCTCGCCCAACTTCTTATATGCCTCCCCCTGTTCTGTTAGCATTCTCTGCTGATTGCTAATTTGGCTTTCTAGTTCGGATTTCTCGTGCTCAAACTCAGTTTTCACTCTCTCAAGCTGCAACTCCAGTTCATTTCTCTGGTTCTGTATTGGATCCAACTGCTGCTGCAAATCGTTGACCTGTGCCACTAGGGCTGTTAATTGGGAGGAAGTTTCATTCTCCAAGCTGGCATGCTTTTCTTGGAGAGCATTGAACTCGAGCCCTCTTTCTGCCAACGTTTTCTCTAATTCAATGGTTTGACCCTGTAAACTCACTATTCCCTCCCTCAATTGACCATTCTCTTCGATTTTAGTTCTCAAGTCCTCTTCCAGTTCACCTTTCTGGTTCTTTAGAGAAATGACCTCCAATTCTAGTTCCTTCATTTGTGCCAACAAACCCTCTTTCTCCTGCAGAACTCTCTGTTGATCCTCAGTCTTGCTTACCATCTCTTCTTTTGCCTTTTCTATCTCAATCATATGATCTGAAATAGCTTGTGTTTTACTCTCAAGCTGAACTTCAAGTTCAGCTTTCTGGCTATGCATGGATCCCAGTTTCTGCTGCAATGTATTTATTTCATCCATCAAGCTCTTGACTTGGTTCGATGCTTCATCGCCTTTAACTACAATATGTTCTTCCAACTGAGCTTTCTCAGTCCGCAGCAACTCCATGTCTCCTAGCAGATTGTTAATCTGCACTGTCAAATTCTCCACTCTAGATAATGATTCTGTCTCATTATCCTCAAACTTCTTTGTGAGAGTAAAAAGTTCTTCTTGTCTCGTCTTTAATACCCTCTCGAGTTCTGAAATTTGATATTGCAGTCCCATATTTTCCTCCCTCAGCTGACCATTCTCTTCGATTTTAGTTCTCAGGTCCTCTTCCAGTTCACCTTTCTGGTTCTTTAGAGAAATGACCTCAAATTCTAGTTCCTTCATTTGTGCCAACAAACCCTCTTTCTCCTGCAGAACTCTCTGTTGATCCTCGGTCTTGCTGACTATCTCTTCTTTTGCCTTCTCTATCTCAATCACATGATTGGAAATAGCTTGAGTTTTTCTCTCAAGCTGAACTTCCAGTTCTGCTTGATGGCTATGCAGGGACTCCAGCTCCTGCTGCAAAGTATTTATCTGATCCATCAAGCCCTTGACCTGAGTTGATGCTTCATCGCCTTTCACTACAATATGTTCTTCCAACTGAGCTTTCTGGGTGCGTAGGGACTCCATGTCTGCTAGCAAATTGTTGATCTGCACTGTTAAATTCTCCACTCTAGATAGCGATTCTTTCTCGTTGTCCTCAAACTTCTCTGTGAGTGTCAAAAGTTCTTCTTGTCTCTGTTTTGATATCATCTCGAGTTTGGAAATTTGGGATTGCAGTCCTAAACTTTCCTCCCTCAGCTGACCATTCTCTTTGATTTTAGTTCGCAAATCCTCTTCCAACTCACCTTTCTGATTCTTTAAAGAATTGACATCAAATTCTAGTTCCTTCATTTGTGCCAGCAAACCCTCTTTCTCCTGCAGAACTCTTTGTTGATCCTCGGTCTTGCTTGCTATCTCTTCTTTTGCATTTTCTATCTTGATCACATGATCGGAAATAGCTCGAGTTTTACTCTCAAGCTGAACTTCAAGTTCTGCTTTCTGACTCTGCAGGGACTCCAGCTCCTGCTGCAAATTTTTTATCTGATCCATCAAGCTCTTGACTTGAGTCGATGCTTCATCATCTTTTACTGCAATATGTTCTTCCAACTGAGCTTTCTGGGTGCGTAGTGACTCCATGTCTGCTAGCAGATTGTTGATCTGCACTGTCAGATTCTCCACTCTAGACAATGATTCTTTCTCATTATCCTCAAATTTCTTTGCGAGAGTCAAAAGTTCTTCTTCTCTCTTTTTTGACATCATCTCAAGTTCTGAAATTTGGGATTGCAGTCCTATATTTACCTCTCCCAGCTGTTTTGCTTCACTTGCTTTGTTCTCTATCTGCAGCTCCTGTTCTCTGTTTGTTGCTCGCAATTGTTCCAACTCGAGTTCCAAGCTTGTCACTTGTGCCTCTAATTCTTTTAACTGGGCAGATGATTGATTCCCATGCACCTCATGCAACTCTTTGAGCGTCAAAAGTTCCCTTTCTTTGTCACCCAGTTCCTCTTTTGACTGACTCATTTCAGCCATGAGTTGTTGTATGGTGCCCTGGGCCAGCTCAATCTCATTTGAAACCTCAGAAAGCTTCAAGTTCAGGGAGTTATTCTCTTCCACTGTAGCATTAAGACTGCGGCTCAATTCTGAAACTCGCTGTTCTGAAGATTCCAGCTTTTGCTGCATATCGGAAACTTCCCCCCTAAAAGTGTCTAGCTCTTGCTTTAAACTTATATTTTCCTCCTTCAGCAAACTAACTTCTCTTCTAAGATCTTCTGTAAACTTCTCACCATCTTCAATTCTTTTAACAGCAGTTTCTTTCTCTAGAATTAAGTTATTGTTTTCTTGATACAGCTCCTCGGACCTTTGGTTCAACTCAGCTTCCATCTTGGCAGCAGCGTCCAGCTTATGCGTCAGCTCTTCATTCTCAACCACAAGTTTTGATTTTTCACTCTCTGATCTTTCAGAATCAAGCTTCAGATTTGTGATGATTTCCTCTGCTTCTCGCACCTTGCTTAAAGAAGCAAGATAATCTGAATTCAATGCATCTTTTTCTTCTCTTGTATCTGTCAGCTTCTGCTTAAGTTCAGCAATTTCCAGATTTGCTGTTTCAAGTTCTTGTTTAACGCCTTCTGCTATTGCCTGAAGTTCTCTTTCCAAGTGCCCATTTTTACTGCCACCATCTTTTGAATAACCATCAGAGTCGGAATCTGAGCTTGATGAAGAGGATGCATCTTTTTCTCCTTTGCCATGAGCTTTTTTCCTCAGCTCCCCTGTGAGATGATCATAGTGTGCATAGAGGTTTTGGTAGTGTTTGTGGAAATCCTCGATTAACTGAACAAGTGGTTCCTTCTTGGAGTTAGCTATAGGAACTCCATTTTCTTCAACTTCTTCATCGTTAATGAGCTTCAATATTGTTGCCACCTTTTCATCAATTTCTGAAACGGAGGGAGTTTACATTTGAGATTAAAACATGAAGCAAATCATAAGTGGAAAATAATGTTAAGCTGATTGTCGCAATTCAGAACACCCGGAACCAAATTCTTTGTCACTCGGACTCACATGTGAGTGCCAATACGGGTAATTGGAGGGGCCTTGAAGGGTCATATCCTCATACCAATGTTCAAATATGTGTTGAACTTAAGTGTCCAACATAGACACTTGAAGAAAAACGAAAAGTCGGAGCAACGTAGTTCAAAGTTATAGGTAAAATAGAAAATTGCACCCCAAAGAAATCAGTGAATGTAGAAAATTACCTATTTTACTTCCTTTAAGCTCTTCATCCTTTTCTGGATCAACATGATGCCCAAAGAAGGACTTTATAGACTCCCTGAACCGATGCTTAGTCATCTCTTCAGATTATCAACTAATTTTGCTCAGCAAGTCGGCATGAAGATAAGGCAATCTATATCTCAAGAATAAAAGCTGAAAAAACAGAATTATGGACACTTTGTAATTAGTTTCAAACTATGTCAACCATAAACAATACAGCATAGTCTTAGCCACAGATTCGATCGATTGCAAAAGTATAAAGACTAGTAAACGGACGGCTTATTTCGGGTATTAATGGTCCCAAACTCACTCCCCTACGCTAGAAAACGATCGGCCTTCGTCTATAAGCAGACAACGAAACAAGTGACAAACTACACTGAATAAGAAAATCTTACTTTTGTTGAATAAGTGCTACTTTTCTAATAAAAATAAGATAAAATCAAAATCAAACCCTTTGCCTTTTTGGCAACCCTGCTTAAGATACAAAATCTCAAAGCATCTTTTTTCAGCTTAAGATGACAAAATCCCAGGCCCTGTTTCTTATTGACAACCCAGCTTAAAATGACAAGATCTCAATTTTTTTTCTAACATGGGTCCACAAATCAAGGCATGCAGCTTCATTAATATTTAGTATTTACTACCTTCATTATTAAGCATTATCAAAGTCGAAAAAGAACTGACTAGACTAGCTGGTCGAATTGGCACAGCCGAGAATCGAAGGGTTATTCGATTAGATGATTTACATGAGACTGGATGATGATTGAACCAGTTTAACTGGAAAAAGAACCGGTGAAAAATCAAGAGAAACCCATTTCTATTTTTTTTCTCTATTTTTTAAGTTATGGCACGTGAACCCATAAGCTCATAGATTCCAAAAAAAAAAAAACTACCATTAAGCCAAAATGCATGTTCTTATAAATCATTTACTAGATTTATCAGTTATTTATTTTCTAACATTTAAAATTGTTTTAATTATTTATTTAAGGAGTAAATGGTCAGAAAAGTGGCAGATATGATTCTAGCGTGGCGACACCTCATCATCACATTCATTGGGGATGGTATCCAGCCACGCCAGAAACAGAGAAAGCTGATTTGGAATCGAAACGATAAAAGACAGCTATTATTTGAAAGAAAAAAGGTGAGCTGTTCTTTTTGTTCATTCATTTTCTTTTTCCATTTCATTCAAATAAGTCAAGGCCGGTCAGTCAATCATCACTCAATTACTCAAAAACCTTTTTTCTTTTATTATATATGAAAAACGAAATATTATTAAACAAAAAAGATAATAAATAAAAAAGCAGTAAAGGAATAGCATATCAGTAGAAATTTGGCATTACTGTCACCTGAGATTCTGAGACTTTCTCGTAACTTTCCTTTCTCAATCTTGTATCGGAAGCTATGCTATATTTCTGCAAAAACAAATAAATATATCTTTTGTTTAAATCGAAACAGTAAAAATATTGAATTTAAGATAAATAACCGAATCAACACTGATACAAGTGATAAGTTCAAAACGAAGAAAATCTGAAAATTTTTAAAGAAGATCTTTTTACTTGCATTGGAAATCATGATCTAATAAAATTTCAGCTCTAGTCATTTTCAATTATGGAGTTCGAAAATCAAAACCACAAGGAAGTTCAAGGGAACAAAAAAGATATAAGTTAGTTTTATGTTAATGAAAACAAGTGAATCGAAGTTAAAATTCAATCATAAAATCATAAAAGGGAAATAACTGAACTAAAATTCCACTATCAAACTGATCGAAGGTTTTTTGATTGAAAACTGAAGTCCAAGTAATCAAAAACATGAAGCAAGTGATGATTAATCAGTTGATGAACAAAGCTTACCTTAGAATCAGAGCTCCAAAGCTTGATTAAGAAGAAGAATCTGAAAAACAGAGCAAAAAAAGAAAAGAAAAAAACTGAGAGACTGAGAGAGAGTTCTGTTATTTGATAAATAGAAAGAGCATGATGTAGCTTTTTCTATTTTCAGGATATGGAATGGAATTTTTGGAGCCTTCTTTTATTCTGATTTTAAGTAACTACCCTTGCCTTTTTTATTTTATTTCAGTTATGCCCTTTCAATTTCTCGTCACCAGAGATGATCTGAACAAATTTCATTGGTGTTTCACGTTTATTTCTTTATTTTACTTTCTGTTCCAATTGGCTGTCAGACAATGAAATTTCTCTATTCAAGATAGTTGGATTCAGTTTCAGAATAAAAGTATACTTGATTCAATTATTATTTACTGTATCTTTGAAATTTAAGTGTAATTAATCATATATTTTATATAATTATTATAATTAGTAGATTTTACTAAATTAAATTTAAAGATTGTAATTGTTATAATTATTACTTTTACAAGAAAAATTATTATTTCCCAAAATGTATCCCATTAATTATTTCTTAAAATAAGTCGTTTTTTTTTAAAGGATTTCGACACCATTTATATTTATCGAAATTTAATAAAAAAAATTGACTTTTGAACTTCCATGGATCAATGAGGGATCATAAAACCTGAATTTCTACTCATAGATCCGACTTTGAACATCATGTCTCTCAAGTTTTGTTTTAATACTTTGAATGCTTTCTAAGTTTATATAATAATAAAAAGGAGAAAAAAATAAAAAATAAGAAAAATGGTTAGAATGTTAAATGTAACTCAACCATCACGAGAGTGGAGGTTTAAAGTCAAATTTGGCAGTCGAAATTTTTTTACTTGTCATGTCTTAAGATTTGATGGTTAAAATTTTATTTTAAAAATTGACATTTATGGGTGTTTAAAGATTTCTGCACTAAGAACACGTATTTTGGGAAATAATATTTTTATACCTATTTTGAGAGTAACTAATTTTTTATATAATTTTAAGTACAAAAATTTTATATTTTAAAAGATATAATGATAAATTTAATTATTAATAATTATATTTTTTATCAATTTAATTTTTTCTAGTAAATTTAATCCTTAACATTTAAAAAAAAGTTGAATTGTAATTTTTTAATTAAAATATAAATTAAAATGTTAAATTTTTTTCGATTAAAAAAATTTACATCAAATTAAATTGATCAAAAGTACCTCTAACTTCATTTTAATTTAAAACTTTTAATGCATCATAAGAAATTTCATCGTAAACTTATAAACATGTCTCCCATTTTAATATTTTAAATATGGTAACTCTCATAATAATATTCATGTATATTTTATGATAATTTTGTAATATTGAACTTTTTTATTTTTTTTAGTATCTCATAATCTATTTTAAAAATACATGTCATCAAAACTTGTGCAATACTTTTAGAGAGCAATCCCTAAGAAAGAAGCAGAAGTGGAACTGAACCACTGCACTGCGGAGATATATTTCCGCTTACGTTTCTAGTCACGAAACTTCCCGCTTTTTCACTTTTTAGCAACGTAAGCTCTTGTCCGAATCACAATTCCGTAACTCCCTTACCGTGAGCCAAAATAAAAATTTCTGTCACATCCAATTACTCATATAAAACATAAGATTAACAGATCAAGGTAAATCAATGAATAGAATTTTGTCGCTTTTATTAAGTTTATGAAATAAGAATACATTTGTTAATGAATAAATGAGATATGTTACACCTTCATATAAAATGACTATTTTTCTTTTAATTCCTATTTTTGAAATACATGCAAAAAGGAATCATGTTTTTTTCTTGGTTCTACCAGAGACCATTTCCTTGAGATGGTCATAGCACCTGCGGTGATAATCAATTAACAGGCACAGCCCTCTAATGGCTTTCCTCTTTTCTTCTTCCCTACCCAACAACGCTTCATCTTTTTCTTTTGTAATCTTCTCCATTTCTCCAATTCGACTCAAAAGGTCGGCTATGGCTTTCAACAGCTTCACCTTTTCTTCTTCTTCACTCAACTTACCTTCACATGAAAGCTTTTCTCCAAGTTCTCCATTTTCTTGCATTAGCTTTGAGTTTGATTCATTCATTGCATTTTTGCTTGCATTCATTGAATCCCTCAACTCCCTCAGCTCAGCTTCACAACTGGCAAGCTTCTCTTTAAGCTCACCATTTTCGTGTTCTAGCCTTGAAATGGATTCAGTCCATGAATTCTTGCCTGCCTCCATTGAATCCCTAGATTTCCTCAGCTCAACTTCACAGGTAGCAAGCTTCTCTTTAAGGTGTCCATTTTCGTGCTCTAGCCTTGAAATGGATTCAGTCCATGCATTTTTGCATGCCTAGTATCCCTAGAGTTCCTCACCTCAGCTTCACAAGTAGCAAGCTTCTCTCCGAACTTTCTATTATCTTGCTCTAACCTTGAATTCGATTCAGACAATGAATTTCTGGCCATCTTTATTCAATTCCTTAACTTCCTTATCTCAACTTCACCGGTACTTCCTTATCTCAGCTTCACCGGTGGCAACCTTCTCTCTAAGAGCTCCATTTTCTTGCTCCAGCATCTTTGCCTGCCTCCATTGAATTCCTCAGCTTCTTAAGCTCACCTTCACAGTTAGTGAGCTATATTCTAAGTACTACATTTTCTTGCTCCAGCCTTTAATCGCATTTTTCACTGCCTCCTTTGGATCCTTTAACTTCTTGAACTCGGCTTCATAACTGGCAAACTTCTTCCCAAGTTTTTCATTTTCTTTCTTTAACCTTAAATTTGATTCAGTGAATGCCTTTTTGTTTGCCTCCATTGAATCCCTTGACTTCCTCATCTCAACTTCACAAGTTGCAGGCTTCTCTTCAAGTGCTGCATTATCTTGCTCTAGCTTTTCTTTTATAGTCTTGTAAATATCTTTGTTCTCATAATGTACCTTTTTCAGCAACCATGATCCTCTGGTACAAAATCTGGAACTCTTGTGCTAAATCCTCCATCTTTCTTTCCAACACATTGATATTAAAAGTGGTTCCTGTCGATAATCGTCTGGCAAGCTTCGAGTTCGACTCCATGGAATTGTTAGTGTTTTCCTGTCTTTCTTTCATAATTCTCTTCTGATCAGCAGTCCGCAACTCCAACTCGCTTTTCTCCATCATCATGAACTCCACCTTCTGTTGCATAAGTTCAACCTCCGCAGTCAAGGTCATAGTCTGCGCGGTTTTGTTAATCCGTTTACTTTTGTACTCCTCCTGAATAGCAGAAATCTCGAGGTCTCTTCGCCGAAATAGTCCTTCCAATTCTAGAATTCTACCATTTAGATGACTCGTTTCCTCTCTCAGTTGATTGATTTTGCAAATATTACTCCGCTCGTCATCTTCTAATTTATGTTTCTGCTTGCGAAGAACGTCCACCTCGGATTCCAACTCCATCACCTGCATCTGTAACCCTTCTTTTTCTTCTGCCATTACCTGCTCAATACCACTCTTTCTAGCTAATTCTTCTTTCAGGGTTTTCACTTGAATCAAATGCTGGGAAGTTTCTTTAGATTTATTCTCAATCAAAAGTTCCAACTCGGTTTTCTGGCTGTGTAGGGAATCCAATTCCTGCTTCATTACATCTATCTCGGAACTTTGGGGACGTAAATAGTCCATCTCTGCCTTCAGACCAATGATCTGTACCATTGACTCCTAAATTTTAGATGTTAAGTTGTTGTCATTGTCCTCGACTTGCTTCATGAATTTAGTTGCTTCATCTCGGACCTCCGAAACCTGCCCATACAATGCCTTAATTGTCTCTCCTTGCAGTTTAGTTTCAGCTGTCTTAGCATCAAGCTGAGCTTCCAAATCTCTTTTCTTGAACTGCAGAGACTCCACCTCATTTTTCAAGCCAATTAGCTGCTCCTCTAGCTCGGTTATCCGTCCCTCATGCACCGTTTCGGAATCACAAAGTCTCTTTTCTTTCTCATCCGCTTCTTTTCTCAAATCTTTGTTGATGATTTCGATTTCTTGTATTTTACTCAAAGCAGCCAAATGGTCCAAAGCTAAAAGTTCTTCTCTTCAGTCTTGGCCAATTCATGGTTCAGGTCACCAATTTTTTTTAATATCCTTTCAAGTTCTTCCTGATGGTTTCGGTCATTGTTAAACGCTACGCTGGGGTTAGTTTCGACATCCATCGACAAGTGATACTCCGAGTCCAAGCCAGAGGCATAATAAGAATGATTTTCGGCTCTTTCCAATCAGAAGCCTTCTTATCAGACTGTCGTTTAAGATTTTCATACTGAGAAAAGAGAAACTGGTACTGCTTGTGAAAATACTCGACGAGTCCAACAAGTACGGGCTCCTTTTTCCCTCTGTTTCTCCTCTTGGCCAGCTTCAACATTCTTTCAAACATCTGCAAGAAAAAAAGACATCAAAATTCAGGGAAACTGATAAAACTGACTAAGATCAAACATTAAAAGTGGCCATCAAATCAAATATAAGAAACTTTAGATATACTTGGTAAATTGGGGAGAAAAAGTTTTTGTAATGATAGTCATGCTATCTTTGATTCTTCATTAATGTAAGAAGATCTATGTTATCTAGATTCCGGATAATATACATATATGTATTTGATATGGGTGCGTCCAATTTTTAAAATTTTAACATATATTTAAAGGGTCTTTTGAAGATCCACATTCCTATACTTATGATCAAATATGCATTGAATTAGTGCACATAAAAAAAAATTGAAGTGTCAAAGCAACATAGATAGAAGTATATCAGCAACATTTTACAAACCTGTTTTAGTTACTTCTTGCTCCATCTTTTTTAACTTTTGAACATCACGGTAACCCTCCGAGGTCATTGTCAGGCTTTATTGCTTCTCCACTATGAAATTTGCAGCAAATTTGATGAATGAGTCCCCCCAAAAAATGCATTCTCCATCTCAAACAAATCAAATAAATCCCTAAAATAAAGTGACATCACATTAATAAATTACTTGACAATGCCACATTCAAACACTGTAAAATCCTTAACTTATGCATATCCTTGAAAATAGTTTAGGGGGCCATTTTAGATAATTTACCTTTTATTTGGCCTTCTTCACGAAACAAAAAAATGCTTACATCAAAATCAAAGTAGAATAGTCATTTATCCAAATTGCTCAAAATTCAAAGTGCTAAAAAAATGGTTTTGAAAAGCATGCAATGAGGAATTAGCAGTTGTACACTCTTAACCTACCTGCATTAAAAATTCATTAGTGATAGTTACTACCTAGTCAAAATGTTAATAGGAGATGCAAATTAGCCCCTTATTTTGGAACTCTATTATGAGTAAAAGTTTATCCACTTTTAGCATCCAACTTTTACTTACACTTGAACCGGATCCGAATCCAGTTTATGTTGTTCCAACTCTCCATTTTTTTTTTGTTCTAAAAATTCATATATCGAACATTCTTATGTCGAATGGATATCCATATCTGGCTCACTAAGAGAACAATTAACATAGGTTTAAATTAATAGGTTTTTTAATGAAACCCAGCTAAAATAAATATTACCTTGGTTGCACTAAAGTAATGAACAGATTCATCCATGATCCATCTAGGAATCTTCCTAGAACTAAGGGATCTAATCTAGCATGTATTATAGCAACTATTCTACTATCCTCACACAAAGGCCTAGCAACAAAAAAGGAGAGGGCCATTATTATTCATAGATTGGGTGATGACCAGTGGTGCATAAGTTCTTAGATGTCACCTTCAAAGCCGAAAACAGCCTGCCCCCACTCATTTCATGCCACTTTTGAATCTCAAAATAACTAAAAGTAACAGTCAACATTTTTTTTTAATTTGATGATTAAATGTTTATTTAATCACAAATTTTAACTTAAATTATGAGATTACTGCTTCGATTCTTTTACACATCGATTATCTTATATAAGGCATGACATTCGCTGAAATCGACGTTAAATTTGGTAGATTCTAATTTAATAATTAAACCTAATCAAGAAATTAATAGAATAATAGGAACGAAATTTAACAGAATAAAAATTTGATTAAAAAACAAAACTTACCTGGAAACTGAAGGCGAATATTCTTTTTGCGGATCAAAATGCAATGGAAAGTGATAAAATAAGCGCAGGAAAAATAGAAAGAAAAGGGGGTGAATTGATAATAATTTTTAGTAATTTTCTTTTGAATTTGGGGAGAGAATTTGTCTTGGCCTGGCTGGTCCACGAGAATGAATTTTTGGCGCCTCTTTTCATACGATTGCCCTCTGATTTCGGGTTTTATTACACTCAAAAATTTTAGCCGAGAAAAACGCGATAATTTCATTCTACTCAAATATGATTGGCTGATATTCCAACATGAGGCCACGTGGGTGATGTCCCGCGCCTCTTTTGTCTTTTGCGTTTTACGATTTAAACATGAACCATCCCATTACATACATAATAATGTATTTAAAGTTAAAAAATCGTTATTATAAGTAACAAACAGTTATTGCTCTGTTCCTTAATTATTAAGCTATTTTTGCAATTCTAAAAGAAAATTAGATCCCTGAACAATTTAATTATTTTATATTTAATTCCGAATAAAATAAAATAAAAATTTAAACAACATGAAAGTTTTTTTTTAAAAAATAATGTGTTATAATTTTTAAAAAAATCAACCGTTTAATTTTTTTTATATTTAATACAGAAGTAAATAAGTAAAATTATAAATGAAAGTCATTGATTCATGATATAATACGGGAGGAAAATAAGAAAGAGATGAAGGTGATATAGTGGAGATCAATTCTCCTAAAGAGGTCAAGAGCCGAAACAATGACAACATAATAGGTTGACCAAGATACTTGTGCTAAACAATAATATTGTAAAAGTTGAGGTATTAATTTTTTTTTAAAATTAAATCTTAAATTTAAGTGTAGCATAGAAACCAAAATTAAAATTTTACCATTTTCTTTTACAATGCATAAAGAAAAAAGAGAAATGTGACCCCATGTTTTATATATTTAGGTACAAGAAACGAAAATTGAAAATTTACCAATTTATATAGGTTTATAGATATACTCAATCCATACAATTTTCTTCCATCTGTATGTATATATTATATTTTTTTATGTTATTTTATAATTCATGTTCAGGATTTATGGTTATCCCTTTCAATAATATTGTATTCAAAATTTAAACTTGCGTTCACTCTTTAAGCGTGAAATGTACTTCACCATTATACCTAACACTTTATTGCTAATTTTCTCTTGAATATATTGAAAAGAAAATGGATGACTTTTTAAGTTGTATCAATTTGTTGTTTGTTTTCACAATTATGAAACAATAACTTTTTAAGCACGTGACATTTCTCGCAGGTTGGATTAAGGAGTGAATACGAAAAAAATCAAGCTATATTTTTTTAATTTAGAATTATATTTCATATTCATGCTTAAAAATAAGTATATATCAAATAAAAGACATTAAAAGAAATTAAGAGTGGCAATTCAATAGCAAAAGCATCTCAAATGGTTATTATTACCATCACCAATCATCTTTACCGCTCTTGAGTCCTTTTATAAACTTTCACCAATAATAATCATATGCATTAGAAGATAAATAATGAAGGGAGGTTTTCAAATAAATTTTTAATGTGTTATTTGTTTGTATTAACAAACCTCTCAATGGGTTGGTATTATCTCTTGGTTTATTCTCTTACTCTGTCGAGACCTCAACTAGAGATGGGGTTCACAAAGCGGGAGTGCCTCATTGAGTTAGACCATGCATGATAGATGGCCATCTACAAAAGAAATAATGATCATTTGCGAATGATAAGGTTTGAACCCAAACTCTAAATGGCATCAATGGGCATATGAGTTATTACTTGATGTAGTTCTGTTTATCAAGATGCAAATCGCTCATCGTGATACTTATGATTTGCTTATTATCATGAAGAAGTGTAAAATATGTTAGACCTCGCGAGCTACTCAATACGTTCTCATGCAAATCGCAAGCTTGTAAGTGTTGCAAAGGGCACTAAGCATTGGAGGCTCGCCTTCTCGTAGTAGTTGACAAAGAAATAAACTAGGATCCACTAGAAAAAGCCCGTCAACCGTCTAGGGGATATCCTATATTGCTACAAGGCCTCAAAAAATTCAATGGAAAGGCAGATGAAACTCAACCTCAATGGCAAACAATGACAACAAAAATCCTCTCGTTACATCACATATACGGCTTTCTCCATCAAGAATAGAATAGTTTGGCATGTTTATTCCCCTAATCTCCAACGTTTTTACCATCTCCCTGTGCTTTCTTTTATATGTCCACTAGTTTCCTAACCTATGAATACCATTTTTTTTAACTTGAAGAGGGATCTCTCTCCTTCTACCTCTCTATTCTACTTAGATTTTTCTTTACGTTCTCCCCTCGCCACCGTGTGAACCGTCCCCAAAACTTCTTACCTATTTTTCTCATCAACAATCTTATAATTGTTGTTTCTTCTTATATTTGGAGTATAGAACTAAGGTTTCCAATACTCTAAAATGAGGAGCAAGGAAGACAAATATAATTCAGAAATTAAAAAGGTTAAAAAGGATGACAAACTTTTATAGAGAAGGAATAGAGTGGGATAATGATGAAATATTACAGCTATGAAAAGGTGAAAACCTTACATCCAAAAGGCTATACAAAGAAGCAGAAATGTGCAGCAAAAGATTTATATGGTACACACACTTCTTCCAATTTGTATCAAAATATCAAGAATTATGATGAAAACCCAACGACATCTAAATATGCATCATGCAAATACAAGGCCAACCCCTTTTACTTATGGTGATTAATTAGTGCTAATCTGAGGTTTGACCTGTTGTTGTCACTGCACCTCATTGTCGCCCTCTGCTGAAAACAACTTGTAACGAATGGTCATCATTTCTCTCATTATCCTTGTACTATGAAGACATTTCAAGGTTGTTGGTCGTTGTAGATTGTCCTTTTGGTCTCTAAATGTTTCGTTTACATTCATTATGGCGATTAATTTGTGCTAATCAGAGGTATGACCTGATGTTTGTTGTCGACCTCTGTTGAAGGAACCTGTACTGAATGATGATCGATTTTCTTTGATTACCCCTGTACTGTGAACACGGTTCAAGGTTGATGATCGAGTAGATTGTCCATTTGTTGCCCCTGCAGTCATTGGCTATATGGTTCAATATCTTTCACACCTTAAATATAACCTTAAGCTATATATACATATTGGAAATGAAAGTGGAAACTATCAATATAACCTGAACTTTTCTTGGCCTTCACGTTAATGTTTTTCTTTGTCATTACAACTCTCTTTTCTAGAGTCTTTGTGGAAACCAATCTCTTTGGGGGCGAGCGAAACCGTATTGATCTCCTTTCCGGAACCTCACTGTAAAATGATCTTACATCCGAATAAACTGACTTGGTATCCGAACCACGAGATTTCACATCAGAACCAACAGACTTTGTGTCACTTGTTGCTGTCAATGGATCCTCTATTATAGAAACAATATCATCTCTGCAAGTTGAGGTCCCTTCGATGGTTAACTCGCCATTCTTATCCTTGGTGTTCATAATAGTTCGATCTTTCTCGACAAGCCGATAAGCAAACATTTGAAAAGGGATTTGTGCAACTGAAAGTGGATTGAAAGTCTCATTTGCAGTGAACTTTCTTGCAAACCATGTCTCTATCTCACAATAATCTGCAATAGGACATTGCACTTCAGGCTGATCATAGTCATGGTCAGGGTTCATCACGAGGAACTTCTTGATGTAGCGCAAAATTCGACAAATTGATGAGAAACTCGGGCGTTGATTCGGATCGGTATGCCAACACTTTTTTGCTAAGTTGACAAGATATTTTGGGACTGTGTATGGAAAAAGAGGCCTCTCCCCTGCCAAGATATTTCTACTCATCTTTTCTACATGTCCTTCAAACGGTTGTTTCCCAGCCAATAACTCAAAGCAAAGCATCCCAAAGCTGTACACATCTGCCTTCTCTGAGTACTTCAAAATGGAAGATCCATTGGATGACTGCTCTTGCTCTATCATAACTTCTGGAGCATACCAAATGAAAGGTTTTGGCTCGCACATCCTCGGTGACGTATTCGGGGAGGAACGAGGCTTTACATCAGATAAACCGTAACCTGAGATCTTTAAATGGAAACAACCTTCAACACTGTTCCTAGCTTTCAGAAAGATGTTACTAGCGTTCAACTCTCCATGATAAATCTTCTTTGAATGCAGATATTCCATTCCTCTTGCAATTTGAAGCATAAGATCAACCACAACATGAAGAGGGAACAAGATCCGCCTTCTCGAACCGTAATTCTCCTTCATGTAACTACCGAGATCCTTGTTCATTAACTCGAGAACAAGCAACACTTCTTTTTTTCTTCATCGTAAAACCCACAAAGGTATTGCAGTATGTTTGGATGAGTGAGTGAAAGTAATTTAGAGATTTCAGAATATAATGGTTCAACATCCCCAAAGAAGTTTCTTAACACAAAGTTATCTCCCAACCATTGTATTTCCTTATATTGTCCCCATAATCGTCGCCTTACTTGGTAATCCCCGCAATACAAGATTGAACTAGGGAAAAGTTCCCCGTTAGAAGCCTCTGACCCAATAATTTTACGAATCAACAAGCTAGCTAGCCGTTGTTGGTTCTTCGTTACTGATTCCGAAGACTTCTTCTCCCTCAGAGCTTCAACAAGGTTCCATCGATCTTCCCTCCACGCACTTTCGAACCGGCTACAAATCTCTCGAGGGATCAAGTACTGATTTCCGAATCGAAATTGGAAAAGCTTCGGATCGTTCCACTCGGCGTCGTACTTTCTTGTGAGTGTGACTCTCCTCCTTTGAATCTCATACTGGTCAAGCCCTGCGATCTCTCCGGCCATCTCAATGGCCTCAATGAAGGCCGGAAAGTGGCAAAGCAAATTGTGAATGTGAAACTCAACGGAGTCCTTGTTTTGATGGAGGTTTATTGCCTTAACCCACCAGTCCTTCTTGTCCATACATTGTTTTACATATAATTCACCTTCTTTAAAGATCTTTTGAAGCTCTCGCAAAGGGTTATCAATGGGACTCCATTTTGTGTTCTTTTCTTCGATTTTCAGGTTCAACCTTATTTCTTCGGCTATTATATTGAAAGCCAAACAAAATATATCAAACAGCAAGCAACATTGTCGTCGATTGACTTGAAACTCGCCTTGTAAAACCATAAGAGTTCTTAGACTTCCCAAAACCTCACCAATTTGTCTGAATTCCTCCATTGTTATAAAAAAAAGTTTAAAACACACAAATGAAGACAACCCTAAGAAATGTCACAAATGGTGCCAACTTTTGGAGATTAAATACCAGAATCAAACAACCCCAAATCTCTTCTTATCTACAAACATCATTTTATAAAACAAAATGGTTAGATTCTTGTAATTAAGAAACATTAATCAAACACATAATTGGTTTGAAAATGAGAAGAGAAGAATAAATGTTATAACTTAATAAAAAAATACAAACTTGTAATTGGCAATTTTCTATTTCCAACACCAATCCAATTCAGACAATGGATCCTCTGGGATCCTTACAACTTGGATTTTATCTATGAAAAAACTTCATCTTTATCCCCTAGAAAAGAATGCAAACAAAACAATTAACAATGAAAACCAAAACTGACCAAAAGAAAATAGAAAACGAAAATGATAAGAGAGTTGACCGTTTCAACCATCCATCTGTTAAACAGCACCTAACTGAAATGAAGAACCTTGAATCCAGATTTTTTTGTTTTCATAAGCTTAATTTCATTTCTTTGGAACTTTAGGAAAATAAAATCTTCAGGTAAAAACTAAAAACAGAAACCATCAAAGCAAAACGAACCAAAAAAAAAAAACAATAACTGAAGATCAAAAGAGAACACAACAAAAAAACTTATCAACTTTGAAGTTATTCAGGATCAACTAAGCAGGTTCAAGGTTTGGTTTTCTTTTTTTTTTCTCAAAAAACTTTAAACGAGTCCCCGATTTCTTTGTGGTCTTTGTATAAATGTGTTCCCGCGATTTTCGTCCTTTTTTTAATATATAAAATTGTTATTGTCTCAACGTTCTGACCGCTGCATTGTCGCAGAAATATCTTTGAAATGGCGTCGTTTAGTTCATATTCAGATTAACACCATCTGGTTGTTGCTTCTTAAATTTAGCAACGCATTATTAGTGTTTTTTTTTCTTATATTAGTATATTTAAACCATTATATATCTGTATATTTATGTAACAAAAAAATTAGGTCGGAAAATATAATTCGAGTTAGAGGTACTCATTGGTCGGGCTAAGTCTAAACATAATATTAATATATTTTATACTTGCCCAAGCCTAGCCCGATCTAAAATCTGGGTCTAAAATTTTGTCCAAACTTGCCTATATTTGTAAAAGATTAACTTAAATTCATTTTAAGTCCGCTCATATTATTTTTTATTTCATTTTAATATTTAATAATTTTATACATTTTTTATTTATTAAATTTTTTTATAGTTATCTTAACATTATTTTAATATTTACATTAGAGTAGTATTATATAATTGGTATAGATTTATTTTTTTATATGTTTTCTAAATTACATAATATATAAAAATAACATAATATTAAGTATTATAAATTTAAAACGGGCCAGGCCGGTCTGGGCTTAAGCCTTGAATGTTCAAGCCTGTGCTCAAGTCATATTTTAAAATGGGCCTAATATTTTGCCCAAACCCTCTCAAATTTTATGTTGGTAACCCGGCTCATAAATAGATCTAATCCGAGCTTAAGTTTCAATAATGTAATTTATACTATAATATAAATATTAATAAAAATATTAAATTTTAAGATTCCAAATACTAGTTTATTTAAAATAAAAGTATGTGTTCTTCTCAAAATTTATTTTTATTAATTTGAATAGAGATATTTATGAAATTAATTATTCAATTCATTTTGATTTAATTGAAAATGTTATAACATTTAAAATGAAAAGTTATAATCATAGTAAACAAATAATAATTGAATCATGTCATAGATATATCAATCACAATAAAGGAATTATATAATTTAACATTTTTTTTAGATATAATAAATATTTATTCATATCTATTTAACGATTCTTTTAAAATTCGTCACTGTATTTATTAATTTTAGGGTCCAACATTAGCTGGTGATTATATTTATAATGATAACATAAAAAACAACACGGTTGGATAATCGCAAATGAAAATGCTTGCCCTCCCAAACATGCCGTAACTTGGGTTCTACCACACAAATTGTCGCCTATTTTTTCCTTTACGAAGTTATCATTTCCATCGGTTTTGTCTCCCTACCTCTACTGCTCCACATAAAACAATGTCCGATAACTTCTCGCCCTTTCGTCGTCCACATCATTAGCTCTCTCGTTTCGTGGTTTCAAGCAAATTTTGCTTCTTTCTCCCCTGCAACAGTTTTTTTGTTCATTTTCTTTCTCTCTCTGCGACTGAGAGATTATATTAAGCCATCGTGGGAGTGCCTTTGAGGAAAAGCTAAAATGGCAGCGTCCGAGGGTTCTTTCGCAACTATTTTCTTAGCTCTTGCTTTCACTATGATTGCGTTACCGGCTGCTGTTGAGGCCCAGCCCTTCCCCGCTGCTACCCTCACAAGTGACGGCTTGCTCTTTCTCGCACTCTCTCTCACTATTAGTCTCTCTTTCTTTCTACATGTTTGAGATGAAAACGCCATTTTATTTCATTTGTAAATATTAGAGCTTTTGATGAGGGTGGCAAAAGCCGAACATGAGAGTCGGTTGACCAATGGTTTGCACACGCATATATGCCGCCGGGGCCGATGTTGACCTACATTATTCACCATCTGCTGATTTCTGCTTCAGCTTTCGCCATTTTTTTTTCTCTTTTTCCTTGAAAGGTTTGTAAAAGTAAGACGAATTATTGTTCAACCATGGCTCGTTTCATTGAGCTTTGAATGGATGTAGTTAGAGTTAGACGAATTAAGGTGAGTTTTGCTCTTTTTGTAGATTTTGATCATGTATGTTTCATGGTCTCTTTGTTTATTTCTTTTTGTCTATAAAGCATTAAAGCTTCCATTTCTGCCTCAGTTTCCATCATTCTTTGGTGGGGGTTTTCTCGTTTGTCTCACCAAACTTGAGTGACGGTTAACGCGGTGAGTATGCGGAGAGTCGTAGAAGAGAATTTATATATGTGTTTGGCTAGGGTAGAAATGTATAAGGAGAAGAATCCCTTCTCTCCAAGCTTAGAGACTTATATTTATGGATTGGGGTCACCATCAGATTTTGGTATGTATATGGCGCAGGTCTCATCATGGTAGCCAATCGAGAGGCATAATAGTAGTCTAGGTAGGATATGATGGGACAGAAGCAGATTAGATAAGGGAGAACTGAATACCTACTCTTGACGAAGTAAATTGAAAGAGCTCTGTGTGTCGTGCATACGTATTTTAATATGAAGCCAAGTTCTGGTGAGGTGCTGTTCTGGAGGAGATCATTACAGGTGAGGTTACGATATAATAAAGTAATGGTAGTAAAACTTGACAAGCGAGGTACCTAAAACAAATTATAAATAATATGATTAAATCAACCAATTACGTGTTAAACAAATTATAAGTAATTGATTAAATCTACCAATTACATGTTAATTTTGGAAAGCTTGATAAAAGAATGATCTTAAGCTTGATTAAATCTATATTTGCAAACCAGGGGCAAAACTGTTGTGAAGGCCTGACTCCTTAAAATGAATTTTTTTTATTTAAGTCTTTTAATTTTTTTAAAAAAATTTAATTAATAAAAATAAAATTATATTCTGACTCCCTTAAAAATATAATATTTTAATTTATTTTTATAAAAATTATAAATATATAAATTATTAAAATAATAAAATTATATTTTTACTATTATAAAAAGAATTATTTCACTCCTTAAAAGAATTTTTTAATTTCTCCCCAATTGCGACAAACTTGTTCCGTCAAAACCATAATAATTTACGTTCTTTGTTTCTGGTATGCAAACTTGCAAAGCCACCTCGGCATATCTAATTTTGTCCTGTTTTCCTTTTAGATTGCTATCTCAATCAACAAATAACAAAAGATTGAATTATATATAAATTAAATATATTTTTTATATTGAATATAGAATTAGTTAATAAAATAAATATTTAAATAGTGTCACCTATAAAAAATAGTTTTAATAAATATATATTTAATATAAAATCATATACAGTAGCATATAAGTATTTTTAAACTTGATAATAAAAGGACCAAAATTTATATTGTAAGTATAAAACTTATAATTTAAGAGTAAACTATCAAAATAGTTATTTTTGTTTGTCCTTATATTTTAGTCATTTACGTTATCGTATTGTAACATTTTAGTCACTGAGCATTAATTATCGTTAACGGTGTAATGGTAAGCTAACGTGTCACATTAAATCATAACTTCAAACAAAAAATTTAGGTTAAATTATACAATTGGTCCCTATATTATTTTTATTTTGAGCAATTTAATTGTTTTCTTTTATATTATTGGAACTTTCAACCCTTTTCTTTTCATTCTCTTCTTCTACCTTTGTTTTCCTCCCTTCTTCATTTCTTTTAACGTAATTTTTCTATGTTTTTCATTTGTTAAAACTTTTTTATGGGGACCAAAACGAAAAAAAATGAGGATCAATTGCATAATTTAACCACATCAACTTACCATTACACTGTTAATGACAATTAACGGGTCAGTAACTAAAATGTTACAATAGATTAATGTAAGTGACTAAAACATAACTTAATATAAACAGAAGTGACTATTTTAATAGTTTATCCATGATTTAATTATGTTTATTATGAATACCTTGTCAAGCCTCGTTAATCTTTGTTAAGCAGAGGTGTTAGGTTATTATTTGTATGGGTCACATGTTTGATATATTAACTTCATGTTAATCGCAACTCCGTCCATTCAAAGGATTATCATACTCATTGAGCAGCCAACATAACAAAATTGATGTAAGCCGAAGCCCAAAAAATATTACCTCGCCCATAAAAACACGTCTTTGGTTTTATGGATTTTTTTATTCATCTTTCTCTTCCTTTTTTCACGACTCTTAATGCTTTACTACCGTATAAAGTATAAACCACTATCATACATCTCTTCCATTTTTTTTGAAAAATAAAAATAGATATTATATTAATTTAATTACTTAAAAGTATCACTCCTTTTATCTTGTTGTAAAATCTCAATTAATATCATATTAAAAACTTGTAAATTCGATTTTCACGTTAAATTAAGTTAGACCATCCAGTCCATAATAATTTTATATTCTTTAAGTACATACTTAATTTATTATTACCCTTCAGTTCTCATAATTTGATAAAATCTTCTAAATAAAGTAATACCTAAGTCTTTCAAACTAATATCAATTAAAGCTTAGACTACATCAAAATTATCGGTCTAAATTCTTGTGTCTCTAAATACTGTATTAAGCAGAAGAATGAAAGGTAATTATTGGGGATTAATAAATTCCAAGTCTCAATCAAATTGGATGATATTGTGTGGTGTACAGAGTGATTGAAACTTCAAAACCCGAAACCTAAGTCTAGATTCAACTTACAATATTAAAAAAATATATATAGATAATTGAAAATTCAACGCTGGGGGACTAAAGGAGGGCCATTAATATAAATATCAAGTTACTCAAAAAGTCTCAAATGCTAAAAAGGATTGATGAGTGTAGGTCAAGGTATGTCTAGTTCTTCTCAAAAACAGTTCAATAATTAAAATAATATTACTTTTTTTTAATAAAAAATAATTGTTTATTCGAATTAATTAAAGGAAAATATCAAAATTCAACTTCAATTTATACGATTACATGTATTTAATGATACTTATATAATTTATTTTTTTTAAATATCATCGGATAACTTTTTTTTTTAAATTTCCCACTATTTTTTTTAAGAAAAAGACCTACTCATTATAAAAAGTAAAAACACTATATTAACATAAAATTTTATTCTGTCAATTGTTTTAAAATATATATATTTTAAAATTCACTCATTTTCAAGTATTTGTAATTAGTTCAATATTACTGTATAAATTTATACAATAACAACAAATTAAACTTTTACCAAATTAACTATAAAAAGATATTAATTAAATTTAAAAGATTAATCTTTTATATAGTTTTTAAAAGTTTAAAATTAGATATCATTTCATTATATTAACAGTTGTAAAATACTCTTGGAAGCCGAAATGTTGTTTGTTTAGTACTAGAACACGTGCCCTTACATAAAAGGAACATAGAAGACAAAGCATACAACACGTAGCCAAACACGTCCGTCATCGTTCCATTGACGGGAGAAGTTTAACATTCAAACTCTTACTAATTAATAATAATTAATATCAAATAATAATCTTATAACAACAATAAAAAAGAAGAAATCCTAAACAGGGGGAAAAGCAGATATTTTCAGTTCCCGCCGATACAAAACTTGCCGCAGAAAAACGAAGAAACAGTCAAATTGCGACGAGAGGATCCGACCCGAACAAATCCCCGATATCTTGGAAACGATCATCGACACGTTGCCACCTCGAGAAGCCACCAAATCCGAACTCGAAATCACCCCCTGAACTCAAAAACCCGTCACTGAAATCATCTTTCAGTAAACAATCGTGAAAACTCGTATTATCATCGAACAATTCCGGCACTGAGCTAAATATATCACTCGGAAACAAGGATGATTGATTGGAAAATTCTGAGAATTTTTCACCCGATGTGAAGCACGAGTCGTCGACAACAGCTCCAGGTTCGCTCCTCAACTCTCGGGATTCCTTGACGCTTTGTGAGTCGCCTTCGTCGGCGGAAAGCGACAGGCAACGGAGAACTGAAGTCGGAGAGCAAAGGTTTGTGTTGTGAGATTCTTCGCCGGAGTGGTAATCAGAGCTGGATAACGGTTTTTGGCTGTTTTTGTCTTGAAGCTTGGGATTTGAAAAGTTAGTGAGCGCGTCTGGTCCACGCAGTTTAATAGCCGCGTTGTCGTACACCATTGCTGCTTCTTCGGCGGTATCATAGGTACCTAACCATAACCGTACACGTCTTAGCGGGTCCCTGATCTCTGCCGCCCATTTGCCCCAAGGCCGTTGCCTAACTCCTCTGAACTTCTTATCAGCCGGTGCTTTCATCGTCGCTTTAACTTTCATCGCCGGCCTCTTTCGTGAACTCTTTGACAACGACGTTTTACTCCTGGAAACTCTGCCGTTTTGGACGGGACATAATGTTGACTCGATAGTTATCTCGTTAACGTATTTCTTCACTCTGTTTCGACAACGAAGTTGGCTTGCATGTTCTTCGTAGTCGTCGTCTTCATCACCGGATGAATCAGTGGCGTCAGCATCTGTAACTGAAATCCGAACAATTCGACGCTTCATTTCTGGCTGCTTTACGAGACTGACATCTAAGAGTGGTGAAAGGAGCTTGGTTTGATAACGGTGCTCAGTGTATTTGATGGAAGGAACAGGGGAATGATCCATTTTTATCTTGGGTTTCGGATTCTCTGGGTTTTTCAGATTCTTTCAAATCTTCTCATTAAGATCGAGAGTGAAGTAAGGAGTGAATTAAGAAAGAAGAGGCAAAGAAGAGATTCCTTTTGAGACCGGACATGAGGAGAATAAAGGTTTGGAAAAAGAAAGAACACGTTAAAAGATAAACTTGAAAATGAAAAGAAATCCACCAGTAATCCCTTAAAAAGGGTCACTCAAAAGTCTATCAAAGGAGGAGAAATTTCAAGGAAAGTCATCCCAAACAAGCAGTACCCAAAGCAGCCAAATAGTTGAAAAAGAGTTGACCCCAGTAAAGAAAAGGGAGATGCCCAAAATAATAATAATAGCTTTGCCAGAAGGTGAATAGAGAGAATAAATATCGCAAAAAACCACCAGAACACTTTCTTCACTCAGTTAATGGAGCAAGTATTTGTTATTTTGGGTAACTTTCGAATCCAGGTCTAATAAGAAACTCAGAATCCAAGCTCCTTTCTGATGATACTTTTCCCACACACACACAAAAAAAAAAAAAGAAAAAGTTGCTCCTATATATCAAAGACACCGAAGAGAAATGATGAGAGAATAAAGAAGAGTTCTTTTTGAGATAAGGAATGAAATAGGAATTGTGTTTGAAGTGTAAATGGAAAGTTTAGCTATTTTATAGGATCCCAAAACCCGTTATTGGTTCGCCCGGTTGAACTAAGTGCCAAATATATATATATATTTTTTTTCAGATATAAAAAGAAATTAAAAGCAAAAATAAAGCATTCACCGGAGACCAAGAGTCAGGCCAAAAAAAAAAAAAGAGAGGGAGAAGGTGAGTTATATCGGGGAATTCAACGTTCCGGCCACGGGGTATTTAACGAGGCGCCGCATAAGATGGGGAAATTGAGACATCGACACGTGGAAATGTGGTCCCTAGAAAACAGAATGAAGCAAGAGGAAAGGGTGAATGAAACGGGTCACGGGCGAATGGGGTCGGGTCGGGCAAAACTTTCATCTCGAAAACAGGGTTTGACGTCACGTGACACTGGGCACACTCAGGTCAGTCCTCTATCTTTGACTAATGGAGTATTAACACCACCACTAGCTACTGATTATTAAATTGCCTCCTACATTCCTAATGGAACTCTCAGCTGCAGACTCCACCAATTCTCCCTAAAGTTTATTTAATATTATATTTTCATCCCTCAATTTTTAAAAAATACGTAATAATAATTAACATTATTTTTATTGTTAAATTTTTATCTCTCAATTCAAAAAGTTAATAGTTAATTTAATCCTTGATTTATAGTTAAAATTTTGTTTTAATAATTTAAATTTTTTCTTAATAATAGTTATAAATGAAATTAAAAATATATTAAAAATTTATATAAAAATCAATTTTAACAAGAAAAAATCAATAATTTTGTAACCAATTTTTCCATATCAAATCTCATAAAAAATTCAATCTTTAAACTTTCACAAAAAAATATTAAATAACCATTTACTTTAATTTTACTCGTTTTTTCATTTACTTTTATGTTTTACACTCTTCATTTTCATCTTTTTTGCCTTTTTTTTTAATTTCTCTTTTTTTCATGCATATCAATGTTTAAAATAAAATATGCATGTTTAATTGCAGTTAAATTTTTTTATTAGTCCCTATACCTAGAAAATGTTATGGATTTAGTCTCTATACTTTCATTTGATCAATTTTAGTCTTTCTCCTTTTTGAATGAGTAAATTTTAGTCCCTACACTTTTTAAGATTTGAAATTTTGATCTTGCCCCAAACAGTAGCAATTAAACTCGTTTGGTTACATTCAATTATTGGTCTTGCACTATGCGCACAATTGTAGACTTAGCCCATTTTCTCCAATTGAATCATTCTAAATCCCTATGCTTTTCGAATTTTGAAATTCTAGTCTTAACACAAATGACAGTCGGTAATTAATTGATTTTTAGTAAGTAATATATGAAAATAATAAGCTAGCATCGCATTACATATATGATAGTATATTTGGCGCATCAAATTTTGGATATACCTAAACTTTACTTAATGAAATTAACAATTATTATTTGGTGAGAACTGATATTTAAAATTTTTGAAAAATACAATGACTAAAAATGAC
This sequence comes from Gossypium hirsutum, assembly GCF_007990345.1. NCBI lineage: Eukaryota > Viridiplantae > Streptophyta > Magnoliopsida > Malvales > Malvaceae > Gossypium > Gossypium hirsutum. The sequence goes on from NC_053432.1 coordinate 79,521,939, forward strand.
TAGATAAAAGTACAAGGATTATATCCACAACTTTTGCTAAGTAGCGAGACTAATTGTAGAATTTATGTTTTTATTTATAACTAAAGGTAAAACGTTGACCTGAAATTTGAGGAAGAATAAGAAGAGCACTTTGTATTATAAATTTAAAAAATCTAAAGTTTCAAAAATGAAAGATACCTAAAAGCCCAATCAATCTAGTAATTGAGTTACAAAAAAGAAATGATTAGTTTAAAAAAAGAAGCAAGATATTTTGTATTATAAATTAAATGAAAATAAATCTCAAATTTCAAAAAATTGAAACTTACCAAAGAACCTAAACAATATAATAAAACATATTGATGTTCTCTCTTGCCTCTTATTTCTTTTTTTTTCTCATTTTTTTATAGTTATTATGAAAATCCTGCATATAGGTTATTGATAATAGTTCTTATGATTATCAAGAATGAAAGCAGTGTCGCAATCCTAGATTTTAGTTCTTGAAAACTCGAGTAACAACAATTTATCTAATAGTGAAATCTGAATCTTGCTTTGAGATGTATATTTCTAGGGCTTTGAGAAAAAATAAAATTTGCAATATAATTTCTAAGTTAAACAACACGAAGTTGTTGATGTGATTTAAGGTGTTCATCAACGTTGGAAAACAAATGAAATTTAGTTTAAAATTTTTTTGTGAAAGTACAGAGACTGTGGTTTTTGATGAGTTTGGTTATGAAAATTTTAGTTGCAAAATTTTTTATTTTTCTTTGCTACAATTGATTTTTATACAATTTTTATTTTAAGGCTTTCTATTTTTTGTAATTATTGTTAAGAAAAAATTTAAAATATCAATGAATTTTTAGCTATAACTTAGGGATGAAATTATCTATGAACCATTTGAAATTAAGGTGCAACCTTACTTTTTTTTTAACGTAAGTTAACAGCTAAGTGATAAAAATATCACCATTTAATAATATTAGTCATATTACGTAAAAGTTTAAAGATAATTAATATAGTTTTCCCTTTTTTTAATATTCAAACCTTGATAAAAAAATCCGCTTGATGCTTAATTTTACCTCTAAACTATTTTTTTTCATTTAAGTATCTAATCTTTCTGTCTCACTTTGATACCTAAACTATTTTTCATTACCTAAATAAGTTCACCTGTTAAAAAAAAATTGAAACATGGGGCTATTAGATTGCGCCACTTTAGTCTTATTTTATTTTTTTAATATTATATTGATTAAAAAGATAAAAAAAATACATAATATATAAATAATTCAAAAAATTATTTAAAAATAAAATTTTATAAAAATAGAAAATAAATATAAATTTAAAACAGTGATAATAATATATAAAAATTGAAAATTTTATAAAAAAATAAAAAAGTATTAAGATATTAGAAATTAAAATTTACTAAATTAATTGTAAATATAAATTAAAATTAAAAAAAATAACACTATTACCTTTAAGTATTAAAATATATAATTTTCACAAATAAAAATATAAACAACACAAATATAACATTATAAATGTATCGAATTCGAGTACTAATCCATAAAAAATACAAATTTAAACACATTCCTCTCTTTATGTTCACAAAACAAAATGAATTTCTTTTTCAATAAAATCGTTTTTTATTTATTTATAAATCTTGTACAATGTTTATAGGATGTTAAGTGATCAGTCTTTAATTTGTTTTGCGATAAATGAGCAGACCATGCATTTAATTTAAGCTACTACAGTACTTGGATTTTTGGACTGCCCTGCCCAGTCCCACATGCTCTCATCATTTTGTCCTTTCCTTCCCACTTGCAATTTGCAAATCATAATGTTATTCATCATTTATATTATATAAATTTTGAAATCTTATTCATATCTATACTCTAATTGGCTTGGTAGAGTTTTACTTTTTTTTTTAAGTATTTTCCTTTATTCCTTTATATTGAGGTAAATTTCATTTAAAGATTTGGGATAATTTTCTTTAATGCTTCACAGGGTTAACTTTTTTTAATGTATCACATGTTTAAATTTAGGGTGGAGTCAAAAAAAAATTTTTAAGGGATTGAAATTAAATTATAAATTTTATTATAATAAATATATAATTTTATTATTTTAATAGTTTATATATTTATAATATTTAAAGAATTAAATTAAATTTTAAAGGACATAAATTAAAAATTTTCTATTTTTGGGGGGTCGAGCCCCTACCAACCCCCTTAGTTATGCCACTGTTTAAATTGTTTTAGTTTGAATTTAGGCATAATAATTTATTTGTCCCTCTAATTTTATAAAAAAAACATTTTATTTAATTTTTCGTCCTTTTTAACTATTAAACTTGCGTTGTTTGTCAATTTACTTAAAAATAAATGAAAAAGTTAGTATTTGTTAAATTTGTCAGCATGACATACGCGTAGATTACTACGTAGATGTTACATCATGAATTAATTAATTTTTTAAAATATAAAAAAATTTAAAATATATAAAATTATTAATACAATTTTTTAATATTAAAAAATAATTGCTAATGTGATATACATCATAATCCATATGTATGTTACATCAACAAAGTTAATAAATATTAATTTTTTTTATTAATTTTGAGGTAAATTGATAAATAATATAAATTCAATGAATATAAAAACGAAAAATTGAATGAATCACTATTTTTTTTTTTGCAAAATTTAGTTATTATACCTTAAATTTAGTTATGTTGGTTCTACTATTAAGTGTAACGTAAATCACGACAATATATTTTGTGTGAAAAAGAAAAAGGTAAAAGGACAGTTGGATTTTAGTTAGAGACGGAGCCCTTTACCTTTAAAAGTTTTAAATATTCTCTAAATTTTCTTTCGAGGTTGAGGTTGTAAAATGAAGTAGGAGTGTTTAAGCCGTTAATTATTTAGACAATTGAATCGAATTAGTATTAATTAAAAATTTTAATTCTTTAACTGTTAATTGAATCGAAATTTTTTAAAAAGATTAACCGAATCAAAATATTTCAGTTAATTCGATCGGTTAATTGAAATTTATATGTTTTTATTTTTTAGTTAAAACAAGTATAAAACAGATCAAAAAAATAATTTGATAATATTCATTTAATCGAAATAAAATTACATATAATTTGTATTATTGATTATTAAATTTGATTAATCATCCGATTTTGAACCGAGTTATCTGATAATTGAATTTTTAAAAAATTATTAATCAATTGTTAACTAAATTAATTTAATTTACTGAATGATTAATTAAATTAAATCGATTTATAGAATAATTCAATTTCAATATCGTTGTTAGTAGGTATTATAAAGGGATGTGTGAAAAAAGGTTAAATGAAGATAGAAAAGTGAAATATGATTTTGGCAGAAAAGGACAAAGTAAACCAATCAGAGGAAGAAACAAAAACCAGGCGGCTCTTCCTTTCTTCCAAATGTCGCCCCCCATAAGATGTGGAATAAAATAAACAGTTGTCAGGAGGAAAAAAGATGTTGATATTATTATGATTATTATTAAAAAATATAATTCTAAGTATTCAAAATAATAATTATAAATATGAACAGGTTTCAAGGTTTTTATTTTTATTTAAAAAAAAAATAAAGGCTAATAAGTATTATTTAAGAACCTATAACAATCGAGCGGGCATTATGGTAATTATTTGAATATCGATTCTATTCATAGCCGCTCCATTTTAATATTTTTGCTACTTATTTTTTAACTTAATATTATAAAACTATATTTTTATAAATAATTTCTTCATAACATAAAAATAATAATTTTAGAAATTTGATGGAATAGAGGAAACATTTACTGCAATTACTTTGTTTTATCTTGTGTGTTCAAAATTTTCAAAAATCATTAACTTTCTTATTTGGAGTTGGATTGATAAAGGATTATTATTTCGACCTATGAATTTTATTTTATTATAGATTATTAGTAACTTTTTATGAAAAAAATGATTACATACATTACTTAAAATATATTTTAAAAGAAATGACATGCGAAGTATTTTGACGTGGTCTGTGAGTTAAAAACAATTTCACTATTTGATACCATTATGATAAAATATAGAGGTGAAGTCAGTATCTCTGTATTGGAAGGGTTAAAATGAAATTGAAATTTTTTAAGGGCAAAAGTTTAAGTTTTATATGTTAAAACGGTTGGAGTTGAATTATTAATATTTAAAGTAACTAAAAATGTAATTTTTTTTACATATAATTAAACAGTTAAAAAGGATTATACTTAAAAATTAAATTTTATGTCTCGTTTGGTTACTAGTGTAATAATATGATGAAAAAGTTTATTTTATACGTATGTATTACAATAGTTATACATAAAATAAAGATATTCAAAAGATGAGTAAAAACTTTTTGTAAAAAAATTTGAAAAAAAAAATCATTCTCTTTTTAAATAATAAGTCAGGTGAGTGGCTAAACATTATCGGTTGAAATTAGTTTGTTACTAATTCTTATACTAAAACACAGTTAAAATTTTAATAACCTTACCAAACATAACATCAAAAGGATTAAAAAGATAATTATACCCTTTAAGAGGTGGCAATGCCCCCACTTACCCCTTTTGGCTTCGCTTCCGATCAAATTTGATCAAATATGTTAGTGAAAATTACACTATCCAAACGCAATTGTAGTTGAGATCTTTTGAGAACAAAATTTTGGACTTTTTAAATCACAAATTTGATAATTTTTAGTAATACTTTATTAATGGAAGAAAATTAAATCAAGCAAATATGATTTGATGAAATATTCTCTGAGCGTGATCCTTTTTTTATTTTTTGGAATAATTTATTTTTTTACTGTTCAAAAACTTTGCTTGAAAATGTACTTTCTTAATGAACTTATCAAACGCGAAATGTTAATCTTTAGGTCCGTTCTAGTGAATATATTAGACAACAAAAAAAAAACAAAAAACCATATTTTGAATCATCTCCATAACATTTGACTTCCCTTAAATGATGTTCAACAACATTTTGACGAACCGTTTACTTTGATGGCCATGTATAGTATGCACCAGCAGCTTTCTTAAATATGCAAACTGAAAACTACAGTATGTTGTATCCTTAGATGAATACTGCAATTTTAGGTTTGTTCTTCATAGTAACAGAAGAGTTTGCTGGATAATATAAGATATGTTTGCATGTTAATGAACTTCAAGTAGGAATAGCAACGTGTAGATGTATGCAATTTTTTGAATTATTTGAATATGTATATCTATTTAGAAATTTGAATATATGCTTATTATCTATGAATTATCTAAGTACCACTATCCAAAACTGAATTAAATACTATTATTAATTGTATATCTAAATTCATAAAAAAAATCAATTACAAATTTTTAGCCATTATCTGGAGATCCAAATATGCAAAAATTTGAATTCGACTCCGCTAAAATTCTTATATATAAAATCAAAATTATTTTTAACTGGTGAATTCAAATATATGAATTTTTATTCACTTATGGTATCTGAATAAACTATGTAGATCCAAATAATATATATCTAGGGTATTTATCCGCAACAGATAGTAATTCTAAAATTTGAATCTGCAAACTGTTATAATACACAATATCTGAATCTGCAATCTAAATTGCCTTATAGACAATGTTCAAGGCACCTCAAGTTTTCATGCTTGATTTTCAGGGTTTTTTTTTATTCATTATTTCAATAAAATATACTTAAAGAAATATTGAATGGGATAATGATATATTTGGCTCTCCAATTTTATAAAAAAAAATTATTTTAACCCTCCATTTATTTTTTCACATTTTTTTAGTCCTTAAATTTGCATTTTTTGTCAAATCACCTCAAAATGAATGAAAAAATTAACATTTGTTAACTTTGTTGACGTGTAGTTCAGGTGAATGCTATGTCAGCAATTAATTAATTTTTTAAAAAATAAAAAATATTAAAAACATATTTTTATACCTATTTTTTGTAATTTTTAAATATTTTTAATAAAATTTAATCTTTTAAAATATTTTTTATAATTTTTTTGAATTTTTAAAAAATAATTAATTACTGATGTGGTATCCACATGTATTCCATGTTAGGAAATTAAACAAATCTTAATTTTTTCGTTCATTTTGAGGTAATTTGACAAATAACACAATTTTAAAGACTAAAAGAGACAAAAAAATAGATGAAGAGCTAAAATAACTTCTTCTTCTTTTTTTTTGTAAATTTAGAGAGCTAAATTAATCATTATACCACGTCAAATTTATTACCACTCAAACATGTACCAATATTTATTATATTTATTTTTTTAGTAGTCTCATCATAGAGTTTGATCATATCTACTCTTTAAGACAATACTTAAAATTACCCATAGTCCCTCCTCAACTCATAAACAGGAGGATAATGCGTTTCAGTGCACTCAAACTCACATCCTCCTACATTGACAACAATACCCACACCAATTAAACTAAAATTTAATCAACCGAATACCAATGTATATAGTGTAAGACTTAGTGAAAATTATAAGTGTTGTTAACAAATATTTTAAGATTGAAGGCTTCCCTCTAAAATCATCCTATTACATAAATTACTTATTTCTAATGCATTAAAATTTGTACAACTAACCATTAGCTATTTAATTTAATATAAATATTATTATAATTATTAAGAAATCAATCTTAACAAGCATTTGAAGAAAAACTCCTTATCAAATTTTAAATTTAATTATCTTGAATAATCTGTAATTATTTGTTTGGTAATTTATAAAAGGAGAATAACATATTAAAAATAACGTAATTAGTGCTACTCAAAATTAAATTAAAATATAGCATATATTTCATAATTATTGAGACCCTTTCTAATTTTTTATTATGAAATTTTATGATAAATAAATCATATCAAAATAATTCAGAATTATAAAAGCTAATTAAATACCACAACTTGGTTGGTTGATCCCACTTTTTCCATTTTTGTCATCATATTGTGTCGGGACATGGTCTTCCTCTCCTGCCAGTTAGGTGTCTTTCGATGATTGCTTGGTGGGTTTTCTCTGTCACAGCTTTAGTATAGTGTTTTATTTTTTTCTCTCTCTCTGTTCTTAAGTTATTATTTAAAATTAATTAAAATGCTGAAACAAAAAAATAATAATAATAATAATTAAAAGGGACAAATTGTCCAATACTTTGCCGTTTTGTTTGCATTTTCAACTTTGGATTATCTCTCAACTATTAGTGCTTAGACAGGCAGATAGATATTTATTTGATACCTTTCTTTTCTTTTTAATTAATCAGTTATTTATTTGAATTTGGTAATAATAAGTACCAAATCTTTGTCTCATACCCCAAGAATTAACGTTTTCGAAAGCGGTTTATGTCCCAATTTCATTACCTTCCAACTAATGCCTTTTTGCCGATTCCTCAATTTAATAACTCATGTATTTTGAAATTGATGTTGTGATGGTTAATAGTGTTTATCATATCATGTGTAGTCTGAATTCGAGTCGCGTTAATTGTATTAGTTATTCAGGTTTTACCCTATTATTTTAACTCATCAAAAATAATAATAATTTATGTGTTTTGATAATAAGCGTTGCTGCAAGGGAGAAGATTTTGAACTGCAAAAGCATAAAATTATGACGATGGATTAGTGTTAGGAAAAATAATTTTACTATGGTTATCAACAAGACTTTAAGACTATTGGTAAAGGTTCTAAGTTTGAATTTATTTTTTGTATTTGTTATGTATGAGAATTTTTTCTCATCATGTATATAGACAATTAGGATTTTTTTTTCTCATCATATAGTTAATTGTAATTGTATTTAAAACTTTCAAAAAATGATTGATATGTGGTTACATGTAGCAAAGGCTACCTTTTCCTAATGAAGTACCTTTTTCAAAAGGTTAAAATTGTATTGCAAACACAATATGATAATCCTTACAGTGATGTCTATTAATTAATTTTTTTTAAAAGGTATTTGCAATTTCTTAGAATATATGCTAATGTATATTTTAAATTTTTTTTTTATAATTAATGAATAATAATTAAGTTTACAAATCAAGCAGAAAAAGGGGCCTGACAGGAAGGGAAAAAAAACCTAATGGGACCAACTCGGGGAAAATATCATCCAAACAAGTACGTCGAATTCGACAAAATGCTCGAAGAGGTCATGCTCTGTAAACTTTATAAAACAATAATTTTTTTTGTTGTTTTATGATTCTTATATTCTCCATTACATTTTTTTTTCTTTTTAATTATTGGATGAAACTCAAACAACACAATTTTTTTTAATATTACAAAAAATGAGCTAAGTTTTTGCAAATTGGAATGCAATTTGCTTTGAGCCCACAAAATTGGCAGAAATTCACATTCATTATGATTGATGACCCTTTTATTATTTATTTTTAGTATAAACTAAATTAATAGTCGTTTAAATATGAGTTTTTTTGTCACCCGATTAAGAAGAATTACAAAATAGTTGTTCAATTATTAATAAATTTGTTTTGGCCACTCAATTATGAAAAGTTATAAAACGGTATTTAATTTGTTTTTTTTTCTTTCACCCAACTTTCTTAAATTTTTTGGTGTTTTCTTTTTTACATTAGCCAATTAGTGATAGAAAAGACAATTTTATAATTGTCTATAGTTGAGTGATAAAAAAAAATATTAATAATTGATCAACTATTTTATAAAATTTCATAGTTGAGTGACAAAAAAAATTCATAACTGAGTAACCTCTATTATAGTTTACTCTTATTTTTAATATCTTCTATAAAAGTATTATTTTAGATATATTTAATTGAACAGGATAGTCTTAAACTGTTCTCTTTTTTAAGTCAAGTACCTAAATTTTTTTTTTGGAACTTAACACCTAAACTTTTTTCCTGTAACCAAAGTTGATTTTTACCGTTACCTCGTTAAAGAAAATCAGAACCAATTAAAAAGTGTCATGTGATCACCTCATTAAAATCTAATTAAATAAAAAATTTATATCAATATTATATAAAAATAACTATATTATTATTAAATAAAATAAAAAGTATTTCTTCCCCACCCTCGTCCCTCGTCCCTCTCCCTGTTCCACCCTCTCGCTCCCTGGAACTGTGAGCTACCAACGCGCTGACCACCTTTGGATGCCTAGGTTGATGAACATCTCTTTTTCCATTTTCAGTACGTTAAGAACATGCAATCGGCTTCAGTGTGGTGTGTAACAGAAGAATAGAGGCGATAATAGCCGACCAGATTAAAACAGGGTGAAAATGGATCGGAATAGATGCACGAGGAATATTTGCAGGTGGGTTTAGTTATCTACCTAGCTCTTGAACTGCAATTTTGTTGTAGTAGGCATTAATAAATTTTTCATTTGCAAGTGGTGAGTAGCGTTGGCAGCTCACGGTTCCAGGGAGCGGGAGGGGGGAAAGGGAGGAGGACGGGGATGGGGGAGGGAGAGCGACGGTGGAGGAATATAATTATTTTTTTAATATTAATATAAAAAATTTATTTAATTAGATTTTAATGGCGCTTCGTGATTGGTGCTCTTTTTAATGAATGTAATGGTAGAGACCAACTTTGATTATGGAATAAAGTTTACATGCTCGATTCAATCCAAAAATAAAAAATAAAAAATCAATATCTAACCTAAACAAAAGGCATAGTTTAAGGTCTCCTATTCAATTAAGCCTTTTATATAATATATTGCATAATTTATTATTTTAATATATTTCATGTATTAATGATATAAAATATTACTTTATGCAAATTTGATAAAAATAAAAATAAAATAAATTTATGTAAGATGATATTAAAATATTTGTTTTTAATTTTAGTCCATATTATCATGATTTTATTTTATTTATATTTATCGTGATTTTTATTTTGCCAGTTGTGTTATTTTAAAAGCCAATGTGATTTTATTTTTAGTCACGTCCCGACATATATACAAGATTTGTCAATATAAAGGTATCACCATATCTGTTATGAACCATTCTTTGAAGGGCTTTATCATGATAAATCATAGTAATGGTGATAGATATGAAATGATGAGGAGGAGGATAAGCCATTTGAGAATCGATATTTTGTGCATCACTAATGCGGTGGATCTCTTAGGGCTTTTGGTAATTTTTTCTTAATTGATCGGTGTTTATTATTAAGTTGATTAGATTATGGCGGGGCTAGGATGCAAATTTCAATGATTTGATCAAGTTAATGCATCTCTGATTTGTTTCTAAATTGTCCAAGTGTTGTAGCTACAGTCAGTTTATCATTCTTTTCTTTAATTTTTTTATTTGAGATTATTCTACAAACATTACATTTGTGTATTAATCTATAGTGATTTATTTACCGTTTGTTTTATGTGTTATGTTTTTGTATTATTATTATTCCTGATTTCTATTAATAATAGTGTTTTCTTTAAAAAATAATTTATAGACTATCAATACATTAAACATAAATTTAATTTTTCACATTGCATTTAGAATAGTCATAAGTCTTCACAAAATTTTATTATTTATACTAATTTTTTTTCTCTGTGCAATGCACAAGTTAATTGTATGTATTAATTAAAATATATTATATTGAATTAATAAAAATTGTATAAATTTTATAACATTTCATAAATAATATTATTGAAATAGTAAAAATAATATAAATATTAAAATTTTATAAATGATGATAGTTTAAATTATAATCAATATAAATCAACACAAAAAATTAATATTTAAAATAAACTTGAATATTTTGATATTATTCCCAATTATAATTTTAGCGTTACTCTTAAAAAAGAATTAGAATATAATTTAAAATAAAAAAAATAATGATGTAAATTAAGTTATTAACAAAAAAATAAATACATAAAGAAAAGTTGTATAAAAAACACACAATTGGAAACTCCATTAATAAATAAATCTATATTATTTCAATAATATTTTTAATATATTTCTCATTTATTTATTAAAGAAAAAAATATTTGATATACACTGTATATGAATGAATGTGTAAAATTTAAATTTTAGGGACTTGAAACACATATTTATATTTTCTAACATTGGATATTTAAAACCATATATAAGGACTTTAAAAAAAATTAAAACTAGAGTAAGTGTGTACATATTTATATTTTTTCGTAATCTATGATTAAATCAACTATAACAAAGATTATTGACATATATGATCTTGTTATATGAATGAGTATTTAATGTTGATATATTTTTATAAGGAAATTAGATTGAAATAATATTCATTTTAAATTTTAGTTAATAAAGATATCTAACAAATAATTAGCGTGACAAATGACAGTTACTTAACTGTGTCACACTAGAATGATTTCTTTACTTGTAACTTTAAATTGGTATAGTATATTTAAGAGTGATATCAATTCGGTTCGGTCGAGTTTTTTTATAGTTTTTAAACTGTCTATCATAGTTTGATTTAGCTCAATTTAGTTCTCAGTTTTTTATATTTATTTTATTTTATTTTTTAAATTTATTTTGATAAAATAAGTTTTGTTTTTATGATTTTTTAATACTATTTTAATTTTTTTAAAAATAATAAATATTTCTAAAAAATAATAATTTTCAAGAACTTTCAAATTATTTTCACTATTTTAAGTATAAAATGTTTATTTTTATATCATAAAAAATTAAAATTAATTATATATATAAAAATAAAATAAAATTTAATTCAATTTCGGATAACTCCCATTCGAGTATTAATATAATTGAATAACAAAACTCATTACCTTTAAATTCAAGTAATTTTTAATGAATGTTGGGCTTGATGGATGTCTATGGGTAGAGCTCTCACCAAATTTCCGAAAGAATTTGACTTGGTAATTCATTTGATTATTAAAAAAATATATTAAAATTTTATAATAAATTAAAAATAATATTGAATGATGATATGAAATTGGGGGGGGGGGAATGGCATGAATCAACAGAAATATAAGGCTGATAATATGGTCATCTGATTTACTTTGTTTAAAACTATCTGAATTAAGCTGGAAAAAATACCTCAAGTGGGCCTATCATCCAATTGTTATTGGAATTATATGTAAAATTGGTGTATAAAAGAGAGAGACTGGGGACGATGGGCTACGCTTTACACACTTCCATTTGGGTTTACATCAAAATGGTGTTAAAACCTTGTATTTGGGTCATGACTATCAGAGTAGTTTGAGTTATTGGAGGACAACATGAATGGGTGATTTTGAGCACAATCCCTTAGGCTATGGATACTTTTGTGGCAGCGATGGTTCAGACGGTTGAGAGCTATGTCGACGACATTCAGGGGAGTAAATTATCTAATGTAAGTTGAAAGTGGTTAGTCGACGACCATGAAGCATCATTTCAGTGTTAAAATGAGTAGAAGTTTTTTTTCTTTTTACATTTAGCTTCCCATCCAATAGGGCTATCCACTTTCCACATATTTTAGTGATTAGCTATAAACTAATTACAGTCGGTAATTTTTAGTCACTCACATAACTTGTTTGTGATAAAAAAAAATTTTACTTATTTCATGAAGTACTTTTTTCTTCTTTTTTTTTATAAGAGTTTTTACTAGACCTGATCATAGGTCGGACTAATATAAAAAATTAGGCCTGCACAAAAAATATGCCTAAAATTTTGCCTAAGCCCAGTACAAATAAAAAAACTAAACCCAAGCCCATCTTGGCCATTTTAGAATTTTTTTATTATTTTTATAAAAAAAAATTTAAAAAAACATCATACATCAAAGACACTAAGAACATTAAAATAAATATTTCTCAACAAATTAAAAATATAATAAAAAATATTTATACTTAAATAACATTAAGATAGTTGCAACTTAGCAAGCAAATGCTTCTAAAATAGTAGCAAAATTAACAATAAAACAAAAGTTATACAATATCCAAATAATAACAACAAAATAGTAGTAATATAATAGCAAGACCAAACTCATTTTTCGGGTCTATCCACTTTTCAGGCAAGTCTTTGAGCCTGGACAAGTGGCCTGACTAATGATTTCATCCTTCTCATTTTAAATTTAAATTTATGATATTTATTTTTTATTTTATATCTAATTACTTTAACATATATATAATAAATATTGTTACCCATATTATTATATGTGTTTAATATTTGCAACCATTTTAAACCCTACTTCATTTAATATTTTGTTATGACATAATAAATCTCCATAAGGATTTAGTCAATGATGATGGATGATCTTTATAATCTTGATTTCAGCCATGTCATCAATATCTAGCTCCCATTTATTCTTTGGTATAAATCTTGAGCAAGAGCATAATTCATATGCATGGTCATGGTATTTGTACCTTCTAAAAGGCAGTGTTTTGAGTTGGGGAGTCTAATATATAATATACAGCATGGATTATGTTATGTTATTGTTGTATGTTTTTTCCATTTATTGTTTCTTTCAAGTTTGTTACCAAGCAGGTTTCTACGTCTCATTTATCCATGGTAAGATATATTAAAATAATATTATTTTGATTTTTCAATCTCGCATATTAAAAAGTATTGAGTGCAACAATAAAACACATTACGTTCTCAAAAAAAATAAAAAATAAAAAATAATACAAGTTCAAATGTTGAAAATAATATAATTGGCGTGGTATAAAATGTATATAAGAAAAAAAAGGACTAGAGGTGAGTTTAAGTATGGCTTTAACCCTTAAATATATATTTCTTTTTCAATTCAATTCTCTTAAATATAGAGAAATTATAAATTAATATATGGCGCAATTGCATTCTGGCTCCCAAAATGAAAAAATTTCAATTCAGTCCTGTTAATGATAAAAAATCGTAAATTAATATATAGAAAAGTTGTACTTTTTTCCCTTTAAAAAAAATTAATGTTTAGTTCCTTCAAAATGATGAAATTATAAATTAATACATACTAAACTTATATTTTGATCTATGTAAAAAACATTATTAAATTTTGATCTTTGCTAAAAAAAAAATAAAATTCTAGATTCATCCTTGTGAAAGTAGTCATTAGATCTGTTCATGGGTTGGGTTACCTGCTCTGGCTCGAAGGCCTACTTGAAATTTAAAATTTAGACCCGATCGAGTCCGACACAACCCATTTTAAGTTTATAATACTTTATATTATGTTATTTTTATATATTAAGTAATTTAGAACACATTAAAAAAATAAACTTATACTAAATATATAATACTATTCTAATATAAACATTAAAATAATGTTAAGATAACTATATAAAATCATTCAATAAATAAAAAATGTATAGACTTATTAAAGGGATAAATCTCAAAATTATATATAAACTTTAATTTGGTGCAATTATATACATGAAACTCTAATTGTGGTTTAAATGTATACTTGAAACTTTAATTTTGATTTAATCATACATATTTAAAGAAATAAATACATCAATTTATTTTTGTATTGGATAAATATAACTATTTATGCATGCAATATAAGTATAAAATGATGTTATATCAATAATTGTGCTAATAATTTACAAGAATTGGATCAAATCAAAATTTCATGTATACAATTGCACAAAATCAAAGTTCATGTATACAATTGCACATTGAATCATAGTTCATGTATTAAATTTGATATTTATCCCATTATTAAATATTAAAATAATATAATATAAATATTTAAAAAATATTATAAATAACATGGACAGAACTAAAATGGGATTGGGTTAATCTTTTGCAAATATGAGTAAGTTTGTGCAAAATTTTAAACTTATTGGTTAAGTATAAAATATGTCAATATAATATTTAGAGCCGATCCATGAACATCTCTAATATTCATGAGCGAGGATTATATAAAAAAAAATTGTGAATATATGTTAAAAATGACCTTTTTTGGCCCATGGGGTATACACAAGTTCTTAGTAGAGGTGTGCATGGGTCGGGCCGAGCTCAACTAAAAATTTAGGCCAGTTTGCTAGGCTCGGGCCTGGCCCGACTCGAAAAATGGGCCTGAAATTTAGCCCAAGCCTGACCCGGATAAAAATGCTAAAACTCGAGCCCGACCCGGCCGGCTCATATTAATTTTAAAATATATATAATACATCAAAAATACTAATAACATCAAAATAAATATTTCTCAACAAATTGAAAATAAATTTTAAAAAATATGTATACTTAAATAACACTAAGATAGATACAACTTAACAAGCAAATGCCTCTAAAATAATAACAAAATTAAGAATAAAATAAGTTTTATACAATATTCAAACAATAAGAACAAAATAGTAACAACATAATAGTAAAATGGTTGCAAAAATAGGGAGAAAACAACAAGAAAATAATATTAAAAAAATAAAAAAGTAGATTTTTTTGTTATTTAGTGAATTTGGGCCGAGTCAGGCCCGAGCCAAAAATACTTTACCCAAGGCCTGGCCTATTTTTTAAACAGGCCTTTTTTTTTGTTTAAGTCCATTTTTCGAACCTATATTTTTACCCAAAACCTTTTCACATTTCAGCAGAGCAGGGTAGCTCGACCCATAAGCAAGTATAATTCTTAGTTTTACATGTCAACATTTTTGTTTTTGGTAACTTTTGGCCTTGTACTTTTCTTCCATCTATACTTATCTATAATTTTTGTTAAAAAATTCACCTTAACTAATCAAACGTTACCATATGTCAAAATGGTCAACATTCTTTAAAAATTCCAAAAGAATATTTAAAAAATAATAATAAATTGCAAAATTTTCTTAAAAGTTCATAAAATTGTAAAATAACCCTAAAAGTTTAAGATTCTTTAATTTTTTTTTAAATTTAAAAATGCATAAAATTGTTAAAAGTACATTTTAGAATGAACTTGGAGACAAAGACATCCAGGTTCATCCCATCAAAACTTTTTTAAAAAATATTATAATGAATCTAAACTAATATGTTTCTAGTTCTAGACGTGTATTTTGAATAATTTTATAGATTTTTATAATTTAAAAAAAAAGAATTTCAAAATAAATTCTGAATTTTTATTTTGGAATTTTAGGTATTTAGAAATTATTTAAATTTTTATAAAAATTTGAAAATGTTGTAAGCTTCCCATAATTAAAAATTATAAATTTTAAAATAAATCACGACTTTTTCAGTTTTAATTTTTTTATTGTTATAATATTTTTAAAAAAATAAAAGGAATTTTGACTTTTTTTTTTCTTAACGTTTCAATGTAAATACGTGTTGAATATATTTGTGAAATGGCGGAGGAAAAGATGAGACAAAATTCGGTTGAGGTGGGTGACCCCATTTGGACATCAATTGAATGTTATTTAAAAAAAAAGAAAAGAAACGAGCCTAAGCTACAGCCTCCTCCTTTCTCAACTTTCCCTAATAACCTCTCATTTTCCACTTCTCCTTCCACTTTCTTAGTTATTATTGAATGAATTATTAGTTTTTTTTAATATGTTTTAAAAATTTTAGGGTAATTAGTTTTTAAAATTAAATATTAAAATGACATGCACTCAAATTTAAGGAAATTATATTTCAAAATTTGGAAAAATCAACGTGATGGGAGTCATATTAAAACCTAATAAAAAAATTAATAATAATAATATTATTATTATTATTATGTGGAAACATGCCGACAGTGCAAGGTAGGAGAGAAAATCTAGTGGGACCCGTTTGTGGCAAATGGTTTTTTTACATAGAGTGAGTGATAATAACTTTATCATGTGATGGGGACAACTATGCAATCTTAAATAATATGGAGACAATTATGTAATCTTAAACAATAATATTACTAATAATAACCATCTTTTAATGTCCTGTTTTTTTAAAAATAAAATAGAACAAATATGTATTATGGGGCAGCATCGCACGTGCACCTTAGGAATAAGAAAAATTCCGAATATTAAACAGCATATTCTTTGTTTAAGAAAAACCCACTATGGTGATTGACTTTGCCCCCACCCACTACACCATTCTTAAATTATTGTCCCATTTTAATAATTCTATAGGAGAATAATTTACAAACCTATGTTGGATCTACTAGTAATAACTTTTTTATTTTATTTAAATTAAATTCAAGTCTAAAGTTAAGGTGCGAAAATTTTTGTCCAAGTCCGGTCTTAGTTGGTACGGATAGGCTATTCGACTCTTGGCCAGGTCTAAATTATATCATATGTATTGTTTAATCTTTTTCTGTCCTCCATCAATTGTGTTTTGTAATGATTTGATTCTATATTATAGTTGGTTGGATATATGTCTTTATACTTATACTCTACTTGTGAGTGTATTGCGCTTATAAAAGATCCATTAAATGAAATATTAAGTAAGAGTGATAACAGATGGGTTTGGTTAAGATTGATCTTAGAGAATTACAATATTTTAGTTTGTTAAACTTGAACTCAAATCAAATTAAATTTCATCGATTCAAACAGATTTTATTAATTTTCTTAAAAAAAATCTATAAAAAAAATCTATAAGTTATTTTAATTGGTTTAATATCTAAGTTATTATCTATATCATAAAGAATAAATAAAAAATTCTAATTTTTTTTTCACTCAATTTAGATGATTTTAAATTTTAAATATTTAAATAAAAAATCAAATTGAAACAAACCCAACGCATTTAAATAATAACCATTTGATTTTTTAAAAGAAAAATTAAATCAATATCCAATCTAATATTATTGTTTGAATCTATCTTCAATTTTTATTTTATTTTTTTAGTCAAATCAAATGAGAATCATAAAATTTAAACTCAAACTATTATAATTTTCACTATCACAACTTTAATATAGTCATATTTGATTTTTAATATTAATTTTCACAAATTTATTATATGATTTTTAACTCATACAAAATAATCTAATTTAATTTATGCTCGAATAAATACATTACCAGATAAACAATTAATAAAGTTGGTGAAAAGCTCAATAATATTTTTGTGCTCAAATTTTGTTATTAGATATTGTACTCTGCGGAAGTTATGAATTTAAAATTTGAAAATTTTACTCTTAACCAAATGATAATTATTAAATTCATTAAGTTAAGTTTTATTATTTTTAAAATTTAGTATGTCAAACATATTATCAAATGCGTAATGATATGTTTCTTTTGTTATTTTCACATATTACTAAAAAAGTTAGTTAATAAATTTAACATTTGCCTTAAAATTAAAAATTTGAAATTAAAATAATATAACAATACTAATGATATAATTTAACCAAACAGATTTAATTACTATCATTGGGTGAAGGCTGAAATTTTAAAATTAAAAAAAAGGTAAAAAACTAAAATTCAACAAACTAAAATACAGGTACTAAATCTACAGTTTACCAAAAAATACAGGATGTAATAGCAGAATTCGACCTATTTTGTGCGAAGATTTGGAAATATATGTTCTTTTAGGGAAGGATGAGCACCTTCCTTGGAGATGAAGATCAAACGGTAAAGAGTGATACAGTTTTATACGTGTCGAATATCTGATAGGTTTGGGGGGATTTAAAAGATAAGGGAATTCATTCCGTGACTTGTTTTTTGATCTTACGAAATTTGACCATCCTTTTGATTCCTTTTCTTTTTTTCCTTTTTTGGGTGGTTTTGGCTAAAACTGAGCTGTGCCTCCCAACACCAGTCTTTGAAAACGACGTAGCCGCAGATTTTTTGAAACTTCACTTGGATGGGGCAGGACAAAACCTTTTCTTTTTTTTTTTCCTTCTCTCTTTTTTTACCTCTGTCTTTTTAAATCCAAATTTATTTAAATGCTTCAAATTATTACTTAATCCTTCCTATTTTTTTATATAATTTCTTATGTTATGTTAAAATTGTTATAAGACCCAATAAAATAATATCATAATATTTTATATAAATAAATTATCATAAAAGTGAAAAATTAAAGTAAGAATATTCTGGTATTTTTTTCAACACAAAGGGATGAGGTTAGATTTAAATTTGATCTCAAATTAAAATTTTAAATTTTTAATTAAATATTGATTAAGTCTTAACTTAATTTATATAAATATTATTATTAATGCAAGAGGATAAATATTTAAATGTGCTGAAACACATTATTATGTTATTTATGTGTTAAGGTGAGATTACTGGTAATTTTATTTAAAGAAAACAATATCATTAAAATATATTTTTTTATATACAGTCAATTTAAATTAATGAAAATTTTAAACAAAAACAAAGGTGGTTCTTTGCACTTAGGAAGGGACGTTTGAAAAACAAGTTTATATAATGTAAGAGGTGAAAACCGCTAACCGCCGCCGTATTAAAAGAAGGCAAACAAGGCGGGGCCCGTCGCCTGTTTTTCTAAGAAGAATCTTTATTAAACCACCGTAACCAGGAAGCAAAAAGAACTGCGACGAGCCGCTGCCATCTATCAATTAAGAAACATTGGGCCACTTTCACCTGTATTTTATTTGGATACTGTGGTGTGCCATAGTATCACATTTAATTTAATATTATCTTAAAAAATATTTACTTTAATGTTATATTTAAGTGTTTGATTGAATTATTAATGGAATAGATTTTAATTTATTTGTGAAAATACTGAAAAAAATATTATTTTTACAAGTAACAAATATTAGTTTAAAGATATTTTTATCTTTTTATATAAAATCTAAAAAAATACATACACAAAATCATATGTCATTAATATCTTAACTTTACTGTTTCAAGTAAAGCTTAATTTGACTGTTTATAGTAAAAGACACTTATCTCCTTAGGTTTGATGTAAGAATGCTAACATACTCAATTGGCAAAGGCGGAGTTCTTGGGTCCTAAACACTCAGGTTTGAGATTTGCTATGCACAATTATATGCGTAGGTCCTTGAGTTCTATTATATATGAAAGTTTTAGTCTAGTTAGTCCCAATTAGTTGACTTTAGTCTGGATTGTATCATCTCTTAGTTTGCTTATGTTGTAATAAATTTTTTTTTTGTTGATGAAATTATGTTGTAATAATTTGATTGTACTTAGTGGTTACTGGGACAATCTTTTATAAAAGTTTCATACTTATAATTACTTGGACATGTATTTATAATTGTATTGTATTTGTTACAATTTAAAAAAAAATCCAAATTAATAACTTTGTTTTGTTTTGTTTTTGTTTTTAAAGAATGCATATTTCTCCGAATTAAGTTTATATAAGTTTTTATAATTAAATCTATGAACTATTTTGGACTATGAACCCATATAAGGTTGAAGCTAATTATGCAAATATAAATGATTTTCTTGCACCATATCGTCAGGCATAATACCATTTGAGAGAATGATACCAAACACAAGCACCAAAGATAAGTAATGAACTTTTTAAGTTGAGATATTCAAGACTTCGAAATATAGTTGAAAAAACACTTATTGTTCTAAAAAATTATTTCCCATATTAACAGCTCACCTTAATACAACATAAAAAAAAAGGTTGGATCTTAATAACATGTTGCATATTTCATTACTTAAATCATAAGTGAAATTGAGATGATTCATATTTTAAACAGTACATAGAAGAAGGAGATATTGATAATTTTAATTGTGTAGATTCAAATTTAGATGATGATGAATAAAAAATGTTATATATATTGATATTAAAAAATAACAATATATTTTTTAATGTTTAATGGAATTTTAAGATTGATTTATGAAAAATAATTATTAATAAATCTATCATAATTTTGAATCTAATTAAAATTTTAGACCATATTTGCTTAGTAAAATGATAAAATTTAAATTATTTCTAACAAATTGTTAAGTATAATATAGAGTAATAATAAAATATGTTTTTATTGCTTGAATGTGTGTGTGGTGTAGACTAGGCCTAGGGGTGTGTGTTGGCCAGTTGGGTTAGATATCGAGTCGCCACGCGAACCTCACAGTGGAAACTTTGAAGCTCTGTGGCTTTCATCACCTTTTACGTCATATTTTTCATTGTTGATGATTGAATACTAATGTTACTTCATTGCACCTTCCACATATTTATCAAATATTATTTAAACTTATCATCACATTTAAAGAACAAAAACTTGAGAGAATGTCCTCATTAAAATTCCAACTAATTTTTTTTATATAATTACATCAAATTAAATTTAATTAGCATCGTTAAAAGGAAAATGGGGCGACACACAACCGACAGATAATCATGATTAATAATGTCTGAAAATTGCTGAATTTGTACATGTAGCACGTGCAGCTATACCTTGACACGTGCTACTACCATATGAAATTCCTCCATTTAATTAATTTCCAATTTATCTCCCTCTCTCTAACCGGCTTTCTGATTTATGCCTTATCTCTCTCTCTCTCTCTCTCTCTTTCGCCGGCTGCTCTGAAAGTTCCTTATCTCGTCCCAACAATTTTTTTTCTTCCATTAAATTCAATCCAAATTCAAGGTAAATTAAAGTTTACTTTCTTTTATATCAACGATTTTCCTTTTTGGTTTTTCAATTTCGATTGCTTAATCTTTTTTATTTATTTATAATCTCGTCCAGTTTCGAAGTAGTTCAATTTTCCCCGCTTGAAAGTAACTGTGTTATGGATCTGTTAATACCTGGCTCTGTTTGGCTTCCGAGAAACTTAAAAGCTTACTGGAAATTTTCTAAGAAATGAAACTTTGTTTTGAACGAGTTCAATCCAATACGCTTCTCTTTCTTGAGCTGAAAGTAAAAAAAAAAGAAAAAAAAAAGGTTATTGATTTTTAAAATCAAAATAAGCCAATCTCAAGCTATGTTATACCCAGCTGAATTTATTTATACTGCTGTGTTCATTTTCTCTCTAGATAGTTCAGATTGTTCATTTCTCGACCGGTCATAGAAAAGATCGGCAGGTTTTAGCTTAATAAGGAGCTAGTTTTGTTTTTCAATCTTTTGATTTTTGCTTCTCTCAGAAATAGTTTCAGTTTTCTTATTGAACTTCAATTTTCTAATTCTTGGAACAGGATGATGGAGCGCCTGCCTGGTCTGTAGTGAATTATCTTTTTTCAGTACCGATTGGCTAAATTTGGGGTTGAATCGAATCTCTTTGGATAAAAATGGATCGCTGTGACACTTCTGGATTTGTTAGTGGGGGTGGGAGTTACTCACTCAACGACTTCTAACCCTAGTATTTTTGTGGCTAATTGTCTTCACCCGGAAGTCAGGTTGACTGCTCTATTGGAATTGAGATTTGGTCTGCATATCATTGTTTGATTTCAGCTGTTCCTAGATGGATTCCAGGTTCTCAAACGTGGGGTTCCCTGCTAATTATTCTTTGAATGCATTCAAGATTTTGGGTAATTCAATGCAAGTTGGAGGAACTGGGGGTGCGTATAACATGGATACTGTTCTACGTCTTGATTCTGCTGGCTCTTCAGTCTCTGACGTGTCTGCATCAAAGGGAATCAAGAGGAAGTGGAGTTCGATGGATGGATCCATCCGTGGGCAAACTGGGTCGTTATTGGCTCTTGGGCTAGGCCGCTCCTCTAGTTCCTCAGACAGCAAGGGGAGTTCAACAACTGCTTGTACTACTACATCTTCAGCCAAAGAAGCTGATGAAGAGTCCTCAATGGATATTGAATTGGATTTTACCCTCCATCTTGGCAACGAAAAAGTAATCAACCCCAAGAAATCTGCTAGTTCAAGTCCAAAAGGACTTGATTTGCAGCGAAATGTGGACCTGGAATTAAGTCTTTCATCTGGGCTTTCTGAATCTGATATCACTAGTGTCCATCTTAGCTCTTCTCCCAGTCAGTCAGTTATGAAGATGCCAACAGCAGTTGAAGGCTTCCCAAATGAAGATGAAAGATCTACATCTTGTCACTGGAAACCTGGAATTGGTTTGCCTTCATTCCAGAGTTTACCAGCAAAAGAGGCTAGTGTCTTCTGCAAGGAGGTTCCAAGAGGCATTGATCTTTCTGCTATTGTTCCAGAGCTATCTTCAAGCGTGATTACTACACCGAAAAGCTCGGCCACCTGCACTTCCGGGATGACACGGCAACAGCAGCCACAACATCGCAGCTCTAGTTCAAAGACATGTCAGGTTGAAGGATGTGTAAGGGGGGCCAGAGGTGCTTCTGGCCGTTGCATATCTCATGGTGGTGGCAGGAGATGTCAAAAGCCTGGCTGCCACAAGGGAGCAGAGGGCCGGACTGTGTATTGCAAGGCCCATGGTGGTGGTCGGCGATGTGAATTTCTTGGTTGCACAAAAAGTGCAGAAGGCCGTACTGATTTCTGCATTGCCCATGGTGGTGGTCGGAGATGTGGCCATGATGGATGCACTCGAGCTGCCAGAGGCAAATCGGGACTATGTATACGTCATGGTGGTGGGAAGAGATGTCAAATGGAAAACTGCACTAGGAGTGCTGAAGGCCTCTCAGGACTCTGCATCTCACATGGAGGCGGGCGGAGATGCCAATTTATAGGATGCACAAAGGGGGCACAAGGGAGCACCATGTTCTGCAAGGCACATGGTGGTGGAAAAAGGTGCACATATCTGGGATGTACAAAGGGTGCTGAAGGGAGTACTCCTTTCTGTAAGGGCCATGGAGGGGGAAAAAGGTGTGCATTTCAAGGTGGTGGTGTTTGTACAAAGAGTGTGCATGGAGGAACCAACTTTTGTGTAGCACATGGTGGAGGTAAGAGGTGTGTGATGCCTGAATGCACAAAGAGTGCAAGAGGACGTACTGACTATTGTGTTCGCCATGGTGGAGGCAAAAGATGCAAGTTTGAAGGGTGTGGCAAAAGTGCACAAGGTAGCACGGATTTCTGCAAGGCACATGGTGGAGGAAAGAGGTGCTCCTGGGGCCATCCTGGGTCAGAATATGGGAACCAACCTTCTGGTCCTTGTAACTATTTTGCAAAGGGCAAGACAGGTCTCTGTGTGCTCCACAGCAGCCTGGTCCAAGATAAGAGGGTTCATGGGGGTGCAACTCTTGGGCCTATTGTTGAAGACCAGAAACTCGGCAAGTCTGGGGAGATGAAAGAGATTGTTAATGCCATGGACGCAAATGTCGACACTAGGAAAATATGGAGTAACGTAGAAGCTTCTGCAAGCACAAGTTGTTCTAGTTTGAATCAATATGGAGTTCCAAATGCTTGTAACTCTGTCTCCAAAGGAGGGTTCTCTGTTTTAGCTCCTGAAGGTAGAGTCCATGGTGGGAGTTTGTTGGCAATGCTAGCAGGCGGTTCCTGTGTTGGCTCAGCCAACAGGGCAGGTTTTACCGGCAATCCATCAGGGCCAAATAAATCTATTAAGCCACCCCAGAACTGGATGTAGGTTTATTTCACAAGTATTATCAAATTATTATTGGAAAAGTTAGCCAGTATCCCTGCTTGTTTGCATCCTTTGGTTGTTAGTTTGTTAGTGTTTAGAAACTTTTCGCGGTTCATTATCATTTGGGGGGATGGGGCAGGCAATATAGCTTACAATGAATCAGGGTCTTTCATTCCTGTAAATGTTTCACATATTTCCAGCATGTTCTTGTGAATATACAGAGTAGTGCCTGTAAGATGAATCAGTTTGTCCGACATTTGTGGTTATAATAAAAGCTTTCTTTGGGATCATATTCATCATTTAGCTATTTTTAAGTTGCCCATAATCTCTAAATCTTCAAGGATTATGCAGAAGTTGAAAGTGAAAGCAATGAAATTCTCTTCTTAAATCTTTTTTTGTTAATATATTTCAATTGAACCGACAAAAATATAGATGGTCTGAGAGATTAGCATACAAGTATG
The DNA here is from genome assembly GCF_007990345.1 of Gossypium hirsutum. Classification (NCBI taxonomy): domain Eukaryota; kingdom Viridiplantae; phylum Streptophyta; class Magnoliopsida; order Malvales; family Malvaceae; genus Gossypium; species Gossypium hirsutum. The sequence continues at coordinate 79,546,516 of NC_053432.1, forward strand.
TGGGAAGAAATCACGAGGAAGCTTTGATTGGATATAGTTGAGAAAAGGTTTTGTCAAGTAGAAGATGGAGCTCGTGACTGTTCACTGTTTAGACCAGACTTGGATGGTAATGATAATGCAAACATGAATATCTGTAAATATTCCATTTTTTCCGACCAATTCGAGCATTGTAAATTAAGATAATATTGGGATTTGCCTATTATAATTGTTATTCATAGCTGATTTGGAATGGGAAAGGATTTTAATCGTTTGATGTCTATGTTGATTGTATCCAAATTTGTTTTAGGATAATAGATTCAAATTCTAATTTCTGAATTTATTTTTTTGGTTTTATATAAATACAGAAAATTTAAAATTGAGCTTTTTCAGTAAAATAAAGAGATTTGTTAAACAAATATGCTTTATCATATCTAGATATCATGTAAAAAAATGTTATTTAATGCAAATTCATTTTTTAAGTTACAATTATAATTAATACTAAAAAAAATTATACGTATAAAAATTATGTATTTAAAACATATAAACATGTTTAAAAGTAACAGTATAGATATATAACTGATAGAAGTAATAAAATGTGTATATAAAAATATAAAAAAAATTAAAATTTTATTTTGATTGATTCATAAATTTAAAATTTTATTAATACAATTGACATGAAAATGCATATTTTTATTTTCTTTTAAAATAACAAAATAAAAATATCCTTGAATAATTTCGAAACTATATTTTCGTAATTTATTACATGCAGATTTGCATCGTAATCTGGCGCCAAGGAGTCCCTTCAAAAATTGAAAATACAATATAACTTCTTTCAACTGTCAAACCATACCCATATTAACCGTCACAAATGATGTATTCTAACCAATTTCAAATTTGTAATTTCCACATCAAGCTTGTCTTCTGTTTTCTCATCCGTTAATAGCGAGAACTGAGTGACTCTCCTACGCTTCCTCCGCCGACATCCTCCGTGTACGTCAGCCGCTTTTTCTTCCCCTTTTCCGGTGACCCTTCTCTCTCATCTGTCAATACATCCACTTCTTTCGCTTCATTTTAATTTTGGCAATCAACGAAATTACCATTCAATTATTAGAAACCCCAAAAACAGGGCATACCTATTACCTACTAGGTGTGAAATAACGTTGGAGATCCAAGGATTTTCTTCTTCTTTTTCAACAGTTTTTTTTGTTTGCGAAACAAAAAAAATTTCTGGAGAACAATCAAACTAATTTTCTACATTGGGTTTTAAAAAAAATCTCAAGGCAAAGCAATGGATCAAAAGCATGTACTGTTATCAGCATTGGGTGTAGGGGTAGGGGTAGGGATGGGGCTGGGATTGGTTTCGGGTCAGAGCAGATTGACCGGAAGCGGTTCGGCTGCATCAACCGGCCTCACGTTGGAGAATATGGAGAAAGAATTGATCCGCCAAATCGTTGATGGCAGAGAAAGTCAAGTCAGATTTGATGAGTTCCCATATTACCTTAGGTAAACTCTCCAATTTTCTCGTCATCCCTTATCCTACATCGCTTTTCAAGATTTGAAAAACGTTTGTTCATAATTTATGATGAGGCTGATACATGTATGTTTAATGTATTAAAAATTTTCATGAGTCTTGAAGGGTAAAAATTTCGTATTCATATTCAAATATACATCTATGCCAATCGTTGATGATGTTGTTTTGCAGTGAGCAGACACGAACGTTGTTGACCAGTGCTGCCTATGTCCACCTGAAACATGCCGATGTTTCCAAGTACACAAGGAACCTTTCCCCTGCTAGTAAAGCCTTATTGCTATCGGGACCTTCGGGTTCGTTATCCCCAATCTTTTTCTTTTTATCTCCTACTATGCTTCATGCATCTGTTTCTGCAAATGTTGTAATTTGCACTGTTTTTTGTTACTTGAAGAACTTTACCAACAAATGCTTGCCAGAGCTTTAGCTCATTACTTCGAATCAAAGTTGCTGCTGTTGGATGTAACTGACTTTTCCTTAAGAGTGAGTAGTTTTCACATTTTCTTATTTCCCCCATTGAGCACTCGTCTTTGACATCCATGTCTGACATAGATACGGAGATATCACACTCTAAAGGCTCTTCATAGACATACCTGTACCTAACATTTATATCCGAGTCTGAGTAACATAGCCTAGCGGTGTTTTTAAGCTTTTCATTTGACAGTTAAAAGTGGTTACCTATGTGCAGATTCACAATAAATATGGAACTCCCAAAGAATCTGTAAGTTTTTTTTTTTTTCTTTTTATGGTAAAATTTTCTCCTGTGGAACATGGAAATGGATCAATCCTGCTTTGGATTTTTCTCTAATCTTTGATTCTGTCGCGCAGTGTTTCAAAAGATCCCCTTCGGAATCAGCACTAGAGCGGTTGTCTGGTCTGTTCAGTTCTTTTTCACTCATTCCACAAGAGGAACCTAAGGGTAATTCAGTGGAAAATTACATTTTTCTTAAATATCCATGTATGATATTCGTATTGACATGGCTATGAGGATATGACACTTCAAGAATCTTCTGAGAAAACTCAAAAAAGAAAAAGTTAAACAATACCCGATCCCTCGTTGACTATCAACAATATGTTGTATTGCAGGTAGATTGAAGCGGCAAAGCAGTAGTGTGGATATTGCATCAAGGTACTGTGACAAACATTTCTGATTGATTCCATGAGAAATATGTAGCCAAGAGTTTAATCTTCTGTTTTTCGATATTTATGGTTCTTGCAACAACAGAGGAAATGAAGGCCCTCCAAAGCTCCGAAGAAATGCCTCTGTATCGGACAATATGAATGGCCTTGCCTCCAAATGCTCTCCTGCAAATCTAGGTTTGTCCTCTCAAATTTCATGAATGAAAGGCTTCAATTCTCATTTCACGGTTGCTTTAATATTATTTTTATCTCCCTTGTTTGCAAATCTAGGTTTGCCCCAAGTTTCATGAATGAAAGGCTTCAATTCTCATTTCACGGTTGCTTTAATATTATTTTATCTCCCTTGTTTTTAGCTCCTATGTCGCGGACAAGCAGTTTGTTTTTCGATGAGAAGTTGCTTATACAAGCTCTTTACAAGGTGTTGGTTTATGTGTCGAGAGCCGCTCCCATTGTGCTGTATCTTAGAGATGTTGATAAGCTCTTGTTTAGATCGCAACGGTTCTATAATTTCTTCCAACAAATGTTGAAGAAACTGTCTGGGAATGTGTTGATACTTGGGTCACGAGTTGTCGATCTCGGCAACGACCAAGAGTTGGAAGAAAGGCTAGCTGTGCTTTTCCCTTACAACATTGAGATCAGGCCACCAGAAGAAGAACAACATCTTGTCAACTGGAAATCTTTACTTGAGAAAGACATGAACATGATCCAAACTCAGGATAATAAAAATCACATCATCGAGGTGCTTTCGGCTAACGATCTCGATTGCGATGATCTCGATTCTATCTGCATTGCAGACACAATGGCACTCGGTAGATACATTGAGGAAGTTGTGGTGTCTGCCATTTCTTATCATTTGATGAACAATAAGGATCCCGAATACAGAAATGGAAAACTCGTCATATCATCGAAAAGGTCGAATCCGTTTCTCTCCCACAGTTAATGTTAGCGTTTAGCATTAAGTTTTCTGATTTGGATCACATTGATGCAGTTTGGCATATGGATTGAGCATATTCCAGGGGAAGTCCATCGGCAATTACAGTTTAAAACTTAAGGCACCAACTGAAACATTAAAGGTTTTATAATCTTAGCTAAGTTGTTTTATAACATTAAACAAAAGTATTAAATGGTAGATTACAAAGCTTATGTCCCAATCATGTACAATGAGTATTTGTAGGAAGCTGGAACACTTTCTGTAGGTATTAAACCAGAATCAAAATCTGGAATCCAAACCGGAACTGGAACCACAAATCCTGAAAAGACTGACGGTGAAAATTCTGCTTCAGTCATCAAAGTTCCTGTGAGTTATTGTCTTGTTTTTTGTAGTAACCAGTTCCTTCAATATTCGGTTTTGTCATGCTCCATATTGATCCGCAGGAAGTTGTTCCAGACAACGAATTCGAAAAGAGAATAAGACACGAGGTCATACCAGCAAACGAGATCAACGTTACATTTGCTGACATTGGTGCCTTAGATGAGACGAAAGAATGCCTGCAAGAGCTAGTGATGCTTCCCTTGAAAAGGCCAGACCTTTTCAAAGGTGGCCTTCTAAAGCCTTGCAGGGGAATATTGTTGTTCGGTCCACCCGGCACTGGGAAGACAATGCTAGCCAAAGCCATTGCCAGGGAAGCTGGAGCTAGCTTCATTAATGTGTCGATGTCGACCATTGCTTCTAAATGGTTCGGGGAAGACGAGAAGAACGTCCGAGCTTTGTTCACATTGGCAGCCAAGGTCTCTCCGACAATTATATTTGTTGATGAGGTCGACAGCATGCTTGGCCAGAGGACTCGAGTTGGAGAGCACGAAGCTATGCGGAAGATAAAAAACGAGTTTATGACTCACTGGGATGGACTCTTGACAAAACCAGGTGAACGTATTCTTGTCCTTGCTGCAACCAACAGGCCATTCGACCTTGATGAAGCTATCATTAGGCGTTTTGAGCGTAGGTAAGTACGTTCACCCATAATATTAAGTACCAGAACTATTGATATCATGTTAAACATCCATCGTCACTCGCTTTTGCAGAATCATGGTCGGGCTTCCAGGTGTAGAGAACAGGGAAAAGATTTTTAGAACTCTTCTGGCAAAGGAAAAAGTAGAAGAAAATCTAAATTATGCCGAGCTTGCAGCCATGACTGAAGGATATACTGGAAGTGACCTTAAGGTTTGCATTTTGATTTAAGATTTTCTTTTTTATATTCTTTAGATAGAATTAATTGAAATATAATCATTGTAATTTCCTGTTTACAACAAGAATTTATGCACAACAGCCGCTTATCGTCCAGTTAGAGAGTTAATACAGCAAGAGAGATTGAAGGATATGGTAAGTTCCTCACTTCATTTAAGTCCCTGTTAACCGTTTGTTTTGGTTTTAAATATACATCACTCAAATTCAAGAATGAATACCAAATACGGGTGTCAAACACGAGTACTTTTAAGAAAAACAAACAATTGCAGGAGAGAAAGAAGAAAGAAGCTGAAGGGCAGAACTCAGATGATCCCTCGACAAAAAATGACAATGTGGAGGAAAGAGTTATTACCTTAAGGCCATTAAACATGGAAGATTTAAGGCAAGCAAAGAATCAGGTAACCAAATGATTCCAGATCAATGTTACAATTGCCAACAAGTATTCGAGGAAATACTCACATTGTGTTTCCATTTTCCTGCTGAGCAGGTCGCAGCTAGCTTTTCTTCCGAGGGAGCTGGAATGAACGAGTTAAAACAATGGAACGAATTGTACGGGGAAGGTGGTTCAAGAAAGAAGGAGCAGTTATCGTACTTCCTATGAGAGAGAGTTTGATTCGTTTTTAACAGTTACAAAAATTATCTCTACAATAGTTTCAAGTTAGTGTACACTGTATAAGTATATTCCTTCAGATAGAGCTTGTTTTACTCTATTTCTGGGATCCTCAAGAGCTATAAGTGCACTTTGACTTGTGCTCTTTTAGCTTTAAAAGTCATACAATTACCTCATTGGGAGTTAGCAACTTATAAATACTACTACAGAAGTTTAAATGATCATCGAGGTCAACCAATCCAAAACACAGGTTGAGATTTCTCCCAAATTATAATGCACTAATCAACTTGCAATATTGTCACAGAGCACATAGATTCGGGGAAAATGATATTAAAAAAGGATACCATATTCATCAACATTGTGAACCCAGTAACTACGAAGATAAAGGATGAAAGGGTTCGAGCTAATACCGGATAAAATTTAACACCACCTTTAAAATGGCTACATCTCGGTCAGTAAACCTAGTCCTTGTTCTTTTCCTTTGATGGTCCCCTTGGAATCTTACTTAAAACTTTTGCATTGAACACCGCACACTGTTTCTTAATCTCATGCATTGCTTTCTCTGCAAATGGATCCACCTTGTCCTCATATTTCTCATACAGCACAGGTACCGAGTGAAGCAGGACAAAGACTGTTTCGCAAAACCAATTAAATAACATTAAGAAAAGAAACTGTTTCTAAGGGTTTAAAAAACCAAAGCACTTGAAAGCAATTCTGGTACCTAAGTAAAACAATGTCACGAAGTTGCACCAACTTCCAACAATAGACAAGATCCACAAGCCAGCAATCACCTGAACAATCGTAATGTCATTCGGATATAACTTTCAAATGCAAAATAACATAATTCGTAACTCTCATATCAATAAAAACTGATCAACACATAACAATTCAAGAAAACAAGTAACAACATACATAGAGGAACTTCTTAAGATCTCTTCCTGAAGCAATATCCCGCAAGACGGTAAAAGCCAGGTTAGACTCAAACCTAAGTGCTTCGGCAAACTCTATAACAGGATCCTTAGGAATATGAACCTCAGGGATGCATAGTGGAGACCTATTCAAAACAAAAGCAATTTACATTAACACAAGCAAAAAGAAACCACAATCCAAAATATAAACTCCAAGAGTAGACATCTACAGCTTACTTGTTGATGAAAGCATAGGCATTTGACCACAAGAAGAGTATTACGAGAGCAAATATCAATACATGACAAACTAGAGTGAGAAGGTGGTACTCCAGCAATTCAAACAAAACCCATATCACAGTCGCAACACCGAGCACTCCAGCCGAAATCTTTTTGTTCCTCCAAAGGAATGTATCAGCCGCTATTGCATATACACCCAATTTCATTACATAAGCATGCATCATAAAAGAAATTACACACATGAAGTAATAATTATATAATCAATTAAAATGCCAAATTATCATCTTTAAGTAAGGTTATTGATAACCAGTTCTACAACATTTTGAAACTTTTAATAAATTAAGACAATCCCAAAATTTATTCGCTTCAATAAAGCAAAAAAGAAAGAAAGTAATTTTTACTAGAGATAATCACATCCATTTAGTTAAAGATTCAGAGATTCACAATTTTTTATTTTTCTCAAGCTAAAACAAATGTTAAGAGATTAAAAACCATGATTAAGCTCAAACAGCACCACTTAATCAATACCGAAAGCACGATATACGTAAATAGGCCAAATCTACTTCTTCAATGAACACCAAAAAATCAAAGAAATCGGGAATTGAACTCGTATTCATTACGAAAATCCAAACTTAAAAGAAAACCCAGGCCTCTAAAAGCTAAAAAACGGTGCACAAATTTAAGAAATGAAGAAATGGGGTTTTGTTAACATACATTTGCCTCCACCAAAAACGTGGTGTACGGACCTTTCTCTCCCGAAGAGACGGAAAACTTTGGCCTTGGTCGACGATTCTGATGGCTTATCGTTGTCGGAATCAGAGGAAGAATCATGGCCGTGGATCTTCTCAGCTAGCTTCTCCATCAGCGATCCCTCGTGCTTCTCTTCGTGCTCACCCATTTTTTTCCCACTCAAATTCTAGAACTCGTTTCTAACGCTTTGAAAGTGTGAAGATCGAGACAAGAAAAATAAAACTTTTATATTTAGAGAATTGGAGGGAAAACCCGGTAGCCAAAGGTTTGGTTTTTAAAATTAGGTAAACTATATTCATAGTAAATTAAAACTCAATTATCAGTTTTTTCTCCGTCACTTATCTATGAAATGTGCTAAAAAGGTCAGACAATTTATAGGGTTTATCTTTTCGGTCACCATCACTTGCTAAGCTAACCTGATATGATAGTTTTGTTCTTTTTAATTTTCATAATAATATATTTACTATTTTAACATTAATTTCGTTATAATTTTAAGACATTTATGGATGCAACTAATCCCTAAATGTATTTAAATTTTAAGCAAAAATTTAATGTAATCAGAACGTAATTTAGTTTGCCTTTTACTGGATACGTGTGTCGAAATTCTAATTACACTGAAGTCCCAAATTTTTTTGGAGGGAAAGCCTGCAATAGTGAAACTGAAACCCTAGTGATAGTGGAAAAAGTCCACTTTACCCATTTCATTTGCATTTGTTTTTAATTAATAATTTCTTAACATTTTTAATATTTATTTTAATATAAATATTATTTAATAAGTTTTAATGACTATGTAACATAAATATAATTTTATATATATTTAATATATTTTAAAATTATACCTTTTTTATTGATCAATGTAAATATAATTTTAATAAAATTTAATTATCTATTATAATTAAATATATATTTTAATCTAATGTCTTTAATAGTCATTTTCTATTTTTATCTTATTGCTACAATTCTTTGAATCCAATCACACACACTATTGCTATTTTTAATTTTACTGTTACAGTGTCCAATTTTATCATTACAGTAACTAATCTTCACAGTCACCAATATTTTTAACCTCACCGGAGATAAATGGACTGTCCATCCAACTTAAGTCTTGTCTTCAATATTTATATTAGTAGATCTTGAGACTAAATTTGGAGGGTTTAATTAAGATTTTCAAAATTCTTAAAAGTTTAATGAAATTTCCTTTTGTTTTTTAAAATGGGATCTATTTATTTATTTATTTTTGAAATTTATGAGAATTTCCAAAAAGAAATTAAGATAATTTAATTAAATTTTTCAAAAAAAAAATTAAATGAGAATTTAAAAAATTGGAAGCTTAATTAAAAAATTCAAGAGAAAAATGAAATTTTTGAGAGGCAAGGCCGTCATTGGCCACTGTTACCATTTACCCACACTTTATTAATTTAATATTGATTCTAAAAAAAATTATAAAAGTTTCATTAATTGATAAAAGTAATAAATTAAAATTTTAACTTGCCAGAAGCTGTAAACCACGGATTAATCTACTTATTGAGGCTCCATCTCCATTAAATTTTGGATTCAAGAATAATCACTTGTATCTCTTCAATAAAGAAAATGATTGTATGAAACAGTGATGCCACGTCATCTATATCCCTTTCCAATAGTTTTATGCCACATCAGTACACTTATCTTGAATTTCAGGATTTTATCCTGAAAAAAATCAAATCCAAATTAAAATACTAAAATTCAGGATAAAATCCTAAAATTCAGGATAAGAATACTGATGTGACATAAAACTATTGGAAATGGATACAGATGACGCGGCGTCACTGTTTCATACAATCTTTTCTCCTTCAATACATATGTAGTTAGCATGTATGTTTCCGCCAGCACCTGACCCAATACTTTTCACAAAACTATATCAATTTATAACTTCAAATATAAAAGTTTTCCTCTTTTCTTAAAAAATGGACACATTTGCAATTAAATATGGAAGTTCAATACCATCCATGAATATGTTTATCTATGAATTGCATTCAAATTTTGTTTTAAAAACCGATTGAGTTTTAGTTCAATTAGCATGGGTATTATCGTCAACGCAAGAGGTTGTAGGTTTGAGTTTGTTGAGGTACATTATTCTCCTATTTATAGGTAATTAATCTAGAAATAATGATTGTTTTGTTTTGTAAAGGAAGAGTGATTTTTTTTTAAGATATTGGATCAATATATTCGGACTAAGTCTAAAATCATTAAACTTTTTGTTGACAAGATGGTGTGGTCGAGACTTGACTCTTATAATGTAACATCATTACCACAATGTGAAGTAACCAGGATCAACTTCATTATAGTAGCAAATTACATATCATCTTACCACATATCAATATAATCTCTTTCCGAACAATATTTTCTTATTTATGTTTAATCGTAATATGATAGCAGCCTTTTGCTTGTCCTTGAACAGAAACCAAATATTGTCTCTACCTCCAAAAGAAAATGTTTGGTTCTCATCTTGATTGCTATAGTTTAATGTAAATTCTGTTACCTAATAAAATCTAATATGAGAAGTTGGGTTAACATTCCTACTCTACCCTACCCATATGTAAATGAATTCCTTCATTGAATGGGGGTTGCTCAAAGGGTTATCCATCGTCTTCCAAATTGGGCTCCATGATTTTGGTTTTACTTGAAGGTAGAAAAGAAACCTAGAAAGGCCAAAGTTGGGCTTCGCCTTAGGCTAAGGCCAATGGAAGGAAACAGTTCGAAGTTGTAATTCCAAGTCAATTTAGTGTTGCAGCAGACTGATGATTGACGAATGCCGCACAGTATTTAATTCTATATAAATTTGGTATTTTGTTAATTGGATTAGTTGGTTACTTCAACAATGCTCCAAATATAAAAATATCACCTTCCCTGCCTGCATCATCATACCAGTCAATATCTACTTCATTAATCCTTCAAATTTCTATTAGAGAGTCGGTCTTTGTTGAATTATACCTTATTCTTGTATTCCAATATATCTCAAATGTTAAAATTCGGTATAAATATTTAAAATCCGAACAAAGTAAATATATTGTAATAAGCTCTACATAACATTGATCAAAATTTATTCACTCTCTATACAGCATCTCCTTACTTTTCATTCAGCTGTTGTGTTGCATCCTTTATAAGTCCAGCAAATTTAGCTGATAACACACGAATTCGGATTTTCTTCCGCACTTACGACTCGATAATATGTAGTCATGTGAGGATTATAGGCCTTGTAAGCCTTAACAAGCTCAGCAATCTGATCACTTTCTTTCTTTTTATCGTCCTCCTTCTTGCCACCGCCGCCGCCGCCGCCGCCGCCGCCACCACCACCACCGCTGCCTTCATCTTTCTTGGCTCCTCCTCCATCTTTTTTCTCTTCTTTTGCCGGTCCAACCGTTAAAATCTCGGTATACCATTGTTTTCTCAACTTGTTCACTATGTTAATCGGGTCAACGTCGCCGATGACTGTCAACTTCTTGTCTTTCATATCCATCGAAATAGAATCAACACCTACAAAAATTAGAGAGAATTGAAGAATACAAGTTCCTGATAATAAACCATTAATATTAGAGAACAAAAAGAGATGTTTTAAGCAAGTACCGGAGAGACCGGAAACAGCTTTCATGGCTTTCTGTTTCTCTTTGCCTTCATGTAAATCCAATTTCAAGACAACTTTCTGTAAGAAGAAAACAAAAAGTGAAACCAAATCAGAGTCAGAGAGAAACCCATGAAAGATTCAATATCTTTGGTAAGAAAAAGTGGGAGGAAAAATAGATTAAAGGGGAAGGAAACTTGACCTTCATTGGTACTGAAACAGGAAGCAGTGACCAAACAAAACAATGATTGAGACGATCATGAAAACCATCAAATTGTAAGACAACATATAAATAGACGAAGTACATAGCAAATCGGGGCGGGTAAAATCCGTGTTAATGGTAAGGTTTAATTTCGTCCTCTGTCCCTGTATTCTTTGAAAATTTAAAGTTTAGTCCCCTTTTAAGAATTAAAGTCCCAATTGATATATTGTTAATTGAAATTTATTAAATTAGAGTATATTTCTATAGTGACTACATATTGTCAATAAATAATATTAAGAAGACAAGGAAGAAGTATAAATTTATTAAAAGTTAATTATGATTGCTATATTTGTTTTTAGAAGGATTCAACTTCAAAAGTTTGTATTATTTGTACTTAATATAATTATAGTTGATTATTTACTAAGGTCTTTGGCTTTGAGTGTTGATATTTAAGTTTCACTTTACTTAAATCATGTGTGGGTTTTATTTAAATATATATTTAACTTAAATTTTACTATATTCAAATTATTTTCAAAATTATTCTGATTCAAGGTAAATTATATATATAATAATATGAATGTACAAACTTTGTAATTGTCAATCTAATTGATTATCAATCAAGTAGAAAAGGAAATATTATGTGAATTTTATAATATCATTATTTTCTATTTAGGTTTTTTTTAGTAGTGTATTACTCGAAATTTATATATAAGTTTTATATTATTTTATAAATATATTTTTAAATTGATTTTTTTTAAATTTTATTCACGCTATTTAGTTAATGAATGCAAACGTACTTGCAAAACTATTAGTAACTTTTTTTTAGCAACTTTTTCTTTGAACTTTTTAATCATCTGAGATAAAAAAAAATTATCTAAGGTTATTGGAAGAAAAAAGAATAATCGGATATTAATGTTCTAAAAAAAATTGATGAATCATTATAAGTTATAATTATCAATATCAAAATCAGATTATTGTTTATGTTTGGCCATGAATAAATATAAAAATATTATTTAGTATTTGCTTATAAAATAATCGAGTGACGGACATAGTTATCAAAAAACAAAATAATGGTTTTATATATTTTCAAATGAAATCTTTTGTTTTTAATATCTAATTGACTTCAGTCCAGTTCCAAATCAACATTTTGTAAATTTCTATTGGTTTTATCTCAATTTAACTTTAAATAGCTTGAATAAAATTAAAAAATATAAAATTACTAATTTATAAAATAATATAAATTTCGATGAATACACTAATAAAAGAAACCTAAATAGAAAATAATGCTATTATAAAATTCACATAACATTTCATTTTCTACTTGATTGGTAATCAACGCGACTAGCACGATTCCATTTTGGACCACACCTGAAATGGTGAACACCCTAATCATTAAACCAACACATAAGTTGAATCTCTTCTTTAATTCTATTACGATCTGTATCCTCAACTTGATTTATTTCTTATGAACTAAATCAGCTTTCTCTAACAATGGATCATTATCCTCTATTCTTATAATATTAGGAAGTATAAAACAAGCATTAATTATCCTTATTTGAGTTTTTATATGTAAAAAAAGGATTCTTCATATAGCCCATCGTTTCTTTACTAATTCAAATGTCGGGGATCGATCCGATTAAGCAACGAATAAGTAAAAAAGTGAAAGAAATTGAGAAATTAAATACACAAATTTAATGTGAAAAAACCCCTCCAACGAGGATAAAAAATCACAGGCAAAAATAATTTTACTATAATGACAAAAAAGAACGAATAGTACAAAAGATGGAGATAAAAACTAAACATTGAAAACCTGAAAACGAAGAACTCTCAAAACATAAATACAAAATTCTCTAAAAGTGTTATGAGTTCTAATATCTAATAGGTGTTTTTTTTAAAGGTTGTAAAAAAACCTATTTATAGGCTAAATTCATATGTCAAATAATAATAAAAATTTGACTGAAATAAGAGTCATACTTAACATCAAGTGATCTCTTAATTATATTTAGGTCAAATAATAATAAAAATTTGACTGAAATAAGAGTCATACGTAACATCAAGTGATCTCTTAATTATATTTATAGCACTTGAATAACTCTCTATAATTTTAGGGTAACCCATTAATTTAAATGATACCTAATCCTTCGATAAGGTGCTAAAAGCCTAGGTCAAGAAAGTATTTATTTATATTATAAGACGATAAAAAATTAATTAACTGAATTTCATTAATTTAATAACAATTCATATACCACTTGTTTTACATCATAAGCAAGAATATGCAAAAACAGCGTAACAACTTCACATGTAGAGACACGCATTGTTTTAATCAATCCACCCCACTCAAATAATATCTTGCAAAAACATTCTCATTAAGATAACATTATCTTTCAAATCCCCAGTTTCCATAAAAATAAATTTTTTTTCTCTTCTTCAGTAGCACGTTTTTTATTTAGACGAAATAAATTGTTTCCTGCATTATCACCCGTCGCTACATCGCCCACAACATAAAACAAAGCACAATAAAATTAAGTTAAATAATTATACTTAAATAAAATTAATATCACTATCTCAAGTATTACATAGATCACATATGGTTTTATTAAATACAATAGTAACAACTTCTTACGACAAATATTTTTATTTTTATTTTTTGTCAAGAAAAAGGAAAATGAGAATATATATTTTTATTATCTTATCAATTAATTAATATATTTAAAAAATTACTTTTTATATTTATTTTTTTGAGATAGTGAGATATTAGGGGGGAGGGAATGGTCCAAACAAATATGATGAGAATGAAGTTATTTTCGGTGAACAGAAAGGAAAACGTTAGCATGACTTAGTTTACAAAGAGAAAAAAACAAAAGTTAATTTAATTGTAGTCCATATTTTAGTTAAGGACGGCAACTTGATATACCTTTCTTAACTCATCATCCATTTCATCCCTGATGTTGATGTTTTAGGGAGATGATGTTGATTTGTGGGTTAATACCCAAACATGCATTACTTTTCTTTATTTAATAGCAAATTTGAAAAGCATAACATTCAATCACCTACAACAGATAACTCTTGTATTTGATATAAGTGATTGCCAATTAGGTTAAATTATGCTATTACACCTTCTACTTTGGTACCTTTATTTTAATTTGGTCATTTTTAGTCCTGTATTTTTAGAATTTGAAAATTTTAATCCTAATTAAATGACAAGTATTAAATTAATGCTATATTTGTTTGTTATTTTTGTATATTACTCGTAAAAAGATAGTTAATAGATTTAACAGCTATCGCTTGCATTGAGATTAAAAATTTGAAATTATATATATATATATATATAACCATTAAGAGTGGTCTAATTGGTGAACGTGGATTGATGATATAATTTTACACATAATACAAGACTAATGATATTGTCGAGACCATCCCTCGGTTAAAAAAATTTAATTTTTTTATGAAAAATGGGGGAATCGACTTTTGAAAAACAAAACATATGGAGTCGCCACCGATCCTTTTGTTTTGGTGTGATCGGATCACCTAAGAATTTATTTTAATAAAACCTTTTGGTTTACTAAAACAATGATTCTGGTCTACGAAAATATGAGAAAACGAGTTCGGGAGTCGGTTACTTATGAGGAAGGATTAGCACCCTCACTACGCCCAAAAATTGGTACCAAATCGATTAAATACTGTCATTATGTCTAGAATTAAAATGTTTTGAAATGTGGTTCTTTTTAAATAACATTTGAATAACCCGAGTCGGTTGCCAAGAATTTCTTGTTTCGACGTCCGAAAATTTGAAAATCACAAAAGGATGCTCATTATTTAGTTCAACAGAAAACCGAAACCCAGCACAGTAGCGCACGATTCTTCGAATTCCCAAACATTGACCATTACCTTGCCTTAGAAAACGAGTTAAATTCCGAAGAGATATTCGATTATTTTGAACAAACGGGAGATTGTAACCCAGCACGATAGGGCACTATTCCCCGAGTTGCCAACCATTGAACATTTCTTTCGTTTTCAAGAGTTTTTAGAAAATGTGAGTGAAATTTCGAAGGGATCTTCGACTGTTTTGAACAAATGAAAAAGCGCAACCCAACACGATAGGGCCCGATTCTCTAATCGCCAAACATCGAACATCACCTTCGTTTTGAAAAGGGTTTTTTATTTATTTATACATGAGTGAAAATCTAAAGGAATATTCGATTGTTTTGAGCAAACGAGAAATCACAACCCAGCACAATAGGGCATGATTCCCGAATTGTCAAACCCCGAATATTGCCTTCGTTTTAACGAATTTTTAGAAGACACGAGTGAAATTTTGAAGGGATATTTGATTATTTTAAGCAAACGAGAAATTGTAACCCAACACGTTAGGGCACGATTCCGCGAATTGCCAAATATCGCACATCACCTTCGTTTAGGGGATTTTTAAT
Source organism: Gossypium hirsutum (assembly GCF_007990345.1). Classification (NCBI taxonomy): domain Eukaryota; kingdom Viridiplantae; phylum Streptophyta; class Magnoliopsida; order Malvales; family Malvaceae; genus Gossypium; species Gossypium hirsutum. Next base: position 79,562,083 of record NC_053432.1, read on the forward strand.
AGTTGTGAAACTAGCTTAGAACGCATTAATTCGGTTTGAGATAAGACGAAATTAATCATAAAATTCGGATTTTATAAAATTACATTTCAAAAACCAAGTGGAAAACGATGATATGGAGTAATGTACGCATAAAAATATGACGATGGAAGAGCAAAAATAACACAATTTATTTAATCAACTAACAAACAATCACAACTAAGTATGACTAACTTGGAAATATGACTCGATTTCAATTATGCATGGAAAATAATGACAATAGAATGAATAAAATATACATGGCAATAGCAATTAGAGGCCAATGTGATATAAAATGATTTTAAAATAATGACGAATACGTAAATTACACAATATATAGATTGATGAATTTAAAATCATTTGTAAGAACAAACTAAAGATGCATATACACAACTCTCTAAAATATGTGTTATAGGATGAATATTTCCAAATCGAATGATATGCAAAGTATTAAAGAATTTTGGTCTAAAATTGACAATGTACATGATAGCTTAAATAATATATAAAATATAAACGAATAATAAAACACATGATAAAATATAATGTACATAATAAATTCATAAAACACGTATATATAAATAAATTTGGGAATAATTATTTTAAAAAGTGAAATTAATAAGGTATGAAAGAAACAAAGTTAATATATAAGTTATATAAGTAACAAAATATATATAAAAAAATATAATGCATAAGGATAATATGAGAGTGTATACAATAAATAAATTATAAGATTTAAAATAGGGTTCTTAAAAGAAATATATTATACATATAAATAACTTTGAAAGAGGATACATACAAAGAAAAATATTTACATAAAGTTATATGAAAATAATAACATGTACCATAGTAAAAATAATTTAATATGGATTATATACATGTGAAGAAATGTTAGAAATAATTGTATGTCAAGATATCATTCAATTAAAATATGAATTATAGAATTAAACACCGCTTACATAAAAAAAACACAATTATATGAGTTTATTTAAAAAAAATATATGTATAAGAATATCTTAGCTTTAATAATGAATAAAAATTAAATATAAGTTCTAAATATGTGTTTAATAATAACTTAAATAATACACAAAATGTGTGAGATTTTCCTTTTGAATAAGAAAAGTGTATAGAATATGTGAATAAATCTATGAGAAATTATATGTATAAAAATACCAATATTTAAAAATGTACTTAAATTATATAAACTAATAATTTTTGTATATGTGTAGTTAAAATTTAATTAATGTATATAACGTATGATTTTATTTTAGAAAACAAATACATATATATATATCATGTGGACACAAAAAAAAAGGTTAAATATGTGCATAATAATTTAATGTTAATAATGTTCATGAAATAAAACCAATTATTATGAAGTATATACACGTATATTAACACATAAAATATTATATCAAATGATGTACAGCAATATGAAAATTCAATTACCTTAATTTACAACAAATAAATAACCAATAACAAATGAAACAATTAATATGAACATTGCAAATAATATAAAGAAGAAAAAACAATAATCAATAATACAAAATAAATAAATATTGACATATTAATAAAACAACTCAAAATATACAAAATAAATAAACTCAAATCCAAAACTATAACTGAAATCTAATGAATTAAAAAAAAATTAAAGTAGAAATAACGAATACTCCATAATGAAAACATGTTGCAAATAATAAATGGATCCACATTTAACATGCATGAATTCACAGGGATTAATATTGCAATTATCCCCGATCTTGAAACCTGCATGGAAACATGGGCTAAAATGCAACATTAAGTAAAACTTTAGGGAAGATTTTTAAGAAAATAAAACCAATTAGGCGCAAAAAGGGGTTAATAGTAATGCAGCGTGATTGGGAAGGGCTTGCTACATAAATATGCCATTTTAGGCGCTTTAGCACAATCCTGGGTTCCCAAATGGGTTGAGGCGCAGGTTCTCCCCTCCTTTCATACGGCACCGTTTCAAAATTAGGTCATTTAAGACCTTTTTTCTTTCTGCTTCTTCCCTAAAACACAGTCCCAATTGTAGCCGAAAAACACAGCCTGGGAACTAAGTTTCCTGGGTTTCTTTTTAGCAGCCGAATCACCATTATTTTGGTGGCCATCTGCATGCAAAAAGCACCCGCTTTCCCCGTTGAAGACACTTGAACAAGTTTTAAAAGGGTTTAGTAAGTATCTTCCTCCTCTCCTTCTTTGTTTGAATGAAATGCTCGAATCTCTCATTATTATTATTTTTTTTAAAAGAAAAAAAAATGGAAACAGATTTGTAAAGTAAAAATGCTACTTGACCTTCGCCATTATATCCGCATAGCAGAAATATTTGTGGCTTTCATCGGTTTTTAGTTGTATGTAATAACAATGAGTAAATTAAGAAGAAAATAAAATAAAATAAAATCAGAAGAAAAAAAAAGAAAAGTATGAAATCACCTCTGATCTTTGCATTCAATCTCCGTATATTTTTTCTCCTTTTTTTTTTTTTTTACAACTGATTCGCTGCTTCGCTTTATAGCCGAAGAGAAAAAAGAAAGACAAAATGGAAAATAAATTCCAAATATAATTCCCGTTCCCTTCCATTTGTTGTTCTGCCATTTTTGTTTGTATCTGCCGTTATGGGGTGGTGTTTGCGCGTGTATGAGAGCATGGCGCTGCTGAGGGTACAGAGGCGGTACGGAGGCCGAGGATGCTGAGGTGCAAACACGTGCTGCTAGGGCTTCAGTCTTTGTTTAATGTTCTGGGCCTACCGGGCCTTGTAAATTTGGGCCAAGTTTTAAAATTGGGTTTGGGTCTGATAGGGTTATTTAATGGACTGAGGTTTATTTATTTATTTATTTATTGTATATTTGGGTTTCTAATGGGCCCGGGCAAATTTGACCCACTACAGATATAATTTAAATAAACAAATTTAAGTGTTACGATTGGGTTAAGTCTAAAATTTTCAGATTCTAAAAGTATAAGCATTGAAATTGATATTTACCAGGCAACCCTTGTACGTTTTCCATATGCCCAAGGCTGCTTGAAAATGCAAGTTACGATTTAACAATTGTCAAACAAAGCCGTTTCTATCCTCCATGGACAGCTCTTGTCTGTTGTTTTTTGTTTTCTTCTATTGAAATGATCATCAACTGGGTGACACGTTATTTTCTTAGTTCCCAAACACAAATCCCCCTTTCAGCCTAAAGGACAACCAACAAGACAACCATGGAGAAAATTTTAACGTAGGAAGATCAGACCATTATTGCCAGAAAAAAAATGTAAATATCAAGGCCCCGTCTGGACCCAGACCAAACCCTGGTCCAACACAACAAGGGTTTAATTCAGTTTTATCTAATGAACATTGAGCCCATATTTCTTTCCAATTGTATAGCTTATAAAATCCTATAGAAAAGCCCAAATGTAGAGTAAACAAATACTATAAAACCACTTGCATTTCCCGAAGTTAGGGTTTTCTGATATCATACAGTTAGTAAGACAAGGAAAAACAAAAGCCTCTTCCTTAGCTAACTGTCTAAGCGGCTACTTTATACCTCATCTCAACCATGGTAACTCTTCTGTCTCTCTTTCTCTCTGTTTTGTGAAAATGTTTGCATGGAAATGTGTTTTACATGTTTGGTTGTTTTCGATTGTTAGATCATCCCAGAAAAGAACCGCCGCGAGATCTCCAAGTACCTCTTCCAAGGTAGCCAGTCGAATATAAATCCCATACCCATTTTAACTTCTTCGTATTGCATGTAAATCTTTGGATTTAAGATCTGGGTTTTATTATTATTTTGATTAAACAGAGGGCGTTTGCTATGCAAAGAAAGACTATAATTTGGCGAAGCACCCTGAAATTGATGTTCCAAATCTTCAAGTAATAAAGCTGATGCAAAGCTTCAAGTCAAAGGAATACGTGCGTGAAACTTTTGCTTGGATGCATTACTATTGGTACCTTACAAATGATGGCATTGAGTTCTTAAGGACTTACCTGAACCTTCCTTCTGAGATTGTTCCTGCTACTTTGAAGAAACAAGCTAAACCTGCTGGTCGTCCCATGGGCCCTCCTGGTGACCGCCCACGGTAATGGTTTCATTTTTTTTAAATTTGCTACTCTTTGATTTTTTCCTATATTGGTTGATGAAAATTTGTTACTTTGTTAATTTTATGCTGGTTTTGAATGTATCAGCGGCCCACCACGCTTTGGTGAGGGTGAGAGGAGATTTGGTGACAGAGATGGCTATCGCGGTGGTCCTCGAGGAGGCGGTGATTTTGGTGATAAAGGAGGAGCTCCAGCTGATTATCAGCCTTCATTCAGGGTAATGCTTCTTTCTATAATTTTGGGACTTTTTTTTAAATATATGTTGGCTGTTTTGTTACCACTTGGATTATGACTTTGTTTACAAAGTTAGGCTTGTCTGTACGAGGTTTAGGGTTTTTACAGTAGTTAGCTGTCTTAGTTATGACCAATTATAGAATTATTTGTTTGCTTTTTGGTATTTGCATACTATGTTACTGTCTCTGATGTGGGGTATGTTCATTTTTTTTTAAAGTTTTCCATGCATTTCAAGAATCCTTAGAGGATTGTATCCTCACACCCATAATCGATAATGTGTTTGACACGTGTTGATACGAATATTTCAAGAATAATGAAGAGTCTTGAGCAACATGGTTTACTTGTTTTGTTCCACCAGCTTAGTTTCAAATATGAAAATGAATTTTGTACCTGAGATTTTAATGCCTATAGTGGCTTAATATAAGCTGTGAACGAGTGTTGGGCTTGCTATGATGTTATTCTTCTTTGAAGAATGCAGTTTCCATATAATTTGCTTGCACCATATCAATGAGGTATTTATCTTATAATAGAGAAGCTGATATAATTTCATTGTCTTACTTGTGAATGCCCAGGGCCCTGGAACACGGCCTGCTTTTGGTCGTGGAGGTGGTGGTTATGGTGGTGCTGGACCTGCTGGTCTTCCTTGAGAGATGATTTTTCGTGATGCATAATTTTGTCAGTTTAGGTTTGTTATCATATGGAGTTCATAGAAGTACTTGTCTTATGCTTCAATGTTTGGTAATTTTGGTTTGATGCTTAAAAACGCTGCTTCTCTTTGGTTCATTCATGGGGAATTCAGAAACAATGTTTTCTTTGCACTAAGTGCTTGATATATCTGTTATGTTCTTACGAGCTTTGTTGCATTGATTTTTTTGTTTCGATCAGAGCTGAGTTATGTTAATATTTACATACAACATAGGCACCTAATCTCCACCAATGTTGACATAAACCTGGACTCAAGATTTAATCAGAACTGACATGGATATTCCTAAATGCCTAAATGCAAATCTTATCATTATTTCTTACACAAGAAATTGACATGATGTTTTCTTTCTCACAAATCTTCTCATCTGCACCATATTGCAGCGTACTCTGCATCCTACAATCATGCTTTTAGCACTGATCTAAGATCAGGAAGCCATAAATCCAACACCATCTTTGGATCAGCGTCTTTTCGCAGATGTCCTTTACCAAACCATGGTCCAGAATAAGATTTTCCATGTCTCAGTCCCTAATGTTGCAGATGGCTTCAATGGGGGCATTTTGAAAGGATCCTAAACTAGAATATATCTCAAACATATGACCCTCCGTTACAAACAAAAACAAATCACCCATATCTCTAACCTTTCCATATTAGTTTGGTTTCAACATAAGAAAGGATGTTGCAGTCTTTTCCAGACTACATTCATCTATAGAGAACACGAATGAGCATTGTGAAAAAAACTCGATGCAACACAGAAATAGGAATTTCATGAGCTCTTAATGGTTGCTGTTGTAGCTGATTGCTTCAACGCCAGAACGCTCTCCTCCACCAAACTTCAAAACCTCTTTGAATGTTTGGACAATCTTCACCCGAGTTCAAGAATCTATCAAACCAAGCAAGCAATATATCCTGCTGCCATGCCAGAGGCAATGTGAGAATCGTGTTACTAAGACCATCCTCGATTAGATGTCGATCGAGGCCTTTTGATGCTCGCCTCATCATCCACCCGAAATCATTGTAAAATGGCACCAACCATGTCTGTAAAAGCAAGAACCTCGCTTCCTTTGACACCAATAACTGCCCTTTTCCAATTCCAACGAATAGCCGGGCAGTAACTCGGCTAACTTCGAACCTATGGATAGCTGGAACTTTGGAATGAGTGGCAGATAATTCAGACTGAGAAGCCCATGATTTTAGAAAATCCTCAGCTATCTGTCTATCAATCAAAATGTCTAGAATCCAATGCAAATTATCTGCTTGTCTAGCAATCTGATTCACATCCTGCAAATCTGATGAAGCTGCTCGGAGAAAATGGCGTTGGAGCAGTTCCAGACAGCCGTCACAAGCGGAGTATAAAGACTCTTTCCGGAGATCGTTCTGAGAGGGATTCTCGCGAAGCATCTTCAACACCAATTCTTTCATTTCACGCCTTGCTTTTTCGTCTTTGCCTTGAAGAACCACATGCAAAAGCTTGAGAAGCACTTCTTCATTATCGCCACCATCAATTCCGTTATTAACTTCAATAGAAACCCTCTTTAAAACTTCCCCAGCTCCAACGTTTTCAAGGCGGAGTTCCGCCAGTAAAGAAGCCACTTTTTCTTCTTCGTCCTCCGTCCACGGCGCGGCTTCCAAGTACTCCAAGCAAGAAAGAACCCCAGCATCAAAGCCAATTGCCGCTGAAACCTTAAAAAAATACTCCATTTCAACATTCCGATAAATCTTTGGAACATTAAAAAAGAAAAAAGAAAAAGTAAACCTTTACCTTCAAAATTCCAAGAACCTTAGAAACGTCCTCTCTCATTAACATCTTCCTCAAATCCTTACAATACATCAACCTCAAAACCTCAATGTAAACCTCTACGTCATCACAATCTGCTATTTCCACACTGTACGGCCCAGTAGGTCCATTCGTCTCTTGTGATCGGTCCGATAACTTCACTGCAAAAAACCTACTGTGAGCCACCAGTATTTGCCTGTGAACGTTCATTAACACACTAATCCCATCCTTGGAACTAAGCGTCAGCTTCATATCACTCGAATTCGGGTCGTTGAACTGGTTCCCAGGGCTACGAGTCGATAAAAGATCCGAAATTCGTTGCATGGTCAATGCCTGCTTATCGATGACAGGAGGGGGTTGGTTTTGTCTTGGACCTGAAATGGGTACTTGGATCTGGGCTTGGTCTTGGGTTTGGTTTCTTGGGTTGTTATCGGGTTCGTTAGCCATCATTTCGAAAAGGGTCGGACTGGACCTTGTCTTGTCCGTCGGAGGTGGCGGAGACATCGGGTTTAGAAGACCCGCCGTAAGGGCAGAGTTGAACTTAGTGAAACTCCAGGGAGAATGACCGTTAGAGAGCGCCGTCCCGCCGGTGAAGTCCATGACGGGTGATACACTGCCCGGATAATACCGGATCTTGAAACCAACCAAAGAATCGTTCAAGCCCTGGTCATGAGCACCGTAGGCTTGCGGCGGAAGAGGAGGAGGAGAAGGCGGGGGAGGAGGCGGCGCAGGGAGAGGCTTCGAAGCAGGGCAGCACCAAGAGCTATCAGGGGAAACAATGGAGTCGGAGCAGGGATTTGTAGTAGCGGCAGCAGCGGAGGAAGAAATGGTGGTTTCTTTACAGTTGTGGCGTTTGGGCTTGATTGGTTGTGCTTGGACTTTGAGCAGAGCAGTAGGAACCGATGGTTTTGCAGAAATTGATGTCGTTGTAGTTATGGTTGTTGCCATGAATTAAAACGGTATTCAATGTTTACCTGTATTTTTTCTTGGTTGTCTTTTAGGAAAATATTTTAGGAAAATAACAGCATTGGCATGAGCGATGGTAACTATTATTAACGGCGGTGGATACGAGAAAATAAAAATCAGAGCTGGGGTTGCCAATTGGATGAAAAATGGAAGTAAAAAACACGATCCTGTTCCTGTTCCTGTCAAAACATGAGCATTTAATGGAAGAGAAAGAGAAAGATGAGATTGTTGTGTGTTTGGGTTGATGGTGACATGAAACCAACCTGGCTTTGAGGGGGTTTAGCAATGTCGTTACGGTGCAAAAGCTTGGAGCAGGGGACAGGCTCAACCCCACCATCGTGTTGGTGGTCACTCTTCTGATCATTTTCTTATGCGTGGCATGATATCATGTCAGAGTGAATCATCCATATTTTCAAGAGTAAATTTATGGTACTAAAAAAGAGTTAACACGTTACAAGGTCCGTGACACATGACATGAGGCATGAGTTGGTGGGAATTGATTGTCTTTTGTTGCTGAATGAGGCAGGAGTGTAGTTGAGTTGGCAGTGAGTCCCATGTGAGATTTTTGGTGGTTATTTATGGGGATTATTCTCTCCCCCACCCCCACCACATTCACAATTACTTCTATTTGGGGTTTGTTTACCTTTGACTTCAAGGTAAATTTAATATCATATTATACTTTAAGCAACAACAAAAATGTTGGAATTTAAATTAAATTAAATCTAACTGCTACTTTCACATGGCAGTATGTATTTGTGTATCATAGTTATACACAAAACTCTGTGGGGTACCATCTGAATTGAATTTATATAACATTTCTTAGCTAATGAAAACCCTATTTTGGGCATGAAAAAAGAGACAAATAACAAATATCTTTTTTCTTTAAAACAATAAATATAAGGAAATGGAAAGGGTAGAGAAATAATAGGATGCCATTGTAGTGACAAAATAATTATTTGTCAGGTAAGTAGAAATAATGCTGAATGGAAAAAGTGAAAATAATAATATTAAAGAGAAAGAAACGTAAAATCATAAATAAATAAAAAAGCAAAATGATGAAATCTTGTCCTAATATTTTAGTGGGTTTGGTTTAATATTTTGGCAGTCCCAATCAAACGTGTACTTTTTTTTATTTGAGGAGGAATAAAATTTATTTTGATTTAAAAAAAGAATTGAATTAATTAAATTATTTAAGTCAATTTAAATAAATAATTCGAGTTTAAATCTAGTTAAATTTTACAATTTAAATAACAGATTGATATAAATACCATCTACAATTCAAATATCCTATTGGTACCAGTTCAAGAAAAACATACTCACCACCTTACTCTTCTTCGTTACAAAGGACTTATATAATTTAAATATCCAAACCCATTTCACATTTCTAGAAAAATATCTCCCACCCTACTCCACAACAAAAAATGTACAAACAAGACTAAACGAGTATATATTTGATAAGAGTATTTCAGTCTTACAACTCTTCACTTGAGCTGAAATGCTTGAAATTTTATCAACTTGGAATCAATTATACAGACTATGATACATCAGCAATGATATTAAAACTGCTGTGCCTTAAAAAATGATGACTATGTTGTCCTAAAAGTGCAGCTGTTCGGAACATAGAAGAACCAAGTTCGAATTAATAGAATCCATTCCGACTCATATCTTCAATGTCAATGATTCCACAATTCCAGATTCCGGATGCAACTGGTACCATGCCCCGGGGTGGGGGACCAATGTTTTTGAGCTCGGAGTTGGTACTGAAACATCATAAGCAATGCTGCAGAACAAGAATGACCTTTCTATATTTGCCAATGATCCGGTAAGTTCAATCAGATGGCTGTGCATATCGAACCTGAGACATAAAGGAAAAGACTTTACCAACATGGTGCACCCGAATATAAAGAAGCATTCCGTCAACACAAATAAAGAACAAATATATGAATGTGTGAGTTGTATTGTTTCAGTTCATCTTAACCAGTCAATCATCTCAGCCACCAGTGCCTAGGATCAGGAAAGAGATGAAGATCAACCTGTAGACGAGGGCGAGCAGCAAAATTTCCTCTCATCGACATGCTTAACATCGAGTCCGATAAACCAAGAGCCTGCACTCACATCATCATGGGCATATATTCGAAGAATAGACCTGCAAGAAGAGGAAAACTATGGTTGACTCGATGCGATCTAGACGGCAAGGAGGCATTGAGAATTACCTATTAATCGAGATAAACTGCGCTAAAGCACTTGAAATGGCATATATTTCTCCTGAAGCATGCCGAAAGTATCTGCACCCAACACAAGAATTCTAAGGCGCAAATGGAAAACTTAATATATGAAGATTGCATGTAACACTAAGCATTGATCCTCGGTTGTATATATTGTTCGAAAAACCCAGAATTTGAACATGTATGCTGTTCTATCCAAGACTATCCAATCATTACTAAATTTCCACGACATATACTAGAGCAAAAAGATTCTGTTACTCACGATTTTGCATCGCCGAATTTCCACCAGTCAGGTTCATACCATTTGTGAGTCCTATAAATGTTAAAGAACGTCAGTGTAAGGGCTCGTGAATCTGCGGTGATCACTATATCCTACGTAAGTTATCGCCTTAACAAAAACAATCCGACTACACTCACGGTTCGGAGAAAACTTGTCCGGATTTCATACACCCCATATAAACACGAGGCTTATCTGAATGAGCAGAGAGTGTTGCACCTAGTGTATCTGTAAAACAATCAAAGGACCAGCTATCAATATCAGTAAAGACTGCAAACCATAGCAGGCCTATTTTGCGGTTCAAAAATTTTGTTGCTCATCACTGAAAGTCATATTTTCGGCATGAATTCTTCAAATTTATGACTAAACTTAAAACGTCATTGAAAATGAAGTAATAAGATTAAAAATCACATACCAATATTAACATAAACATCATCATTGACCTTAACATAGAACTCTGCATCCCAGCTCTCCACAGCATGAACAAAGAAAAATTTTATCTTGTTTGAACATTCCTCGGGTGCCTCCACTTGATTCTGTTGAGACATAAAGACCGAAATGAATATTCACCACTCCAAGATTGATTCCATAGGAGCATGTTGATTAACGTAAAAACTTCACTAGGTATGCAATGAAGCAGCTTCAGCTAGCTGATTAGTATACCAGAACAATGATGTCATCAGTCTGCCTGTGTTCATTGTCAATCTCCCTGTCTAAACTATCTCTGCGATTCGCACTGCAAGTAATATAAATTTCAATGAGAAAAATGGAAAAAGAAAAAACTTCAGAAGCATGGATAAATCAGTTAGAGACCTTCTTCCTATCACGAACCGTACAACGATTCCTTTCTCTTCTAGTTTTCTCAAAGCTGCGCCTACACATAGTAAATGGAATGCAAATATCCATCAACATTAGTAAACAATCAAAGCATTATTTCAATATCCATCTAAGTTTAGATTAATGTTGCTCAAATTTTCATCCTAATTTCAGCACATTTATTGCTATTGATGCCAAGCCATCTAAACTTACAACACAATAGTATTAATCTGTCGTGTGGTTTCATAGATTAACAGAAGCAAATCTCAGCTTTTAACTTACTACCGGTACATGTGACTATGCCCAAGTGACAGAAACTCTTGCAATGCAAAGCATATTTGCTTAAAATACCACAAGTAACTTGCCAAGAGAAAGGAAGGGCATTACCTGATCCCATCCATGCTTTCCGAATTGCGTCTCGGTTTTTCTTTCGACCGAATGTTGTGATGATACCTATAACAGCTAATAGCCTTTTCTTAGAATGTGTACTGCCGTTCTCCGATCGCTCCTTTGAAACAAACCCTTCCTGTCTTGCAGCAGATAAATCCATCTCAAGGGCTGATAACTTATGCACTTGTTCCCTGGAATGTCAAGCTTTATTGGATTAGACTCGAATTCCCAAAGAAATAGAAGCAGAACAATGTGCCGTGCTGTAATTGCAAAAGCAAAATGGTTACCTGCAGGCTTCAACTTTTAGCTTATTATCAACAGATATAGCAGAATTTCCCTGAAATACAGTTTTTAACAATTAAATGGCATTGCGATTTAACAGATTTTTCCAGGAAAGAGATCATTTTCCAACTCCTCAAACATGAACATTATCAGAGCAATGAATTTCATGCTAAAACATCAAGCTTGATAGTGGATCCAAGTATCAATAGAGAAAATTTAAAAGAGAAAAAGAAAATTACCAGAGCAGTTGTTGTGTGAAGTTGTTGAATTAAATATACTCTGCTCTCAGCGTCTTGCCACATGCTACATTCACAAGTAAACCCAGAAAAAAGTAAGTTGCATATACATATAACTTGAATGACTCCGAAAGGAAAAAGGAAAGAGAAAAAACCGGGCGGCAACGTAAATGGTGGCCATGGTAGCGAACATGGAGAGAACCAAAGCCGAAATTCGAGAATGAAAACCGAAGCCACCGGAGTTAGGAAGACGGTTACTCGATCCCCGGCTACGCATTTTCCCTTGTTCTCTTCAATAAAGAAAATTTAACAAGCAGATCTAAAGAGATCAAACAAAGACTTCAAAAGAAACTCCAAGACTTTGTGTGTTCTTTTTTTAAGCTTTTAACTGTTGGTTCGAGGAATAAGACTTCGTAACTAACGACTTCAACTGTTGAAAGGTTCGTTCCTTGTTTTTCTTTGTGTTTTTGCCTTTCCCGATTTCCCCCACTATTTCTTTGCAGAGAGGTTAATTAAAATAAGAATAATATTTGAGGTAAATAAAAACATGAGCTCTTTTATCATTGAATAAAAAAAATCGACCATACTTATAAATAAATATTAATTAATTATAATTATCATAAATAAATATTAATAATTTAGAGGTTTCAGGTTTAAGTTCCTAAATACGTTTTAGTACTTATAAGTAATTATTATTTAATTATATTTAAATAAAACTATTAGTATTTATTTATAAATCATAAAATTTCTTATATTTTGACACAATGACATCAATATTTTTTTAAAGACTTACATAATTAAATATGTGATTCAAATTCTTTTTTTCTATTCTTTCAGTTTTTCTCTATAGTCTCACGATGTTATATGGTGCTTTTAAATTATTCCACGTGTCTATTTCAGTCAAAAACTAACACTGTTAGATTGATCTACTAAAAGAGTAGACGGAACAAAAGTATTGATACCAAATCAAACAAATTAAAGCTACAAGTACCACATTAAAAATTTTGTTAAAGTATAAAGTAATATTTTGTTATTATCTCTTTGTTGTTTTATTTAGTGATAATATACCATATTATTATTCATTAATAATACATGAAACTCATGCACGAATGGTGCATCAAATATTATCCTATACAAATAATAAATTTGAAAAGTAACTTAGATGCTCAATTCTAGTACCTTTAAATCATAATTGTTTTAAGCCCGTATTAACCTAAATTTTGTTTATAGTAATGAATGGATGTATAAATGTCTCTTTAATCTCATATTGAAATGCATAAAATCTAAATGATAGAATGAAATCCTTCAATGATTATGATTTATGTGACGCTTGAATCTAAACTTCCAAAACGTAAAACTATCCACTTAATTTTAGTAATAATAATTAACAAATCTCGCAGCTCAGTCATTGTTGGGAACGGGCAAACCAGAAGCACTTCACAACGGACCTGAGAAGCCACTTGGGCTACGAGCTTACGTTACCAAGCTCGGCAATGAGCTGAGTTGGAGATTGGATACTAACTACTTTTACTAATTTCTTGATGTGGGATTCTTTCTCTTCACTTATTTAGTGTTTGATTCTTACATTGTTAAAGAGAGTAGAAGGTAGGTAATGGCTTGTTTGGATCAAACCCTCAAAAAAGCCATGATGCTGGATCCCCATTTTAGCACCGACCTGCCCTGCTATTTTCCTTCCATCTCGAGATTTTATCTGGACTTGAACTCTTGAGTTATATAAATATATCGCACAAATGTTTGAATTAAATTTTTTATACATTTAAAAGATTATGCCTTTAATATTTGTACTATACACACACGTACATGTGTGTGTATAATAAATGCATCGAACACAAAATTATAAAAAGAGTTAAAGGAGTTTAGATAGCCAGTATAACTTGCTAGGGTTTATAGTTCAACCCTTGGGTAGGGTGGATCGAGTAGAAAGTTTGCCACCTTGGGGAATGGAGATTAGTGGAAGTAGAGGTGCACGTGAATTTTCAGAGGAGGTCGTCTGGTTTATTTTGTGGTTTAAGGTGTTGAATATTTTTTCTGTATTTGTGATAATGGCTTTTTTCGGTTTGAGTTTGGTGTGTCGTGTCTTCTGCTTTGTAGCTTCTGTTCTGTGTTTGTTTCAGGCTTTGTTCCTATTGTTTTTCTCGGTTGGGATCCTTTTTGTTGGATCTATTAATTTTGGTAATTTTTGTTTGATCCTCACACTAATAATTAAGTTGGAAGAATGACCTAATTGATACAATATTAATACCTTTAAAACTCGTAAAAATAAAATAAATATAAACATAAAATAAAATAAAATAAAATAAATATAAACATAATACAAACTCGGCAGTTATTAACAGTTTTATCTCTTCACATGTCCCACCAACTAGACTCATCTTAGCATCAAAGGGAAAAAATTGTTAACCAGGATTCGAACCATTGACCAAATTGGGTTGACTGTAGATTAAGGTTGTAACCCACCACTGCAATCCTGGCCTTAACTCGAATCTCACCAAGCTCGTGGTTGGTATAGTGGGAACCCAGATATATAAACTACACACAATTTTTTCTTTTCCTCGATGTGGGATTCTCGCTCTCTTCCCTTATTTTATTTAGTGTTTGATTCTTCCATTGGTAAAGAGAGTAGATGGTGATGGTTGGCTTGCATCAATCCCTCAAAAAGTCATAATGTTGGATCCCAATTCAAGTATCGGCCTGCACACGATCCCCCATGAACTTAGTGCTTTTCATGGTCGTAAGGACAATTCCATGTATATATAATTCAGGAATCTCGTAGGTTTTTTGGTACACAAAGGAAACGTGGGTATAGAGTGAAGCATGCATTGTGCAGAAGAAAGTGTTGTGAAGCAAACAACTTATCTGTTAACCACGTTTCATCCAGTCCACAGCAACAACAGTGTTCGGCTGTGGAAAATCACGGGAATTAGATGCTCTGTTGCATTTAATTATATATTTACCATTGAAGCACATTTCTCTTTCTTTATAGCTTTCTGGTTAAAACACAAGTGCTATTTTTTTAGAATAATGTACTACATGTATAACCATAGGTATAGCACGACTTATAGCATTTAGAAATATGAAAGAAAATAGTAAAGCTATTAATGTTTGTTTAACTTCCCAATCCAATGGCATGTGGTGGACGTACGTCACTCGTCAGAGTCCTATCGCCAATGATCAACATGCTCTCACATGTCAATTTACAAAATCCCTTCTTCATTTTCTATTGTTTTTGTTTTGTAGCAGAGACAAATTCTGACAGTCACATTTTAGACATGTTTTGATACTCAGATGGATTTCTCGTAGCCAACTTCTGATAATGAGATGTTAAAACATAATAAAAACAGCTTCAAAACACAACAGGACAAAAACTAAAAGTAAAGAGTAAGTGGAACGAGTTTGGGTTATTATGTTGATATTTATATAATTTTGATTGAAATGTGATCTATCAGTCGTGAGCTTTGAGTTGGAGTTTCCCTTCTCGATCAAGTGAGGTATTGGGTGGGACAAGGGTTGTGTTGGCTGGTATAAGGCATATTTTCAGCGTAGTATTGGCAAGAAGCATATGCCAAGTGCTGCATGGTTTGGCACCCCCTCCTCTACCCATGTTGAATGGATCCCCAAATGTTCTGATTTTTATTAACATATATGTTTAATTACAAGAAGAGGAATAAAAAGTGACTGAAGAAGCAGTACTGAGGGATTGGGAGAGAATTGAAATGGATTGGATTGGATGGAAAAGACTTTGTGGGAAACCATTGGATTAGGGCATTTGATGTGTGATCGAGGAACGAGACCGCCCTATACCCATTACCCTATACCTCCCACCACCCCCCCCCCAAAAAAAAAAAAACACTTCCACTTGCCATGGACCCTATTTCATTGACTTTGCTAAAGAAAATTGGAATCTGTCATTGATAACCTAAGAGAAGCCCTTTTCTTTTGGGTTCCTTTTCCCTTCTTGTGCCGCCCCAATAAAATATTCTTCCAACATTTCAATAATTCGTATTTTTCACTGTTATCAAATAATAATAATTTTATTGACTCCTTAATCATTAGTCGAGATCAATCTTCATCTTAAGTATAAAATAGTTTTAAAACTCGTGATCAACATCTATTCTCTTAATAGACTTATAGAATGCGAAAAATTAATTACTGATATTGCTCTGATGTATACCTTAAAAAATAAAAAAATAACTGTAATAAAATTTATATCAAGATTGTCAGTAATGAGTGATGTATTATTTTTATTGCATTATTTATATGTATATGTAGTGATATGTTTTAGTGTACTATTCTTTAATTTTATTTGTATTTTTAATTTTTAAATAAAATATATTATATAAGCATACAAATATATTTTCATAAGAGTATAGAATCATAGATATATTTTATATGCATCAGGACTCTGCTGCATCGCAGTCTATTAATATTAGCTAAGATGCTTGGTCTTTGTTGACCTTTTTTCCTGTTACCAAAAAACAAATTTAAAATTATTAACTAGACTATTATATTATATTTTTATTTATTAAATAAAAATGATCAAGGCAAAAATAAATAAGTAAAATTAGTAACAAACATAATTTTTTATGAAATAAACAGAATTGACAACACTAATTTATATCCGATACATTATAAAAAAAGGGGTAAATTACTAAAATAATTACTTTTGTTTCCCTTAAGTTACATTTTAGTCACTTATATTTAAAATGTTACATTTTAGTCACTTATGTTAACGTGTTGTAACATTTTAGTCACTAAGTTGTTAATTGTTGTTAACGGTGCAACAGTAGACTGATCTGACATGTTAAATCATCATTTTAAACAATAAATTTAGGTTAAATTATATAATTGGTCCCCATATTTTTTTCGTTTTGAACAATTTTTTCCTTTTATATTATTTTAACTTTTCTTTTATTTTCCATTCTCTTCTGCTTCTCCTTCTATTTTCTTCTTTTTTTTCATCTCTTTTAACATAAAATAAAAAAATTAAATTGCTCAAAACAAAAAAATATAGGGACCAATTGTATAATTTAAATTACAATTTTTGTTTGAAATGATGATTTAACTCTCCACGTCAATTTACCATTACACCGTTAACAACAATTAATAATCAGTGACTAACGTAAGTGACTAAAACGTAACATTTCAAACATAAGTAACTAAAATATAACTCGAGAAAAATAAAAGAGATTATTTTAATAGTTTACCTTAAAAAAATTACTTTAATAATAAAATACACACCTTGTTAAAAATTCTTGAAAACTTTTAACAGTTAAACATTTTTTTTGGTGAGAAAAATAGAAAATTATAAGAAATAAATTATGTCAACTGGCTTAACTCCCAAACGGGTTCTTCAAAACATTTGCAAACCTTGATTTTTGATTTTTCGAATGAATCATCTTAGCAAAGTCTATCAACTTCCTATTCTCTGCTCTGGATATATAATAAATATTCCAATTAAAAATCTTACCCAATTAAATATTTTAACATAAAACATAACATATGTTAAAAAAACATACAACATGACAGGATTTAATGTCGATATGTTTCATTTATTCATTATACCTAATCCAGTACAGTACTCACCGATAGTTGGGTGCAATGTATACTGCTTTCTCTATATGAAATATATGTATAAACACTCCATATCTCATCGTATTTGTGTTTCTCTATTACACAAACAGAGAAACAATGGGTTTCGTTTTCCCTGTCTGTTACCTACATCATCTTCTTCCAAGATCACTCTTCCACGCACTTTCTCTTATTGTTTACATTCGCGATTTCATTTCCACTCTCTTCCTCTGTTTGGGTCTCCCAGATTTCCTCCAACCCGGCATTGACACTCCCGTAACCCACCAACACGACTCTTCCATCTCCGCCTCATCGTTTCCCACGCGTCGCCGCGTCCCCGTATCACATCTCCTCATCAGTGAATTCCTACCCGTCGTCAAGTTCTCTGGCCTCGTCCATCCCCCAGACAACTGCGCCTTTTGTTTGTACGATTTCGAAAGGCGATATGAGATCAGGCGGTTGACGGACTGTCAGACTTGTTTTCCACCAGAGTTGTTTGGAGCGTCGGATGGGATATGATCAGAAAACATGTCCGCTTTGTAGAACATGTTTTTTCCCTCATGATATGCAAGACAGCTTTAATTCTGGGACTGGCAAGCCTGAACTCTTCGGTGGTTTGCAAGTATTAACCCTTCTCTAATTACTCATATCGTAGCTTTAATTAAAGAGCAGAATCTAAAAGGGTGTCCATGGCATTTGCCATGCGACACGTGTACTAGCATTCGTCATGGAAATTGCCATGATCTTTTTCTTTCACAGCATGGGAAAGTGTTAAATTCCAATTTTAATCCCTCCTCTATATTTTTATAATGTTAATAGTTAATATCATTATCTATACTTATATATATTAAAATAATGTCCAGGGTTTTATTTTTCGACACGTGGATCACTGGCTTTTTCTTTTGTTGATATGGGTTCCTTCTCGGCTCAACTGGAGGGTATGTTTTCAATTTTTTTGCTATATAAAAGGCTCTAATATGTAAGGCCTTACATGACACGTGTTCTTTTACTACCGTTTCATCTCTTTTTCTATAGGAGTTAAATTTCAATTTTAATCTTTATACCATTTAAAATTTATTTTCTATATTTAAAATTTTTATATAATTTACTACTTCAATTTTTATAATATAAAACATTCCTTACATGACAGATTTCTACTTTTTTCTCTTTTTTGAAATAATTAATACTATATTTTGAAACCATAAATATAACTAAAAAGGAAGTATGGTTGATAAAAAAAAAATCTATCCTCTGTACAAGCCCGTTTGGCCCTTAGCCTAAAACCCACTGAACCCACTAAGCCTAAAATCAAAATAACCTACCCAAAACCCAATTTCAAAGGAAACCCTAGCCCAATACATTAAAGAAAAATAAAGGAAAACCTAAAACCCTAGCCGTTCAGCCACTTGCCCCTGTCCCATCCACCACCGCCTCTGCTCCTACCGACAGATCGAATCCACGCCACAAACACCTGCAAAAATTAATAAAGAAAAGACAGATATTAAAAAAAAGGGAAATGTAATGGCTATTTAAAAGCCAAATCCAAAAACCATTGTAACATTCGGCCTTTGGTGTAATGAAAAAATAATCTTAGGTTTTTAAACACAAGCAAAGAAGCTAAAAACTCTAGCAATATCAAAAAGCAAAGAAAAACAGTTCAACACAGGAGCAAAGTTTGAAATCTAAGGTGATAGTTTTATTATTTTCATGTTCTTGTTTCATTTTTTTTTCGAATATGACAGGTATTAACATATATATATACATACTATAGATACATATAAAATATAAAAAAAAAAGTCACGGCGGACGGCACAGTGGCGGTTGAGGCCCTGATTCCCCTCTAACCGGAGAGCAGAGAGGAGCTCTCAGTTTTTTTTTTTTTAAGAATGGTGTAAAAATGAAATTTTTTAGAAAAATTTTAGCTTTTATAGGCATTTAGAAACGACGCCATTTTGGGCCTTACTCCCACAGTCCAAAACGACGTCGTTTAGCTACCCTAACCCGAGACCCGGCTCTGACCCGCCTCAGGATCCGCGCATTTTCGTATGATGGTCTAATTGAGCGCGCGGTCCTTCCGCTTTTCGCACGTTTTGCAATTAGCTTTTTATTTCTTTCAAATTGGCCTCAAAATTCATCACGTTTTGTGATTTAATCCTCCCTCCTGCGACGTCGTTTTAAGGGTTCGGGTAAATTACCCTTTTGATCCTCTGCAGTCGCGTGAGCATTCAAAGGGGTCCCTTCTTTCATATTTATTTTAAAATCAGCCCCAAAACTTAATATTTGTTTCGAATTTAGTCCCTTTTTCATATTTATTACTGTTTCTATATTATTTTTACTCTTTATTATTTTAATATTATTCATTATTCTATTTTACCATTCTTGTATTATTATTCTTAGCATATTTTATTATTATTTAGACATTTTTTTTAAATTAATATTACATATATATATTTTATAGTTGTTTTATATATTATTATTGTTCCTAATATATGTTTTATGTATACATATTCAAATACTCTATTATGTACATTTTGTTATGTCTATTCTTACCTCTATATTTATTATTAATATTAATATATGTATTATATATCTTTAACATATATACGTATACATTTATATATTATTATTAGTTTTTGATATTATTGTTTTGTTAATACATTTGTGTCATATATACATACTTTTAATATATATTTGTATATTATACTTCATATTATGCCCATGTAAATTAATATTATATCGTGTATATCATTTTGTTATAGTTTTTATATATTGTAAATATCATATTATGTTCTATCATGTATATTTTGTATGTCATGTATATGTTTTAATATATTATGTGTATATTTTGTTTTGTATTACACGTACATGTTATGTATATACATTTGATATTATCATATATTTATTTTCCACATATTTATGTAATGTTTTTATTATTATTATCATTATTTTTGTAATTTTACTATAATTACTATTATACCTTTCATTATTATCACTATGGCATTATTACTTTTATTACTATAACCTTTTTATATGTAATTACCATACGCTATTGTTTTTATACTAACTAATTTAAAATATATATATATACGTATTTTAGCGTACTTATGTCACTTATATATATCATTATCCTCATTATTATCGTTTCGTCACCTATTTATTTATACCTTTGTAAATTCTTTCAAACCTTAAATCATTCATTATTTGTATCATCATAATTATTATTACTAACATATATATACTATGTAATTTTATTACGTATACATTTTTATATATACTATACATATGTATCTTTTAATATTGTACTATTATTATATATATATTTCCTTTATATATTTCTCATTACTACGTATGTACCTTAATACACATATGCATATACTTTTATATCGTTATCATCGCTATAATTGTCATTTTATTTTGCCATTATTTATTTATTTACCTATTTGCTTGCGTGGTCGACCATTTCACTTCCCTCACGCATTAATTTATATTTACATATTACTAACCTTGCTTTTATGTCATCTTTTTATAATTGCTTGTTATTGTCATTCATTATTACACGTTATTATTAATATCATAATCTGCTTCTATATATTATTATAAATCACATTATGTTTTTACACAATGCCTTAAAATAATTCTTCCATAAAAGTGATATTTCGTATTTGGTAATTCGAAATAATCGTGCCCTAACTTACTGGGTTTCGATTTTTTCTCATTTAACCTAAATAACGGGGCACTCTTTTAAATCGCTATACGAGTTTTAAAAATGTTTATTCTCAAAGACGCGAAGTGTTGTGCCCTAACTTACCGGGCATGACATTTTGTCATCTCGAAATAAGAATTTGTTTTAAAACAAAGGCAATATTCGGTGTTTGAGAATTCGGGAAAACGTACCCTAACTTACTGGGTTTCGATTTTTCTCGTTTACTCTAAATAATCGAATACCCTTCTAACAAATTAAAATACGTAAGTTTTATATAAAAGGCAAGCTCGCTCTCAAAAATTCAAGATGTCGTGTCCTAACTCACTGGACGTGACATTTCATATTTTGAGACGAGAAGGTCTTTAACATTTAAACTTTTTTATAGAAAAGGGATCGTATTTTAAATTTTTTCAAGTTTTCAAACTTTTGACACCAAGACACTAATTAATCAACTAGGTACCAATTTTGGGCATATCGAGGGTGCTAATCCTTCCTCGTGTGTAACCGACTCCCGAACTCATTTTCTGATTTTCGTAGACCAAAAATTATCGTTTTAGTAAATCTTAACTTTTATTAAAATGATTAATTTAAGGTGATCAGATCACACCTCATCAAAGAAGATTGGTGGCGACTCCCATTCTTCATTTTCATTCCCATTCTTCATTTTCATTCCCAAAATCTAAGTCGATTCCCGTTTTTTTCAAAAAAAAAGGTTACGACATCCTCTTCCTCTTGCAAAGCACGAGATTTTCAAACAAGTATATATAAATGCTCTAAAAGTCTTAGAAATCTATAGATCTTTTGGGTTTGTCTTGTTCTCGCTTTTTATCGATATAAAATAATAATTAAATTTCAATTTCAATCCCTATATTATGTTGATACATGATTTAATCCATATACTTTAATTTTATTATAATTTGGTCTCTTTGTTTTTATAATGTCAATAGTTAATTTTAAAAAAATTAACATTGTTAACTATTTCAATCAAAATGTTAACGTTAATTTTTCATAAAAATATTATTGCAATAGAAACAAAATTCATCATGACAATTTAAATTGGGTATTTTTAAGAAAAAACGCTAATACATGTTTTCAATGTTTTTTTTATATGACTAGAAAGTGAATATTTTTTAAAATTAACGCTAGCGAATAGAAGACTATATTCCCGAAAATGAAAGTAGGGATACTAGATTTCAAATGTAAGAAGTGTATAGAGATTAATGAACACATTTCGACATGTTTAAAACTACATTTTTTTTATACTAATAACAATATTAATATTAATTAAGTTAAGATTCAATAAACATAAATTTGATATCGCTTTTGCATATGATAATGATGGTTAGTTATGACATTGGTGTTCTATGGTATTATATGGAATATGTTTGAACATGAATATTAGTATAGGTGTGATTTTGACACTTATTTAATTATTTAATGTTCGAAAATTAAGATTAATTATGAGTTTAGGGTTTGAACTTTTGGATAAGTTTGGGCCATTGGAAGAAATTAAGAAACGAGATTTATTAGGTAACAATGCTAAATCTAAAATTTGTTATGCTCTTCAATGCAACAATTTAGAAGACTGGAGGAATTATGGATAGTTTAGGTATTATATGTAGAAAAATATAAATTTTAAAATTATATTTAAATTTTTATTTAATGTATTTTTTATGCATAAATTTTGATTTTATGTCATTTTATAATTTAATTTAATTCTCATAAAATCTGACCTAAATACTCTCAAATGAGATTGCATTATTCAATTAATGTATTTGTAGGACCATTGGGCCTAAAGGGCCCGCCAACCAAACAGTTTAATAAACTCAGTTTAGGAACTGGTAAAGCCCAACCACTGTGATCAGTTTCTAGAAGACAAGTGATTTCCACAATGTAAAAGTGTATGAATTCAATTACCAAAAGGATGATAATTTTAGGACGTACGTTTTAGAAATTTATAAAAAAGAACCAGAGCATCTAATTCTGAAATCAAGTGTTTGAAACACAAAATTATTTTCGCCAATCATGGTTGTACTTGCAGACTATTTGTCCAGACGACTACATCATCACTATATATACATGCTGTCTGAAGGGCAAAAGCTCTTTGTCTTCTTCTTCCATCTTATGTCACAATCTCAGGACCTGAGCCTGTCGCCTTCTTCCACTTCCAATTTCATTCAAATGTCTTACAATCTTTCTGTTTCTGATAACTCTTCCTTTAATCGTTGTATCCCAGAAATGGTTTCTACTGATACCATCGATTATGACTCGCTCTTCAATCTTCCTTTCTATGATTCATCCTTCGATTATAATCTTCAAGCTTTGTCCAACAACGATGACAACCAGGTAAACCCTGTTGATGAATCATCTCCTGCTGACCAGTTGCTTGCTGATTTGCTTCCTTCAAACCAGCTTGAAAATCTCAGCCTTTGTCAAACCACCCAGTTCCCGTCCCTGTCATTTGGTTCTCATTCTGAAAATCCCGGCGGCTCCAGTCGTTTGGAAGTTAAAAACGAAGAATGTCGAGTGGATTTCGATTCTGCTTACGGTGGTGTTCATGAGAATGCTGGAAAATACTTACAAAGAAGCTTCAGCAGCAATTGTTTTGAAGGGAAGTCTAATTTTTCGTTCAAACCTCCTTTTGATTCTCTCATGGAATCCCAGAGTTTCCAAGGTCAAGCCTCGAGCTTGCCTGAGACCAGCTTTTTCACTGCTCAAATGAGGAAGGTATCCAGCACTGGTGATTTAGAGGTTTGTTTCATCTGTTTTGTCACCTTGACAATAAACGAGTCAAATACATATCCATGAAATCGAATTCTTTATGTTAAGTCCAAATAACATAGTCCCTGTTTTTTTTACTCTCTTCTTTTTTTCTTTTTCTTCTTGATTTGGTAATAATTTGCTATGTAAAGGAATCTCATCTGTCTTTTTGTTTGATTGGTTGGCTTTTAGAGTACGAGAAACGTTCATAACACCCAAAGGTCAATTTCAACCCCTTGTGCAATGGAAAACACGTTCATGGAGGAATCAGGGTTCAAAGTGGGACGTTACAACGCAGAAGAACGACAAGAGAGGATCTCAAAGTACAGAGCCAAGCGAAGTCAGAGGAACTTCAACAAAACAATTAAGGTTTCTTAACCGTTTTTGTCTTCTGGCTTTAACCAAATGAATGGAAATTTCATTAGATGATTACCGAGAACAAATTCCTACTCTTTTCTTTATGTTCTCTAATAATGGTTTTCTGTTCCTTCGTTTTGAATGTTGCTGTGATAGTATGCATGCCGCAAAACACTAGCGGACACCCGTCCTCGAATTCGTGGCAGATTCGCACGTAACGACGAAACTGTTGAGACTCCCAAACTTGCATGTTCAACCGGAGACGAAGGCGATGACCTATGGGTACTATTCCATTCACAAACTTTAGGATATCATTCAACGAACTATAACTGATTTAATACAAACTTCAGATTTCTTTTTAAAAATGCTCTGTTATCTTGCATTTTAGGGTCTCCTGCATGAGGTTGGGGATGAAGCAACGGCTACTAGTGGAACTTTGATGAACAATTTCGGTCAATATCAGTTTCAATTTAACCATGGCTGCTTCTAAGAGGAACATTTCTTAGTATAGTATAGTTTGACATTTAGAATTTAAGTTGCTTCAACTCGGATTCCATTGTCAGATATGAAGAGTTTGAGTAACCTATTTTATTTTTAATTTTTACAAAGTAAAGAATAAAACTGTTATTTCTTCTAATGAAATTATGCCTTTTTCATTGAGGGAGTGCACACACTTTTAAGATTAAACACTTTTAAGATTAAACAATCAACTTTAAGCCACTATTTTTGGTCTACTAAATCATAAAAAAAAATAAAAATTGATATAAAGTAGTAATGGAACAATGGAGTGCTGTCTGCTGCTGTAATCATGAACTTTAGAATCCTTTTTACAGACTATAATCAAATGATCATTTTTGACGAATTCATCAATGGACTCATTTCTTTTTTAATTAATATTCATAGATTCTTCGTTCTTTGATAGGCTTTGTTTTGCCCAATAACTCTAACCATTTCAAGGAATCCCACAATAGAATCGTAAGTATAAAAAGGAATGAATAAGAAGAACACTAAATTTTATGTTATATTTTCATCTTCTTTCCTGCTCCAATTTCTTGCAGATTTAATTGAAATGTTATAATCGCTGAGCTTTTTGTTAACGATCACGCATGATTGGTATTTGGTTTTTCCATAATCTTATAATCTCCCTTCTATTTTACATAATACTTAGAACTACTCGTAGCCTCTCCCTAATCTATAAATAGG
This sequence comes from Gossypium hirsutum, assembly GCF_007990345.1. NCBI lineage: Eukaryota > Viridiplantae > Streptophyta > Magnoliopsida > Malvales > Malvaceae > Gossypium > Gossypium hirsutum. The sequence continues at coordinate 79,587,712 of NC_053432.1, forward strand.
AGGATAACGTGTTTCAGCGCACTCGTAACTACGTCCTCCTTCTACATTAGCAACAATTTTCATGTCAATCGAGCTAAGACTCAATCGACAACTTTGTAAAAATCTTCATTTCTCAATTTAAACACTCATCAAATTTAAAATTTCCTTTAAAACTATAATTTAAGTTATTTCTACATTAGTAACAATTTTCATGTAAATCGAACTAAAACTCAATAGACAACCTTGTGAAAATCTTAAATTCTCAATCTAAACACTCATCAAATTTGAAATTTCCTTTAAAACTGTAATTTAAGTTATTTAATTTAAAAATAAATTTTAAAATTGTGGGAAAATAGATACCCGTATATTAAAATTGGTTCAATTGCATCTATTATTTAAGGAAAAAGGTTTGAGCAAAGGAACAATTTTTTTTTTTTAAATTATAAGAAAGGAAGGGGAATAACATATTCAAAACTAGTAATTTTGACCATGTACAACATAATTCTGGTTATTAAAGGCTTAATACAATATTTGATATCTAAATTTGATAATTTTTTTAATTAGGTATCTAAATATTTTTTTGACCCAATTCGGTATTTGAACTTAACATTTTTTTCTTAATTTGGTACCTAAACTTTTTTTAGATCTAATTTAGCACATGAACTTGACACTTTTTCCTAATTTGATACCTAACCTTTTTTTAGGTTCAATTTAGTACCTAAATTTAGTAAATATTATACAAATTAATGATTTTTTTTTGTTATACTACAAAAATATTACCAGTATTAAAGGAAATTCATGTTAAAAGAATTGATATTGAGCTATGCTTAATGAATTAATATTAAATAAGAAAAGAAAAGATTTTTTTAAAACCCCAAATTAAAAGACATTCATTATTTTCAATTAATAAAATAATTAAATAAATAAATAAAACAAAAAATAATTGAACATATAAGATACAAAAAAAATCATATTATTTGTTACATGTCGGTCATATATTGATTATGTTTATTACTTCATAAAAAATAACATTGTTAGTATATTGGAGTAATTTATAAAACATTTGACAAGTACCAAATCGAACAAAAACAAGATTAGGTACCAAATTAGGAAAATTAATCAAGTTCAGGTGACAAATTGAACCCTTAAAAAATTTAAGTACCACCTTAAGAAAAAGTCTCAAGTTTAAATGCCAAATTAAAAAAAAACTATCAAGTTTAGATACTAAATTAAACAAAAAAAATTAAATATCAAATATTATATTAAACCTTTATTAAAATATTTTATGCTAACTTATATTTATAGTTATAAGAAAAATAAATTAATTCATAACACTACTTTTAAAAAATATATTGTAAAAATATTTGTATATTCAAAATATTCAAAGTTTAAAATATATTTTATTAAAAAAAAGTAGCTGTAGCTTATAATTTCTTTTACATTTGCAAAATAAAATACTAATATTAGATTTATAATTTTAATTTTTTACTATAACCATTCGATGCTAATTAAAATTATATAAAATCAATTTCAATTAATGAAATCTTAATGCATATGCAATATATATTGAAAATGTAAATAAATTTTAATCTTCGTTTATTGACAAAGACGAAAGTTTTGAACTTTCAGTATTTAGATTCGAAATTCATTATGTATAATTTTAATTTCTATGAGTGGGTTTCAAAGTTTTACCATGTATTGATGCCATGTGTGGATTTTAGTTTGATTAGTTAATTTAATCTAGATTTTTCCGATTTTTAATATATTTGTGTTATAATAATTTGATTATACTTATTCCATAATAGTTCGATTCTACTAATTCGATATTTTATTTTAATTTTACTTATTACTGTAAACTTTTAAAAAAATTAACTACCAGAACCAAAATCAGCATAAGCTATTTGGCAACTTGCAAACCTTTTCTTGCTTAATTAATATAAAAATTAATTGCGAGTGACTATTGATTACCGCAAAGGGAAATCCCCCGTTGGAATATGTTCTAAACTCTAATCAGTAGGTTTTAGAAGGACTACGCTTTGATTTTTTCTTTTGTAAAAAAAATATTATTAAATTGAGACATTTGGTCTAAATGTTTAGGGTAAGGAAAAAATAAACAAATAATTGGCATCTTCCTTCCCCTCTGTGCTTTCTTTTACCTTTTTTGCACATCACAAAATATTTGACTACTTTAGCTAATGAATGACAAGAATAATATCCAATGTGAAAACATTTCGTTTTCATATATCTGCCTTCATTTTCCTCCCTTTTAATTGCCAATGGTTTAAATCATATAGGTAATTATCAAATTATTAGTACATTTTTTTATCTTATAATTATAAAAGTTACAAACAAGTATCTAATCATTTGATTTTTTGTTTTTGTTTTTTCATTTTCATTAACTATCACTAAGTAGAGACAAAAAGATGACGTAAAAAGATTAAAGTGAAATTTACTTTAATGGAGGTGAGATCGTTAGTGATGAAGTTGATGATATCGATGAGAACATTGGTGAGAGAGAGGGGCTTGTGAGAGAGGAGTCAATAAAGCATAGAGTCAATGTTTAGGTGTGAATTTTTTGAAGTTTGATATGGTAATTTACCCTAGGTAAATTTTTTATATGGACTAACCTGCAAATAATTAATAATTTCAAACTAAAATTTAAAGACAAACAATAGCAACTGCAAAGCCATTTGTAAATATGGAAATGAAACACTGAACAACACACAAAAAATATATATATCAGAGTTTAAATGCTAAAGTAGTAACAATAACACTAGTATAACATGATTTTTAATAAAATTTACCCACCACAATGTACCTAACAATGAATGGTAGAGGGTAGGCTTAAATTATAAATACTACTTAACTTACATATATTTTTAAGTTGGTAGTATTTTTTTTATCACAATAAGTATATAAATTATACTGATATCTAAATTATATTATTTTTCCTAAGTTGGTACCTAAATATTTTTTGGTCACATGTAGTACTTAAATATTTTTTTTGTCAGAAGCGGTACCTAGCTATACTCCGTTATCCAAAATAGTACTTAAAATATATTCCGTTACTCAATTTGCACTAACTGTTAAAAAAACTCTTATCCAATCATTTCGTGACATGTGACACTTTTAAATTAAAATAATAGAATTAAAATATAAAAGATTAAATTTAAGTAAGTTAAAAATTTTCAACTTTTTATATGATATCTTTTTATTATAGAGGTTCACCCAATATAAACTATTTTATACAAAGTATATAGAAAGGAATGGAGAAAGTTATTTTTAATAATAATAACACATAGCTTTTGAATCGGGTGAGGAAAGAATCAAAATCAAGATTTAAAAATGGAAAAGAATCTCGTTGAATCTAAATTTTGTAGTTAAAAATTGAGTTTGTACGGGTTTTTAAACGGGTTCTTGAACTTTCTGTCACTAAAGTTCTCGGGTATGAAGAATAAAAGAGATGAATATATTTTAGTTTAAAAAAAACTTAAAGAAATAATATTTAAAACTTTTTTAGTTTTTTTAAATTAAAAATTATCATGTGTCACAAAATAATTGACTAAGAATTTTTTTTAAATACTGAGGTAATTTGGATAATGAAATATAACTTAAGTATCACTTTGGGTAGTAAAATTTACTTTAAGTATCACTTGTAACAAAAAAAAAATTGAAGTACCAACTTAAGAGAAAGAGTATAGTTTATTGTATTACTTGTGAAAAAAGCATACAGTTTATATACTATTTTGGGTAACTGGTATAATTTAGGTGCCACTTATGACTATAAAAATTTAGATACCAACTTAAAATGTATATAAAATTGATTTTTTTGAAAAAGTTCAAAGGCTAAAAAATATCATTAAACCTATTTATTATCTATTTTAGATTTTTAATTGTGAATTCAATGTTTAGAAATTCCCATAACCCCTTTCCAACCCATCAATAAGAGGATAATGTGCTTTAGTGCACTCGAACTCATGTCCTATTATATTAACAATAATGTCCATGTCAATTAAGCTGAGACTCAATCAGCATGATAATAGCATTTTTATCAAATTTATATTTTTTTAAAAAAAATTAACCCAAGCTATTAAATTTAAATTTGTAAATAAAATTGATTTGAGGTTTAGTCAAATTAAATATAAAAATAAAAAAGAGTCCCGAAAAGTAAAGACAAATAATATACTAAAATAGAAAATAAAATCCCGATGCATCTTCCAATCAAATAACAGTCAAACAAGTTTGGAAAGGAATAGGATTGGTTTATGTTTCTAAACCCATGCTTTAGTGTTGTCAAATCGAATGCCTCAATGATGGCTTTAATTACAACAATACAAACTGCCCCAAAGGAGAGCGCGCTAATGGCATATGATTCCATGAATGGGAAAGCTTACCCTTTTTTATCATATCTATTTCATATGATTAACTTTGAGGGGAAAAAGAATTTCTATTATTCTTCACCCAGTGATAAAGGATGGTAGCAGTAATTTTCTCAGCTTAAAAGCTTGGAAAAGGTAAGGTTAAGGTTTAAGAATCATTGTCATGATTAGAAAAAAGTAATTTATTTCCATATTATTTAATGTTGAGTTCACTCTCATAAGTTAGGATTAGGATTAAAGAATATTTGACTGCTTAAATAAAGTGATTTAACTCAATTTTCATATGTGTCGAGTTCTCTCATATTTCAGTGTGTTTAAATAATTGATTTAATTATTATCTGAATTAAATTATTATTAATCGAAATAATCAAATTTTTAAAACAATTTATCGAATAAAAAATTTTCAAATTTCTGTTTAAACAAGTTTAAAATATATATATAATGAGAATACTATTTTTCTTTATTTTACTTCAAAGAAATAAAAAAAAAGAAGACAAATACAATATATTACATAATAAGAACGCTACATTAAAAACATTATATTAAAATAAATGTTCATAATAAAGATAGATTAAAAAAATTACATTAATACTCTTTTTTATAACTTTTTTTTCTTTTGGGCATGATATTGATTGTTATACATATATATATATTTAATTTATTTGGTTAATTACTTATTTTTGAATTAAATTAATTGATAATTTAATTTTTACAAAATATTTAAATGACCTCTACTAAAGTAAGCATCGGAAAGCTTGAGAGAGTCAGAAAATTTTGAAAAGTTTTTGTGTGTGAAAAAAAAGCGAATGGATGAATTCTTATTAGAAGGTGACAATCATGAAAGTTTCCTTCCACTATATTAAATACGGCCAAATAAATACCTTGGTCAAACTTCCTCATCTGGAACTCAGTTTGGGTTATAAATGAACAAGTTCATGAACAATTTGATTTTTATTCATTTGTTAAGCTAAATAAACGAACATGCATAAGATTTTGAGACTCGTTTATTAAACAAACTGAAACAAATAAAAATTGTTTAATTTATTTATGTTCATGAACAAGTTCGTTTAATAACTCATTTAAATACTTTTCTTCTTTAGTGTATGTCAATAAAAATATTGTGATTTGTGTGCTTGTTGTTTGTTTATTTATAATATAATTATTAAAATTTATATTTTACTATTTTATATCTAAAAAATAATATATATACATATATTTATTATTTGTTAGTTAGTTATGAACATTGCTGGTGAACATGTTCGTTTAATTTTCACTTTGTTTAACTTAAACGAACGAACATAAACACATATAATTTTAAATAAATAAACATGAACAAATATTTCAAAATTCTTAACGAACACGAACTGCACATAAACAAACTTAAAAATAAACAAACGTTTGTTTATTCAATCTGAATTCATTTACAGTCCTAAACTTGATACACATAGGAGTTGAGATACTTTGATGTACTTCACAATACAACCTCCTAACATGCATGGCACGGATTGATATTGTAATTTGACACCTCATTGAACTCAACACCTATAAATATCGAGATACTCCTCCAAAAAAAGTAACTTTTCTAAATACTTAAAATAAATATTGTTAAAATTCACCTTACAAGTATATTTTTAAGGGTGTAATAAATTAGTAATGAGTTAAGTTAAAAAAAAAATTGGAACATGTTACAATATTTGAATTATACTTATAGAATTAAATCTATTTAAATATAAAATTTTAATAATCGAAGAGCTAAAATTGAGACAGATTTGGATTAAATCCCAATTTTCAACTAACAACATCATCATCTCAAGTTTATTATTATCATAATTTTATGGAAATTTTGAGTCTTATTTCAATGTAAACGCCAGTACAACTCACGATTACGAGGAGAAATTAAATTAAAGGGAAAAAAAGATCAAACAAGACACTAAAACAAGAAGATTCCAAGGCTCACTTTTGACCTACTCATTGTTGGAAAAGTTATTCTCAAAAGCTCACTTCTATATCATATAAATTGCTATGTTTGGGATATTTATTGAAAATAATTTCATTCTTTTATAAGAAAAGGTAGTATATGTAATACATATTTTGTTGGGATCAATCTATATAAACAATGAGATATTTAATTGCTTTTTCATTAAGGGTGAAGCTAAAACAGTTTTTTGGGGCCGAATGAAATTTTAACTTTTTTATAGTCTATGTCTAATTTTTAAAAAAATTAAATTAAATTATTATAATTTTAGGGAGTAAAGTGTAATTTTCTATTTTAGGGATTCGCCTATGTTCTTCATTAACATATCTAAACAAGGATATAATAGCCCCTTTAAATATGCTTTAGATTAGAGTTTCAATTATACTAAAATAATATTAAACTACTTATCATGTTTTTTAATTATTATTGCATCACTCACATTATTATTAAATTTTAAAATTAATTTAAATTTAATATGCACAACTAAATTAATTTTTTTTATAAAATTAGAACCTACTTTAATGATTTTCATCTTTTATAATAATTCAAATAAACATTGCTAAAATATTATTTTTTTATTTTAAAAAATAACGTGTCATATATTTATAAATTTAGAAACATTTAAATAGTATCTAAAAAAATAATTTTAAATAGACTTAAAAAATTTAAAATTTAGAAACGTTTAAAATATAAAAATAACGTGTAAAAAGAAGGTTTATAGATTAAATTTAGCAATAATTTAACAATGTTTATTTGAATTATTACAAAAGATGAAAATCATTAAAGCATATTCTAATTTTATAAAAAAAAGCTAATTTAATTGTGCATATTAAATTTAAATTAATTTTAAATATAATAATATTGTGAGTGATGCAATAATAATTAAAAAACATGATAAGTAATTTAATATTATTTTAAAATATAAAATATATAATTAAACTTGGGAAATAAAAAAGATGGGAAAACAAAAAGGGGTTAACGTTGCAATATCCCCATCCCTTTTGTTGGGTGACTCTGGCCATTTGTTGACCGGTACCACACACCCTAATTTTTTTTAATCAGATAAAAGGGTGTCGGCTATTAGTGTGCCAGCATCCAAAAAGAAATTTTTGAAAAACAATTACATAGGCATCGGCCATCTAATGTCCGAAACCTCAAAAATTATTTTTTTAATAGAAAAATAGTGGTGGCGGGTCATCTAATTCTCATAACCTAATTTTATTGTTCATTTCAAGTCATTTGAATAATTATTTTTTAATTGAGGTCATTTTTATAAATATTTTTTTTTCAGAAGAATAAAATAGCCTCCTGTTTGGATAATACTGAGAAAAGAAAAGAATCAGGTGATTTTAAGTTATCCCACCTTAGACATACTTTCTGTCCGTCCAAAATACAACTCCTTTCTTTTGCCACCCACATCCAAAATTCCAACTCCAACAACTTAAATATTTTGATTTTAATCATAAAATTAATTCTTTATAAATTTAGATATTATTATAATCAAATTTATTATATAGAAAACATTCGTATAAAAATATAAGATGTTTTGTTTAAAATATTATAAAATATAAATAAATATATCCTTTTCACACAAATAGAATATCATCATAATTAATGCACACGAATGGGATATGATTGTCAGCATCTCTTTTTGTAACGACCCGAATTTTACCGTTACCGAAAAAGTGTATTTTCGGGTCTCCGTTTTTGAAAAATGGATTCGTAAATATTTATTAAAAATATTTACGAAGTCAACTGAGTGGTTAATTAGAGTTTAATTAAGTAAATTTAGTTTAATTAAGAGTAATTAGGAAAAATGACTAAATTGAATAAAGGATGAAAGTTGAATTGTAGAATAAAAGAAAATGAAGAGGACCAAAATGGCAATTATGCCATTTGTCCTAAGTGAGGCGGCATAAACATAAAAATCTGAGATTTTTTATGTGTTAAAATATATATATTAAATTATTATTATATTATAGTAATATAAGCAAACGAAACAGAGAAGAAACAGGGGAGAAAGAAAGAAAGAAAAAGAAAAAGGAAAATTTGGGTTTCAAGGCTCAAAGTTTAATTTGGTAAGTCAATTAAGTCATTTCTTCTTAAATTTTGATGTTTTAGAAGCTTTGGAACAAGACTTTGATGAAATTAAGTTGATATTTTGAGAGTTTATAGATTTTCAAGTATAGTCCATGTTGAATAAAATAGTGAATTAAGGGTTTAATTGAGTAAATTTCAAGCTAGAATTGATAATAGGATCAAATTGTAAAGTAAGTTATAAGTTTTATGTTGTAGGGACTAAATTGATGAAATTTTGAAATTAGGAAAGTATGCTGGAAATTTAATATTTAAATGAGAGTATGGATGAAATTTGAATAGAAATAAAGGATGAATTAAGATAGAAAAGTAAGTGAATTTAGTTAGAATTAAATTGAAATTAAAGTAAATCAACATTTTGTACTAAGACTATTTTGGACAGCAGCAGTAGTCTAAGTTTGAAAAATCACCAAAAATTGTAGAAATTGAATTAGAGGATGAATAAAATATGAAATTAAATATTATTGAGTCTAGTTTCTTATAGAAGAAACGATATAAGCAATTGAATTGTAAATTATGAGATATAATGAATTTTGTGAGACAAGGTCAGAATGAATTCGGGTTCCCCTGTTCTGACTTTGAAAAATCACCAAAAATTGAATAAAAATAATTAGAGGCTTAAAGTTATATGTTTATAATACCTAATGAGTCTATTTTCATTAGAAATCAACGAGAATGTTATCCGAGTTCTGTACTGTGAGATAATTAATTTTTAGTGAAGAAGGGACGAAACTGTCAGACAGCAGAATAGCGGTGAATTTAAAGAATAAACTGTACTTAATGGCTAAACCAAAAATTCTGAAAATTTTATTGTAAGAAGATTTGTGAGTCTAGTTTCAGGAAAAATTAGCGGATCTTAATTTAGAATTCTATAACTCAAGATATGAATTAGTAATGTATTAATGATTATGAATTGTATTAATTTCGTAGTCAATGTGGTACCAGAAATCTCGGCTAAGAAAGGACAAGACAAAGTCAACGGGAGTTAGCTCGAAAATTACAGTTTGTATTTCTATAATCCGAACCTAATACTTAATTGTTGAATTTATTTCTTAATATGTATATTAAGTGTTTTGAAGTAAGAATTATTGTGTTTTGCAAATGAAATGGATTGATATAGTATGTGATGAAATTATTGAATTTATATTGATTGAATTGGCGTATATATATAGATATATATATTGAATATTGAATATATATTGATTATTTGAATTGAATTGAAATATAAATTGTTTGAAAATTTTAAATATGAGATTTGTGATATTTGGATATTTGTTATTGAAAAGTGAATTGAATTGTATTGAATTATGAATTTATGTAATTAATTAAAATGTGTATTGATTGAAAAAATTTGAAAGTGAATTGAATACCCTATTAACAGTATCAGGCTGAGTCAGATATAGTTGGCATGCCATAGGATTGGAAGTGTTCAGGGATTCTTCGACCTCGAGTCGATAAGACACTGGGTGTCACTATATTTCTTCGGATAGATTCGATGAGGTACTGGGTACCAACTTTACTTCGGCTAGGCCGATGAGACACTGGGTGTCAAATATTGCTTCGAACTATCCGATGAGGCACTGGGTACCATATTGGTGTGTTTGGTTGGATCCATGTATCCGCCAAGGTCCGAGTCTTGTTAATAGGGGTAAATAAGTGAAAAGATAAGTCGAGTGAATTTGATTGATTGAGCTATTGGAATGAAATGAGAAATTGAATTGAGAATTGAAATTGAGATACGAGATTGAAAGCATGAACCAAAAGGTTCATGAAATGAGTGAAGTTCAAATGGATAATGATTGATGTTAAAATGAATTAAAATGGTATATTGTTAAGAAATAAAGTGTGAAAACAAGTGAATTGTGAATATATTGTATAGAATTTATATGGTAAGTAAATGAAAAGAATTGAACAAATATGTTATTGTGTTTGTTATATGACTTGTATAGAATTTATATGGTAAGTAATTGAAAATTTATCTATAAAACAAATAAATGAATACTTATAATTGTTATTGTGATTTTAAGTTTAATTTTTATATTATTAAGTGTTCGGATTATGGAAATACCACTGAGTATACCATACTCAGCGTACGGTTTGTTTCCGTGCGCAGGTTTAGTAAAGATAGAACGTTGAATCAGCATCCCAGTTCGATCCGAATTCATTAAGGTAAAGTGTGTTAATTATTGGTAATGGCATGTACCTAGGATGTTTTATGAGAGTCATTTAGGTTGTAGATGTACTCATGAAATGAGTAAATTATGGTTGGCAACGGTATGTAGTATGAATTTTGAAATTTACTAAAAATTCGTAGTGATTCTAAATTAGTCCCGAATTGAATTTACTGTTCATATTGGACCGCGAGGGCCCATTAAAGGGACGACATCTTAAAACTAGGATGTGTGTAAATATTTATTTTAATTAATGACCGAAATTGGACTGTACTGACTAGTAATGTCTCGTAACCCTGTTCCGATGACGGTATAGGGTTAGGGGGCGTTACACTTTTAACACTAGTAAATTGATTGCATATATTATATAAATAAAGGAGGTTAAACCTCATAATTACAGATTATTTCCAACGACTTGTAAATGATTTGCGGCTTCGAGTCATACTTTACTGCATATTAGTATTTTAAGTATGGTTCCTGTTTCTTGATGTCTTCACTACAAAGGAGAATTGTTTCATTAATTCATGTCTCTCTTTTTTTTCTTTTCTTTTTTTCCTATGATTTTTATTCCCTGTTTGATTCTCCGCATAGAATCAGGACTCATAGTGTACAACTTTGCTTTGTGCTCCCTTTATTTTGAAGTGTACTTTTTGCTGGCTGATGCTATATAATGCCTCCCTCCATATTTAACATTTATTTTTAACACATAATTATAATTTATCTCGAATCTAAATAACATAAATAGTAGTTAATGTTTTTATATATTTCCAAAATTTTATCTGATATCTACATTCAATATATATCAAATGTTAGAGTTCAACATACAAATACTTTAAAACTACGTGGGACAGTTGGGAAATGTACTATTACTAGGAAATGTTAGATTCTTAATAAAATTATTAAGAATCATGGCGAGCATTTTAATACTGTTAAAAACATCAAGGTCTCTCATTCAAATTCAATGAACTCTATGATAACTTTAATAAATTCTCAAATTGATACCGAACCTAATAAAATTGTGACAGTTCCGGATAGCAAGAGTACTGAAATTGCTTCTAAGCAGTAGAGTTGGAATAATAGCTTAATTGTCTTTTTCACCAAAAAAAGAAAAAAAGAAGATAAAGTTAAAAAGGATTAATTTTTAGATGGTATCTATATTATTTGAATTCGAAATAAATGTAAGATACATTTTTTATTTCATATCATCACTTTTAATAAATATTCTTAAATATCCTGATAAAAAATATTTTTTATAAATTTTCTTCCCAAAACATAATTCTAAAAGAGTTTAATAAATTAATAATACATTACATACTATTTTAATAATTAAAAAGAATTAAAGAAATATTTTAAAAATTATTATACAAAAATAAAAAATACTTAATATTACCAATTATTATTTTAAAATAAAAATAATCAATTAAAAACATATTTGATATTAAATAAAAATCACCCGGTGTATCACATAAAAGAATATCATTTTAATAAATATATTTACGACATAATTTCTCCTTCAGTCATAAACAACAAATCCCATATAAATATTATTTAAAGGAAAGAAAATCAGCGATTCCTATATAAGATGGTCCGTGAATTCTTTGACTTGATGATGAAGGAACTTTTTATCTTTCTTTTGCTAGAACAGAGGTTGGCTTTTGTTATCATTGTATAGCCAAAACAGCAAATAGGTCCAATAGTTTTATAAAATTAAGTAATGAAGTGGGGTTTCATTATATCATCAAATAATCTAAAAAGACAAGGGGAATGTCCCTACAAAAGTAGTCAAATCCTAGAGTACCCTAGCTAGTTCTTTGTCCATGTCAAGCTTGGGGATTTTAACAGTAAAGATTTGCACCAAACAAGGATCCATATTTCTCACCTCAATTTTTGCTGTTCATCCTTGTACTGTACTTTAAGTTATGGATTTTATTTTTTGGATTTCAACCATGGGTCTAGTAGTAGTAAAATTCAACGAGTCAATTTCTACTATTAATCTCATATTATGTGTAAATTGTGAATAAAATCTATATTTTATAACTTAATTGTAACTAGTCCCTATATTTTCAAATATTAAAATTTCAGTCATGACTCAAATAATAACTATTAAATTCGTTGACTAAATCGATGTGACTCAAATAACTTTACATATTGTGATATTATGTTTGTTGCATAATATTTTGAAAATATCATAATTTAATAGTTACAATTTAGGTTAAAAATAAAATTTTACTAAAATGACTTAATCGATAACTTACACTTGTTATAGGGATTAATAACAAAATTTGACCTTCTCTTTTTTCCCCTATTTTGTGGGGTCTTTTACCAACTTCCAGACCCCCTTGTTGCTTTACTGCAGCCCATTTGAGTGTCACTAACACAACTTGCTATGAACTCTAAAACAAGTGGCTTTAAACTTAAATATTTAACGCATTTAAAATTTGAATCACAGTAAATGCAAAAGACTCGAAAGTGGTGTTTGTTTGAAGGGTCTTTTACCAAATTCCCGATTGTGACTACTCCCTGTTTCATCCCCCACATAATGGCAGTTCAGTTGAACCATCACAACTTGCTATATGAACCTGAAACATGTACCTTTAAACATGGGATATAATTTATTTGTTTACGCGTTCCTTCTTAACATATATATACCAATCATTTGATTATTTCCAAATTAATCTTTAGGAAGAAAAAGAAGAACAAAAATATCCTTTTAGAAAGGAAACCTTTCTCTGAAAAGTTGTATACTATTTAACCAGTAACACCACATGATAACATAATAGTTTTGTAGGCTAATGGATTTCCTTTTCATGCTTTTACTCGAAATATTGAGGGTGGGTTTGAATAGGTGATTAGGTATGGTACAGTGTGTTTAGTTTACTTTTTGTCTTACGCTATAATATCGTTACAGTATCTAATCTCACAGCCACCGCTATTTTTACACTAATCGCAGATAAACGCATCGCTTATCCAAACTCACCCTAAGTATAAATTAATTGTGATTTAATATGATTATGTCCAGTAATGTTTAAAATATTATTTTCAATTTTATTATTAAATAATTTTATTTGATAATTTTTTTATTTTGATGAAAAATATAATTTGATGTATGAACTTTGATTTAATTCATTTATACACAAAAGAAATTTGATTTTGATTTAACTGTACATATATTAAAAATAAATACACTCATTTCATGTTGAAAAGTTATGATTATTTATGTTTACGATATGAAAATGTAAAATGATGTGGATAATGGTATTAGTGATTTTTTTTTTAACTTTAGACCAATCTGAATTACATTTTATGTAATGTTTTTCAATTTTTAATAATGTTTTGAATATTGATATGAACTTTTGGACCGGCAGAGGGAACAAAGATTATCAGCCTGCAGTCAAACCGGACCAATGACCACTTCAACCTAAAAACTTTAAACCCTAACTTGGGTTTGTAGTTTGGGCTAAGATATATATTTAAGGGCTAAAACCCGGCCCGTTTTCTTATCCAAGATTATTAAGTTTTTATGTAGTTGAGCCTGATTTGTTAGGGGGAGCTGATTAGCTTTGCTAACCATCGATAACCATAACTTTATATAAGATATATTAATAAATTTAGTTTTTGAACTTTATATTTTTATTCAATTAGATCTCTATTTTTTATTTAGATTAAATTAGTTCTTTGTGGCACTATTTTATTTTATATGTCATATTTGTAAATAATAAATATATCTCGTAATTCTTATAACACTTTAATGTATAATTAAAATATATTATTGCGTAATTAATAATAAATGAATAAACTAAATAGAAAATACATATATAATAATAACAGCGCAATTGCTTTTTGTATTTAAATTTTACTTAATGAATATATTTCAACGATATTTCTTTAAACTCGAGTTGGGACTATCTTTTATTTTGAATATAAAGGTAAAAAGATCTCTCCTATTTTCCTTAATTTCGATATTGAGAAAAGTTGTCTTTTTTTTGAAAAAAATTAAAGTAATTTAATCTTTTTTAATATTGAAAGTGAGCAATTAAGGACAATTAGTCTTAACGTTAATATTTTCTATCAATTGTACGTAATTTTAATTGGTATAATAATAATTTTAGCTTTCAAAGTTTAGATATTCTATCAATGTGGTATTGATTTAACTAATTTAGCCTGCAACATTTGTGTAAATGTGTAAATGTTGAAGCTAAACTTATTATTATTTTTAGAATCAAGATCAAATTGACAAAACATGTAAACGTTGAGGGCTAAGCTTGTGGTTATACTAATCAAAATTATATGCAATTGACTATAAGTATTAACATCGTGATTAATTGTCCTTAGTTGCTCACTTTCAAATTTGAAAGAGATTAAATTGCTTTGATTTTTTTTACAGAGACCAATTTGATCAATTTTGAAATTAAGAGGGACTAGAGAGAATTTTTACCAAATATAAATATTAGTTAATCTAAGAATAGATAAATAAAAAATAGTAGGAAATACAAAAAGATAGAGAGGGAACATGTGGGGTTAGGATAAGGGCCCACACTTTAAATCCTAAAATCCGGAATTTAGAGTGCGTTCCAGCTGACCGGACTTCAAATCAGATTTCAACTTTATTCAATTTCTTTCTTGTTGAAAAAGAAAATTGTTTTTTTTTAATTACTTTTTTCTTCCTTATTATAGAGTAAATGTAATAGTAGGATAACATCCGACAGCTGGATCTATGACACGTGTACATCCACGGTACCCACGTTTGCCGGAGCAACTAGTCATCGGCTTGGCCTTTTCCCATTTATTCAGTGTATCTAAGCCTAAGTTACACAGGCGGGCAATGTCAGAGATAGTGTGGTACGATCTGAGCCGTTGAAAACAACTGTCGGACATCTTGTAAACAGCCTTCCAGATAAGACATTTGTTGAGGTAGATCCGATGAACTCATACCCAATAGGTCTGGAGATAGAATTATTAGTCGTTAGTCAAACATTTAATTAAGTTTATTCATCCTACAGCCAAGAGTTCGATGTTTTTTAACAATAACTTTTAATTTTGAATATTTTATTTTTAAAATTAAATTTGAGAATTTTTTTATACAACAGAGCAAAAAATCAGTTCTAATTCCTCTACAGTGATAACAATTTGAATTTAATTTTTTTTATATAAATTTACTTCATTAAGCCCTTACAAAAAAACAAAAAAAAATCAATTAGGTCCCTTATCTTAATTTGCACTCAATCAAGTCCTCATGATTAATAAAAAAAATTTTCAATTAAACTTTTTAAAAAACAGTTTTTATCATTAATTATGTTAACTATCCAATTAAATTGCTGTATGGGACAGCACTTAATATAATCTTTTATTTTTCTAATAGAAAATTATAAAAAAGTACTCATAAAAATACAAATATTAGAAAATAATATAAAATTTATGAAGTTTCCGAGGCATTATAAAAAGTTCATAAAAACTTATAAATATATAAATATTTCTAATAAATGATACAAAGTTGTAAAAATTATTAAACATGACAAAAGCTTATAAAAAATTCTAGAAAATTATACAAAATATATAAAAAAATATAAATAAATCATTAATTAGTTCATCATTTTAGAAATTAAACCCCTAAAATTAGAATGAGCATTTGAGAACAGAACAAGTTGAATAATGAGATTAATTGTCAAATTGTTGACCTTCCACAAATAAAACAACAATTGCATAATTCTCTCCTTTTTGTTGATAATTTATTACTAGGATTTTTAAATTTTTTATCTCTAAGTTTTAAGCACAATATAGTAGTTTGGACATTAAAAAGTTGAAAATTGTTTGCGAAGTATGGTATGCTATAAAATATTTTGGTACAGTTAGATACTATAAAATCAAATTTTCATTATCCAAAGGTTGTAAATATTAGTGTGTCAACATGAAATATTCAAACGATTATTCTCATTATCCAGCAGTAAGTTAGATGCAACGTGTTCGAAAGTCTTAATTAAATTTTTTTATTTTTTAAAGGATTATTTTTTATATATATAAATTTTTTTATCATACAAGAAAGGTGGCAAGTTTCATTAACATTAGTTAATTCATATAATTATTATCATTATTTGGGTAAAAATATAGATATAAATTTTTTGAAAAAAATACCATGCTAATAGAAAGACACTCTATCTGAATGTGATAAGTAAGAATGATATTTTTTAGAAAAATTATGTTTTAGTATGTCAATTGAAACAGTATAAAATAAAGGGACTTAAAATAAAGTGGGAATACTTTCTTTAGGAAAAAAAATATAGGAAGTGGGTACTAAATCTTAAATTTAAAGGTAATAAAATAATTGCAGCCATGATTTTAATCCATAATAATTTTACACAAATTTCTGTTCCCTGATGCGAAGCTTGGGATTTCCACACCGGTATATATATAAAAGCAACATTAAACTCTTTAAAAGAACGTGGTGGGGTTTGATTTAACATGTAAGATTCAGAGGTGGATCTCACACTAGGATATCCCTGCCGTCTAAACAAATTGTTTCTCTTGCCTAGTTCTCACTTCAAACAAACTTGAAAACTTTATTAATGATTAATCAATCCCACGTCACTCAATTAAACTTAACATTTAATTCATCATTCCTTGATTGATATTCGTATTTTTTTATCTTATCTGTTGCTTTTTTTTATTATAATATTTAAAATTATCTATAATTTATTTATAACTATTAAATTGAAGGATATATATTTTAGCGTACTCGAACTGACAATAATACTAATACCAATCGAGTTAAAATTCAATTGACACTATTAATGCATAGTTAAATATATTAAATGAAAGTGAGAATATATATATTATTTTTTTTATTTTTCACTAGTAAATCAAATTTAAAAAAAACAATTATATTCATAAATTATTTAAATGTTAAAATAATTTTTTTTACAAATAATACCTGAATTTTTATATATTAGATGTTGTCAATGTTTTATTTTAAAGTTTATTCATGAAGTAGTAAGAATATTATAGTTTAATATTATTAAATAGGTATTTGAACTTTGTATTATAAAAATGATATAAAAATATAAAAAACAAAAACATTATTAAAATAATAATATTAATTATAATTTAAGAAAGAAATATTTATATAATTTTATTAAATAGGTGTTTGTACGAGCGTATTTGGTAGCATGCAAAACTATTTTCTCAACAAACAAGAAATCACGGGGACCCACAAGATATTATCAGCCCAACCTAGATAACAATGGTCCCCCCCCACCCCACAAATAATACGACGAACCAAAAAAGAAACCCAATTATTACATATATATATCCGGCTCCGCTCAGCTCCTTAGCCGCTAAACAGCCCAGCTTAAAATTGAAAAAGAACCGGGTATCACCGGTTTTATGAAAGAAAACGAAAGGAGCGACTGTCCCTACTACGCCTATTGCCACATGCTACTCCTTTCTATAACCGTTGCCAAAGCATTTTATGGGGGTGTTTGTAATAGTAAAAACTCAGAACATAGTGGGATAAGGTCATATAAAGAAATTTTAATTATTACATTTAAATTTATGTAGAATAATATTACATTTTAAAACCAAAAATTATATAAAAAGTAATGTTGTGTGGGATCAATAAAGAGGAAACATGAAGAAAGATGTTGTGGTGCTGACAAATGTTAGTTCAGTTGTTTAGGTAGAGAGTCGGAGAGTAAAGAAAGAGTGGAGATGGTGGAGGTGATTGGCAGGAGTAATTTAGCTAAGTGTAGGCAAGTGTGTTGGAGAGTCAAATCATTTCTAACCGTTTGAGAAATTATTTATAGATGATGTTTTGTATTGAGTCTTGTTAATTTAGTGGATTTACAATAAAATTATAAGCCATATGGAATTGATATATTTGATGAGACAATAATGTCTACGATAAAATATGTTATATTATTCTTTTAATAAAATTCACGTGAGGATTGATCATCAAAAGAATCACATTTTTAACAAAAAAAAAAAGGAAAAAGCGAAATATTTGAAGGAACGAGTGGCAACTTAATTATGGGAAGCTTATTTGAGTAGCTACCTCTCGCCTGATTAGGTGATTGAGTCACGAAATGAAGTTTCTAATGACCTCTCAATTTGTAACGGCAGAAGTATATTTCTCGTATAACTTTTTGTACTGCCACATGTCCAAGTATGGGGTATAACAAACGAAAAACAAACGTAGTTCCATTGCTTGAATTTTGCCTTTTTTATTATTATGATTTTTAACTTAAAGCAGAGCCATATGACTTACCATTTTTGATGAAATTGATTTCAACTGAACCCTCTCTTTTTCCCCTCAAAGCAGTGCATCACTGCATTCCCAGTTTCTCCCTGTTAATATCGCTTAGCCCCTTTCTTTTTCATCTTACCTATTTTTAGTATTCATAAAATAACATTCATTTCAAAATTCACATCCATTACAAAACCCGAGTTTCTTATTTCTTAACCTGAAACCCCTCCTCTTTCCTCCTACTCTGTTTCCTTTTTCTTCTTAGACTCGTGTCGCATTTTTTTCTCGTGCTCTGCAGGTACACCAGATTTTCTTTTCCTGGGTTTATTCCCTTGTTTTCAATACAAGATTCTTTTCTAACACGATGAAATGTTTTGTAATTCCAAAAAAGCTTCTTTATTCCCGTTGGGTTTTAGCCTCTTTTTTTTGGGTATTGAATTTGAGCAGAAATTTAAAGTGACAAAGACTGCTCTTTTAATGCCAAAATTTTGACCTTTTTCAACTTTATCTCTCAACTAGTTTCCTGGAAAATGCAGCTGTTTTATCTCTCTCTGTCTTATTCTTTAAAACCAATGGATTTTTTTTTTCAAGTATCAGTGTATAGCCATTATTGATTTCTTGTTTTAGAGCTAAATTCCTCATGCGTACCTTATATAGTTAAATGGGTTTTCTTCCCTGTAAACACCTTTTTTATAAAGCTTTTATTTGGGATTCCTTATCTTTCCTTTTGCTGTTAAATTCTCTCAGCAACCAAACATGATTTATTTTCTTCCTTGGCTTTTTGATATGGTACAGTTTAGCTTTTAAAAAGCTCCATTTTCTATTCACGGGTTGTTGATTAAACATTTGTCAGCTTTGATCTTTTCAAGTCCTTAATAATTAGAGTTTTTGATTCAATTCTATTTGTTTCAGGTGATATAAGCATGACTTAAAAAAAGGTTTAGTGATGAATTAGCATCGTCTTCTTCCTTTTTCATTTATTGAAATCAATCCAAGTCCGTGAACCAGTCATTGGATTCTCCATAGCCAAAAAAACTTCGCATTCAACTCATCCCTCAAGCTATTCGTGTTAGTGACCCAATCTCTCTCTCACTCCCCTCGCTTTCATATTAATTACTCTTTATAATAATACCTGGGATTCTCTTTGTACTTTCTTTAAGATTCGTCTTCTTTTTTACAGGGTCATAAACTAAAGCTCAGAAACTTCAATTCAACTACAAAATCCCAAATAAATGTGATGAGTTGTTGATTATCAAAGTCAACTTTTCTTTGCAGATTCTGGGAATTTGGATTCAGGGAGGACTAAGGTAGCTCAGTTTTAACAATTGAACTTAGGGGATGAAAATGTTGCAGCATGAGCTGTGTTCTTCTCGGATTCTGTCGCCGTTCCGGGATGAAATCGTCGGCGACGAAGAGCTTTCGGTTCTTCCAAGACACACCAAAGTTATTGTCACCGGGAACAATAGAACAAAGTCTGTATTGGTCGGTTTGCAAGGCGTCGTCAAGAAGGCGGTCGGCCTCGGTGGTTGGCATTGGCTGGTATTCTCCTTTAACAATTATAATTGATTTAAATGTGTAAAGTTATACACTTGATCTTGCATATTTGATTGATTGATTGTTTGTTTGTTTGTTTATAATCAGTACCTATTAATTAAGGTAAGATTTTCTCATATGGAAACTAAATAAAGCCATGGATTTTTAGGTCTAGGTCTAGAGTTTTATTGGGTTTAGCCAGCAAACTCATCTTATTGTAGTTAATCATTCATGGCTCACATTGATTATGTAAATAGTTGATTTTACTTGTTTTAAACTCAAAGGTTTTTCGAAGATTGAATAGTTGGACCCTGAAAAAGGTTAAAATCCGATGGTTGGACCGATTTTAGATTCGATAGAACGCGTTTGTGATTCATATGGATATCAAATTTTGTTTTCCTAAGGAGTTACTTTTTCCTGTTTGTAAATTGACTGTTATACAGTTTGTTCTATTTGTATTGTGCCTTTTAACTTTGGATTAGCTTTCCTTTTCATCTCTCTATTGTTGAACACTTTTAGTCGAAGATTCATGTTGAATGACACTGGTGCTTGTTGTTCTCAAGGTTTTGAAGAATGGGGTTGAAGTTGCGTTGCAAAGGAATGCATTGAGTGTGCTGGAACACCCTACAGGGAACGAAGTAGATGATGATCATGATTTCGATAACTCAAGCAGTGGCTCGGACATTGGTGAGAATGACCATGGTTTCATAGCAGAAGATAATTTTTAACTAAAAGATTTTCATGTACATTTTAACGTTGTGATCGGACTCCCCCCCCCCTTTTGTTTCACTTTGAACAGCTAGTAGCATTGAGTTCCAACGGCCTGCAAAACCGAGAGTTCGACATATGAAACCATGGGTTCCATCTGCATCCATGAAAGCAACTAATCGTAGTGGTTACAGAGATGTTCAATCCATTATTCATGCACCCCAATCGGTTAGTATCAAACTTTGATGTGTGCATCTAAACCTTTCTCGTATCACACCTTGCTCTTAAATCTGGTGCCCTTGGAAAAAAGAAATCTGTGTAATTTGATCATGTGTTTCTTGATTCTGAAGGTAAATTTGGCAAAACTCGACAACAACTCCTTGAGAAGATATTGCAGGCATTTCAAACTTGTAGGCACTACGAAGTCTAACTGCGATGAATTGTCCTCGATTGAAAAAATTACATTTATCTAATACATGGGGTTCGGTTTTGGTTTGCAGGGTAACATCAATGCTTATTCACCAAGGGAATTAATGCTTAACACTGTCCAGCAGCATTTTGTATCACAGGTATGTTCTATCTTTGATCACAAATACATATAAACACACCACATTTAATACCTCTTTGTCTGAATCTAACATCCTTTCTTCGATACAGCCACCGCTGAATGACATACAGGTGATCTCGGAATTCATCACTTCTGCTAAGAGATTGAAAACCGACGACTCACAGAGTGAGCAACTCTGAATTTACTTCAACATTGTAGTTGAAACATATTTTAGTTCTAATTCTAACCTTAGATTAGATCCAACTAAAAGACTAATAGGGACGAGTTATCGATCGACCAGCTGGATTTCGTCCCCGGATTCTAACCTTGTAATATAGGGCTTGTGCCCTTTGTGCGTATTCTAGTATATCTACTATTCCAACAGTGCACATATATATACATATTATTGCTGCTGAATTCTTTGATATGTTCTGAATTTCTCTTCTGGGTTTCTTAAAAAGAGTAGCACCATGTTAATTCTGGGATTAACTTATTTAGTTGAGATCCTTCAAACAGAGATTTTATTATCTTTAAACTGATTTCAATCATAAAAAGGTTGGATTCACCAACGTACCATGAAACATTAAAACCGTATACATCAAATATAAATTGTTCTTGAAATTGTTTTCTTATTTACACTTTCCATTGTTAAGAGAAATTATTATAGTAGAATCAAATTAGATAATAAAATATTCAAGAAAAATCTAAAATTTAAAAACCAATTTCTACTATAAAATAACAAAATACATTTTAGACTCCTACAATATTTATTTTTCAAATACAAACAAAACAAAAATTAAAAACCTCAATAAAGACAATTTCATCACTCAATTACAAAGATTAAAAAAAAAAAAAACGAAGTTACTCAGAGGGAGCTCTGTTTAGAACAGAAAAGTTGAATCTTGAGTTATGGATGTCCCAATAAAGACCAATTTCATCACCCAATTTCAGATTCCTTCTCTTCCCAAAATCTGAAGTCCAATTTTTTATTAGCACATTGGCCCCCTTGCTCCAACGCTTGAACTTCATGTAATGTTGGGTATTGGTATCACAATCCCAAACGAATACCGGTAATCCTTGTTGAATTTGGGCTAATTGATCGGCATTCCAATGCGGCAAAACATGAGACTCTACTAACTCCGATGGCAATATCAACCTTGACAAGTTCCCGAGATCACTTTTATAAAGCTGCTTCTTGATGCACCATGGATCATCAGGGGCATGATGCCTTCGTTCAATTTCAATCTCGACTCTATTTCTCTTGTTTCTGCCGCTTGGAAATTCTGGGTTCTCAATCGTTTGTCTCTTGTTGAACAATGTCAAAGGAAGCTCTCCATTGATCGTCTTATTCAAGTTGTTCAAGTTATGGTGATAGCTACATTCACCAACTCCAAACGAAAGCGAAAGAGATAACTCTAACGGAACATTATCATTGGTGTAACCTTCCATCAATTCCGAAGAAAAAGCACCGCTACTATTTTCCATATTACATACATCCGATTTCCTTATATCTTGCATTGGAAGTTTTCCTTTTTCAATTGGAGTAATTCCGATGGACATATTATCGATAGAACGAAAAGATTGTAACGATAGCTCGGCATTAGTATACTTCGATTCCAACTGAGAATCTTCGAAAAAGTTAATCATCGTAGGTTCTAATTTTTCGTAATTAATTTCTTGTTTTTCCAAGTCAGTTGATATTGTCGATGCTTGTTATTCTCTGTTAGTTGATATTGTTAATGCAGACGAAAGAGACAACTCTAATGAAATATTACTATCTTCAGAATCTGGGTTTTTTTCTTTGGCTCTATTGGTGCCGTCCACATCCATGGAATTCAGAAAAATGAAGGATTTGTCGTCTTCCATGGATGAAACAGCCAAGCACCGAACAATGAAGGGTTTGCTGAAACCCTTGTTTAATAAGAAATTTGTAAAAAATAAAACAAATAAAAAAAACTCTCTCCTCAATCGCAACTTTAAAATCTAAACACTTTACCTCTCATTCTCACTTTCTTGAAAAGATAACGAGTTTATATAAATAAATAAGATGGAGTCTTTTTCCTAATAGGAAAGTAATTTGACCTCCAAGTTATAGAGTTGCCACTGACTAACGAAACTACTATTTCACGTATGAAATTTTTTATTAATTATTATAATTAATTCTAAATAATAATAAATTAAGTTTGCAACGATAGAAAACACAGATTTAGATATTCATTCCAACGTCTTTAAATATGCTTCAGATTTTTGGATTTTTTTTTTAAACTTTATGTCGCTCTAAGATTTTTGGAAGAAAATTGCAATCTTGGTTTCTTCCCCTTTATTTACATACAACCTTAAATGACATCACAATATGCTTACTTTCAAACAACCCTTTTAACGCTTCCTAGATCCTCCGTGCTGATGCAACATTTGATCCTTAATACTGCAATAAACAATTATCTTAACTTTGTTAATCCAAAATATGATTCTTACGCTCATGTATCTCGGGTTGGCTCAAACCTTAATAATATGGAGTAAAATGAATCTTACTTTGGATTTTATAATGAGTAAGAGAAGCCGGAGTGGTGGATGATTGAACTGAATGGCAATCCAAATTGAGAGTTGCTTAATGCATCAAGTCCATCTCGCCATGGACACCTAAATTGGATTACAACAACATTATCCTTTGATGCAACACATTCAATCTCCAACTCTGCTTCACCAATGTCAGAGGCTTTCCTTTTATTCACGTATTTTTTCTTTCGGCTGGTGATGTTTTTGTTACTGCCGTAGTTGTCCGATGTTCGCTCGACACCATCCCGAGGTTGTCTTTTTGTTCTTGTCTCAAGCTCCATTAATTCACTGCAAGTTACCAACTCTTCAACCCTTCTCTCCAGGTATTTTATTGTATCATCTAGTATAGAAACTTTATCAGCGTTCATAAAGAAAGCCAGTGAATTAAGAAACGCTACACTGCTCAGACAATTATGTTCAACACATTCAGTGACATGGATATCGAACCAAAGACCTCCGAACACACAGAAAAACTCTATGAGTAACTACTACAGGGAATGGAAGTTTAATTACCTTGTTGTTTGAAGGTACCAGTGTTTTGAGAATCATGAATCGTTGGTTTAGTTTTTCCCTTCGTTTCCTCTCTGATAACACATGGTTTCCGCAAATTTTGTCAGCCTTGGGCCTTGGAGCATCATTTTTAACACCATTTTTAGCTGTAGATTCAAGTAACCCTTTTATCATGCATCATTTGAACTTCAAACAATATCTTTTTCAATAACTTCTGAAGGGTGGCTTGGTTTCTTCTTTTCCAAGGCTTGTAGTCGGCTTACCACTCACGTTCCTTCAGTGTTTGCAGCGGAGGCAATGGCTGTTGTTCAGTGGTTGCATTTCGCTTCTGAAATGGGATGCTTGGGCAGTCATCCGTAAGCTAAACACTAACTCGGAGGATCTATCGGGGATTAGTACCTTTATCTGGGAAGCCACGGAGCTTTCTAAGTGTATTTTGGCGTGTCATTCACATACCTCTACCGTCCCTTCTTATGCCGTTGAATGGTTGGGTTCTGGAAGGCAAAGAGAACGAGAGCCTGACTGCGAGGCTTTGGGGACCTTCGAATCACTGGAGCGGATGCTAGTGGGGGACATCTGGGCAGCATGGAGTAGTGCTCCGGGGAACTGTAACCAACGAGGAAAAAGAATTTTCTGGACAGTGGAGTGGGTGACAGTTCATTTCTTTGACTGCATAGTGTTTAGGTTTCCTTTTTGTTTTATTTTTCTTTTTCAGTTTTAAAGGCCTTTTTCTGTTAGGCCTTGTTTTGTTATGATTTTTCAACACCTGTTGCGATTATTTTTATTTTATTAAATCCAATCACATTGTTCCAAAAAAAATTAGGTTAAGTGTTACATCGGATCAAAGTTGTGACTTCGGAAGTATCGAATTTATGGCAATAAAATTAAAAATTTTGTTTAAGGAAGGTTCATGTTAAATATATTGTCTTGAAATGTTTAAATTAAATTATTAATTTTCAAAACACTATTTAATCAAATGCTAAAAAGGCTTGAATAAAATCTTTTAATTATGTAGAGAGGTTAAAGAGACATTTACCCATTTAACCAAGAGCTGCCTGCCTAGTGCTTTCCTCCTGCGACCTGAGGTGATGACATGTTATAATAAGTTTAATCTATTTTACTATTTGCATGAGAGTAAAAAAAATATTTTTTCCCCATGAAGTCGGCTTGCAGTGGTTTTAAATCATTTCACACCTCACAACATGGGGATTTATTGAGGATTATACAGAAAAAGGCAAAACTAATTACTATGTTTAGAAGAAATATTTTGCTAATTTCCTATGAAACATTGGAATTTATTCTAACATATTAATTACATTTGGGACAAAAATGTAACAATTTCATCCTAAATTTCTTGGCACTGTCAATAATATTACAATCTTGACTCTGGATGAAATTTAGCGAAACAAATTAATTTGATGGTCGAAAATAAAATTCTCACCAATAAACTTAAATTTCCCAAACTGTAATTTTCCTTTGAGGAGAAATGTTTGACTAAATTAGCGCCTTTAATTTCAGTTGTCAAGCCATTTACGCGAAACATGCATAACACAGGAGCAGCATTCTATTCGCGTTACTATAAAACTACAACATACGCCACACGTTTGGTCCATATATACATGTGACACACGCGAATGCGTGTGATAAAATAATATAAAACATGAATCTGATTTTTGGTTTATTAGTTAGGATAAATTCTGATGTTAGCCCCTATACTTTGAGAAAGTTGTGACTTTGATCCCTGTACTTTAATTTGATCGATCTCAATCCCTTTATTTTTTTGAATTGATTTATTTTAGTCTCTTTACTTTTCAGATTTTGAAATTTTAATCTTGATCCATTACTAGTAGCTAAATTTGTTTGATTAATTTAATTACTAGTCATGTATTATGCTTATAGTTGTAGATTTAGCCCATATTCTCTAATTGGATCATTCTAAGTTGGTATACTTTTCGAATTTTGAAATTCCAATCTTGACGCAAAAAACCATCATTAATCCATTAACTGAATTTTTAGTGAATAATAGGTGAAAATAACATTACACATATATAATATGTTTATCTCATCAGATTTTGAAAATAGCAGAACTTAACTGAATGAATTTAACAATAATTGTTTGGTGAGGACTGAATTTTTAAAATATAAAAAATTCATAGATAAAAAATGACCGAATTAAAGTATAAAAGCTAAATCCACAAAATTTGTAAACCATTGGGACTAATGATAGAATTTAACCTATTAATTATTTGTATCAATAGATATAAAATGTTTAATGGTAGTAGCATCCACTTCTTTTTCTAGATGAGTAATGTTTAAGGCCTTGCTAAATCTAGTTTGTCCATCAAGGCCTATAATTTAACTTCAACATTTGTTACTCTTCAGATATGTCAATACGTTTCAATTGTCCAATCCTTAGAATGGTTTCTTATGAGAGTCCTAACATCCACTCTATCAAGATTTCCCAAAGATCCACTGGTATTAAATTTAAACCAATTCATCGATGGTGGTTTCCAATACATAAAAATAAATTAAGGTAAATGTTATTTATTGTCGGACAACTAGTGAAAAATTCTACCGCCATAAAAGAAGCTCTTTCAGGAAGACATTCTTTTAGATAATTATGTCCAAATACTATAGGGTGAAAGCAATTAACACATTTTGAGGGATTTTTGGCCTTATAGACCAAACTTTGGTAGAGAGATTATCGATAATAGGATTTTTAGCATTTACAAAGGTTGTTAACTCTAGAAACTATAAAAATATAGATATTGATAGTTTATGTGCCGCATTAAACATTTTCAAAGTATAAGTATCACATTGGACATTTTATGAAAGTATACATATCAAATAATACATGAATTTATATTTCATGTATCATATTAGACATTTTCAAAAAATAAATACCATATTAAATATTTTATAAAAGTACAAGTACCAAATGAATTCTTAACTAGTAAAAGGGAAAGAACCTTTTGGATTAATTTAACTTTTGTTTATAATTTTTCAAAATTATAAACAAAGATAAGTTTCATAATTAACAAAATATAATATATAAATTATAACATTAGTATATAATTTAAAATAAAGTTTTAAAAAATATTGATTAATTAAATTTTAATTTCACTTTCACTTTCAATTAGATTAAATTTACTAACAAATAATTAAAATTAAGAGACCCTGTTCAACTGGGTGACAAATACTGGTATCTATAAAACTTTCTTTATCACTTGGTTTAGATTCAAAATTAATTGAAAACTTTGAATTTAATAATTTATTTTCCTTCATTATTCATAGCATTTGTTTTTTATTTTTTTAAGATGGATTACATTGCATGCCGTGATGTAGTTGATGCAAGACTAATTCAGAACGAGTTATGGGAGATTCCAAAATATCCCATAAATTATTTTTATTATAAACGTGGAAATATTTTGAAATCTCTTCCCTTTGTTTTCGATGATGATGATGATGATGATGAAGAAGAAGAAGAAGATGAAGATCTAGATTATAAAGCATTGACTGATGGTGAAAGGGATGATGAACCTTCGATGGATAAGGTGAAAATAAGTGCTGACGATGGAGGCTGCGATTCACCTGGTTTGTTTGCGAGAGTTATTGGTTGGAGCAAGGATACCCTGCTCGGCTGTTTGTGTTTAAACTAAATTAGAGTTGCCTCTTGCATTGGATTTTAAGGTGACTAATTATTTTCTTTACATTATTAGCCTTTTCTTTTTCTTCCTATTTTTCTAATAGTTCGTGTCTTTCTAATAGTTCCTATTTTATTAATTTATTTATATAAATGGTTGAATGCTTACTAAGACTACATGCATTACTAAAATCACTAAAGACTATTTTTAAAATCACGAGCAAAAATAAATGTAGTACATGTATTATTAAAACTAAAAAATATGTTAGAGAAAGAGACAAATTTTAAAAAATGAAGACTTATATAATTTAAATTTTTTTAATAAGATAAATTAAAAATTAGTTATATGATTTAATTAATTATTTTATATCATTTAATATTTATTCAACAAGATAATTGAAAAAGAAATGTAATTATTAATAATTACCTCATTAATTCTCGAAATATGTTTGGGTAGAGGAAAGTGTTCGTTAAAGAATTGGAACAAGCAACTGGTTAATTAAACATGTCATATTAATTACAAGTAATTAAGTCCAAATTCAATTACTAGATTTTTTTAGTTATAATTAAAAATTTTGAAAATAAATGAAATACGTGGTTCTCGTAGTTAAAAACAAAGCAAAAAAAACAGGTAAAAGTATTAACAGTTTTGGTAACGAGGAAAGTAATAACAAAGTGTTTAAGCATCCGGTTTTATGGAGACGAGAAGTGAAATTATTGTGGGCATGGGGTCCACTCCTTTGAGCTTCAGGTCCTTAAATTGGGCCGAAATCTTCTTTAGCATGGGCTCTACTCATTTGGGCTTCAAGTTCTTAAATTGGGCTGAAATCTTCTTCATTGAAATAAAAAAAATGTATTTTGGCTTATTTTAAATTTTAAAACTTATTTTAGATTTATAACACAATTTTTATTTTGGTTTTATAATTTTATCTCCACCAACGTTATATTTTAACTATGTGAAAAATAAATATATCTTTAAAATAATAAAAAAATTATACCAATAAATGTTGGGTTTAGTAACAAAATACATTATTACTTAAGTGGTTTAGGGTTAGAGTGATAAGTAGTTTAGTTTTTTTTTTATAATTTATAATTTATTTAACCAATATCACGACTTCCCTGTCTGTAAGTAATTTTACTAAAACTATATTATGATATGTTCATTTGGTGGAAAAAGTTATGTCTGAAATATATTTATTATATAAATTAAATAAAATTTTAATTAAAATGATAAAATTAAAATTTTAATAATTTTGGTTTTTTAAATATTTGTGTGGTTATATGGATGGAATTGATATAAAGAAGTAGCGTACTCTTGTAATAATATTTATTATTTTTTAAATAAAAATACAATTAAAATTATCGTGTGATATCAATTTAATTATACATTTTAAAATTATTATTTTTAAACTAAATAATATCTAAATAATTTAGAATATCTTAATCAAATATTTTAATTTGCTGCAATGAAAGTCCCTGCAGCGTCACGTGATACAGCTCCAAATTCCCTTTAACACACCCCAATTATTTCTGCGACTATCTACATTCAATTTGAAATCCGCACGTGATTCTCTAGTAATATTTTATATTTTATATAACATAATATCATAGTAAAATATTCCAAATATTCATTGCCTTGTGTTGTTGCTTTGAGATTGTTGGTTCGGCGGTCCCACGTCATTAAAATTTGAAAGCAGATACCTCACATGCCTTATTAAATATGTTGGGCAACGGTGGACGCAGAGGTGGGCCAGCCTAGTTAATCCTTCTTTCACTGATTAGAAGCTTGGACGGAGCAGCACATTTTGAAAACGCTTCGAGTTGGGTCTTTCCTGGTGCTTTCTGGTGAGAATTCGAAGAGGTGATCTGGTATGCAGAGGAACCGTCGGTTTTGTGGTTCCTGGTTTTTTGACTTTTGCTGGTTTTAGCTTTCTAGTTTTCATTTTGTTTTTTACCCATTTTTGATGGCCTTGAAATTTGGGCAGACTATTTCTTTTATTTCATTTCACTTTAATTTAATAAAGCATACCAGAAGATATTAAAATATATATATATATATATGTAGGTTGTTGGATCAACTGTCCCCCACCTCTTTGAATTTTTTCGAAGATAAACGAAACTTCCCATGTGGTTTTCGTTTTGATAAATTCATCTCTCAATTACAAATTATTTTAAAACTGTTAATTTTATCTGTATATAATAATTAATAAAAATTATTGTATCTGTCCTGTTCTTATCTATATTATTTTTTGGATAAATTGAGATAAATTAATAGTGCGAGAAATCAAAGGCATTTGAAGCATGTGAATCATGGCTACCAGTAATTAATTTTGAATCATGGCTAAGAGAAAGGATTAGATGAAGAAGATCACTAAGAATGATGAAAAAGTTTAGAGAGAAATAAGGAGAAATAAAAGCACTAAAAAATTAATAATTTAAAAAAATATTGTTGATATTAATTTTTATCATAATATTTTATTTTATTGTTAAATATAATTAGTTTAAATTTATACAAAATATGTATTAATAAAATAAATAATATTTATCTAGTTTAAGAGTAATAATATCATTTTATATTCATTCTTTACCTATTCTCAACATTATTTCATCTAGCCAAACAATGTATCACTACTACTATTAATTCTTTCCATTCAATTAACGAAATTAAGTTTTAATAGCTATTACATTCCAATTATATTTTTATTTTAATGAATCAAATGTGCCGTAAATATTAGTTGATTTATTTCACATATTTTTAATTTTTAAAAAATGTTTCTGAAAGAATATTAAAAAAATTAGAGTTTTTAATATTTGTATGATCTCACAAAAATAATATTCTTTCAAATGATAATATTAAGGTAAATATATGATACTGCAAATTATACTGTTCAAATGCAATTAGTATAATTTGAGCAAAAGATCTTGGACCACAAAAATGAATGATTACTTGAAGAGATAGGATAATTCACTGTTATTCAATTTCATAATGAAAACATGATTGAGTTGAATATAATGAAATTAAAGTTGACATTGATTAAAGTATATATAGGCTCCAAACACATGTATTTAGAGATGGGTTATTTATTATTTGGTACGCGATTGAGAATACTTACATTTTATCATTCCGTATTGCCAACATTTTGTTTATTTTGACTAATTTATTATTGTTTAGTGTAAATAGTGATTTAATTTATGTACGAGAGTTAAAGTTATAATTTGATGAGATAAATGTACGAAATAGAGAGAGAATATATAATTTGGTGAGTGAGTTAACTTAACTCATCTCTTAAATTAAAAATTGATAATAAATTACTTTCTTAATAAGATGTCATAAATGAAAGAAATTTTCAAATTTTGTAATTTATATGTATCCATATCATATTTAAACAAATATTTTTAAAGATTTGACTGCTTGAAAATATTTTATTACAAAATGACTAACAAAATTAGGAAAATATTATTTTACATTAATTTTGTTTACTACCATGGACCAGCAGCATATGGTAGGTACAAAGGCAAAGAAAGGGACACAACACAACGCAGTCTCCATTTTTAAAACCCGGCTTAAACCCTATTATTCTCGGGAAGCAAGCATTTCTCCCATTCTATTCTCTCGAGAAAATGATTCACTCCGGTCAAGTGTCACTCTTTCTCTCTCGTAATCTACCACATTCACTGAGGTCTAACCCTCTGCAGATTCGTATCTATCTCTGTTTACCGCTTTACTGGTTAAAATTTTGTATTTTTTTATTCTAATAGAAGATTTCCAATCATCTCAGGGATGTTGTACAGTTATTCAGCTTGTTCAGTAATTCAATGTCGAATCGTTTTGTTTGCTCAAATTACCGGAAATAGAAGATCGGGATCAATTTTCTGGTAAGTTTGTTTTTAATGTACTTTTTCTTTATTGCTTCTTAATGTTTACCGTTTTCTTTTTTATCCCTATTTTGTGAAGATTTATTGAGTGAAATCGTTTTTATTAATTTACATTTTGTCCATTGTTCAGATCTGGTAAATTGATTAACTAATAGGCAAGGCTATAGTTCATTAGCAGCTGAAATTAATTTGTTAGCTTAAAGTTTGCATTTAGTCAGTCCTCGTAATATAGTTAAAAGTGTAAATTTAGTATGAAATACTATCCAAAGGTTGAGATTGACATTTGAAATTTGACTGTGCAGACTTATAGATCGAGCTAAAGGTGCAAAATAATTGCTTCCATTGAGAACAAACTCTTTGTTAGATTTCAACTCATAGTCAAATTTCAGACGTCAATGTCCACATTTAGACGGTTTTTAATTAAAAGTGTTCATTTTTACTTGTTTGTACCAATATCATACATGCAAGAATAAATTACTCAGTTCAATGATGTAGGGACTGAATTGCTTCTCACTATAGTACAAATATTGCTTAGATGCTTCAATCGATATGTTTCTTTTGTTAGTTTATGTCTGATGATGCGTTTTCTCAATCAACTTTGCAGTTACTTTGTATGTGAGATACTGTTGTGATAACTGCTTCTCGAGGTATTCTTGAAAGATACTGAGAAAATGTCTACCTCTAAAAAGTCATATAGAAATAGTCAACCTTCACTCAAGTACAGGTTGAGCGCAGCTGAGGGGGCTTTCTTTGAGATTGGTGAGCTTGTTCCTGAAGAATATACCCCTTCCCTGTCTGATACAAATAGGAAAACCCGAATAAAAGCTGATGCCAAGCAAACTCAAATACTGAGCACTGCTGAGTTGATCTCATCATTAAACCAGATATGGAACTATGCAAGCTCTATTGCTATCCCTCAACAACAGACAAATCTGGAAAGAGCCCGTCTTGTCTCTCAAAAAGAGGATATATTGGTCAATTTGGGGTCGGAAGAAAATGGCTCAGGATCTATTTCAGCTGGTAGTAAATACTTTTGCATTGATTTGAGGCAGTTGTCATCTCTCAGGAAGCCAAACTTCGATATTGTCAAAATAACCAAGAAAATGTCCATGTTTGAATCTTCTAATGGAAATATTAACCCATTATTTTACCAGGGGCTTTTTTGCGGTGGCTCTGACTTCTCCAATGCGGATTGGAAAGGAAAGGGGCTTGCGGCTGTTGGATTTTCCTATGAATTTGAAAATATCTACAAATGGATGAGAAAGATGATTCCTGCTGGCCTTCAGCATTTTTTAAAATTCCCAAAGATTGAGAATAAGAAAATTGGTAAATATAGCATTGCTGCAAGTAGTGATATAGGGAACTGCATTTCAGCAGATAGAACTAGTCTGACAGATAACTTACCCACTGAAAATGCTGAGTGTTATTCTCATTGCATCGAATCTAAAGATCTGTCCATATCTCAAGATATGAAACCGGTTTTGAATACAGGAGGAACCACCTCTCTTTGCTCAGATTATTTCCTCATTGATGCTCAAGAAACCAAGGCAGATTGTAGTGTTTCGAGGACACCAGATTCCAATCTTTGTGCAGATTCTCATATAAACTCTTTAGCTTCCCATTATAGTGCATTCAAAGAGTGGCAACCTCTTAGTGATGGTAGTGAGTACCATGAAAATCAACGAAAACAATTGGAAGTACTTTCCACAAATGATGGTCGAATGGAAAGTCACTTAACTGCAATTGCAAGTGAAAAACCTCAATATGCTCTTGCTAAACAAGAGCATGCTTTTGCAGGGGCTTTTGCTGGAATATTTGTTAGCCTATGCCTACATCCAATTGATACAGTTAAGACAGTCATTCAGTCTTGTCATGCAGAGCAGAAGTCAATATTTTATATCGGAAGATCAATAATTTCTGAAAGAGGTATATTCTTTCTATAGAACAGATGGTGACTGAGACTGACTGCTCACATTTTATTCTGATCAATACTTGACTTGCCTGCTTTCTGCATTTTAATTATTTGATACTTACAGGCTTCACTGGATTATATAGTGGCATTGCTAGCAATATTGCATCTTCAGCTCCAATATCTGCCCTTTATACTTTCTCGTATGAATCAGTCAAAGGGGCTTTGCTTCCTCTTCTCCCTAAGGTAACTTGCATCTTTCACTGTGATATGGTGTGGATCACATAACCTGACACACTGAGTTGCAGCTGTTTAGTAACTGCCTGTCAACTAGGAACTCACTAACTTCTTAAGTCTGACTCTAGCTCACCTGTTTTTCTTCTTTCTTGCAGGAGTATCATTCTTTAGCTCATTGCATGGCTGGTGGTTGTGCAAGCGTTGCTACTTCTTTTATTTTTACACCTAGTGAGCGTATAAAGCAGCAGATGCAAGTTGGTGCACACTATCAAAACTGCTGGTATACCTTCAAGTTCTTGTACTATATTCAAGATCAGAAGATTAATATTTTTAACATGCATATGTTTGTTTCTGTACATTATATTTTCATCAAACAAGTTCTTGATCTCTTTGGTTGCTATCAATTTTTCTTCTGGTGCGGTTCATATATTTGTCTCTCAATAATACCCCAAATCTGTTTCTGCAGGAATGCCTTGGTTGAGATTATCAGAAAGGGGGGTCTGCCTTTACACTGGGTGGGGGGCTGTACTCTGCAGGAATATTCCAAATTCAATTATCAAGGTTCTGTCTTTTTTCATTCTTAGTTTAATTGTGGTCTATGCCATGTAACCTTCTAAACCGGGAATAAAGAAAGGGCTCTCTCATGAAGTGGGATGTTGCAAGTTTCTGGAGGGAGTGAATGGTTAACATAACAAAGATTAAACTTCATGAAGTACAGTTTTGGTTGCAATTTCTCCCATAGGGCCGACCGTCCTAACTCTCTCCTCTTTACTATCCATAACTCCTTTGGCGTGTAACTTATGATGACATCATTGCTTATATGTGCAGTTCTACACATACGAAAGCTTGAAGCAAGTCATGTTGACATCACTGCAATCACCTACTCAACTGAACACATTACAGACTGTTTGTCTCTGACATCCTCCTTTTTTTAAATAACCTTGATTTTTTGGCAATTCAATCTTAGTATTTTTGGCTTCAACCTTCCAGAATTGCACTTACGTCAGAGGTAATGATATGATCTTCTTACTGTGCAGCTAGTTTGTGGTGCCCTATCTGGTTCAACTGCGGCTTTCTTTACAACTCCCTTTGATGTGGTGAAGACAAGATTACAGACACAGGTCTGCGATCTCTTTGTATTATTTCATTCCCTGTTTTTGTCTGTTCACGAAAAGTCTGCCAAATATTCTTACCAACAGGCTTAAAGGCTGTACTTTCCACGTTTGCATACAGTTCTACGCTTGCAAGAATGTTTACTTGGGTCTCAGTTTTTTCTCAAGAGGACACTATCAATATTGGACATAAATTTAAAGTGCGTAGGTTTCTATACGGTGTAATCTTTCTCTGGATAAAACCTTATAGTATGCTTAGAATCGAAGAAGTGTATGGCCTGCGGGTTTTGGTCTTTTGAGGCATCTATACACATTAACATGATTAGATCGTATCAGACTCTTCATCGCAATTACCATCATCATCACCGGCAAGAACGTCATCATCGCCATCAAGGTTGCACAGTTGCCATTCATAATAGTTAGAAAAGCAAATACATGAAAGCATTGTTAGCAAGCTGATGAATGACACATGCAGCATTTAAAGCATGTTCATTAACTATTTTTTGGTTGCGGAGACCTTTCTAAGGAAATCTGTGATCAAATAATGACGGAAAACTGATTGAAGGCAGAGGCTGAAATATAAGCCGACAGTTTCCCATGTTGCCATTTATGTTTGAAGTTTCTGTTGTGCTAATAAAAGTTGCTAAATCAGGGTTGACTGAATAATGACCATTGGTTAGCCTTATGTTAGATGTCGACATGTTTTTCAGAGATTAACGTGTATATATTTCTGAATTATTTATGTTAATTGTTTATTTTTCTGAAAGATCTATTTTCCACATTGTATTTGAAACATTTGGAGAAAATATGGATATGATCTTTCAAAGGGGTGCAATTTCCAATGCAAATTTAATAATCATTTACAAACATGAGTCTGTAATTTATAAATTGATTTTTCACGTGATAATTAATATATGACAAAAGCGAATATCCGGAAAAAAATATTTTTAAGATTTGCGAGATATAAAGAATAAATTCTTCACTTAGATTTCATCTAACATGATTGTTGAACAATAATATATAAATCTTTTTGTTCTTATTGAAAATCATTCTTGATTGTTTTTTTTTTAAAAAAAAAAACCTCTCAACTTAAACTCACGAAAACACTTGTAAAAAAAAAGAGCTTTTTTTTTGTCATATTATATACAAATATATTTTACCATAAATATTAAAAATTTGATGATAAAAATATTATATTTAAATTTCAAAATTTCTTTTGCACAAATGAAATGAAAGCGTGTAATAGTTAAATATAAGCTCGGAAAAGATTGTTATATTTAAGTGTCTTCAATTTTTTGGGTAAAAATTATATTGTATTATTTTGATTATACTACATATTTACATCTGCTAATTTGTGTATAATATGAAAAACTCATTTTTGAATTTTTGTGAAAAATGTTGTTTTTTCCTTGTGTTTTTATAATTTTAGGTTGTTTTTTTAGTCAATAAATTTAATCATTCTATGAGTGAATTACGACGACAAATAATTATTCTATCGCAACAAGCATAAACGGAGATAAAAAATTTTAAAATTGTCAATTTTATAATAACTTTCGTCAAGAAAAAAATTATCTTTATTATTTGAATAAGACAATTTAAAACATATTTGAAAAGAAAATATTTAAAGAATGAAAACGAAAACTTGGGAAAAAGATACCATTTGATTGGTTTGAGGTACCTCATTTCTGTCTTTTCTTTTAAACTTAACCGTCATACTTACTACACGTTTAATTAATTCCAAGCCCTCAACCATGGTGGTACCCTACAAATTAGATACGCATCAAATACACCTAGTATGCCAAAATCAAATACACGTACTATTTCAGGGGCTTTTGCTGGAATATTTGTGAGCCTTTCCTTACATCCAGTTGATACACTTAAGACACTCATTCAGTCCTGTCTTGCGGACCACAAGTCAATGTTTTATATTGGTAGTATATTCTTTCTATACCAGGATTAAGTATTGTCATTGATCAGGATTTTGTAGATAAAACTCCCACCAGAGAAAATACCGGACTTGCTCTTAATAGACGTGACTGACACCGACTGTCCTGATTTTTTATTGGTGAAATTACGGTCTCGACTTGCTTGCTTTCTCCGTTATGATTATTTGATACTTGCAGGTTTAACTGGATTATATCGTGGCATTGGCAGCGATATTGTATCTTCAGCTCCAATATCTGCTCTTTATACTTTCTCATATGAATCAGTCAAAGGGACTTTGCTTCCTCTTTTCCCTAAGGTAACTGCATATGTACTTGATAGTATTAATAAGTCAATGTTTACGATTTCTGTAAAAAGCTGAACCTAAATCTACAGATTAAAAATTTATAATATGTTTCTTGCAAAAGTATCATTCTTTAGCCCATTGCATGTCTGGTGGCAGTGTAAGCGTCGCTATTTCTATTATTTTTACGCCTAGAGAGCGTATAAAGCAGCAGGTCAAGTTGGCATACACTATCAAAATTGCTGGGAATACCTTCCCACTACAATTTTTAACATCAGAAGATTAATATGTTTACGTTTATTTGATTCGGACACATGGATATCACTTCCAAGGATCCTCCAAATACACGGGAAAAATGTTTTGTCTCTCAAGAAAGCTTAAAATCTGTTGATGCAGGAAAGCGTTGGTTGGGATTATGAGAAAGGGTGGGCTGTCTTCACTCTACACTGGGTGGGGTGCTGTACTCTGCAGGAATGTTCCACACTCAATAATCGAGGTTTTATCTTTTTACAGTAACTGTGTTGCATGTCACCATCATAGCAGAAAGGGCATTCCCATGTCCAGGGATGTTGCAAGTTCTCGGAGAGAGTGAAAAGCATTAACAAACATAAAACAAAAAGCTTATTGTTAAAGGTTTAGTTTAAGATTTAATGAAGAGATGTTAATCTTTTCGCTCACTTTAATTAATATATTAGATTAATTATTAATACCAAATAAGGATGAGCTGATTTTACAAGAAAGCAATCGATTCTTATTAACTAATGTAATAAGTAATGAGGTGTTACACTTGTAATTTATGAGGCATCATTGCCTTATAATGTGCAGATATACACATAAAAAAGTTTAAGCAACCATGAGATATGTTGTGGTGGTTAATTATCTTATTCTTTAATCATAAAGTCGATAGTCCTTTACCAATAGGAATGAATTACATTTCAAGGTCTGGGGTTCGATCATACATTTCATAGCTATCTATTTATCTCTTTAGAGAACACTCGCGACAAAGGGATTAATCATTGTTATTAAGGGTGGATACCTTGATTTCGACCAAAAAAGAAAGCTTAAAGCAAGTAATGTTAACTTCATTGAGGTATTCTAATTCTAAATTTATTCAATAAATACTATTATACAAAAAAATAAAATATTATAAATAAAAGTAAGGAGGAAATAGAATAAATAAAGCGATCTAAATTCCAAAATCATAAATAAACTTATCCTAGATGGTTATTGATGGTGGTCTTCTAATTTTATAAAAGGAGTCATTTTACCTCTTTGATTTTTTTTTACTTTTTAAGACTTTAAATTTGCTTATTTATCAACTCATCTCAAAATGAATAAAAAAAATTAATGTTTGTAGCATGTCAATAATTAATTAATTTTTTCATAAAAATTATTAAAGTTTAAAAAAAATATTAATTACTAATATGGCATACATATGGACTATCATGTTAATAATGTTAATAAAATTAATTGACATTAATTTTATATTTTAAAATGATTTAATAAATAATATAAATTTTAAAAACTAAAAAAATATAAAAATATTAAAAATTAAATATTGAATGGTAAAATAAATCATTATGAAATTTGAATAAGTAGAAAACGTTGCGTGGAGCCTCGTTTCCAACGATGTGGATTGAATGTATAGGATTGCGAGCGTCTATTTTTCGCCCGCCGCCAACAGTAAGAAACGTGCACGGAATTACATCTTGATTTTGTGTTTCACACCTAATCTAAAAGTTAATTTGTTACATCACTCTTTCTCTACTTAATCATGAATTAGGTTAAACATACATTTTGGTACTTGTTTAATTTCGTATTTAAATTTTCTTTTTTCAATTAAATACTTAAATTTAATTTTTTTAATTGATATATTAATTAAATTTTTTATTTAAATTATTACTTATAAAAAAATAATTTATTTGAATTAATTTGAACTATAAAATCATATTTAGGTATTAATTTGAATCAAAATATTAAATTCAAGTATTTAATTGGATAAAAAAAGTTTAGCTATCAAATTGAATTTTAAAGTCAAATTTAAATACTAAAATATATATTTACCAATATTTTATAATTGAATATTTAGAGGATGTATTCCGATCTTCGGATATACAAGATTCAATCTAAGTCCATTTCTTAGTTAATTTTAATATTTAAAAATCGAAATTTGATTTGAGTTCGATAAGTTTTAACTTTTTAATACATGTCAAGTATAAAAAAAGACTTATTTTTTATTAGAAAAAATAATTTGAATTTCATATATCTCTTTAAATTTATTGTATTATTATTTGAGATTAAGTGGAATTGAGATTTTTTTAATATTAATTAAAAAATTAAAAGTAAAAAAGCTATTATAATCGATTTTTTAAAAATCTATTTTAAGATTTACTCGAATAATTTTAAAAATATATATATATATGCTCCTAGTTGAAACTTAGGCTATGCAACTTTTTAGACAAAAGTTAACGTTTGAATCATAAATCTAATTATTGTAACTTAATAAAATTGGGGCAAATTAGAAGAAAAAAAAGAAGAAGTGTTTTTAAAAGTTAATTATGGATTTAAGCTTTTTTTTCGCTTAAATTTAAGGAAATAGATCGATTTTGAAAAGAGAAATAAAAAACGTGTCCTGCATGAAGCGTTCTCTGTTGACATGTTTGAAAATACGTTCTAAAAGAACGTGTTTTCTTTAATAACATGACACACTGACTTATTTGGTTAGATGATTAAATGTTAGTGGTTTTGTCCTTAAATTTTGGATTTGATTCATCTCTTACTCACATTTGTATTTTCATTTGTGTTGTTTTAAACTTTTTTTTAATTTTTAATTAATAAATATATTGTTTTCAAAATTTTTTAATTCATTTTTTTAATTAATAACTTTTTTGTTTATATAAATAAAATAATAAATACGTAATTATATAATAAAATATATTATATATGATTATGTTAAAAATATTTTTAATTAATAACTCCTTTATTAACTTTGAAAAAAAGACTTAAATCTCTAATTAATTTTTAAAAATGGCATTTTTTTCTAATTTACCCATAAAATTGTTGAGAACATTTTTCTTTGTTGTAGTACTTGACTTTGTTATTACAATGTGGTTGTTTTTTATGGCTTAAATTATATTATCTTTTCATTTTGATAATTTTCTTCTTACTTAAACTAAGTACCAAAATACAAAAGTTATATTTTGGTAATTGGTTCGGTTTTATGAGTGTTAAAAATTCAGTTGACATATGAGTCAATTAGAACGCACCACTACATAGCATTCTCAACCCCAAACATAACTTTCTTACTAATTTCTATATATAAATTTTAAAAATAAAAATATCTAGAATTTTGAATTTTTAAAATGATATTGTAAATTTTTTTTAAATATATCAATATTATTTCTAAAGATTCAAAAAATATAGAAATTATAAAAAAATAAAAGAAAAAATCAAATATAGAAGATATATATAATGAAAATTTTTAGTTAAACTTTAGAAAAATACAAAAAGAAAAGTGAAAAACTAATATGTGCGTGTATAAACTCTAGAAAATTTAAATAATTTTAAAAAATATTTTTATGCAAAA
The DNA here is from genome assembly GCF_007990345.1 of Gossypium hirsutum. Lineage (NCBI taxonomy): Eukaryota > Viridiplantae > Streptophyta > Magnoliopsida > Malvales > Malvaceae > Gossypium > Gossypium hirsutum. The sequence goes on from NC_053432.1 coordinate 79,628,993, forward strand.
AAAATATTGAAAAGTTCTAAAAAAATAAATTAAGAAAATGAAAAGGAATATAAAAATGTTAATACATATAAATTTTAGGAAAAATAATAATTTGAAAAAAATAGTTTTAAAGCTTGAGCTCGACTCGACATTCGAAGCTCAATACTCGGTTCGAGCTCGATCAAACATTTGTTTTCAAGCCAAAGATATAATCAAGTTACTCAAGTTCAAGCTTAATTAAGTTCATTTACTGATTTTTGTATTAAAGCTCGACTCGAGGTATAATCGAGTTACTCAAGTTCGAGCTAGATTAAGCTTGTTTGCCAATTTTCATACTCGAGCTCAACTTGATAATTAAGCTTAGGGTTAATAATATCTATTAAGGGTAATAACATAATTTAATAATATAAAAAAATGAAAGCTTGATAAAGCTCGCATATTACTAAGCTCGGATTCTGCTTGATCAATAGCTCGAGCTTGGTTCAATACCTATCAAATTGAGTTTGAATTTTTTTTCGAACCGAACTCAAATAGCTTGCAAGCATTAGTGTCTCATTTACACTCCTAAATTAGACTAAAATTTCTATGTTCTCATTTTCTTCAATATTTAAAATTCAATCAAAATTTACTCCCTTTCAATTTTCTTTCAATTTTACTCCAAATTTTATATCTTCATAACTCTTTCCTTTAAAATATACTAGTCACAAATATTCTCCCACACCTATCTCTTCCAAAATTTGCAGTTCTTTTTATATTGTGAGTATTTTTTTTAAAATTTTTTCACTGTTTGTAATATATTAAATTTATGCTATAAACTTATTTTATTGTCAATATGTATTTGTATATGTTATATTTTATTATTACTGTCATAAGATAGTTTTTTTAATAAAAAATAATATTTATTAGAATCTAAATTCTATTTTCATAAAAAATTAAGTTTATTAGGATTAATTAATGAATTTATAGAAAGTAGAGAATTAGTTATTAAACTCACTCCAATAGATATATTAAAAAATAAAAAAGAATATAAAATAAATTAATAAACTAAATATCATAGCTCTAGAGAATCACAATTAGTCGAATAATAATTGTCTGGTTATTTTTTAGCTTTGTGATTTCGATATAGAGTTAAATAAGTAATTTTTGTACTCCATTCATGTAACCATGTTAATATATTGATTAGGATTTTGATGCGACAATTTGTTATTTGTAAAATGTAACATAATGTATTTGGTTTGGTTTATTAATACTTTAATCGATTTATGGACCACAATACTACATGTAAACTTAATTGAATTAAATAAACAACAGACGTACAATTTAACCGAATGAAATAAATTCAGCTAGTTGTATTTAACAGAACCTCCTCACCCTCCGCTAATTTCAGGTTCATTGAATGGTTAATAAATAAATGTATAGATTCATTTAACTTGGGTGGCAACATTATTAATGTGTGTAATTTAAAAAGTTTTAAAAGATAACCATCAAAATAATCGCATTAGACTACTAATGTTTGGTAGATGTTTTGCAATTAACTGCATCCATTTTTTTCGCCGAAAGTCAATTTTGTGATGAGATTAGTTTTTATGATACGTGTCGAATGAGAATGGTTTTTTAATAGACTGAATAACCTCTATGTTATCTGTCTAAATTGACACTTTATCTCATTGTATGTTATGGATAACAATTAAGTCGTTTAAGAATAACTCATAACTCAACATTGAATACAAAACAACATCCCAGCCCTTTATTAAACCCAAGAATTCATTGGCCATGATGATCCTTCAACACTTCTCATGCAACAGCTTCCTCGAGCCCACATTGACTGTTCCATCAGAATATAACTGTAGAGAATTTTTATCACTTGTAAGCAGTAAGATCAATCATATAAATTTAACCCTAACCTCAATGAGGTTTAAAATAATTAGCATTTAAAATTTTAAATTTAATCGGTTGAGATTTAATTTGATTAGCATATGCATTTTTGTCGGTGTAAGAAAATGTAAGTTTATACATGTTGAAAAGAAATTATAGGTACCAACCATTACATTTAAAAAGGAAAAAAAAATCCAAAATTAATTTCCCAAAATGTTTCATTTTGAGAAATCTAGGTTGGGAAAACAACTAGTTTATAGAAATCATCCTAATTTTTATAATTAATATTTTTTTTTCATAATAATTCTAAACTCTTAAAATTTTTGAATTATATATATTTTTTATAATTTTAAAACTTCCGATAACAATACCAATCTAATTTCAAAGCACACATTTAATATTTGCGCACTATGTTATTAGTGGTTTGAATATTTCCTAATTTATGTTTATTTAAATAATTAAAAGCATAGTGAATTTGAATTTTTTAATTAAATTTAGTCATTAATCTTTTAAAAAGAGTTAAATTATTTTTTAAACAAAAATATTAAATAAAATATTGTTTTTTAATGATATTAGTGAAATAACCTACATGTATTTCATGTTGATGTAACACAATAAATAATTTTAAATATATAAAAATATTAAAAACTATAAAGTTCATAAAAATTTGTAATTGCCGTGAATTAACTGTCATATAAAAAATTTAATGTTTTAATAAATATTTCTGTTGAATAAACAACAATAATACAGTTCTTTTTTTGAAAGATTAATAATCAAATTTGACTTATTTAAAAAAATTAAAATTAATTTTAAAAAACAAAAAAACAAAAACAAAAAAGATAAACATTAAAAATTAAATATATTATTATGCATTAAATATTCAAATGTTATATGCCACGTTAGTACTCTCTTTTAATATAATTTAAAAGGAAAATTGATTCCTAGCCTCCCATTCAAAATGATTATAAGAATGATGGCGATACCCAACAAATTTGATACGAATCATATGCCACTTTGAATTATTAATTAAAGGAGTTAAAAAATATAATATATACAAACAACTACCAACAAAAAAAATAATAATAATCATCGGCTAATATAATGAAATTATTATTGTCGTAATACCCATAACATCAGAGGCTGCAAAATAATTTAATCATATTTACTTGTTGGAATCTTCTTGTATTGACAACTGCAACATTAGGGCCTGCGTAATAATAATTTAATCACATTTAATTTCTTTTACTACTATTAATTGTTTTTTTCATCGTGTCATTGTCCTGATTATTAAAATGTGATTCAACTTTATTTTATGATTTATAATTATTATTTCTACTTCTCAAGCAGAGGTGAAACTAGAACAATTTTTTAGGGGAGTTAGATGAAATTTTAATTTTTTATAGTTTATATATTTATAATTTATAAATAATTAAATTTAATTTTTATAATTTTAGAGGGTTAAAGTACGATTTTACTTTTACTAATTTAAAATTTTTAAAAAAATTTAAAAACCTAAATAATATTTTTATATTTTAGAGGGACCGGACCCATACTAATTCCCCTAGCTTCGCCCTTGTTCTCAAGTGACCATTACATCATCCACTACCTCAATGTTTATTGTCATTTTGTGGATGACTTTAATAATTGCTGGACTGTTTTTGAAACAAGTTGATTTAAAAAAAATAGAATAACTAATTTAACTAACTAATAAAATTAAATCTGAAAAGACCTTGTATGTTTATAAAAATGGGACTCCAAACTAAAATTTTAAAGTTATTAAAATCTTAACCTTAGCATTGAACCAAGGTTTGACTAGTCTATAAATGAATTTGAAAGTGATTAATTATAATATTCTTTTTAAGGAATATAAAATGAAAAAAAAACACTTTAATTAGTACTAAAATGATAATAGTTGTAAATTACCAACATAGTCATGCAAATTATTCACAATATTATATCATTTATATGTATATATCTATACTATTATTTAAGCCCTAAATTGAGTTGGTATCACAAGTCAATCGGGCACCAACTTGATTAGAGAAATTAGAAAAATATCATTTTGTTTAAAAAAAGATGCTTATGGTGGAACTTGAACCCACTCTAACTCGTGAGCACCAACTCGATTAGAAAAATTAGAAAAATATTCTTTCGTAATTGCAATAACAAAATATTATTTTTACCACTCAACCAAAACCTTTGTTTATATTTGTATATATATTTTTTAATTTTATTATATACACTTTATTACCTCCATAAATTATATATCTATACTATTTATAAAGCCATTTATTAAGTTGGCATCACCCATCAATCGAGCCTCAACTTAGTTAAAGAAAATATTTTAAATCTCTTCGCATTTAAAATAAAAATATGCATATGATGTGATTTGAACCCGTGCCAATTGAGCTAGTAAAACCTTAAATTTATCTCACCAAAATTCTATTATGATATTTTTCATACGTTTTAATTTTATTATGCACAATTTATGATCTCTATTAATTATAAATCTATACTTCTATACCATCTATAAAGTCCTTTACTAAGTTAGTACTGCATATTAACGGAATCCCAAACTCAGTTAGGGAAATTACTTTTATGTTGTATATATTTTTTATTTTAATGTCATACATATTTCACGTGTTGTTATGATTAATTAGTTTCAACTCATATGTTTTATTACTTATTATATGTTATTTTTAAACACACGTATGTGTTTTAAATCGGTAGTTTCCATACAAATACGCGTGTGATAAAATTTATAATATTAACACAATTGTTGATTGAGGTGGTCTTATAGATTTACTCGATATCAACTAAGGATTGATGACAACATCATTAGTGGTATTCATTTACTTACAATTTAATCTATTTTTTATTTTAATGTTATATATATTTCATATATTATTGTTATTAATTAGTTTCAGACCATACACTTCATTATATGTTGTATGTCATTTTGAAACACAAATTTGTATTCTAAATGTGTGGTTTCCACAAGCATACTCCTACGATAGAATTTCTAATGTATATATAAAAGTGATGAATGTAAAATATATATTCTTTTGATAGAGTTTCTAATGTATATATAAAAACAGTGAATATAAATTATATTTTTTATTTTTATTTTTTTAACATTTTAAAGCTTAATTATTATTTTTAAGAGAAAGGATTGTATGAAACAGTGACGCCACGTCAGTTGTATCCTTTTCCAATAGTTTTATACCACATCAGTATTTTTATCCTAAATTTCAAGATTTTATCCTGAATTTTAGTATTTTAATTTGGATTTGAATTTTTTCAGGATAAAATCTTGAAATTCAGGATAAGAGTACTAATGTGGCATAAAACTATTGGAAAGGGATACAGATAACGTGACGTCACTGTTTCATACAATCCTTTCCCTGTTTTTAATTAGTTTTGTATGAAAAACTAATATTTAGGGTATATTTGGATGATAGATTTTGTAAATGAATTTTATTTGTAACAAGATTTTTAAAATTCTAAACAGAGAAATATTTGTTTTTAGTAAAGATAGTAGAATTTCAAATTTTGCAAAGAATTTAAAGAGTAAATCAATTTTTTTTTTCAAATCTCATCTAAAAACATTTTTTAATTTTTATTTAATTTAATACACATGATCCAATTATAAAATAAAAGCTTAAAAATAATTTTTATTTAATTCTAATATTTTTAAAATTTTATTATATTAAAAATATTTATATATTTTAACAAATCTAATCAAATTCATATTGAATATTTTTTATATTGATTGTTTTTAAAATCATTAATTTGAATAGATGAAATTGAAAATGATAACATTTTAGATATCTCTAATATTTTAAAATTCTTCATCTAAATATATTCTTATATAATACACCAAATAATAAATTCATATACCTAAAAAATTAAATTCATTTATCATAACATAGGAATAGTTAGTGATTAATTATACTAGTGTGGGTGAAAGTACGATAGAAGCTATTGTATTAAGACAAATTAGTCAATATAAGTTAAAAAAAAGTAAATTGTCCGTTAGAAAAGTCATCCATATGTGTTGTTAAGTGATGATTTGGATTTTTTTGAAATTTTCTTTATGTAACTGACGTGGAATTAAATTAAATGATGAGTAAGATTAAATAAAAGTACCATGAAGTCACTTATATAATGATTTGGGTTGCATTTTACTTTCTCTATTTAAAAAAAAGAGGACAAATTAACTTTTTCTATTAAAAATTCTATTTATTTCTACTATTAAATGTTGACGTGGTGGATGGAAGAACCAAATACTAACATATGGCGTGCCATGATACCTGATGCTAACTTGACCATATTTTAAAAAATCATAAAAGAATATATATTTTTTGTAATTATTTAAAAGGCGATGTTAAGAATGAACTCAGACAAATGATTATCCTAATTCTGTTTCTCAAAAAAAATATATAAAAATGTATGGAATTATTTAAAAAAATAAAATTATTAAATTTATTAAAAACAATGTCCAAAATGATTGTGCGTTATCTAAGCTAATTCTAAAATAATTTCTTAAATAATTATAAAAATATAAAAAAATATTAAGAATTATACTAAATTATAAATAGGAACTAATTTTTTAAAATTATAATATATATACACATATTTAGCATGTTTAATAATTCAAATATATCCATATATATATATCTTTTTAGTTAATTAAGTTGATGAGTCCTACTTTACTAGTTTCTTACCATTTTTAATAACTTTTAAATAATCTTTTATATTTATATATAATTATTTAAGAAACAACTTCTGAATAAAACTAGATAAATACTTGTCTAGGCTCATTTGAATCTAGATGAACTTGGACAATTATTTATCTAAATTCGTTTTAAATGTTGTTGTTAATAATTTCTTATAAATTTAATAGTTTTTAAATAATTTATATAATGTTTTTATAATTATTTAAAAATAATGTCTAGGATGAATCTATTGTTTTTATTTAAATAATTATTTTTAAAATTTTAATTTTTAAATATTATTAATGTGATAAAATGTGTCATGTCAACATAAAATATACGTGGCACACAATATATCGATATTCGACTACTTCATCAGTCATGTCATTATTTAAAAATAGAGATGGATGAGACTTCTAACAAAAGAACCATCATGCTTTTTTATTTAAAATCTAAAAATTAATTTACTTATTTTTTGAGTTAAAGAATAAAATATAAATTAGACTCTTAATATAAGGGCCTTTATGATGTTTTTAACTAATCATACTCTCCTTTAATTTCACATTTCTTACAAAAAAAAATCTAAATGATTAGATAGAGTTAATTTTCACAATTTTTTTTAATATATAAGGATTAATTATTTTTTATAAAGAGATAAAATACAATTCTCTCTTACCCGTCTACCTTGATTTCCCCAAATAATTTTTAAAGATATTACATAATAAAGACGTGCAAAAGGGATTGCAAATGCGAAAAAGGAAAGCATCAGGGGGGAATATCCGACGTGTCAATAGCAAGGACAAGTGGACTATAAAGAAAGAATGTGGTGCCGCAGTATTTAATCCCCACCTCTCCCTATAAAAAAAAAATTGAGAATAAAAACAACGATAAAACTTTTTTTGATTCTTTTCCATTTCAGAAGTTTTATATTTGGAGTCATCATCCCCATCTGCATCCATCTTTTCCATTTCACTGAAAATTAAACCCTAGAATTTTGATTTGAATCGCTCCGAGACAGCCAAGGTGATAATCTTAACTCGTTTTAATCTTTTTTTTGTTCTTTTTAACTTGGTTTAGATTTGTATTTTGACTTAAATTAGGCGTCGTTCACTTCGAAAGGCTCACTTAATCTGTTTTAATTCTTCTTTGATTCTTTTTTTTTGTTTTAATTTGCAGTGAATTTGATTCGGAATTGAAGCTGCATTCCTTTTTTTCAGTGTTTGTGTGGTTGTTATTAGAGATTATAGATTTGAGAAAACCTTTTTGTTGTGGTTAGTACTACCTGATACAAGTTTTAACGAAGAAATTTCAGTTTAGGTCTTTTACTAATTGCAGTTAGTTTTGAAATTAGAATTGCTAGTTGAAATTAGACTTTGCATTTCTGTGAGAAGCAATGTTCAATGCTTGAATATCTCGTGGATGTTGATAACGGAAATTTATGGTTCTATGATTTGTAAACTGAGAGGCTTCTGTTATTGTGTGTTTTAAGGGGGCAGATTGATGGCGCTTGTTTCTAAGGCAGGCTCATCTTATTGCATCGGTAGTGATATAACACGGGGTAGAACCGGGCAGAATGTGGCTTTTGGTGTGGTAAACAATGCTGAGGCTCCTATAATGAAGGAAAAATGGGTCAATTTTTCTTCTTTATCATGCAAAAATGCCAGGGTAGCGCCGTTCTTTCCTCTAGAAACTGTGGGATTTCGAAGCAAAAGAAGGAATGGTGTGATTGTTGCAGCAAGCCCTCCCACAGAGGATGCTTTGATTGCTACAGAACCATTGACGAAACAGGATCTTGTTGGATACCTTGCATCTGGATGTAAGTCTAAGGAAAAATGGAGGTAAGAGTTCCCCGTCTTTGTTTTGTTTTGATTAAAGTACATTTTATCTTGTCCATTTTATGTTTTTCGACTTGTCTAATATAGTACCAGTCTCACACATGATATTTTAAGAATCTTTTGCTGCCTTTATAATTTCTTGATGTCAATAGCTAGCCATATCTGGTCCTTGATGTGTATTTTAGTATTTATATTGGATCCAGTTCTAGTTTAAATCTTTCCATTAGCAAATTGGTCCTCTTTCTATATTTTTACTTGTTCACTAATGCAAGTATTTGGTTTACTCAGGATAGGTACAGAGCATGAAAAGTTTGGTTTTGAGATAAAAACTCTGCGGCCTATGAAATATGAACAAATAGCAGAATTGCTTAATGGTATTTCAGAGAGATTTGATTGGGAGAAAGTAATGGAAGGTGATAAAATTATAGGACTTAAACAGGTAAACGAATTCTCTTTACTTATGGTGCTTCATTATGCTAGGAATGGCAATGCTTTGCAATTATTTAGGAAGAGACTTTGCATTACATGTTAAATCATTCTTGTTTTCATCTTGTTTGTCTAGGGAATTTTTTGCACGGGTCTTAGACTTTAGAAAAAAACAAAGCTTTTGGAGAAAAGATTCCAGGCCAACCAAAAATTAGCTTTAGTTTATATTCTTTGATACAGTGTCTCCTATACAATTTCATGTAGTTTTCCAAATTTACTAATATATTACATGTTATACAAAAATTATAGTAACATATTTTTATTTCATATCTTTTTGTGGTTAGGGGAAGCAAAGCATATCATTGGAACCTGGAGGGCAGTTTGAGCTCAGTGGTGCACCTCTTGAAACTCTGCATCAAACATGTGCCGAGGTCAATTCACACCTCTATCAGGTTAGTTAAAGAGAAAAGAATAGTCAGATGCATGCAACCTTTTGAACAACTTCTACATGCTTAAGAACTCGCATGCAGACGTAGCATCTATAAAAAATTCCCTGCTAATTACAAGGTCAAGACTCATACCCTCTAAAGACAATGTGCTTTGTATGTTATCTAAATCATCTAAATTACAATGTGGAAACACTTCAAACCTGTCAGAAAGTAATCACTTCAAAAGTATTATCTAATCTTGATTCTCATTTGTTAATTTCTTTGTTCAAGTACTCTTAACCTTACCAGTTTCACTTAAGAATATATCATGCCACTGTTATCCACTACTAGGTTAAAGCTGTTGCAGAAGAAATGGGAATTGGATTCTTAGGGATTGGCTTCCAGCCCAAACTGGGACTAAAGGACATTCCTGTCATGCCTAAGGTATAACTGACTATTCTTTATGGTTTTAAATTGAATAAGAAGTAGAAAATCACAAATCGTTTGATGGATGTATTAAACAATATGTGCTTTTCCTCATATTTTTTCACCTTTGTGATACTTGATCTTTTCTATTGCAATTTTGTCATCCTATCATTTTATTCTAATAGGCTGACACAATACTTTTGCTCAGGGAAGATATGAGATAATGAGAAATTACATGCCTAAAGTTGGCTCACTTGGTCTTGATATGATGTTCAGGACATGTACAGTTCAGGTAAGTAAAATTTACATTTCCAATTATCCAGCCTTTCTGAAGCATCCTTTCAACTTTTTTCCTGTATGATTTTCTGTAATAGGTTAATCTGGACTTCAGTTCAGAAGCTGACATGATTAGGAAATTTCGTGCTGGTCTTGCTCTGCAACCTGTGAGAACATTAATACTTTGTCTTCCTCTGAAAATCTTTGCTTTGCTTTTCTTCTAACTAGTGAAGCAAATGAAACAGATAGCAACAGCTTTATTTGCAAATTCCCCTTTTACTGAAGGAAAGCCAAACGGTTACCTTAGCATGAGAAGGTTTTGAAAACTTTTACTATAATGTCATTTATTTTCTTATTCTCTGTGTTCACCCATTTACTGATTTTTCTATAAAAAATGAATTGGAACAGTCAAATCTGGACTGATACTGATAAGGACCGGACAGGCATGCTTCCATTTGTTTTTGATGACTCCTTTGGGTAGGCTTTGCTTTGTGTTGCATTCACTGTTAAACTTCGGATCTGTTTGTGGTAAATCATCCCTTCTTTTGTCTATAGAATTTTGTGATGGTATTTTATCTGTGTGCTGCAGGTTTGAGCAGTATGTTGACTATGCTCTTGATGTTCCAATGTATTTTGTTTATCAGAAAAAGAAGTACATTGACTGCACTGGAATGACATTCAGGGTTTCCTTCTATCCTTGATATAGTCTTGTAATTTGAAGCTTCTTCTGTTGTCATTCTTTTTCACTCATGTATTCACGCTGCTATATTACTCCACATTCTTTTCCTTAAAATCTTGATAAATTTTTACCTTTCTTTTCTTTCTTTCTTTCTTTTTTTTTTTTTGGTTCCTTCTTAATAACACTTTCATGTTTTAGGATTTTATGGCTGGAAAACTTCCATGTATTCCTGGTGAACTACCAAATCTTAATGATTGGGAAAATCATTTGACAACTATATTTCCGGAGGTATATTTGCTTAATTAGACAATGATTTGGTAAACTTTGTATTTTTCCTATGATTTTATGTTATTTAAGCTGCCTGATTCTTTCCATTCAGGTTCGACTGAAGAGGTACTTGGAGATGAGGGGAGCTGATGGAGGGCCTTGGAGGAGGTTATGTGCTCTGCCTGCATTTTGGGTAATTGGCCTTTTTTATGTGCTTATGCACAATCCTTATATTGTGAATTAATTAGTAGTACTTTCAAATGAATTAGTGTTTTTGACAGCATTATATAAGTTGAAAAAACAATCAAGGCTAGGCGACTGAACTTGAATAATTATGACTTCATCACAAGTTCTCGAGCATCACTTTTTCAACATTGATATTACAGCCATGTAGCTGACCTTAAAGGCCAAGTTTCTTGTGTTGTAATTTTGATTCAACAGTTTATATTCAATTCCTGTATTAATATGACTTTTTACATTTTTATCTTTCTGATCATTCATAATCTTCTTACTCAAGTTGTGTGAATGCGAAATTACAATACAAAGGTTCCTCATTTTAAGCTTCTTTTGGTTTTCAGGTAGGTTTGTTATATGATGAGGTCTCGCTCCAGAGTATTCTAGACATGACAGCGGATTGGACATGTGAAGAAAGAGAAATGTTGAGAAACAAGGTAATTGAAGCACTTAACTAGCAAATGGATTACATGTCACTTTTGTAGTTGAAAAGTCCTGTAGTGCTAAGACTAGAAATCTAAGTTCAAAGATTTGTTTAGTAGGTTCCAAAGACTGGTCTTAAGACGCCATTTCGAGATGGGTTATTGTGGCACATTGCGGAAGATGTTCTAAAGTTGGCCAAGGTATCATAGGACATTTTTTTCTATAATCAGGCATTGCCATTTTTTGCTGCTGCTATGTTAGGTTTTATTTTAAAACTCGATTAATTATCATATAGGATGGTTTGGAAAGAAGGGGCTTCAAGGAATCCGGGTTCTTGAATGAGGTGGCAGAGGTGGTTCGTACAGGTACGTACCTCCATCGAGGGGTTGTGTATCATTTCTGTTTGTCAAAAACTTGTGAAATTTAGCACACTACTTGCACGTGCACAATATTGCAAAATCAAGTAAATAATTGCCGGAGTAATATGGGCTTATGTTAGTTTCTTGAGTTGGCTATATTGGAATTTAAAGTTGCATAAAATTTGTGGCAGGTGTAACACCAGCTGAGAAGCTTTTGGAATTGTATCATGGGAAGTGGGGACAATCTGTTGACCCTGTTTTCGAAGAACTCCTCTACTGAGGGATTTTATATATTTTCAGGGCTCTTTTTGAGTAGGGAATCAAATTCTTAAAATCTTAGTGATTTCATGCAACATCTTTCGTTGTAATTCGCTAAGGAACTTTGGATCATCTTTAGACTTCAAAAACTTCCTACTACCGAATGCTTTTTTTTTTCTTTTTCTTTTATGTGATTTTGTTGGAGGAATAAATGATGCTTTGACTGAATGCATAGGGTTTCCATTTATGATGCCATTGTCAACGCTACATGCTTTGGTCGTGTACTGGTAAATTAGAGGGTGAACCAAAGCCTCTAATCTTTTGAAGTGAAAGAATTCCAATTATTTAGCAAAGATTAGTCCAATTAGCCATATTTGAAGCTCCAAACCTTTTTTTTTCCTTTACATACAATTAGATTGTATGCTCTTATATTTTGTAGTTCCTTTTTTTTTATCAATTATATTTAAATATATAAATAATTTAAACACGAATATACTATGAATTATTTATTAAATATTATGTATTTTTATCAAAAAAGCAAATGCAATAATATTCCTTCAATCACCGCGTAATGAACGATTCGATTTTTCATCCAATTCCATTTATATATATGATGCAGATTTCATGCTTGTCTTGGGACAGAAGATGAAAATACAAGTTGGTAATGATATTTATAAAAAAATAAAAATCATGTAATACAAAAAATAAATAGGCTCCGCCAGAAAGTAATCCAATCTTCTAATAAAAATAATAAACATACAAAAACAATCAGTTTCCTCTCCAGATGAGCAGCCATAATCATTGGGTACTGTACATAAATTACAAGCATGAAAAAACTTCTATTCACGCTTTTCTCTACAAATATTATAATATATATAGATAAATAGATAGATATAAAATGTTTCCCTATTTATTACTCCAAAGATCATTGTATTGGGAAATGTAAGCAAGAGTGAAAACAAGGGCAGATTTATGGAGTTGCCCCAAAGCCCCCTGTCCAACTCACACCAAAACCAACCTACATCCAGGATCTTGTAAAACAAATGTTTCAAGCTTGACTATGACCTGAACCGAACTGAACCAAACCAGTTCGTGCACAGAGATGATCGACATTACGTGTCCTTCATATTGCATGGGTTTCTTTTGAGGTTTAAGAAAATGTTCACTTTCTTACCTGCAATAATTTGAGAGCCTTTTTAATGGATGGTCATTGTCCGGTCGATTGGAGAGGTGACTTATTTGAGCTTTGATCATTGTTGTCAAGAAGTTGCATTCTTTTTATTTTCAAGCTCAGTACCCTCCCTGAGAGATGTCTGTGCCTCGTCATTCTTTCCTAGGGCAAATAGAGCAGCAGCTTGCAAGTAGGATGCAATATGCCAAACTGGGGATACTATTTGTGCTTGCATGGCATCATTCAGGGCTTCTTGGGGCATGTCACTCATGAGATACGACAAACTACGTCGAGCATAAACAGTTGGGGAAACCATGGTTCCAACATCAATGAACTGTGACATGAATGTACAAACTATTAGGTCAACGATCTACTTTTGAATGTCGTTATTTACAAAACGGTTACGCATTTTAGAATCATCATGACCTAAAAAGTACCAACACCAACAATTTCCCAAAAATTACTTCTCGATCAGTTTTAGGACACTAATGGAAATAACATGATTCTAGATACTTTTTTGGTCCGAATGATGATAAAATTAATAAGAAAGTGGCAGCAGAAAAGTTGCAAGGTCGTAAAAAGTACTGGGCAAAAGCAGCTCTGGCTAACCTCAATCTGCCTCCAAAGACAAAATTAGCAAGAAGACTTGGTGGGTAAAATGTTTTGACACTCAAGAGAAGAACAGCAAACAAATTCTAACCTGGGAATAGCATTCAATGGCAGCAGTAAAATCTTTATGCCTAAAAGCAACATCACCCTTTTTCTTCGATGTCAATGTTTCTTGCATCTGGTTTGTCCACATTTGGAATGAAAGCTGCAAGCCATAAAATCACAGTGAGAAACGCACACACTGCACACAGCTGAAATAAGCAAAAAGAAAACTTGAACCACTAATTCCATGCCATTGACAATAACAACTCTTGGCCCAACCACCCGCATGAAAAACAGGTGTAGACTGATCTTGATTCAATATCGTGCATTGACCACCCCAAACCAACAAAAGAGAAGGATCAAAATGTTCAAAGTCAAATCGTGTTAAAGCACTTTAAGAGAACATGGTTATGTTGACAATTTATCAGTAAAAATGATATAGAGAAAAGTTGGTATCCTTGCCATAGCAACCACAAATTAACATAAAGAAAATCTGATCTTCTGAATTCTGACAACTAACTAGAAACAAGATTGAAGACCAAGGCCGAATCTAAAAATATTTTTTACAGGGGCCAGAATTTTATTATAAATTTTCAAGAAATCAAAATACAAGTTTATCATGCATTAATTTATGATTTCATCATTTTTGAAGGGACTTAACAGAATTTTTTCATTTTTATGGGGGGCAAAGTGCAATTTTACTATATATTATTTTATAATTTCTTTATTTATAAGAGGACAGAATTGAAAATTTTCCATTTTAAGGGGGCCAAGGCCCTGCCTACGTGCCCTCAGATTTGCCTCTGTTGAATTTAAATAAGCCCAAGGCTGAAATGGGGATTTGAATCTTGGACCTTGTACCTCCCAGGGAGAGGTAACTCCCACTGGCCAAGCTTTAATTTATCAAAAGTTTGAAGGCCAAAAATATACGGAAAAGAAGAAAAAAAAAACATTCACATTTCAGATGAGAAACGAACCTCAGTAGCAGTACCCTCATCATCTTTATATCCAAGGTTTTCTAAGACCTCATGAATGGCAGTCAAATCCATTCTTACACAGGATTCCCCAAGCGGTGATAGCGGTACAGCATCAGCACCAGCATGTATGCCCATTAATACATGAGAAGGAACCTTCAAAATTAATTGACAGACAAGGAACTTCTCATTAGTGGAAAAGTATTATTTAACCTTAAAACAGATAAAGACCTTATTAATCTTCACATAAAATGGCATCCACGTCTATTTGGAGTTGGTATGATAGTATATATCAGGATGACCAAATGCATCTATCTTGCTTGTATGGAATGAACAATGAAAAACATAAACACATACAAGTTATAGAATGAGGAATTGTCTCTCTCAAAGACCAAACAGGCAAACCAAAAGAAACTACAATTCCTATTAAGAAAAGCAAAGCTTGAGAACAGAATATCACTTTCTATGGCAGCTGTATATGGACAAGTGATTTTAGAAAGTGTATATTTGGAAAAAATAAAATGAAGTTACTTGAGAAATAAAAGGCAAACAACCTCAGCATCCCTCTGAAGAGGAATTATTGCAGAAACTAATGACTTTGGGTTTGGCCGTTCGCGGGGCTCATATTGTAAACATCGTGATGCTAAACGTACTAACTCGGTCCCATCATCATTTGAAAATTGCCCTTCCAAACAAGAATCTGTCAGCATCTGAATGTTCCTGTCACGTATAAGGTCCAGAGCCTGAACAAAGTGATGCACGTAAAAATTAGGTGCACCGCAGTTAGCATAACTACACTGTCCTAATATGGAGAAACAAGCAACACAATTGCTGCTATAAATATTTATTTTGGCAAGCACAAAGTGCCATTCCCATTAGATTGAACTCTCAAAACAATAGTAACACCAGAAAGAATTGCTTATAAATTTCATTCCATCAAAAAATATATGCACCTTGACAGGACCAGCTTATGTGGTGCCATTAATAGGTTCCATCTTGAATCTTAACAATGA
Source organism: Gossypium hirsutum (assembly GCF_007990345.1). Lineage (NCBI taxonomy): Eukaryota > Viridiplantae > Streptophyta > Magnoliopsida > Malvales > Malvaceae > Gossypium > Gossypium hirsutum. Next base: position 79,644,982 of record NC_053432.1, read on the forward strand.
TCCAGAAAAACCAGAACCATAGATCAAGTCGTATCTCTAAATGAAAACACTCAAAACTAACATATGATCCTAAAATTGACAAGCATAATCCTCAATCACAAAACATGTTTAAAATAGATACAAAATAAAAGACATGATACCTCCTACATGTTGGACAAATGACAAGTTCGTAGATAGATGGTATAAGGAAACAAGTATTGTTCAAGAAGTCCATTGCATCAAATGCCACTATACTTACGTGACTTGGAGGAATATGTTTTCCACTGAGAAGATCAAGTAGAAGGGTGCCAAAACTATAAATTACACTTTCTGGTGTTACTCTTCCTGCAGACACGAGAAATATTTAGAATACTGGAGTCCAAAAGGATAAGTGACTGATATGATATTACTACCATAAAACCAGATGTAGATACAGTGTTCCAACAAAGTTCATAGAGCCACACAACCCCGGAGGAGAGAGTTAAAAGCATCAACACATATCTATACTCTAGTATGAAAAGCATCTCTAAGCAGACCTTTACACAGTATCTCCTTAAGAAATGATACCTTCTTCAAATCTGCTTTTTAATATAAATCAGCGAATAATTCCCTAAATGAAAAACACTAGCATGAACAATGAAAAGGAAAATTCTATGTAAGCCACCACCATATGACATATTGCATAAAGTGATGTTAGATTACACAACTAGAAAAAACCAAATAAGTACGAAAAAAAAATTCAGGTAAAAGTCTTATTTAACAGCTTGATTAACAAAGTCCTAACCGGGTTTACTTCATGGAACAGCCAAGTCCATAAATACATATATGGAATATTCAAACATGTTGCTAGTAAATAAAATATTAGCATGCACATAAAGAAGCTTATTATTTTATTAAAGTAGATAAGCACCTGTCCTCAAATACTCTGGAGGAGTAAATGCCAAGTTTGTGCTGTAACTTTTTCCATCTCTACTGTTCTTCATTAGTCCAAAGCATGAAAGTCTAGGGTTGCCCTCCTGAAATAAACATGCATAATAACTAATTAAGTTACACTAATTTCTAACCAAAGAAGAAAAAAAGAATTTTAAGTAACATACATCATCGAAAACAATTCTATATGCATTTAGGTCATGATATAGGGCACGTCCTTTGCTGGTGCAGTACTCTAGAGCTTCTGCAAGATGCAAAGCAACCCTTAATCGCATTGCCCATTTCATTGGTTGTGCTTCCCCTGAAAATCATAAGTTCAACTATAAACATGAGTCTGAAATAATCTTCCCTTTGACAAATGATCCAGATATAAAAAAGATGATACAATTAGAAACTATTGACTAGAAAAGAACCATATTTCAACTGATGCTGACAAGTTATAGATTTATTTCAACCAAATAAGGCAGCTGTTTGAAGGGAGAGAGAAAAAAAAAATATAAACCAAATACTATAGCTGAAGCAATAGAGCCAAACATGAACTTACAATGGAATAAGTGTTTTGCCAGTGTATCATTAGTCATAAATTCTGCGACAAGTAACCTCTCATCACCTTCACAGCAACAACCAAGTAAATTTGCCAATCTGTGGTTCCGAAGCTGGCCAACAGCTCTTGCCTCTTCCTAAAGTTATAGAAGCTGAAGTTAGAAGCAATGAATTTTATATTGCGATCTAGAAAATCACTATGTTCACAGCAATTTTACATGATAAATTAATGATAGTGGGAAGAGATAGACTTGAGTTAGAAAAAGTTAGTCATGAAGGTTAGAAATAAGAGTCATTACATGCAAAACATGCATAAAACATACCAGCATCTGAACTTAAAGAGACAAATCCCTCCAAGAAGGCAGAAATTCTCAATGAACTTAACTTCATAAGCTCAATGTCTAATGCTATAGAGACTTCTCCTTTTCCTCTATTCTTGAATCGTTTAGAGATGAGAACTAGGGCATGACTGTAATGAAATCTAGGAAGGAACATGCTATGCATTCAACATTTTCTTACCAAGAATTGCCGAGCATCAGGCCATGCAGACCTATTAAATCGTTTAACAGCAATCCACCTTTGATTTTCCAACTTGCCCTTGTAAACTACATTAGGAGCCTTCTCACCATGTTCTGAAACTATATTCTCCACAGAAAATCCAGATGTAGCTGTCTTGAGTGTGTCAATTGAGTATTCACGGAATGCAGGCAAACCATCAACTTCACCCTTGCCCTCATTTTCTATAAAACAACATAATTTGGTATTAAAATCAGCCTCTATTAGCATAATCATAATCCTAATCAATAACCAATTTTACTATTCATACTTACCAACATTAGCAGCTTCAGGAATTGATCCATTCTGATCCAACGTCCAACAACATACAGATAGTTTTGAACACCCACAGCCCATCCCAATACCTCAATGGATCTCTTCAAACAGCACAAATCAATGAAGAAACCTAGGTTCTACAAACTTTTTGTATGGTTAGAATGTGTACACTCAGCTTCACAAACAAGCTTCATCCAAGTAGTTTTCATTGACTTTTACCCATCTTGACCAAATATCCTTCGATTTTTAAATATTCTGTTTAAAGCAAAATCCCAATTGACCTGCAACATAGCAATTTGTATTCAAATATGCCATTTTCGAAACAATCCATAAAAAGATTGAAAAGGAAGCTAAAGCTAAGAATTCGAATCGTATATATCCACTTCAATTTTATTCTTCCACTGAAACTAAAACCTAGAATCAAATTACTGATCTTAATTGAAACCTCGCCTTTTTATTCGACTTAATTTCCGTTTCATTTCAATTAAAACCAAAACCAAACAAGAAAATCATTTCGTTTAGTTCAAGGCTTTTCTTTTGAGTAACTTTCTCAGCAACCAAACAACAAAAACAAAAAAAGAGGAACGGAATCAAAGTTACCTTTAGCAGCACCGAGTTCCAACGTTGAGTCAACTCGCTTTCCCCTCTTTAGTCAATGAAAGCTTAGCTTCATTAAAATCTTCAACTTCTCTGTAACTTGGAAACAATTCCTCTAATCAAATCAAAGCTTTAAAAAAAGAAAGCTAAAATTTGGGAAGAACCTTAATCAGAATATAGTCGCGATTCATTCAAAAGAAAAAAAAAACAAATAAAAGATTTTTATGTTTATATTTGATTCTTATAAGATTATTATTATTATTATTATTTTTTTTTTCAAATAACGAAAGCTGTCTTCGAATCGGCAATCGTTCGAGCTTTTTCAATGTTGAGAACGAAAGTTCTTTCTCTGGGAAAATATGGATATCTATAAATATTTATCGAATTTAAAGGATTAAAATTTTAAAAAATATATATGTGAAGAGACCTTTTTTAAAAAATAATTTTTATTTATTTTCCACCGACATGGCCTATTCTTTATTCTATTTCTTTCCACGCCTAAGTCCCCATAATCAATTGCCTACCCATTGTCTCCTTTATTTAAATTAAATCCAAAATAATTATAATTTTGTAAGGTTAAAGGATAAATTATGGGTGGATAGTTCCTTTTGTCGCACTTAAATGGAAATAGAATATTTCTTTTAAATTTTAAAATTTATTTCACATAATATAAAAACTTAATAATGTCATGAAACTTTTACATATTTGGACAATTAATCTCTCTATTCTTTCATCTCATTCAAATAAGTCCTTTTTCTTTGTCTAGCGTTATTCAAAAGTCTTTAAATTTTCAATTTTTGTTCCTTTTCTCATTCACGTGTGTCAAACTGTCTATTTAAGTGGGAAGAACTCATTCAAATAAGTCCTGAGTTTTTTTTTTATTTATTGAAAATGACTTTTGAAAATGATTTTTATGTTGATTATATCTTTTTCTTGAAGTAAAGGAAAGAATATTATTTAGTGATACAGAATTTGTGTTTAATTTTTTAATTGATATCGATCATATCATTATCTTTTAAATATGACAATAGTTTACATAGAATTGTTTAAATAATGGGCAAATTATATAGATAGTCCTCTAACTATAAAAAATGTGATTTTAGGTACTTAAAATAAAAAGGCTTACAATTTAAGCACTCACATTATACAGTTCGATCATTTTAGTCATTTCCTATTAAAATTATAAACAACAAGTTGACATGTTTGTTAAAAAAATCAGTAAAATAATAAATTTAGACTTCAATTTTTACATATTATATCAATTTAATTATAATTATTAAAAATAACTCTCAAAAATTAAAAATGTTTTCAATTTCATCCAAACTCTAGGGGAAAGATTCAATAAACCTTGTAGATCTAAGGTAAAACAAGAGAGTAATTGCTAAATATATAAAAATTGAGGGTTAAATTTATTATTATAGCGAATTTTTATTTTTGTGAATAATCAAAATGATCAAACTATGTAATTTCGGTAATTAAATTGCAAATTTTTATTTTAAATGCTTAAAATAAAAACTTTTAATAAGTAAATAATTATATGTATAATTTATCCTTAAATAATATAAGATATCAAACTTTTAATAAAATAAATCCAATTACATACCACTTTTTTTTCTCAAAATAAAATAACTTAAAATTCATATACTTGTATAAAAAAGGGTAAAAAAGGAGACATTGGATGTACTTTATAAGTTAGATTTGATTAAAATGGATTGGTGATAATAAATAAGAAAAAAAAAGAGGGCAAAAAGCACAGAAACAGAGAAAGAGAAAGGACAGAGGGTGATTCGTTGGATTGGTTTGACAGAAGATGACAAATGAGCCAATCAAAGGGCCCCTTTTATAATTAAATCTCCACGGATTCTTGTCCTTACTCTTGTCCTCTTCTCTCCTTCGTATCCCTTCAAATCCTCCACTAACCACACCTGAGCCTCGGGCTTAGCTGGTCCATCTATTCCAAAAAAATTTCCTTTTTCTAATTTTCTTTTTACAACTTCCTTTTACCATCTATAATAATTATTTTTTTAATTCATAATTACTTCTCTTAATAATATCATCTTTAAATATTTATTTTATATTCTCTTCTTAAAAATACATACAATATACTTTACCTTTTCAACATTTATTAATTTTTTTTTCTAATGTGAATATGTGATTTAATTTAAATTATTTAATGATAAATATTATTGATGTTACAATATTTTTTCTTATTTTATATTTTAAAAAAGTGAAAATGGCTTTTCAGTTTATCTAAATCTAGCTTATTGAGAGTTGAGAAGAAAATTTGTTTATTCAAATTCAAAATATATCCAAATCAATAATTATTAACACTGTAATTAATTACGAATAATTTACATAATTAAGATTCAAATTTAAGGGTTGAAAATAGTAGAGTTTCAATTATTTCAACCAAAAATTTATTGACAAATATTAGCTACATGTTAAAACAATATTATTCTAGATTTATTAAAATTTAGATTGTTCGTGATTTTATATTCCAATAGAAATTCTTAGCTACACATTTAAAAAAATAGTTTGAATGTTCGGATAAAAATCATATCATATCAGACAAATGATCAGTTAACATTATTTCTTAAAAATACTTTTAAGTAAAAGTTATCATTTTCTACTTCTACTTTTTGTCAAAAAAATATTTTTTTTTGTAACACTCCTTACTCGAGACTGTTGCCAGAATCGAGCACGAGGCATTACTAAACTTAATCTATCACTTAAATAGTTTTAAATTGTTTATTTAAGCTTTTCGGAATGTGCTGCCATTCTGCGTCGTAGTCGCCTAAAAATTCATATCTTGAGTTCCAAAACTCAAAATTAAGATCCGTAAATTTTTCCTGAAACTAGACTCATATATCTATCTACTAATTTTTTTCATAGATTTTTGACTTGGCCAATTAGTACAGTTTATTAGTTAAAGTTTCCCTTGTTTCAAAACTCGACTGCACTAACCTCTTCTTACTACGAACCATGTTTCTTCCTGTACAAAATTCATATCACTAAGACATTTGTTTCTCTTAAAACTAGACTCAACAAGGATTATAACCATATAAAGTAAACCTTCTAATTAGTTTTGTACAATTTATGGTGAATTTCCAAAGTTGAAACAGGGGATCTAGAAATCGCTCTGACCCTGTTTCACTAAAACTCAGATATATCATATAATATAATACCTTTACCTGTTTTTCTTATTCCATAAGAAAATAGACATAATAAGATTTAATTTAATATATTATTCATCTTCAAACTATGTTTCTACAATTTTTAGTGATTTTTCAAAGTTACGTCATTTCTGTTACTTGAATCTGTTTTTAGGTTACTTTCACATTTTTCATAATTTTTATGTGATAATCACCATTCAATCATACATATTAATAAACATGCATATCATCGGCCATTTTTATTAGCTAATCACTAGCAAGTATTTACACATCATTCATTGTTCATATTATACCAAAAGTAGCTAAGTTTCTATACATTCCATACACAAAACAAAACGTCTAATTATACCGAGTTATTTCTTTGATAGTGTGATCGGCCTCCGACGTTTCCTTCGATCCCCAAGTGGCTAGATAAGTACTATAAGAAGAAGAAAATAAAGAGATTAAGCACTAGGCTTAGTAAGCTTACAAGCAAATAAATCACAACATTCAACATAATGGATAATTATGCATAATATCATCTAACATCATAAATTTCTTTACTTCTCAATTTCTATCTTCTTCTTTATTCCCTTACCTTCTTTCTTACCTGACCTTTCCTTTTTCATAAATATAATATAATTTTTCTTTGCTGTTAATTCACTGTAATTTAACTCGTATTTTGACCAATTGAACCACTCGAAATACTAAGGATACTAGGGTCATTCCTGTCTATCAATACCCTGCCAATGCCATGTCTTTGACATAGACTTACATGAATTATTCCTGTCTCCAATGCCACATATAATATGGACTTACATGGCTCAATCCTGTCTCCAAAGCCATATTTCTAATATGGACTTACATGGCTCATTTCTGTTCTGTCCTGTCAACCCTAATATCCTAACATTCCTAGGGTTCAACCGGGGCTTTCTAACACTTTTCCTCTATCACTTCACCTTAAATTCGACTTTAAATAGTTTCATAACATAAATATATAAATGCTGGAAATTGACAATAATAATGTAAAATAAAATAATATTGCATTTATTTACTGTAAACTTACCTCGATACAAAATGTGACTAAAGTTTACAATTTAGTCCTTTACTTTTTCTTTTCCCGATCTACTCCCGAATTTCGCTCTTCTTGATCTATAATATCAAATTTAGCTTATTTAATATCAACATTTATCAAAACAACCCTTTACTCAAACTTTGGAAAAATCACATTTTTGCCCCTAAACTTTCACATATTTGCACTTTTTCCCCAAGGCTCGTAAATTAAACTTCATCCTATTTTTTTTATGTTTTATGACATACTGATCATTTTTCCCTTCTATGACAACATCAAATTCACACACTAACATGTACTTATGACTATTAGGTATTTTTACCGATTAAGCGTTTTTACTCGTTTTCACTTAAAACCAAGTAGCACAAGTTGTCTAACATAATTTAAAGCCTCATATTCCATCATAAAACATCAAAATACACAAATTTCACCTATGGGTATTTTTCCAAATTTGATTCCTAACTTAAATTATTGCTACCATAAGCTTTATCGAGCTACCGGGACTTAAAAAACGTAAAGATCATTAAAAACGGGGCTTGGAATCACTTACTATAAAGCTTGAAAGTTGAAGAAACCCCAGCTATGGAGAGAGGTAAGGTTCGGCTGGTAACTTGAAGAAGATGATACAATTTTATCATCTTTTTACCTTTTTATTAATGTTAATAACCAAATGACCAAAATACCCCTCCTTACTAAACTTTCAAAAATTCCTTCCATGTCCTAATTTTGTCCATGAACTTAAAATTGGTCAAATTACCATTTAAGATCTCCTAATTAATATTCCAAAATAATTTCATACTAAAAACTTCTAGAATGCAAGTTTTGCAAATTATTCGATTTAGTCCCTAACCTCAACTTAAGCACTTTATGCATAGAATTTTATCACGAAATTTTCGCACAATCATGTAATCATACCATGAACCTCAAAATAATAATAAAATAAATTTTTTTCTACCTCGGATTTGTGGTTTCGCAACCACTGTTCCGTTTAGGCCCTATTTCGGAATGTTACATTTTTATCTAAGAAGTACTTTTGAAAAGTATAAAAATATTTTATTTAACAATAAATTTATCTCAAAAATGCTGTTTGTTTCAAAAGTGTTTTTAAAAAAATAATGATAAACTGACCCAAAAACTTAATCTTTTAAACCTTCACTTCAAAGAAAAGAAAACAGCAACAAGATGACGAACATCACAAAAACAAGCCAACATGGGTTCAACTTCTAAATCAAAGCACTGCAAATTGATGTGTTGATTCCGTTGATATTGGTCAGCAAACTACTGGTGGCGAACACCGTTACCACCACCCCTAGATCCTAGGATTTAAAACTTTCTTCTTTTCAACAGAGGAAAAATGGGAGAGCTCGTTGTCTTTTTTGTAAAATTGTCTAAATTTTATTTGATTTCGATTGAATGATAAATTAGTACTTAATTCATATTTTTTTTTCCAACCAAACAAGTTACTGGCTTGTAATAAAAATTAAAATGATTAAATCAATTGACTGATCTAAAATTTTGAAATCCGACCACATGAAGATTTTACGGTTTTAATGACTTTCTGATCGTACAAAAAATATATACATGTTGCTTGATATAAATATATATGAACTTTGATATCTCCCGCTAACATTGTTAGATTCTTGCCATGCACATTAAATTGTTGAAAACGACATGCATTCTATTGATGTCAAGGTGTACCAAATATGTTCTTGTCTCAAGAATAGTTTTTTTTTGCTAAAAAGGAAAAACAACATTTCATTTATGTTTCCATAATAAATTAAACATGTTGATGATCATTCCAATAAATTTAAATTCTCGATATTTGATTTGTTTTTATACAATATTTATTTTTATTATTGATTTCTTCACAATTTTTAAATCAGAAAAAAATACGCTTAAAAGTTTAAATCTATGCTATTATTGTTATTATAATAACATAAAAAAAATTATTATTAATTAGTATTGATAATTTATTTTATTATTGGTAATAATAGCCAAAGGGATAGATGGTTATTGATCTCTTAATGCATTGAAGCCAGAATTTTCATTCCCAAAGATTGTTCTCTTTTTAACTTGAAAACTTTTATACGTGTAAAATTTTAATAGTTTTTGTTTCGTCATAAAATAAAATCGAATTGAACAATATTTAATGAATCATAAAATGTATAAATATTGTGTTTAGATCCAATTGGAAACGACAAAGTGAATAAATATTGCTACGTGAAATCAACATGCATGAACCACCACCATGCTTATTTTTGCCTTCGTTGGATTTGGAAGAGATAGAATAAGATTTGTTGCGTCAGCCGATTAGGTGAAACAGGAGAGAGATTTTCTTTAAGTAAAGGAGAGAGAAATTTAAGCAGTTATAAATAAATCAAATGTAAATTAGATCTGTTTAAACGAATGAATCATTTGAATGAGATTTTAGATAATTTATTTATAATATAATTTTTTTACTCATAATTTAAATTATTTTTTAAATTTGTACATATGGCATGTGTTATAATTATTAGTTTCAAATTATATATTTTATAATTTTGTATATTATTTTTAAATGTATATTTATATTTTAAATATGTGATTTTTAAGTTTTGTCGAGCGGCGATGTCAGTCTCTGGGCTGACTATCGCCCTCATTTTTCTCCCCCACCAATCATTTATTTCTTTTTTCTTCTCATTCATTTCACATGTCTTCTCTCTTTTCAATTTGTGGATCTATTTTGCAAGTATATTTGTTGTCATCATAAGTTGTGATGGACAGATGACAGCACCTGTTGTAGCACCCCAAACCCGGCCCAGAAGTTATGGCCGGATCCGGCATGCCACATCAAAAACGTTAAAATTTCTTTTCCATTCTAAGTCCAGAAAATTGTAATTGATGTTCAAAAGATTAATTCATTAAGGGTTAAAGTGAATGGAAGCTGTGCACCAGGTAGGAAACCGGAAAAGAGGTGGTGAGTCCATCGGACTACTTAAGTACCAAGCTCCCTTCAGATCCAATCCTAGACATGCATACCACCATTGGCACACCTTAACGTCATGGATATTTCTAGGAAACCGATTCGATTAAGTCATTTTTAGGAAAAGTGATTAATTTTGGAAAATACTTTCATTGCGGAAGCTTTGCTTGTTGTCGTGTTATTTTGAAATCAACTGTTGTTTTTGAAAACGCGCCCTAAAGCTATCCAATTTCAACAGTTAAAATAAGTATTACCTATCTTAGTAATACATATTAAAAAATATCAAAAATAAATAAGCGGCCTTATTACATTTAAAAGCCCAAAACCTCAAACGTAATTAAAAGGATGTCCAGTTCACCAGAAGAAAATCAAACTTTTAGAACGGGTGGCCACTCCGAATTCCCTCACAGCTCCAAGCCCACTATGGTTGGGGATTTCCTGCGTGGATGAAAATAAAAGGGGTGAGTTTGGGGAAACTCAGTGTGTAAGGAAAACCTATTCAAAGCCCAAGTCAGCTCAAGCCTATTGGGCCAAGTCCATTCAGGTAACAGTGGTACTGGACCAGAGCCCTTTTCAGATTACAATAAACTGGGCCTTAGCCCCTTATTCAGATAACAGTATGGCCCATAGGCCCATTTCAAAATACATGCAACATCAATAACATATGCAAGCCCATTTGGGGAGACTACTCAACCCACCAACCACTACACTCCACCCGTACCAGCCATACACTCCATGTGGGGAATAGCTCAACCCACCCAGCCCAACACTCCACAGTTGCAGCCTTGTTGCTCAGTTAACAGTAAATTGAGGCAAAGCCTCCAGTACGTGGACAAGCCACTTTCAGTACTTCCTCCGTCAATATCCCAGTCCCATGCATCAGATAATAACAACATGGCATGCAGTAAATAACAACAGTCAAACATGCATTTAGGTCAATTTAACCCTAGGGGTATTTCGGTAATTTATCTCTTAGGGGTAAAACTGTAAATTTTCCACTTTTAAAGGTATTTCAGTAATTTATCTATTTTAGGGTTTTTCATGCATATTCCTACTTTTCACGTACTAACAGAATCACGTACCGAGTGTTCTTACCGAATTGGGCCCGTTGGCCCATCATTCCAATTTTGGCCCATTAAGCCCAAAGATATCGAGGGCACAGAAATCATGCACTTTGCAGTCCAAACATTGCAGCTTACCAAAAACATTAATTGATTTACCTCACGAGCATTCGCACACTCGCAAATCTACAAAATACCGGTTTTCGGTATTTCGGGTTTTCGGCTTTTGACGATCTAGACTAAGAAAGAGGGTGTTAGTTACACACCTGTTTGCGACGATATGCTGACGAGATCCACACACGAACCGCCTACAATTGGATTACTAACACGTTAATCTAACTATTCAAATACAAACTACGTATTAACTCCTTACGATATTCGGCCAACCACACCTACAGATCATAGTACGCTTATAAGAAAACAATAAGTAACTCATTAACAATTTTTTGTCAATGTTTACCACATAATCATAATTTCACTGCAAGCTGTCTTCCTGAGCAACAGTCACTAAATCATTTATAACTGGAGCTACGAAACTCCAAATCAAGTTCCGTTAATTTTCCTTGAAAATAGACTCATATATTCTATCCATAAAATTTTCAGAATTTTTGGTTTGGCCAATCAATACCAGATTTTTCTCAAAGTTTCGCATGTTTCACTGTTTGACTAATCTGACCACTCTTCATTACGAATCAAATTTCTCATTGTACAGAATTCAAAATATGTTCTAGTTTATTTCATTTGAAACTAGACTCAACAAGATTTAATTACATAATTTATTCAGCTTCTAATTCATCTCCCACAATTTATGGTGATTTTCCAAAGTCACGTTACTGCTGCTGTCCCAAGCAGATTTATTACCAAATTCACTCTTTCACACATAACTTGCATGCATGTTATTTAAACATGTATATCACCAATCAATCATCACATATCTATGATTTTACTTAAGTATAATCTCCATTTCATCATTTTAAAACACAACATGTTAGTCGATTTTTCCCTTTAGCATCTAAGGCACATGCATGTTCATTTGTTTGGCTCAACTTCACCTATCTTCCATTTTTCATCAAAAGAACATGAAACAACAACCATTTCCTTCATTTTAATTCATGACCAAATGCTCACAATACAACCAAAAACCAAAATATGCTTCAAGAGTTAAGGTAGAATCAAGAAGAACTCATGAACATCAAGATAGAAGCAAACTACCATGAACTTACCTTCAATTTTCTTCCCCAAGTGACCAAACATTTAAGAGCTTTCTCCTCTCCTTTCTCTTCTCTAACTTTAGCTATGATGAACAAAGATGGACAAAACTTTGTTCTTTTCACCCATTTTTCTTTTAATAAAACTTCATATTTTATCCATTTAATTCTTTAATACAAAAGACATGAAATTCTTATCATGAAATATTTACCTAACCCATTATCATGTAACATTTACCTAACCCATTATCATGGAACATTTACCTAACCTATTATCAATTTGTATCAATTTGTACCATAAATTATGGATATCAAGTGTACATTTTGTCTACAACAACATGATGGCTGGCCACTTCATGTAAAATGGGAGGTTTGTCATGCAAATCCTCCTATTTTGCACTCCTATTTATTTGGTCACTTCAATTTAGCCTATAGCATTTTCAAACATTTTCACATAGGTCCTATTTCATAATTTCACTCACAAATGACAAAATTAAAGCATGAAATTTTGCCAACATTCACAGGATTCCCGAAAATTAGGCCGTTACACCTGTCGTTCACTAAAACTGCACTGGCTACAAGTAATTTTTCCTGAAACATGGGTGGCTTTTTATTAGCTTCTTAATTTGTTTCTATTTTGAGAGTATTTTAAAATAATAAATAATTTCACTAGTCGATTTGGACTAGTTAGTTTTATATTTTTTTGTTTGTTTTTCCATTGTTTATTAAGTTTTCAGTTTTAAAAGTTTTTGTCTGCTCTTGTAGCACGTTTTTTAGTCTTGCTTATGCGTGTAACGTTAGTTTTACAAGTAATTTTAGAGATGGTTTTGTTGTCGTCCTCTCTAGTTTGGTAAATGCTACTCTTTTGTCAATTTTTACTTGTTGTTTGGATCATCCGAGGCTGATTTTATTATCGTATTAAGTGCTTGCAATCATACTCTATATATGTCGTGCTTAAATTATGACAAAATCAATTATCAACGTGTCATAATGTTTTATTGATGTTGAGGCTAAAACCTTTATTGTGTTTATGTAACTTGTCATTCACCATCTATGACGAGTGTTTGTTATTTTTTTCCCATGAATTATATGATTCTATTTATTGAACAAATTAATGAATTTATTTTAAAAAAAAATTTACATACATATGTTATCAAATTTCTAACATAAATTTTTTACTTTATTTTTTATTAACCGATAGAAGTTAAATAAAAAAAAAGTATACTTTGTGATGGCATATTCGTTTTAATACAATTTTTGCTCTCTTTTTTTTATTTTTTCAATTTTTTTCCTTTGCCGAGAGTAAATGTTCAAAACTAGGTGTGATTAATGAGGATTGCTCTTATTTTTTGAAAAATCAATCATTATTTTTAATAAGAAAAAGGAACTACAACAGTTTAAATCATAATTGTCTTACTAGTGCCAATGCTGTTGCCGTCATCCTGAAGGAGCCGAGTACCCTGATCCGGAGCCCGTAGAAACTGATGGAGGCCTAACGATTTTGAAAAAGCCATGGCTGCCAAAGCATCAGCAACCTTATTTCCTTCTCTATAAACATGGTTTACCTCCACTCTCCAATCCAACAGAATCATCCTTTTTATGGCCCTCACTAATGAATGCACTATCATCGTGCCCGATCTGCTGTGCCTTTAGAAGCCTCGTCACCACCATATTATCTGTTTCCAAAACTACTTTCCTTGCTCCTAGCTTCCATGCTTGCTGGAGCCCCTCCAGCGCCCCTACAATTCTGCGTTAACTACTGAGCAAGTCCCAACATTCTTCGCAAAGCCGACAACCCATGAACCCTCATGATCTCTTCGCCCCATCCGTATTAACTTTGAGCCATCCCCTTTCCGGTTTCTCCCAACAAATCACCTTATCCATTCACTGTTTTGCATCATAAACAGTCACTTCTGTTATTCTCGCTCTACTGACTTCCCTGATCAATCTCGTAGCTTGCATTAATTTATGTTTCTAATGAATTTGATTGAGTGCAAATAAAGCCAATAGCTATATTATTTGCTTTGTTTTATTGCATTTTATTTTTAAAAAATATCAATTTAAAATTTTGTTTGAATTCGTAAAAACATTTGCAACTCATTCGATTTTTCAACCATTGGAACCCAACACCTTATATATAGAATTATTCTTCGCTATAGGACAAGTGGTCAACCTTTCTAAATTTGGATGGACTGAAAAATGAAATAGTAACAACTTAAATATTATTAAACATAATATCATTTAAAAAATAATATAATATCCAAACATAGAAAGAAAAAGAACCCATAAATTTCGTCCATCAAAAATTTCACCTCTCATTTAACACCTAAAAATAAGGATGCCTTTTTCTATTTGTACTCCCACAACCCTCATTCAGCCTCTTGCTATCTTTCCCCTCACCCTTTCTCTTTTCACTGTTTCCACATCTCATTTGTGACAAAAATGGTATGTCGTTTTTTTCGTCCATCTTATCATAATAATTAAACATGGTGTCTCGATAAATTTGCAATACTAAATTTCGAGTGAAAATTTGAGTTAAAAAAGTTTGATCTTCTCAATTCTTTTGTATATGCCTAGTGGTTGCCTATTGGGGGTATAGAGACTTCATGCCTCTGCAAGGGGCAATGGCCAACAAGCCTAACAAGGCCTTGTATTTTGATTCAAGCAATGAATGTTTGCATTTGATTAGATTTAACAATGCTTAACACAGTTCGATTATATGATGTGAATATAATATGAATTATCATATATATTTGATTCTAATATGCAATGATATATATATTATAAATAAAATTTTGGTTAATGGAACAGGCGAATGCATCATCTGGAATTGCAGTTGGTGATGAGTGCAAAATGAAGTTTTTGGAGTTAAAAGCAAAGAGAAGTTACAGATTCATTGTTTTCAAAATAGAAGAAACGAGTTACCAGGTTGTGGTTGAGAAGCTTGGTCAACCCAACGAAAAATATGATGATTTAGTTGTCAGTTTGCCCCCTAGTGAGTGTCGTTATGCTGTTTTTGATCTTGATTTCACCACTGATGAAAATTGCCAGAAGAGCAAAATTGTCTTCATTGCATGGTAATAACATACGAGTCGTGGTTTATTTATTTATTACTCAGAATCATTTACGTTTTATTCTCCTCGATGATTCAAATTATGAAAAGTCTTATGTAAAATCTGATATAATTAGATTCATTTTAAGTTGGATCTGACTTGAATTACTTGTCTTATAATTTTGGTATATAGGGCCCCGGATTCATCAGAGTTAGGAGCAAAATGGTATATGCCAGCTCCGAAGATAGATTCAGGAAAGAGTTGGACGGTGTTCAGGTTGAATTGCAGGCTACTGATCTGAGTGAAATGAGCTACGACATTGTCAAAGAGCGAGCTATTAGCTAGCCATTGGATCAATAAACCGATTTTGGGGGTTTTAATTTATTTTTTCAATTGCCATAATCATCAATTTAGTTAGTAGTTCAATTGATACAATGAAACATTTTGTGGATTCAATTTCTTTTGTTTGAGAAGAATTTGGTTTGTTTTACATATAAAAAAATGTTGAAAAAAAGTTAAATTATGAATAGGGATCACCACTTTTACATCCCATTAATTTTTAACCCCTTTTAATTACTAGGGGTGATTTTAAGAAACTAATCTCGTTCTTTTTTCCCCCTTCTCTTAGTTTTTATTATTGTACATTGCATTTTTTGTTTTAATATTGGTACTATTAGTATCGGTGTGTTCCAGTATACTATTTCAGTTTTATTGATTTTATAAATATTTTTCACATATATATATTTTTATTTTTATTTTTATTTTCTTAAGAAAATATCCATTATATATGCATGCAAACATATAACAATTATATATATATACTATAAAACTTAGTGGCTTTGGACAATATGTGCAAAAAAATTCTAAAAAGTGAATCGAGTCAAGAAAAACAAATATTTTCAGTTTATTTGATTTTTCTGTTTCATTAGTTTTAATTTTTGGTTTAATTGATTTATTCAGTTGATTTCTAATTTTGATGTTTTAAATCGAATAAACTAATTAAGCCATAATCCATTTATATACCTAAACTAAAATTTAAATCTTAAACTCAAATACCCATTAAAATTTAATACTCTTAAAAGCCCAAACCTATTAAAATTTAAAACCAATAACAAATTAATAATTTAATTTATTTATGATATTCATTTTAATTTTTATCATTTAAAATATAAAAGAAAAACCAAATTGATATATACCCATTAAAAATAGTAGAATACATGAAAATTGTACGTTGGATTGTTGGTCATGCGAGAAAATAAATATTTTGGAGTTCATTAAAAATTATTTGATTTAATTTTTAGTATATTTATAATGAATTTGAAATAAAAATAAAATCAAAAGTAATACGATATACTAAATTGAAAAGAGAAAACAATTATGTGAAAATGTGAAAATAAAGAAAAGATAAA
The DNA here is from genome assembly GCF_007990345.1 of Gossypium hirsutum. Lineage (NCBI taxonomy): Eukaryota > Viridiplantae > Streptophyta > Magnoliopsida > Malvales > Malvaceae > Gossypium > Gossypium hirsutum. The sequence continues at coordinate 79,661,779 of NC_053432.1, forward strand.
AGAATTAAATTAGAAAAGTACAAGGATTAGCCCTATAAATTGACCTAAAACTAATAATTATATGGTAATTTTTAAATGTTTAATAACAAAAACCTAATTTTAAGCTGATTAAACTTATATAATACTCAATTATAAATTACTAAATGTAATCTATTATTTCGGCTTAATACATCAAAAAGTACTTGTAAAATAATTCAATAATTAATTGAGCTCTTAATAAAAAAATACTTAATTGAGCCTTTAATCGAATATGAATAATCAATTAAGCCCTTTAAAAAAATCAATTTTGCTGTAAGCCACAAACATCCTTAACTTTTCCATGTGGTATAACAATGTGAATTGATTTTATGATTCCTTTAAACATTTGAATATTTTCAATTATTATGTAGACGATAAAAATAAAGTATTCAAACTCGTCGAGATTCAATTTATAACATATATTAGAAAAGTATAAAAGCATGAATTTATCAATTTTAAAAATATTTTAAAAATTTCAAATTTATTAATAAATAAACTTTTAATAAATTTATGGACTTGACAAATAATCATGAATGCTATATTTCTAAATAATTTATTACTCAATTTATACTATTTTTGAAGTCTAAATTTTGAAGTACTAGATCCTAAGCGAAATTACCCAATTTCACCACGTGGCAAACCCTAGTGTGCCATGTGGCAAAGTTAACAAACGCCAAGGGGCTTACACTGAAATTAGTCTTTTAAGGGCTTAATTGGTTGCTTATATTTGATTAAGGACTCAATTCGGCGTTGTTTTCGATTAAAGGCTCAATTGATTGTTGAATTTTTTCACATGGGCTTTTAGATGTATTAAGCCTTTATTTCCTTCATTTTCAGAACGGCACCGTTCATGCCTCGCTTCCTCGCATTTTCTAGGGTTTTAGACTCTCGAGTCTGAGCTTGGTTGCCCAGAAAACATAAAAGACCTGACTCTGCGCTTCGAGCTTTCTTTCTATTTCTCTCTAAGCCAAAAGCATGGAGGACTCCGGACCCCCCGCCCCAAACCTAAATCAGATATCGGGTTGGAGCAACGTTCTGAAGAGCCAACCACCAAAACCTCATACTCAAAGCCAAACTACGGCGACAAGCCAAATCTTCGTTGAAAGCTGCAAATCCACGAAGGGAATAGCGGTGGCCGTAGTGGACGCCAACGCCGTTATCGAAGGTGGAGAAAAGCTAAACAACACCGCTGACAGGTTCGTTACCGTCCCCGAAGTTCTCGCAGAAATTCGCGACCCCGTTTCTCGCCACCGCTTAGCCTTCATCCCTTTCTCCATCGATTCGGTGGAGCCCTCCCCAGATGCCCTAAATAAAGGTATTCAATCTTATCTTCAAGTCCCATTCCTTGTATTTGGCTGTTATTTTTATCACCATTTGGCTTCTGCTGCTTGGTTTGTTGTTATGAGGATAAGTAGAATCTTAATTGATGATATATTAATAGATACACCATTAGTTAATTGGGTGTCCTATTTGAGCTTTGTAGTTATCAAATTTGCGAGGGCGACTGGTGACTTGCAGACTCTTTCTGATGTTGATCTCAAACTGATTGCCTTGACTTACACGTTAGAGTCTCAAATTCATGGAACAAATCATCTTAGGGATGCGCCGCCCCCTGTTCATGTTGTTAATGTGAAGAGGCTGCCTGAAAGGGACTTGCCTGGATGGGGCTCTAATGTCCCTAATTTGGAAGAGTGGGAAGCTCTCGAACCGGAAACTGGAGATGGATTCAACTCTAACTCGAGAATCCTTCCCTTGAAAGACTTAAATATGAACTATGTCTCATCAGATAACAATTCTGAAGATGTATTGGTGGAAACAAAGAGTGAAACACATTCTGAGAATCGAGAAGATATTGACCAGGGTTTTAGGAGGCCTAGGCGCTATTTGCCCCAGAAAAAAGAGGTAAAAATCGAAGGGAAAAAGATGGTGGCTGATGGTATTGATGCATCTCAGGGACACTTGGATGATAATGCTGATGATTGGCTACCTGCGGTAAGTCGAAGTACTCATAGGAGATATCTTAGGAGGAAAGCTAGGCGGGAATTCTACGAGGCATTAGTGGAGAAAGATTGTCAAGAAGATATGGAAAAAGGCTTAGAGAAGAGCAACAGTGAAGATGCAAGTGGTTGTCCTGATCGGCCGTTGCAACAAAGTGCCGAAGAAGTTCATTCCAGAAATGGGATTTCTGAGGAGGCTGAGCGAGCAGAAGTTGACAAGGGTGATTGTGATCTTTCTTCAATCCTAAAACAAATGAGGCTGGAAGAAGATCCAGCAAGGACTCTTGGAGAAGCTAAAGAAGCAGAAACCACAGCGGAGGAAGCTATGTTAGATGACAGTATGAATCTTGCTGTTGATGGAGATAGTGAAGAATTAGACCAGTTGGAGATGTCAAGTCAGACCAATGAAACTGTTGATGCATCATTCACTGATGATGTGAGCAGTGAACAGAGCTGGATGTTGAGATCCTTATCCGAGTCCACTGTAGCTTGTGTAACGGGGGATTTTGCTATGCAAAATGTTCTTCTGCAGATGGGTTTAAGATTACTAGCACCAGGTGGAATGCAGATTCGGCAGCTGCACAGGTAATTAATTAATGCATATGTTGGTTCTGGTAATTGTCAGTCGGCAGTTATTCAAATGTGGTCATCATTCAAAATGAAGTTATTTGATGCATATGAGCTTATTTTTTGACCTTATATCTGTATGTAGATGGGTACTGAAATGCCATGCCTGCTATACTGTGACTGCTGAAATTGGAAGAATTTTCTGTCCGAAGTGTGGAAATGGAGGAACATTACGAAAAGTAGCTGTTACTGTTGGTGAGAATGGAATTGTTTTGGCATCCCATCGTCCAAGAATTACATTGCGTGGTACAAAGGTAACTTTATTTACGTTAGCATTGTGCAAAAGATTCTTTGGGTTGGTTACATGATATGCTTTTGAAAAGAATATTATATGAATGCCTTAATTGCTGTGTGCAGTTTTCACTGCCTTTACCTCAAGGTGGAAGAGATGCCATAACCAAAAACCTACTTTTGCGCGAAGATCAACTTCCCCAAAAGTTCCTTTACCCTAAAACTAAGAAGAAAGTAAACAAACAGGTTCGTCTCATCACTACTTTTTAGAGGTCTGGTGGTATTCTTTTTGTTTCTGTTAATTTACATCTGAGAGATTGTTTATATATTTTATGTAGGGGGATGATGATCTGTTCATGGCTGGGGACACCTTCACTCACCATACTGATAAAAGAGCACCTCTTCAGCCTCCTGTAAGGAAAGCATTAGCGGTCTTTAGCGGAAAGAGGAATCCAAACGACAATCATTACTCCCGGTCGAAGCAGAAGTAACTTTACATCACTTTTGATATATATTTTTTACTCGAGAGCTAGACAATGAATGCAAAGTTTTTTGATATCCCACCACTTCCTTTGCCCATATGCTTTTGACAAGTAAGTTTTTAATATTCTTTTTTGTGTTGGAATGAACTCAATCATGGAGAGATTTTATTTAAATACATTTGAGATTATGCATTGCAGAAGCAATTGAATGCAAAAGTAGTAAGGTATTGCCAGTGGTTCTTTTATGTACATGTATTGGAATGACTGGAATAATGTTTTGGGTTCCCCATTGTTTGCTTTTCTTTTTTGAGTTTGGCACAGATCTCCTTTGCAAGTTCCTTAGCTGTTCTTATTTCTCAGAATCTTCGGTCTTTGTCCTAATGCTCTATCTAATAAAGTACCGCATTTTTTTATTTAATTATGTTATATTTTGGAATTCAACTCCTCAATAACTTCAAACTTCAATTTCTTTTTTCTAAGTTAACAATGGTTTTTTTTTTTGTTTGAAAAATAAAAATACATCTGATAAATAGAAATGATTTTTTCTTTGTTTGTTATGTAGAAATTGTCTAAATTTATTTTTGAATTTATATTGGTTTGAACATTTTTATTCTGTGAGAAATTTGATATTTAAAAATGGTTAATATGTATATATATATTGGCGTTCATATATTTTAACTTTTTCTAAGACTTTGTAAAAGTATTTTAAATGTTCATTTAGTATTTTCCATTTTTTAAGAGAATGAAACAAAAACTACCTGCATTAAAATAGTAAACTCAGTTCACATTAAAATATTAATAACTTGAAGTGGAAGAAGTCATTATTTATATTGAAAATGTGGGGCCTTTAAGCAACAACAACGAAGAGATTCTAAAATACATGTTCTATACAAAGGACATATATAAAACTCAACCAAAAATATTGCGTTGATTACTTGGATTAGAAGAATGTCAGAATCGAGTAAAATTACATAATTGGAATGAGTATTAAAACATTTTGAATGGATCATTTAAGAATCAAATTTGCATGTCGACGTTGGAAAGAGTTGAGAAAGTAGTCTAAGCAAAATGAGAATAATTTATATATTTAAAAACTGATTACACAGGATTCAGAGGATAAAAAACATGGCTAGGTTGTCTATAATCAGAGAACTTTCTGAGCACCCAAATCTATAGATATACAATAGAAGTGGGCATCAGCATATAAACGAAATGCTGCCAAATGTTTCATTTTGGCAAACAACATTTACAGAGATCAAAATGGTTGAACAATAGACAAAACTATGTGTCCCGATGTTACAAATGTGTGTTAGCTTTCTAGATCTCAATTCAGCTCAATCACGATGAAACAGCATGTTCTGCCCAAGCTAGAGTAGATGTCATTAACTTAACCGATCTTTGATGTGTCGCTTCTACCCTCCAACATTAACTTTTTTTGCCTTCATCGATGGCCGTTACGAAAAGTTCGAATGAATGCAATCATGAGGAAAGAGCAAGTTCAGCCCACGCTAAAGAAGATGACTTGAGCTCAATTGCTACAGATGTGTCGATTTTGCTCTCCAACATTAGGCTTATTTCCTTCATTGATGGCCGTTTCGAAAAGTCCGTATGAGTGCAAAGGCTTATTACTTCACAGATGACTTTGAGGTCATCATAACTGAAGTGTTTCAGCTCTGGATCCACAATATAAGACATGACCTCTGGTAGTTCAAGATAATCCCTGGCCTGTAATTCAGAGTTCAACATGAGTATTCCAAAGAATATCAAGCTTAGCACCCTTGTCGATAAAGAGTACAATGAAATGGAATTTCATACACAAAAAAAAAAAGTGAATTGGAAATGATTGTTTACCCAATCAATCAAGCAGCCTTTGTCCTTGCAGTATGGAGGCTTTCCACTAACTATTTCAAGTAGAAGTATGCCAAAAGAATGAATATTTCCTTGGATATCGAGATGGCGTTTTTCCAAAGAATTCAGGAGTAGACAGGCAGGGCCATTGTTGCCGATAGATCCAGAGTTCTTTTCAGATCTAGTAAGAATCATCTTCCAACTTTCAAAATCAACCAACTGCATCAGAAGAAAATTGACCATCTCAACACCAGGACGAGCAATATTATTAACCATTACAAGTATTTGCCAACACAACAGAATTTTATAGATAAGATTGAAATGACCCTAATTCGAGTATACTTGGAACATGAAGAAAACATTGGATGATCGTACATGAAATGGCAAGAGCTGAGGGGATATACCTTAGGAGAAAAATCCTCAGTAAGATACACAGAACTTGAGCTTAACTCTGATATAGTGAATGGTGGCTCGAGTTCAGCATGAAGATACTTGAGTCCTTGAGCAATGCCAAGAATAATTCTCATTCTCCGTGTCCATGATAACTGGGATCCTTCACCATCTGCATTTAAAATTGATTTCTCAGGTAAAAAACTCAAATGTATAGAATTATATCATTGTGTGCAAGAGAGGCCGTATGCTTACAATGCAAATGCTCATAAAGCGTTCCATTTGATGCATATTCAAAAACAAGCATCCTTGTAAATGGTGAGCTCTCTCTACAATAACCAAGTAACTTCCCTACATTTTCATGATTCAGTCTTGCCAAATCTGCAACCTGAAAATCAGTTAACATAAAAAAATTAGAATATGGTTGCTCGAGCGTAATGAATTCCTGTATTTTAAAGCTGTTTCACATCTTTTGATGAATTAATCTTTTCATGGAACTGTTACCGGGAATATCTAGTACCTCTCTCTGGAAATAGAGCTCAAGATAGCCTGTCCAGTGCTGCTCTTTAATACAGAGGGATATCACAGCGATTTCAGGACCACCCCTCATGGTCCCTTTGTAGACAATACTGTCTGGTGAGGAACCAATAATGTTGCTGAAGTCTTCACAAGATACTTCAAGCTCTTGTCTGCCAAATTTTGTAACGTCTTTCAACAACTCTGAATCTGGAAAAAAGCATAATGTTAAACAATAGTACTCCGAAAACTATATTTTTAAGTTGATTTGAGAGCGGTAACCGATGCCATATATTGCAAACTAACCTACGTACACCATCAATTGTTCCTTTTCACTCCCTGATTTCTTCCAAGGGATTATAATTGCAGGCTTGCTTCTGCATCTTTGGAAAGCAGTAAGAATCGCGACAAGAAAGAGAGACCCAGCCATAATTCCTGTAGCAATTTCAAGAGCCAAAAGCCATGCAGGTTTCGAAGCTTTCTGATGCTTTGCAGCGTCTTTAAAAGCATGATGCTTAAGGCTCGGTGCTTGGTGACTTCTCGATGGCTGAGGACCTAAAAACAAATAATGGCACTGTGAACCATGTAATCATAGACCACCAGCAGAAATCTGTCAGAGTAATGAAATGAATTGACGAGATTTCAAGTTTTAAGATGTCAACTTAGCTAAGAACATATAGTTTCTTCAAACATTCTCAAGACATTCTCGACCAGGCCACAGATTAAGCAAAGATCATGTAATACTTACCACATTGTCGGATGGGACGCTGTTTTGCATCCTTTTCCCGAAGACAGTTCCCTTGAAAGCTTGAGCTACATTAATGATATGCAAAAACATGAGGCAATAGGACAGAGGAAAGCAAGCACAGATCAATGATACACGCAATGAAAGTTCACCTTGGAAGATACTCCAAACACTTTGGTATGCTTCCAACCAAAAAATTGTACGACAAATCTACCACTTTGAGCTGAGATGCACCACAAAGTCCAGTTACGCTTGTACGTGAATCATTCCTGCCGTAAAAAGAATTAAACTTAATACACTAACATGATTTAATTTCAGGGACTAAAGTTCTAGACAAGAAGCCTGCAATATTTCTGAAATCTATGATCCCAGACTAATATTTTTAAACTCTAGATGGCACAAATATACAATTATAACTAATCATCTGTCATTATCATCACATGCAAGTAAAAACTAATTTTGCAATGCCATTAAGGGTTAAAACAGACAACTATAATACGGCAGGCCATGTATATATAGGAACTAGAAGAGTTCATTATTAAGTTATTAAGGGGATTTCCTAATGAGAAGTTCATCAAATAGACATATATAATCCACAGAGCTTTACAGAACATAATCACATTGCCACGATATTCTACTTACGTTCCATGTATCTTAGCTACAAATGAAGAATCGTTTTCAGCAGGAACAGGTCCTTGAAGTTTATTTCTATCAAGAATAAGTTCTGAAAGGTTCTTTAAATTGCCAAGCTCAGCAGGCAAGCTCCCACTCAAACCATTTGACTGAAGATTTCTGTGAATACAACATAAAACAAAATAAGCAAAAAAGCATAAATTACAACACATATTTCCTTAAAGCAAGACACATAAGAATTCGGGTTTTACATTTTCACAAGGCTGGTTAAATTCCCGAGCTCTGCAGGTATTGGACCGGTCAGTTGATTTATCCCCAAATCCAAGACTTTAAGGAATTTCAACAAGCCAAATTCTTTTGGAATTGTTCCTATCAGATTGTTTTTGCGTAAAGTTCTAAAAGAAAAAATACATGAACTTATGAGTCAAACATTACATTCCAATACAGATAAAAAGTTTGAACCAAGAGCATCATTTGGAACAAATAAGCACAAGGTGAACATACAGTTCTTGCAAGTAGGTAACTTGGCTCATTTCTGGAGCAAGAAATCCCTTCAAAGATGAACCAGATATGTTTCTGCAACACATGAAAATGCATAAATTATGAACATATCTACCATTAAAGAACTTTGAAAAGTTGTTGGATCAGTGCTTACATCTTGATAACATGTTGTCTCTCTTTATTACAAGTAATCCCAGACCACCCACATGGATCAGCATCTAAAGCATTCCAGTTTGACAAAACCAGGTGTGGGTCTTCATATATAGCTTCCTTAAATGTTGTAAGAGCCCAAACTTTACAAAAAAAAAAAGAAAACAGAGTTCAAAACTCAGTGAGGAATATTAGAAACTATTGATGATATAATTATATTACTGTCTCCATAAAATCAACATAATAAATCTTTGAAAAAAGGCTGAAATAAAACACCACGTAGCAGAAAATTGACAATTAATAGCCCTTATTTGTACCCACATTTTCCCAGTAACCAAACAAGATCTACAAAAACAGAAAAAAAAATAGAAACCTCATTACCTTCCTTAGTAGGGAAAGAACTACAAGTCACACAAAGAACCCCAGAGGCCAAAAACATAATCAAGAAACAAATGTATGGTCTCATTTTTTTTCTCTATTGTAACTCTCTTTCTGTCACTCCGCAAGTAGAATTCAATCATTCATCAACCCCAAAAGCTCTGTTTTATCAGCCGCAAGTAAAATTCATCAACCCCAAAAATGAAGAAGAGAGAGTAAAAATGGGGAAAACAAAAAAGAACCAACTGAGTAGTAGGTGTGGGATTTATCAAGAGACTATAACTATGGTACACTGATCTGCTGAAATGAGGTTGCTTTGCTAGTAATACAAAAACAATGAAAGAGATAAAATGCTAGTAATACAACACTATAGTGCTTAAATTCATGATTTTGCTACTGCCCATGAAAGCAAATCACTTTTTGAAAAAAGGAGGAAAATTTGAAGCCTTGAGTTTTAAAGGGAATAAAAAAGACAAGAAAAATATGTGGGGAAAACATGGATTGAAAATTAGGGAATGGTTTTAAGAATGTTGTCCTTTTCATCCTGAATACTTTGATCTATGAAATGGCAGTTTTGTAAAATGATACTTAGTTTGGGGGGCAAATTTAATAATCTGCTTTTGGAAATTTCGCCGCTGCCAGTGAATTTAGTGCTAATGATTTGGATTCAGAGGAGCAAAATTGATTGGAGCGCATTAATCTCGTGAGACTATTAATGTGATAAAACCATGGTCACAAATAATGTAAACCTCCTCTATTATTAATAAATAACAAAATCCCCTGAATAGTGGTTACATTGCAAAAAAATATTTTCATAATTAAATTAAAATAAAAATATTTTATAATATAATGTATTTTTATAATTAAATTTAAATCATTTAATTTAAGGTTTTACTTTTTGTTTATTTTGTTTTAGGGAAATCCTCTTGTATTTAAATTTAAATTAAGATGAAATTTTAAAATATTATTTTATCAAAAAAAGTAAAAAAAAAACAAGAATCCGTAGCATTTACATATCGTCAAAATAGTTATGGAAAAATTTTGCTGTGTAAATATAAAAAATAAAAGGGAAATTAAAAAGAAATATCCCCAAAATTAAGGTTGACGATTAAATATTAATGATAATTAAGCAAAAGCAAAGGCCCCCCTCCCCCGGCGATTGCGCCGGCGATTATGAGCGGTGTTCTCAGCGCAACCGTACTTTTTAATTATCATTTTCACGAAATATTGCTAATATATTTATCGTTTACAAATATCACGATTTTTTAAACGTTGAAGAAGCAAAGACAGCCTGTGATTACACATTGTAAGGTTGACTCTTTGAGACTCGAAATACCGTGATTCCAATTTTCTCCAAAAGACTAAAATGTCCTTTTTAATTTCTTGTGTAAATATCTCTACAATCTAATCATATGTTTATTGTTCAATACTTAACAAATAGATTTAATAACCCTTTTTTTTGTAAGTGATTTTTTTAAAAAAAATTATAGGTTATTATTTGATATTTGAAATTAAAAATAAAATATATAGTGATTTGAAATTATTTAGTATAAAAATGTAAAAATCGGTCATTAATATTGTCCAAATAAATTTAAATTTATATAACAAATAGGAAAATAATTATTTTTTAATAAAAATATAATAAAATTTGGAAAAAAAAGTATAATAAATAAAATGTTTATTAGAGGAAAATAAATAAAATCTTAAATACAATAAATCATGTTATTTTCATCTATAAATGAAATTGTTTATAATAATAAATAATGATTGAATTTTAGTTCAAATGGCATGGTATTATTATTAATACAAGAGAACGTAGGTTCGAGTATGTTAAAACATATTATTTTCTTCTTTATAAATTGGGTAGGACAAATATTATCATGAGATTATTTTAAAAAAATGTAATTAAAGATGATTAAAAAATGTAATTAAACTTAAATTTACCTAAAATTTGACTAAAGCTTCATTTCTAAGTTCTATTAGCATCCTATTTTTGTTGTTTGGCTGTTGAGCTAAAAAGCTTCTCTTTTATTAAAGCTTGAAAAGTCAAATTCCACACGTTTTACAGTTGCCAATGACTCAATGTATTGACCATATCTTATATAGTTTGTTTTTTTTTTTTAAATTTAAAGTATTTGTTTAATTATTTGTGTTTGAGATATATTTAAACATAAACATTTAAATATGAAATATTAAAAAATTTAAATGATATAGGTTCAAATATTGTCATTTTTTTCTTCCTTAATATTATTATAAGAAAAAGGAAATTAAATAATATATGAATATAATAATGCATGTAATGGAATAGAATGATTTCATGGGCAGCATAAAAAAGAATAGAACGAAAAAAGAAAAGTCACATGATTAAAGTTGCAAGCTGTGGTGTATGTGGATTGTGGACCATTTAAGAATTATTTAGGTTTTTTTTTTTGGTTAAAAAATATTATTATTAAGCGGGAATTGCCTTTTTCTGGCTTGGCAAGACATAAGTGAATCATTGTTTTTTATGCCCAAAAGAGTGGCACAGGACATGAAAGGTTGTTTAAACTTGAAGGCTCCTCATTACAATGCTTCCAAGAAAGACACTCTAAGTAAAAAAAAGAAAAAAGAAATAAAAAAGTTGAGTAGTTTGAAAGCAAAATGGTTGACATCAATATTCCACACACACAAAAAATAATAATAATAAAATTAAATGCAACATTAAGCATATAAAAACAAAATAAAATAAACATAAAAAACTCGATTTAAGTGTAAATTAATTTATTTTCAAGGCTTGAATTTGATAATAATTTTCACATATTAAGATTTGATCATTATTCTCGCATTAAAATTTGAATTTATAAGTTACCTAAAACAGAAAAGAAACCTTGTGATTTTATTTTAAAATTGTTGAGGTTTTTACAATTCAATTGAGATTTGGCAAGTGTTAAAAACTTTGTACCAAAGTCAAAAAGGAGTGAAATAGAATTGGAACAAAGGCTTTTTTTTTTCTTTTGTTGGTAATGGAATTTAAGGGAGAAACTGTGCATTTACATGATTTTGGTTTGTATGTTTAATGAGGAAGCAAATATAATTAAAGTTGGAATTCAAAATTTAATCATATTCATTGTGCATGTTGTGGAATCCAAATATCAATTCCTGACACTCATTTTATTGCAATTTTCTCCATGGTTAAAGGACCGACCCGATCAAAAAAGACACACACATCAGCAGTGTTTGCTTTTATTGAAGGAATGGGGTCCCGCCCTGTTCCTATCAAACTGTCCCTAAATCTCCATGTTTTCAGACGGCAAGGACCCCAATGCTTTTCCCTCTGCTAATTTCTTTTATGTGTATATATAACATATTTCTACCTTGTCTTGGTTAAATTTAAAATTAAATTTTTAAATAAAAAGTAAAGATTTATTTTTTTATTTATAAAATTTAAACTTAAAATATTATTTAAAAAATTTTAAAACTTCTTACCACTTAACTCAAAAAATATTGATATTTACTAATTTAATTCAAATAATTAATTATTAATAATGTAAAATAAGTTAAAAAAGAAAAAAGAATTAGACCGATTATCTAGTTTTAAACATCTTTTGCTTGTCAACGAATTTTTGTCAAATTATTATATAAGTTGAAATTTAGAATCTTGAGCATTTAAGTTTTTCATCTATATACGCATTATAATAATTTGATTTTATTTTATAATTACTTAAAACATTTACTTATAACTATATTGTTGTTGATTGTTGATTAAAATAATGCAGAAAGATATGGGTTCAAGTGCATTGAAAAGCATTATATTCTTATTTATGGGTTAAGAATAGGCATTGAATAATTCTAAGTATTAAGTAAATATATATATGATTATATTGTTTTTGTGTCTCACACTTTGCTGAAACCTTATTATTTCTTCCTTGTCTCAAAGTATTGATAATAAAAAAAAAATCTTAACTTCAGGGTTTTCGCCTTTAATTAAGAATCCAAAAGCAGGCCAACACCTCATCAAAACTGCCTTTTTTTTTCTTTTCTTTTTTTTCTTTTTCTGTATTTTGGAGAATGATTCAAGCTCAAGTTAATGCAGGTAAAGGACATATACCAATTATTAAAAGATTTGAATCGGAAAGCTGGATTGTGGGAATTCCCGTTATTGGTAGATTCGATTAATAATTTTAAATATTAAATGCATAATTTTAACGTTGAATCATAAATATAAAAATATTTTAATAAGATATATTTAATTCAATAATGTTATCTTTTATATGAACAATTTTTTTATATATTTTTTTTATTTTTTTAATAATCTTGATTATATATTCTTTTTTTTAATACAATGTCTAGAGTTAGTCATAGTCATTCCTTAACCCATAAATAAGAGGATAACGCACTTTTATAGCTCGAACATATATTTTTTTTACATTAGCAACAATGTTCATGTTAATCAATTTAATACTCAACCGGTTTTACTGTACCAATTTTAAATTCCAAGTAAGGGGTAAGGGAAAGTTTAGTGGTACATCTCATTGGAATTATGTTCCGTTCGAAATTACGTGAGTTCAATTGACATGAGTTATAAATAGTTTTAGGCATTGCATTAAAAAGAGTAAATACGATTGACAATTTTAATGGTGCAAATGTAGATTAATTCAATAAAATAAAAAAACAAATTGATTAACTTAATCAATTTTAATATATATTATTTCTTTATCCATATTGTACTAAAAACCTTTAACTGAGATGTCACGAGTCCATCAAAAAATTTATTTAGTTGTGAAATAATTAAAATATTTTTTTCCAAAATTAAATTATATTATTTTGAGGGATCTATCACTTTTAATATTTTTATATAAAATATAAAACACCCCACATATGAAGAAACTTAAACTTAAGACCGATGAGTCACCATTTAATGGTTGAACATATTATTTTTGTTTTGGCACCAATAAATTCCAATATCGGTATATTTCGATTTACCGTTTCGAGTTTATAGGTGTTTTTAAATATTTTTAACATATATTATATATACATGTAAATACAGAGGCAAATTCGTAGGCAAGGCCCTAACCCCTAAAAATAAAAATTTTGCTATTTAGTCCTTATAAAAGTTGAAAATATTAGTTAATGTATGATAAAATTGTATTTTGATCCCCTTCAAAAATGAAAAATGTCCCACTTAATCACTTAAAAATGATGAAATAAAAAATCAATACATGATAAAATTACACATTGACTTCTCAAAAATGTATAACTCAACTTCAGATCCTCTATTTTTTTTTTGGATTCGCCTATATATAAATATATTTATAAAAAAATATTAATTTAAAAATTATTAAATATATCAAATTAACTCAATTAAATTATTACATTTTATTTTAAAATGTAATTATAAAATAAGAACAGTTAACATAAAAATATTAAATAATTAATTTAAAATATTAAAATTTTGTATCAATCGATATGCATTGGTACAAATTAAAATAAACTAAAACGACCGATACTAATCAAAATTTATATTAAAATAAAATCTAAATTTATTATTTTGAAATACTACCCAAACAAGATGTTCTTGTCGATACAAGTGGTATCAATATAGAATTGACTTTGTTACTTCATACTATAGATTTTAGCGCTCTAACTTTACTATTTCAACAAATACTTCATTTGTTTCATATATAATTTAAAAAATGTATAGTTTTTTTTTACCAACCAATTTTTTTCACTCACATTTTTAGTGTATCATAATCCAATTATTTTAACTTTACTCAACCCAACTATATGTTAAAAGTTTGATTGAGTTAGCGTTATTCATGAGGTGGATCTTAAACTAGTTGTGAAATTACAAAAAAAAAAGACGTATTGTTTTTACAAAACAAAAAATATTATTTTAAGGAATTTTTTTTATATTTGTTCATAAAATCTAAGAATATATATAATAAAATTTGAATAAAATAAACCATCTTAACTTTCTCGACTTTATCATTTCAACTAAACTAATATTTGAATTTTATGTTAATTTTTTTTTAAAAATTTGTTACATAATTGTTTTCACCTATATCACCATATACCATAATCTAGTTGAAATTAAACTAATCTATATTATCTAAACTCAACTTAAGAAATAAAAATTGATTAATGGATTTAATCGACTAATATTAAGTCGATTTCAATAAAACTTATGTCAGTTGATTAATTGATGATATATAAAAATAATCAGTTAAATCTAGTAAATAAATAAAAACACTTTTTTAAATTTATTATTAAATCTAAAAAAACGAATATCTAATAAATTTAGATTGAGATTGTAATACCTCAATTTTTTTGTAATTTGAAATTAGGACTATTTAAAAAAAATAAAAATTGAGTAGAAGCTTATAAAAAAAGCCAAAGGAAATGAAGATTAGTGTGCCTAATCTGTTTTTTAATGGCTTGATAATGTGGGATTAGATAAGCTGTCTATTTCACAATCCAAGCGATATTGAAAAGCAAGAATTTTCGAAGTTTGGTTAAACACTTTAAAGCAAAACACTCCTCGTGAGTTGTTTCAGATTTTTTTTTTCTTTTTTTTTGGTAGGGCTCATGCTAACTTTTAGAATTTTTCAAAGGTTCCATTCAGTTTGAATCTTAAATTTAAAAAAATACCCAGAGATGTTTATGGATATATTTTTTATTTTTTAAATATTATTCAAATAATTCAAAAGAGTTCGACCAATTAGGTTAAGTGTTGTTGAGGACTAGTTCATGGCTAGGACAATGATTAGTTATATTGTTTTCATTGCTCTATTGTAAATAGAATCAAACATTACATCCTTATACAGACACAATCTTTTGGCATTTTAGTGTTTATGTTTAGGGTAAATTATATAAAGGTTATTAAAATATTAGTAAATTTATGTTTTAATCACTCAATTTTAAAAAGATATAAAATGATGATTGAATTATTCAAAAAATTTCACTAGGTCACTAAATTATTAGAAATTTTTTATTTAAATTATTGGATTATTAATTTTTTTTAAAGTTTGACTAGTGAGCTTTAAGTGACGATCGGTACGATAGATCAATACATATCGATTAGTAGAAGAAAATTATTTAAATTTTAGTTTTGATTGTCAAAGTTGTTTTAAGAAAAAAAAATGAAGAAAGTTTTCAATTGGTGTAGTCTGTGTCAATGGTGAAAGCCATATAATAACGATATCATCAACCCAACAACTTAAATAAAAAATTTTAAACAGTTAAATAATCATTCTGTAACTTTTTAAAATTAAAAGACCAAAATGTAAAATTTTTAAAAATTTTCTTAGTTTTATTGCAGATCTAAATAAAACCTTAAGACGGCACGTTTGCTGGGCTTAAAAAAAGGAAGGTGAAATCAGAGATGATTGCATTAAGTTGGGGAGTTTGTATTTTCATTATTTTGGTGGATTTTGACGGATAACAAACCAATTGAATTGGGCATGAGAGTAATTCGGTTGATCCATGACGCGTTTTACGCTTTTTGGAATGATGCAGTGACGATGCCGCTGAAGTTTCCTCGTCCTATATTAATTCCAGGCAGTGGTCCCATACTTCTCCATTTTAATGGTTGTTTTTGTTTTATGCATTAATGTGGCTGTTAAATTTGGTGAAACGGCTGATGGCGAGATCTATCCTTCTTCTGCTTCTGTTGTTTTCTTAACCAATAAAAGCCAAATGTTTCAATGCAATTTGGGCCTTCTGCCAGATTTTACGCAATTACATGCATCTTCACATTTTTTTCGTTAAAAATATCAAATTCCTGTTCGTGTTTATTCCATTTTTTTGGTGTTTATTCATTTAAATTAAACGAATAAATAAACCCCTAATTTCATTCACATCCACATTCATTTATTTAACTCGAAAAACCGAAAAAAATTAAACTTTTTATCCAACGTTCTAATCATTTATAGTCCCACTTCACCTTGCTCTATAGGAGACCTCGCCAGAGCCACTCCTTTAATAATGAAAATGTCCCCGCCAAGTCTTATATGCCACTACCGTGTAAATTATAAGGGCTTGATGAAATGATGTGATTTAAGGGATATACATTAGCACATGCATCGGAAAAGTGGAATGAATCGTCCCATGAATATAAATAAGAAAACATCTGTTCAATAGTTTAAACATATAGCTTCACTCATCAAGATTGGAGCAGTCTCTCTGACGGAACTAAGCCGTAGACACTCAATAGTGTGTACCTCTCGTTATCCATTAAGTCCTATCTTCTCCCCTCATTTGTGTTTCTTATTTTTTCTTAGTAAATATCAATAATTGATATGATGGGCGCGGAGGTGGAGGATTCATTACGCGACCTTCAGATGATGACAAACCCTGATGAGGCGAACCCACGAATCAGCCTAACCACCTGCTAAGACGGATTATCAACCCACGAACCATAATAAAGTGTAAGATCTTTCTTAATGAATTCATTTAAATTAAGCCCATTGGCTCTTTAGTTTGTGTAAATTAAGCCCATTGGCTCAACTATATTTAAAAAATCTATGATATATATAAAAGCCAAACTATTAATAAAAAATTATATTAAATACATCCTATTTAAAATATTACGTTTCTATTAATAAAAATATATATGAATTTTTTTAAACAATAAGTTTTAATTACTTATATAATGAATAACTTTATATTTTATATTTAAATTATTATGACCATTTTATTGACCTATTAAAATTTTTTATAATTTGTATAAATGATTTAATAACGATTAGGATTTTTTTTATTAGAATAATAAAAAAATTGATATATGTCTTTTAGTTATTATTTTGAATAAAATTAAAATTATTTTGTAAACTATTTTGTGCATTAAATTTAGTAAAAATATTTTAATTGGAAATTATTATTTTTTACAATATTAATAAATTAATATATTTTAATTATTTTTAATAATTCGAATAATAAATATTAATTTAATGAAGAAAGTAAATGTAACAAATCAAGTGTAACGCACAAGATATTAGAAATTAATATATAATATTTTAAAGAAATAGTTTTATGGCCAAATTAATTTAAATTTAATTAATTTTTTTAAAATTAGCAGTACTTAACAAATATAAAAAATTGGATATTTCCTATGCATTACCTAAAATGATTAGATTAGTACCTACAACATACATCAAAGAGGTAAGATAAATTCCAATTAAACTCATGACAAACAACTTGAGTATACGTGTTCATTTAGGCCGTCAAGTTAGGCAGATAAGCAACTGAAAACCACTGTTTCACTGATCCCACCACCCACCAACAACTCGTTGCCGTCAAACCGAAATGCTGGTGGGAGCTTCGACTTGTTCTCCATTTTCTTACTCACCTCCGTCTCCGCCACCATATTTGGTGTCCGTTTCCCAGCAAGGGCGGCAGCTTTTTTCTCCATTCTTCGTCGAATGACATACTCTTCGGGAATATACACATCCATTTCAATAATTATACTTGATATTATTAATTCCCGAAAAATAATATATATGAAGGAAAGGAAGGTGACGAAAGAAAGAAACTTTGATGAAATGGAAGAGTGACGAGTTTAAACGCTGGACAAATATTGGTACCGTTTGAAATATACCATACTTATAGGAGAAAAGAATAAGGGGAAACCATGGGCGTTGGTCCCATGTTTTTAGTTTAAACAAGCTACCGTTTTCCTTTTGATTTTTATTTTCCTGCTTCTGAGCCTTTCAAAGCGCAGTGGTTTTCAAAAAGCTATCGACTCTATAACACATTTGAGACTGGTGCGTAAAACAGATACAAATAGCATGCGGTTCGCAGAGCCTGGCACGTGTTAAACTCAAAGTCTTATTTGTAACACTTCCAGAATTTCTTTATGCTTGCTGCTTATTCTTTTACACCTGTCGAAATAAATAATTTTTATACCACTTTGACACGTGGGAAGATATGGGTAATCCGTAGATAATCCTCCGCAAGAAACAGTTCGTAGATAACCCTCGTATATTTTGTCTGAACCAGCTTGGAGATGGCTTGCTACGCACCTCTTGTGGGGATCACCAAAGTATAATCACCTCGTAATATCAGAACATGATCACACATTACATTCCATGGCTACAATTAAACTATAATGGCCTAGCCATCTAGTTAGTATACACAATCTTGCAGGACTATAAATTGTCTGCTACTTGTCACTACAAGACAAAATATGCCCTTATATAAGCTTGAGTGTACGAGGGTCCAAGGATCGACTTCCCTTGCTCTAAAAACTGTACATGGCAACCTAAGTAATCTCTTTCTCCTCCTCCTCTCTCTCCTTGCTCCAGCTCCCTGTTTGTCATAGGTTAATCGACATCCATCTCCACTGCCTTCTCCTCCTTATTGGTTACCTGTATCAACAATAATATATGTACGTAGAGCAAATCTCAACAAATGGTAGTATAAGGCCATTACAAGCTAGAATACACAAGTTAAAGTGTTGCATTATTTTTTGGTATTTTTTATGTCCTTTTTATGGTTTATATTTTGGGATTGTTACCACCCTTCCCAACAATTTTATTTCCAAAACTTGAACTTGTGTTCTCTCTTTGAAAAAAGGTTTTACATTATAGTACATCTATAATCTTAGGGAAGTTAATTAAGTAGGTATCCACCTCAAAAATCTTTTTTTTTTAGTTGTTGTCATACTCAAGGTATTCATTGTCGATAACAATGATTAATCTCTTCATCATGGGTGCTCTTTAAAGAGGTAAACTGTAACGCCCCCGTACCCGAGACCGTTGTTAGAGTTGAGCACGAGGTGTTAACGAACTTAATTCATTAATTAAACAGTTCAAACAATTTATTTTTAAAATTTCCAGACAAGCTGGCTAACTGCGTCACAGTCGCTTAAAAATTCATATCTCGAGTTCCGAAACTCGAAATTAAGATCCGTAAATTTTTCCTAAAACTAGACTCATATATCTATCTACTAATTTTCTTCTAGAATTTTTGACTTAGCCAATTATTACAGTTTATTCATTAAAGTTTCCCTTATTTCAGTGTTTGTCTACTCTGTACAGAATTCAAAGAGCTATGCCGTTTATTTATCTTAAAAATAGACTCAATAAGGAATCTATACATGTAAATTATAACTCCTAATTATTTTTTCACAATTTTTAGTTAATTTCTCAAATAGGAATAGGGGATCTCAAAGTCAGTCAGACTCTGTCTCACAACAATTTAAATATCTCATAACATAAAATTCAATTGCATGTATCGTTTCCTCTATGTGAAACTAGACTCATTGAGATTTAATTCATATTTTATTCAGCCCCTAACTCAATTTCCACAATTTATGGTGAATTTCCAAAGTTGCATTACTGCCGTAACCCAAAACTGGCAAGGCTAAAGGTACTCAATCACAACTATTATTCACTAAATCCATACAATATCATTTCATCCATCATGGAAAGAACACATAATTATGCTTCATAGGCATAGATCCATAATCTCAATGTCATCAAATATCAAGACTTATTCCTCATCATGTCATTTTCATAGTATTCACCAATACTATATACATCATATATCAAGGCATCACACATAAGTTTAGTGTACATACCTGTACAACTTGTAATTTAACTTAAAAACATACTCACCAATGGCTTGTCTCATTGGGACCATTATCGAATACTCCGTCAAATTACCCGTTGAACACTCGAAATATAATCAGATACACGAAATGCATGCACATAAGTGCCATGCCCACAGCTAGACAAACTCAATAGCCTGCGGAATATATGTGTAGCCAAGCTACCATGTAACCCACCCATAAGTGAACTCGGACTCAACTCAACGAGCTCGGGTGTTCGCATCCATAAGTGAACTCGGACTCAACTCAACAAGTTCGAATGCCTAGTTACATCTCACGAACTCGGACTCAACTCAATGAGTTCGGAACTCAAATATCCTAGTGACATGTCACTTGTATCCTAATCTATTCCTAAGGTTCAAACGGGATTTTTCCTCGATCATATGCCTTTGCCATATTTCTCGTGATGTCAATATCGATACTCCGGTGGCAACTCATATTTTTCAAGTATTCCACATAATTTGTATAATAATTCAACAATAATCATAACACCAACAATTCGTAAATAATAATCATCATACCATTATAAATACATCAACAACATATAGTAATGTTACATCATTTACATAATATCAAATTATTCACATATATGTATACTTACTATTCATATAATATCATAACATTAACATTAAAATACACTTTGTATTATTAAAATCATATGAACTACCTCGTATGCGAAAATGGTCATTTTTACCATTTTGTCCACAACTTGGTATTTTGCCGATTTTAGCCTGAATTTTGATTTTCCTTACTCTATCATTTCAAATATAGCCTAATTAGGACTCATATTATTCAAATCGACCCAAAATCATATTTTGGAAAAACTACAATTTTGCCCCTAAACTTTCACATATTTACACTTTTACCCCAAATCTCGTAAATTAAACTTCACCCCATTTTCTTATGTTTTATGACATGCTTATCATTTTTCCCTTCTATAGCAACATCCAATTCTCACTCTAACATGTATTTATGAACATTAGATATTTTTACCAATTATGTCATTTTACTCGTTTTCACGTAAAATCGCTTAGCAAAAGTCGTTTATCTAACACCCAACCTTCATTTTCTATCATCAGACATCAAAATACATGCATATTATTTATGGGTAAATTTTTAGACATGAACCTTAGCTCAAATTAATGGTAGAAATAAGTAGAACAAGTTAACAGGATTTCAAAAATACATAGAACATTAAAAACGGAGCTCGGAATCACTTACTATTAAGCTTGGAAGCTTGGCCAAACCCTAACCATGGCTGATATTGGTACATTCTGCTGTAGCAAGAAGAAAGGGACACATTTGGGGTTTAAAATTCATCTTTTAATTCATTTTACCCCTAAATGACCAAAATGCCCTTTTTACTATTCTTTCAAAATTTACCCAAACAAGGTCATTTTTGTCCAAATAGTTATACAATGGTTTAATTATCATTTAAGGACCTCCTATTTAAAATTTCATGACAATTAGACACCTCTAACATATAAAACTCAACTTTTGTGCTTTTTACAATTTAGTCCATTTTACTAAATTGAGTGCCCAAACATCGAAATTTTCGAACGAAATTTTCACAAAATCATTTAGTGAAATCGTAGACCATAAAAATATAATAAAAATGAAATTTTCCTCGTCGGATTTGTGGTCCCGAAATCACTGTCCGACTAAGCCCAAAATCGGGATATTACATAAACAGTTAGCCATGAGTGATGATCGAACCCCCATGTAATAGCCTGAATTTCAAAGATGTTGAAAATAGTGGTTCGAGACCATCAAATCTGACAAATGAACTCATAGATTATATTATTTAATATTTACGAGCCAAATGTAGTTTTTAAAAGATTTTTGGAATAGTAAATTGTGTTTTATAAAGATTTATTTGGTCAAGAAATTGAGAAAAAGAGGTATCGAGATCTCGATGTTATAAACCGAGCCATAAATATTTTTATAAATATTTACTGAATGTCAATAAGGTAGTATGAAAATGTCAGTAAATATTTATAAAAGAAATAATGAGATATAATAAATTGAGCTTATTGAGTCTAGTTTCTTATAAAAGAAATAATGTAAGCAATGGAATTGTGAATCATGAGATATAATAAATTTTATGAGACAAGGTTAGAATGATTTCGGGTTCCCCTGTTTTGACTTTGGAAAATCATAAAAAAATTGGAGAAAAATAATTAGGGGCTTAAATTTATATGTTTAGAATCCTTAATGAGCCTATTTTCCAGAGAAATAAACAAAAACATCATTTGAATCTTGTACTAGGATATAATTAATTTTAATTGAAGAAGAGTCGGAACTGTTAGACAGCAGAACAGGGGTAACTTTAAAGAATAAACTGTACTTATTGGCTAAACCAAAAATTCTGAAAATTTTATCGTAATAATATATATGAGTCTAGTTTTAGGGAAAATTATCGGATCTTAATTTGGAGTTATATAGCTCTAGATATAAATAATTTAGTGACTATGACACAGATGGACAGCTTGAATATTCATAAAAGTAAATAATAAAGATTATAGATAATGTTACTTACAAGTGTGTTATATACATTAAGGATGTGGAATGGAGAGGAGGAGGAGGAGGAAAATATATATGAATATCCAGCTAGCATGGCTAATTTGCATGTTTTAGGCTTAAGGACTAAATTGAATAAAAGTAAAACATCAGGGGGTAATTTTGTAAAAATGTCAAAAATGACCAAATTGAAGGGAATGAATTTATTTATTATCTAAATTAATAAATTGAATGAAATTTTCAATTTAAGATCGGGTGAAAATTGGGAAAATGGTAAATTACCAAAATGCCCCTTAATCTTGATATTTCTGCAATTTCGCCAAGTAAGTTCATGTAACTTGAATTATATTCTTAAATGCTTGAGATTGTATGTTATTGATGTGAATATGATTTGAATGTTCATTGTATGAAAATTAATGAAACATTGATATATTTGATAAAATGGGAAGAAATCCCGGTTGAATGAAAGGAAAATTCGATGGATCTCTGAAAAGGAATTGGCGGTAAAAATGATCTAGCCCGGACAGGTGATCCTATCCTGATATAGCCCTCCCAAAGAATATGTGGAAAATGGATTTAGCCCTGACGGGTAATCCGAATTAGGGTCTGAATTTAGCCTGGACTGGTAATTTAGATCCAAGCTCATTAGAGTAATTGTCGTTGCAGGGGATTTAGCCTGGACTGGTAATCCCGACAATACTCTATGAGTTTATATTACAAGGGATTTATCCTGGACTGGTAATCCCACTGTAAGGATGAGGTTCAGGGGAGTGTGCTCTCTGATATGGAATGTGTAAGACCATGGTTGAAAGATACCATGGCAACCTGATATGAAATGTGTAAGACCATGGTTGAAAGATACCATGGCAACCTGATATGAAATGTGTAAGACCATGGTTGAAAGATACCATGGCAACGTGATATGAAATGAATAAGACCATGGTTGAAAGATACCATGGCAACGTGATATTAAATGAATAAGACCATGGTTGAAAGATACCATGGCAACCTGACATGAAATGAGTAAGACCATGGTTGAAAGATACCATGGCAACATGACGGGAAAATGAATAAGACTATGGTAGAAAGATACCATGGCAACATGACAGAAAACGAGTAAAACCATAGTTGAAAGATACTATGACATCATGTCGAAGATAAATAAGATCGAGGAAGAGAAACGCCAAGATATCTATTGAACAATCGATATTCAGGTAATATGTATCAGATGGAATGGTTATATGAAATGGTTGTGTGAAATGTTTACAGGAATTGGTTATATGGAAATATATGTACAAAATAGTTGTATGAAATAATTAAGAAGATAGATAAATGAAATAAGTATAGGTACATGGGATTTAATTTATGTTAAGTTTAATACGAACTATTACCGAAATAAATATATACAAGATATAAGGAAATGATGGTGCATGAAATATTGATATAACGAAATGAATGATATATGCTTATGAAGAAACAGTAAGAGAATAATATATTTTGTGACATGTATATATATAATTATCTTTGATATGTTGATACAAGGAAATTATGTAAGTTGAGACTATTATTGAACTCAAGTGTGATATGTTGAGAAAATAGGTATATCAATGTTGAATTTATATGAAATATGTGCAAGTATACTAACAATGTTGTTGTTTGATGCTTAGACAAGTGCCAAGCTATTGATTGAATGGTAACATGTTTAATTATAAGGAGCATTGAAATGGTAAGTACTTAGATGAAAATATAATTTAAGATTTTGCGAATTTTTTTTTATGATCTTGATTTTATTCCAGTTGGTTTCTCATGTATGTTTTGGGCTTCGAGGGCCCAATAGAGAGAGTTATGATTATTTCAAAATATGAATAATAAATGACTCAAAATTATCTGAAAATGTTCAGTAAACTGCGGTAATGCCTCGTACCCTATTCCGGTAATGAATATGGGTAGGGGGTGTTACACCCCAACTACATGATTAAGGAGTAAGGTGAGCAATCACCACACCACATTTCATAATTCACCTTGAGAGTCTTAATTTTGGTGCAATCTTGATTTTATTTGTTCTTTATTGAGTTTAATCATCACGTCAAGCTCTCATGGTCATGGAGATTTTATGACATAATAGTACCTTATCGAAAAATTGAGTCTATGCAATATTAGATACAGAAAGGGGTAAAAATATCTTGAAGGTCATGTATTATAGAGATTGAATCAAATTAGTCTTTTTATAATTAAATGGATTAATTTAGCCCCTATATTATTAAAAGAATAAAAAAGCCCCTGTATCATAACATTTATATTTAACTTGGTATAGTTTCCATTTCACCCTTTGTAATTATTTTAGGGCTAAATTATAAAGTTAAAATTTATAAGGTTACAGTATGTTTCAAGACTCTGTACTCCTTATATATTTGAAATTTATTCACTATACTTTTATTTTAAAAAATTTAGTCGCTATAATTTTCAAATTTAAAAGTTCAAATCTAGTTGTTAATACTGTTAATTTTTTTTTTGTTAAACTAGTTGGTGTGACATTCTAAAATTAAAAAGAAAATCCCCACTTGGTAGGTATGTGACAAAAAAATAGCACTGTGATTAGGGGAGAAGCCATAATTTTTTTGGGGGAGGGGGCGAAATTAAGTTGTATAATTTTATAAGAGTTAAAATGCAATTTTACCATTTTAATAGCTTAATATTTATAATTTTTTAAAGATTAAATCAAAATTCTATCATTTTTAGGGGGATAAAGTGCAATTTTATCATTTATAAATTTAAAATTTTATGAATTTTAAGAGCCCAAATTTAATTTTCCGTTTTTAAGGAGGCTACCACCCCTGACTGTGATGAACCTAAATTCAATAATAAAGTTCAACATTGTAAACAATTTTTAAAATTCATGTCCACATTTTAATCAAAATAAAATATTTAGATTAAGTGATGACATTATAAATGTTGAAGTGCTATATTATGTTAGAAATTAAAAAAATACAAATTAAATCTTGAATTTAAGCATACTACAAGGATCGAAATTGAAATTTGACCATTTTTATATAATCTAAAAATTAAAGAAATTAAAATTAAAATTTAACTCTTATGTTTATAATGTAAAAAAGAAACTTTAGACACATTATAAAAAAAAAACTTAAGACTTTCTGTAACACCCTTGACCCGTATCCATCGCCAGAACATGATTACAGAGCGTTATCGGAGTTTATAGATCAAATAAACAGATATTTCATATACAATAACATTCATATTGGAAACCAATCAATAACAAATATATTGTCCATTATGCGAGCCCTCGAGGCCCAAAATACACTTTAGAAATAAGTCGGGACTAAACCGGGCACTTAAAGAGTTTTTCAGAAAACATTTAAATTTTTCAAAGGTGTAGGGACACATGTCTGTGTGGCCAAGCCGTGTGGCTCACACGATCAAGAGACACGCCCGTGTCTCAGGCTATGTGGGCAATCGAAATAGGGGCACATGACTATGTCCTAGCCCATGTCCAAACTAGTGAACTCTCTGACTTGTGTCACATGGCCAAGCCACACGCCCGTGTGCTAGGCCGTGTGAGCATTTTTGTTTTGTGCAAATTAAAGATACATGAGACACAAGGCCGTGTGTCACACACGGCTGATACACACACCCGTCTCTCTACCTGTGTGGACAAAAATAGGCCATTTTCCTAGCCATATTTCTCACCCAATTTGTCATAAACCTAAATCATCGTTTTGGACATCAACAAGCCATAACAAGGCATTCAAGTCAAGCCAAAATCAATACTTAAACATTTAATACTATAACATACTAATAATATGCCCTTAGGCTCTTTAAATGACAACATAACTCATATTAATCAAATAACCAATTTCACCTACATGACCAAATACATATATGCATAATTTACCAAATATACCTATTCAACCCAACCATCAGCCCATAAAATTTCCATCATTCAACCATTTCAAACACACATCAAACATGATAAGGCCACTTACATACACATCAAAATTTATCCGCCAAATTAACCTATAAATGCCATTATAACCAAAATTAATTTACTAATTATATCGAAAAGGCTAATGGATAGTGTGAAGTTGCTCCAACCAGCTTCTAGCCAAAATGAGCTTCTGAATTATTATAAAACATGGAAAATAACACAGAGTGAGCATTTAAGCTTAGTAAGTTCGTATAACAAGGAAATTAACTTACCATTTAATCACATTTAAGGTAAGCATGCTAATATAACCAAACCAATTTGACAAAAAGCCTAAACACATACCCTCAATATGTTAGCCATGTAACACTTTCCATAACCAATAAACATGGATGTACATAATCACCAGGTAAGATTCACATACATATATCATCTATCTCATATTTCAATATATCATGTAATGTCATTTCCATGTAATTCAAGTATATACCCGTAATTGTTCATTTCGAACTCATATTGTTTCATATCAGAACTTTGCCCGTTGAACCATTTAAAATATCGTTGGATACATGGGTAGTACACATGAAGTGTACAAATTTGTAATCCATCAATTCATGTACTTGCATGCTTATTCAAGCATGTAAACAAGAAGCTCTTCCAAGCCATATAACGGGAATCTCATGTGAGCTAAGTAATGGGAAGTTCTTGCGAGCCAAATATCAGGAAGCTCATGAGAGCCAAGTATTGGGAAGCTCAAGAGAGTTGTGGTGTGTCCGAAACACATGCAAGATCACAATCATATCGGGAACACTAATGACATTTCATTTGTATTCTTTGAAATTCTAAGGTTCAAACGGGACTCGATAACTATCGAATATGTGATCATAATTACACATGGAAATTTGTACAAATCATGCACAACAACATTCAATTTTAAAACATATAAATATACAATTTAGTTATATGAACTTACCTCGTTAAGTTTTCGTAGATACGTAGGCTTCTAGTCTGATACTTTTTCTTTGCCTCGATCTAACTCTGTATGAGGTCTATCCGAATCTATACGAATGAATTTAATTCAATTTAATATAATTAATATTCAATTTAATCCAACATACATCTTTGGAAAAATTACTATCTTACCCCTATACTTTTAATTAATTACAATTTAGTCCCTAGGCTCGAAAAATGAAATTCATACAATTTAATTCTTATTCAAGCCTAGTCGATTATTATACATATTAATAGCAGCCCATGTATTTCACAAAATTTATAATTTTACCATTAATTTATCATCTTTTCAATTGAGTCCCTAATTGATAATTTCATCAAAATTCTCTTTACAAAAGTTGTTTATCTAACAACAACCTTTCATTTTCTATCATAAAAATTTCAAAATTCAAGCATACCCATTCGGGGCAAAATCCTAATATTTTAACAGTTTTGCAAATTAATCCTCGAGATAATTAGATTAAGCTATTACGATTTCAGAAACATAAAAATTATTAAAAACGGGACAAAAATACATACCTAAATGAGTAAAAATAATCTTGCTAACTTCAAGCTTCCATGGCCAGGGCTTCCATCTTTTTTTTTTCTCTTTTTTTTGGTAAAAGATGATGATATTAAATTATTTTATTTATTTATTTATCATCATTTATCATTTCTTTTTCCAAAATTAACCTTAATAATTTATTAAATTTCCAATGATGAATAATCATTCTTATCCACTAACTACTCTAAATGGTCTATTTACTATATAAGGACCTCCAATTTAAAATTTCATAGCTATTTAATACCTTTAGCTATTAAAATTAATTTTTACACTTTATGCAATTTAGTCCTTTTTTATCAAATTCGACAAGTAAATGGTAAAATTTCTTAACGAAATTTTTATACAATATTTCTATCATATTGTAGACCATAAAATAATATTAAAATAAATTTTCTTTCGACCTCGAATTTGTGGTTCCGAAATCACTGTTTCGATTTTACTGAAAATGGGCTGTTATCCTTTCCTTTTATGTATAGTCGTATAGATATGTATTAGATATATATATTAAAAAATTAAAATTTATTAATAAATGTTGGATATAATGACAAAACATATTATAGTCTCAATGGAAGGGAAGACGAGTTAAACAAAATAATGCAAAACTCTTCTTTTGTTTTCTTCAACATATGATGTGCAATTATAAAATAATTATACAATGGAAATATATTTCAACGCACAATTATTAATTTTTACTATGCAGATTCATCAACATTCATAATTGTTCAAATACTGCATATTTGAGTTGGTTTCAATGGTAACAAGGGAAGCTTAAAAGTTTAGGTTCCCTTTTTCTAGAAATACTTTTATTATTTAAAAACTAAAAATGCATTTAATAAATAAAAATGTTTTTATAAATAAAAAAGACAAAAACATGTTTGTCATTCCTATAGCACTCCATTAAATATATAGTATTTTAATTAATTAATATTTTAGTACTCGTAATAGGTAATTTTGAAAGAACTTAAAATGCAATAATTCATGTAAAAAAAATTATGGCTCAAAACTAAACTCTAAACTTGCGTGGGTAATTTTTACTTTGTGCTATGTGATTTTATTTTATTTGGATAATTTATTTTTAATAATTTAATATTTATATTTTTAATTTAATTATATTATATTTATTATACTTTAAAAAATTTACCGTTGATAAATATTAAAATTACACATAATTTTTATTTTTAATTTTAATTTTGATTTGTTACAAAATGTACACGTAAAACTTTTATATTTAATGAAACTGCATACATTTATTTTAAATATAATTGAATAAATATAATTGTTTCTATGTTCAGTAAAGAAAATGATTTTACGTTGATAATATTGTTATTAATTTATGCAAATTGAAATAAAATAAAATATTGATTATAAGTACAACAAATTAAAATAGTTTGCATTCAAATATTCATTTGTATCTATTTTTAATAATTTAATGTCATTTCAACATTTTCATATTGAAAAAAACCAAATCTAACATAATGTGCTGAAATTTAGGATGGAAATGTTGAAATGGCATTAAATTATTGGAAAGGGATACAAATGACATGATATACTAGTTTTATATAATTCTTTTCTCTAGCTTGATGATACAAAGAAAATATTTAAAATTTTGAAGTTTCATGTTCGACTCCTATATCTGAACTCTCTCTAGATTTATTTTGATTTTTTTTTTCAAATTTATTAGTTAAAATGTTAATTTAATAAGAAAAATAGTGAAGAGGCTGTTAAAGAATGGGTTATTTATCGTGGGGAGGCATTTTAGAGACAGTAGTGAATATTCTTGCAAGAAAGCGAAACATGGAACATGGAAAATCATGATTATTTATTTAATCATCGGACAAACGCACATAGGAACATGGATTCTATGGACTGTCGTCAAACACTAATCTCGTGATCCATTCTCTTATTAATTATTTTTTAGGGAATCAAAATTTAGTCAATTTCTGATTCATTCATCGATGGATGGTGTGTCTCCAAGGGTTAATTAATTGTATTAATTAAGAGGGCTTTGTAATACAAGTTTTTTTAACATATTAATAATTCTTACAAGTTTTTTATATATTAATAATTCTTTTTTAAACGAGATTGAAGAACGAGGAGATGGTGTAAGGGAAGAGATGAATGATTAGGGTTTAGCTTTTTGGGATTTGTTGGGAAGAAAGGAGAGAAATGCCTCTTCTATGTTGTGTTTTGGGATATTTATAGGTAGGTCATGGTTCTCGAGTGGTATTCTTTTGAGTAAAATGCATCCGTTAATAGCGGATGGTCTAACGGAAGGTCCAATCGAGTGGTTAATGATAGATGGTCCCTCCCATGGATGGTATGAAGCATGCGGATGGTTGGTCATTGCAGCAACTATCCAAATGGTATAAGGCAAGAGAAGTTATCTGTGGGTTTTTTCAGTTGGTTCTTGTGTTGCCATGTGTCCCAATTGTTGGTATATGGGGATAAAAATTAACTTCTGAGAAATTAACGAAGGCTTC
The DNA here is from genome assembly GCF_007990345.1 of Gossypium hirsutum. Classification (NCBI taxonomy): domain Eukaryota; kingdom Viridiplantae; phylum Streptophyta; class Magnoliopsida; order Malvales; family Malvaceae; genus Gossypium; species Gossypium hirsutum. Next base: position 79,692,377 of record NC_053432.1, read on the forward strand.
AAGGCGTGTATCAATGCCAGTTTCTTTAAAGTTCTATTCACCCCACCTATATTATGATGTGTAAAAAAGTTACTAGCAAATGAACCTCGATGATACAATGAAACCTAATGACTGTCTACATTTTGCACTGACAAAAATAGTCCATTGAGTATTGAGCGGAGCATAGCAGGGATATTAATTTGTATAAAGAATTTCTGCAGTAATTCTTTATAGAACAATCTAATAATGTAAAAAATTGTGGGAGATAAAAAAAACTTTTATTTGTATTTTTGGGTTGTCATGCAAATAAAACTTCACTCCTATTTATAAGAGGCCTCATGTCTCTTCATAGGGACATAACTACCCAAATGGATAATCATATATTTAGCAATAAATATAATTATTCAATAAATATCTACTTGAATAAGTATGACTATTTGTTAATAACCAAGTGACATAACTTTTGGCTACTTATAACTTTTCATTTGTAATTATGGAAACACTATATGTTTTGAAAATGTTCCAACACCAATCAAGGTAAGGGTATAACAATAGTTCCTCCTCCTAGTAGAGGTGAGCATGGGCCAGGTCGGGTTCAACCAAAATTTTTAGGCTAGTTTGCTTGGCCAGGCCCGGCCTGAAAAATGGGCCTAAAATTTTGTCCAAGCTCGACCCAGATAAAAATACTAAAACCCGGGCCCGACCCAGCTCGCCCATATTAATTTTTATATTATTTTTTATATAATTTAAAATATATATAATGCATCAAAAATACTAAAAATATCAAATAAATATTTTCCAACAAATTTAAAATAAAATTTAAAAAATATATATATTTAAATAACACTACGATAGATGCAACTTCAGAATAAAATGTCTCTAAAATAATAACAAAATTAACAAATGTCTTTAAAATAATAACAAAATTAACAATAAAATAAATTTTATACAATATCTAAATAATAACAATAAAATAGTAGCAACATAATAGTAAAATGGTAGCAGAATAGGGAGAAAATAACAAGAAAATGATATTAAAAAATAGATTTTTTTTTCTTTTAGTGTATTCGGGTCGGGCCAAAAATGCCTTACCCGAGGTCCAGCCCTTTTTTTAAACGGGCCTTATTTTTTTGCCCAAACCCTCTCAAATTTCAGGCGGCCCGGCCCATGATCAGGTCTACCTCCTAGTCAAAAAGTAGGTTATAAAGTAATTGTACCTCGAGATCATCTAATCTACAAGTTGCCCTCACCAGTGCTAGTTGTTGCAAATGAAGCAACAAGATGGAGAATACAATTATTAGCCCGACGATCTGGGAATGTACAATGCCTTGCGAGGCTATTGAAATTTATTACTATCATTTTTAACAATGTGTTGGCGAATGGTACTTCTATTCACGATTGACTTGTATAAACTTTGCTTTGTGATTTAACAAGTAGTAGACTCATTGACTTGACAATCTAAGAATGTCTAATGTATACTCGAGCGGTGTAGCTGTCGATTAAATGATCTGGACTTATGCAACTATTGGAAATGTAAAATAGAGGAGGTGTAATTCATCTATTTGACAACATAAAATGTAAGAGGTGTACAAATTGTTTATTGACAAAATAAATTGTAAAATGTGTGAAGTATTCGTTGGTAATATAAAATATAAAATATGCGATCTATCCATTGAAATATGAGTGGAAGGACTATTTGTCGTTATAAATAATTGTAGCGAATGTAACTTTTAGCATGAGATTTTGACTAGTAAAAAATAAGTGTCGAATGTGTGCTCAAAGTTACAAAATTTATTCATTAATCCAATTTGGAGTTCAGTCGTTGCTCTTGCACATGGGCAGGCTTATGGGGGTCCTGCTTCCACTATTGCTGGCTCTCTCAAACAGAAATTATGTGGAAATTGAAGTAACGAATCCTATTCCCGCACATGAAGGCAGCTTAAGAGGGGTCTTGCTCCCACATATAAGAGAGGCTTACAGGAGGTATGCTCCCTCAAATGGAATGTATATAAACTTAATAGTATTAATATATCATCACAAATGTCATAATAAAACTCAAATAAGTAGTAAAAAAATGGTAATTGAGATATATTAAAATAATAGTAATTAATTGAGGTATATATACCTGATTCTCAGTTGATCCTAGTAAAAAGTCGTAGCTAAAGTTACAGTGGTAGCCAACACCCCAATCCGCACATTACTCCCAATACCATGTGGTTGTTGCATTATTCATATTATTAAGATTCAAAATGGAAAAGAAATTAAATGCGAAATGTACTAGCTATGTAGAACTGCCAGAATAATTTATCTTCTTCTTCTTCTTTTAGTAAACTATACATACACATAGACGCTACACCCTCCCGAGTATCTCTCATGGGGTGTTTAACACTCTCGGGTTTATACCCCACCCGTATATGTGTGTATGTATATATATATTACATGTGCATGTAGAATTGATTGAGAAGTGGCAATGGGTATTAACCTCTTGTCTTGTGTGTCCCTATCAACTGCCACCACTCGATTTTTATTTTTATTTTTTTGATAATGAAGGAGAACTACATATGCTATCCACTCTTCCACTTATATCAAAACCTCATCCGGTGGTTGACCATAACAATGTCATCCTAGTGGCAGTTGAAATGCAAGATTAGCCATGCATATTTATACATGCTCATGCAGAGGGAGTGTCTACACTCCAGCTAGAGGTCTTTACCTATTTCCTTCTTTTTTTTACAATATAAATAAAGTATATATACATGCATGGGGTTGTTGAAAATCCCCGAGTTAATTTACACCCCACATATATATATTATACTTGTTCAGGCATGTAGTCATCCTTCGTGGAGTTCTTTAACCCCTCTTCATGGGATTGCTATTGCTAGAGTATTCATATTATTAATTTGCCTTGATGTAAATGGAGGGTGTAGCCACTCTTCATGCTTCTCTAACTCTGTAGGGCACCTCCCACTTTAACATTTTTTTTATTTACATAAAATATAAATGGGAAAGGGGTGGGTGAAACATATCATACATATGGCCTTGGATAATGTATAAACACACACATATAAGGCCTAGGATAAAATCTATAATATAGAACTTTAAGCACCGGCTGCTGCGACTTGTTTTATAATTTCCAACTTTAAAAGAAAAGAAAGATCTGACCTGCGATAGGGACAGCGGGTCAATGAAAGGGAAATGGAGGGGATGTCCATTGAGTTTGGTCAACAACTACGAGCACAAATGGAGGGGATGCAAATCCCTACGACTCATTTGCTTCCTTAATTAGCACAAATGTACAAGACATGCACCTCAAAATTTGAGTACAAAGGATGACCCAATCAATAGCCAGAACTTTGACAGCCAGATAAATGACCAGAGAAATCTTCACAATCACCTAGATGAAGTGCCACTATGATAATAAAACCATGAATCACCAACAATTATGATTTCTTATTCAATAATCAAAAGGAAATCCATAAATTTAATGGCACTCATTTTCACTAAATCACTGCTACCCTTGACAATTTAACCATATAAAAACAACGAAAGCATCAACAGTAACCCCTATATATCAAACCATATGTTTTTCATAGAGCAAACTCCTAATGCACTGCAACATTCTAACAGCTAAGGCAAACGACTACCGATCACCAGCCATACACAGCAAGCTCAAAATCAAAAATAAAAATTTTTTGTTGGCACTTTATAACTTCTTGCATGCAATTTCACTGGTAGAAAAATAAACTCTTAAATATAGATTGTGTTAGAGATTGTGTGACCCAAAATCTTGTCACTTCAACATAGTGACAAAAAAAAGGGGGGGATCTGTGGGGGCAAAATAAGTCTAACAATAAAATTAAATTTATGGTTTAAAAAATATCATTTATTGTTAATAAGACCTGCTCATGGGTTGGGTTGTTTACCCAAACCCAAAGGCCTACCTAAAATTTGAGAATGTTTGGGCAAAAAATTAGACCAAAAAAATGAGTTTAGACAAAAAAACTAGTCTTGTTTAAAATATGAGATAGGTTCTAACTTGAACATTAAATGTCCGAGTCTGGCCTAGCTCAGCCACAAGACTCAAGCTTTCTTCTTTTTAAAATTATTAAATATTAAATTAAAAATAATATAAATATATATTTTTTAAAATTTTAAAAAATAATATGGGCGAACCTAAATAGGATAGGGTTAGTCATTTACAAATATGGATGAATTTGGGCTGATTTTTAGGCATATATTTTATACCAAGTTTGAATAAGTATAAAATATATTAATATCATGCATAAACCCTACTCGACCTATAAATACCTCTACTGTTAATAGAATTAATATTTTAATTTTTTTTGTACATTTGAAAATTATTTTTTTAGTTCAAATATTCATGTTATTATTTTAACAATATATGTTAACTCCTGTTTAACTTAATTTAGTTCTTTTTAACAATAAAAAATTAAATCAATATATTTAATATTAGAGCGACTTATTTTAGAGAAAAGTTGAAGTTCAAACCCAAATGTTTAGTATTGGGCCCTAAACCGAGGCTAAAGATTAAGTTAAAAGGGTTTTGATGTGAGTCATGGCCTATCTTATATCTACCCAAGCTCAAAGCTTTAATATAATATGTGTATAAATTAATTATAATATCGTATATTTGTCATGTTTTACATATATCACATGCATGAAAGTTGCGAAAGACAAATATTAATGTTAAACAAATAAAATTAGAGGCCAAGGGAGGGGATAAAATCTTAAATTAATATATTTTGCCCTTTAAAATGTTAGACTCTTGATCTAGTCTTTTTAAAAGTCATAAAAATATAAGTTAATACAATAATAAAATTACATTTTAACTATTATAAAAATATATAACTTAATCTTGACCCTTCTTAAAATCTTTTGGCTTCATCCTTCAATAAAATATACAGGATGAAATTATAAACATAATTTTTTTTTATATTTAAACCTTACTTTATTATATATAAGTAATTTAAATAAAACTTGTACATTTTTAAAATTAATTAGAAATATTTAATAATAAATATAAATATAATTGCTTGGGTATTTTTTAATCATAAACAATATTAACATTAAAGAATTTTAAAAAATAAAAACTATATCATTTATAATTAAAAATATGATTTATTATATCAAATAAAAACCGAGATTATTTTAAATTAATTGTAATTTTATGTTAATCTGGTTTGGAAAAAGAAATACATAACATTAAAATATAAACACAAGACATAACCTATTTAGTTTTAATGGTGTGTTATTGTTTTTTAGATTTTTTCTTTAATCTTTAACAATGCATGTTTAACAGGAAAGCATGTTTTGAAATTGACAAAACTTATTTGTATCTAAAATTCGCAAATCAATTAAGTGACGTAATTGAAATTATTGTTTATTATAAGCAAATAATTGACATTAAATTATTTGGAATTGTTTGTAATTTAAATAGAAAAACATTTTTTAAAGCTTAATAAGTATTAAATTATTATATAAGGAACTCAATAACTTATACATAAATTATGCGCGATAGACTTTAAATAAAATCTCTATTTTTACTAACTGAATTAAGACTTCATTCGCAATATTGTATAATATTTACTAGTTAAAAAAGGTTATAGTGTGAATTAATTAATAATTTAAATTTTTATTCAAAACCTTATAATATATATAGTTTATATAATAATTACATCATTGATATTTGAAAATTGGAAAACATCCAAATATATAATTTTTATGAGAGATTTTTTAGATTTAAAGGTAAGTTATAAAAATAGTTATTTAATTATGTCTTTTATTTTGTTTTGGTTGTTTAATTATTAATTTTTTATCTAATCATTTAATTTTTTAAAATTAAATATTTTAGTGACTCTAAACTGATGGAGGCTTTTATTTATTAATTTAGTAATAAAATTAGCCATTTAATGTTTATACATTCTATCAATTTGATTTTAAATATAATAAATTTAATAAATTTAGCCCTCAATATTTACAAAAATTATCATTTTAGTTCTAATTTTAAAAAAATACAATAAATTTAATCATCAACATTTATAAATTTTTTTAACTTAGTCCTAACTATAAAAATAAATAAAAAAACTATTTAAAAAAAATATCTTTAACCATTTATAACCTATTGATAAGCCATATAATATATTAAAATAAGCAAAAAAAATCCTCTTTCAAGTCGCTAAATAATAATAAAACAAATTTTGACTTACTAAATAATACTATTTTAAAATCAATTAAAATAAAATTCATATAATATATTGAGGAACAAAAATTTATAAAATTATATTATATTTTTAACATAATATTTAAAATTATCCATAATTTTTTACAACTCATAAAGAAGGAATAATAAATTCAGCGGACTCCACCAACCCAATTCTACTTTTATTCAAACTCATTTTCAATTATTTTACCTAAATCTTCATTTATCTTCTGGAATATTAGGAGATTTCCAAGCTTGCACGGAATAATCATAGTAACACACGTGTAGTTAAAAGTCTTTAAAATAATTCATTTCTTATTCTTCAAGAAAACATAAAATATCCCACAAACTCTCCCTTTAATTCGAACCAAAAAAAGAGAGTAAATTCCGTTAATAATCATCTTATTCTTATTGTAGTTATTATAAAAATTATAAAATTACCACTTAATTATTTAATTTTGTGTTTTTATTTAAATGTTTTTATTTGACTTTTTTTATCTAAATAACATAAGAAATTAATTATCATAATTAATCTGTTTCCATATTTTTTTCGTAATTAATATTATTTTTATATTATTTGAATAAAAAAGCCTTTTTATTTTTATGATGACTAACAAAAATAAAAATTATACTGTCTTCTTCTCCAAACAAATCCTTATATATAAAAAGGGCTTGCTTCATGCCTGCTCTTCCCCCAACAATTATCATTTTATTCGTTTCTTATTTTCCCCTCTGCATTGAACTGAAATTATAAGCTGCCAAACAGTTTAAGTTAATATAAGGAAACCCTAATTTTGCAATGGTGAGACCTAATCAAGAAGCAGTCGACACTTTCATCAGCATCACTGGGGCACCCGAAGCTGTTGCTATTTCCATGCTAGAGGTAGTTTTTGGAAAATCTTTAATTAAATCTTAATTTCATTTTGTTAAAATTTTAAACTGGATTATCGAATTGGCTTCTGATTGTAGGTTGATCAATGATCGGCTGATTTCTTTTTTTTTAGGGTTTATAATATACTGCTTAATGTTGTCGATTTATTTTTCTGATCATCGTTTCAGTCGTTCGTTGAAGATAACTGAATTTTTATTGGTTGTAATTGGACTTGGTTTTTTAGCCAATGACTATAATCAAAGGATTAATTTAAGGTTCGAATGAATTATTTGAAAATTTTATTATTTTTCTTTTCAATTAGTTGTTTTACTTGGATTTAACTTATATTAGTCAAATGAACTGGCTTTAAAAAACGAACAAGAACGAAGAAATTGGATGGTTGACTGGACACTGGAAAGGGGAAAAGCTAAAAGTTGTAAATGTTTTGAATTTAGAGTTGTATTCTTTTCATGGCTTGAGAAAAATGTATGCAATGTTTGGCCAGCGATAATGGACAAGTTTTTTTGAACCTCCATGCCTTAGTCAGGCTTTCATAAACATGTGCAGCTAACACCGAGAAGTCTCATTGAATGTAGTAAGCGATTTAAAAGTTAAGCTCATATGCGTCATTGCTACTTGCTTTGCAGCTAAACTCCTGAGTGACCGGGGATGGTTGATTTGAGGTTTAATTCTAGCTAGTAGATTCTTAGGTTTTGATTCTGTTGTTTGTTAAGGGTTTTTTTGTAGGTCTTTTTGAGACAAATGTCTGAGATTGCTGGAAAATGCTTCTTACCATCATATTAATGTGTATTTGGGTTGCGTTTTCTTAGAGTTTTGGATTCTTTGCATCATATCATAAAATTGAGTTAGATATAACATCTCATTGTTATCTGTTAATTGTTTCACTTGGGACCAGGAGCATGCTGGCAATCTCAATACAGCTGTAAATGCATATTTCAGCGAGGGTGATAGGTATATATTTCTGAATTATGCTAATATTTTTTTATGATGAGTAACTCTAGGTTTATAGCTTTATTTGATTGTTTGTTTTCTCATGTTTCCTACAAAAAAAAGGCCAACATCAACCATAGTTCCTGTAGATGATGCCATGGATATAGATGATCCAAATGAAGTTGTGCCAAATGGGCCAGTCCTTCCATTTCTACCATCATCTAGAACAAACCAACAATCGTCTCTTCATGATCGAAACTTCCATAGCAGTTTCTTCGATGGTGATTCTGGTTCAACTCATGAACCAATGGTAACACATCCAACAGAGGTGAGAGAGGTTAAGAATAGCCATGAGCCATCTAGTCATGCTCCTGTTGTTGCGGATGCCTCTGAAACTGCACAAGCTCTCGGCCCGAAATCCCATGAGACTGTTACAATTGATGAAGTAGGTGACGATTCAATTGCGCAGCCAAGGCGGCAGAATGATAACTCTAACAACCAGCATGTTACACCCAGCGCTCCTGCCTTTGATAATTTGCCAGACTATGGCAATGACATTGAAGAACAAATGATTCAAGCTGCTATTGAGGCCTCTAAGCGGGATGCTGAGGCAAGTTTTAAAAAAAGGACGCTTCCAGTTTGATAGTATTGTGGTCCCCTTCATTCTTGTAGTTGTTGTAAATGCTTGTTTTACAGATTGCCTTTTTCATGTTTGGGCAGGAGTTAAGTAATACTGGGCCTTGGCGTAATATGTCTCATTCAGAGGATGCTGTACTTGAAGAAGCAGTTTCATTGTCCTTTAAGGTTTGTTGTACTGTACTTTGTTCAAGTCATGTTTTCCTACTATAATCTATTCGTTTTTTTTAACATGAACAAATTCAGACAGCAGAGCAAGAGAAGGCATTGCGTGAGCAGGGTTACTGTGCCGGAACATCAGAAGTGGAAGCTTCTATACCACCTAAGGAGCATCTCGGGAACATGGCAGTCTCAAATGGGAGGTACAGTCATTGTCACCAGTTAAACAATGGGAATTATATTGTTGTTACAAACCTGCAAGTCTACATGCGTTCCCTTAATTTTATGGCTGTCCTGAATTGAGTTGATGTAGGTTAATGGAAGGAAGCTCTTCCATTCAAGCTGAAGCTGAAGATGGAGATGAGCAGCCTCTAGTTAGGCACAGGTCTAGACAGACATCATCTGGCCCAGGAGAATCTGCAAACGAAGTCGGAGTTGTGGAGGCTAGCGCACCATCAAGTCCTGGACAGCAAGGAATAGGCAATCTCCCACTGAACAATGGAAATGAATTCCCTTCTGATGAGGTTTAATCCTTTCATAAATTGTGCAGATGCCAAATGAGAATTTAAATATATGTTGTATTCCATATATTTGCTCATGACTTTCTCCTCTAACTAATGCCTTTCGCCTATGTTCTTTACTAAAGAAAATTCTGGCTTTGCGCTTTGTATTATATGATAGTGGGGTGGTATTTCTTCTGTGGAACATGATGAGGCAGTCATGCTTGAGGCTGCGATGTTTGGTGGAATCCCTGAGAATGGGTATCGTTTTGCCTATGCACCTCATCACTTCATTCGACCTGAGGGCTCTAATCCCTGGCGTACCCCTCGTCCTCCATCACCCTCTTTGGAAGCTCAACGCCTGATACGGGAACAACAAGTTAGTTTTTCTTTCTTTTGTCCGTTTGATTTGTGCTCTGACTGAAAGTTATATACTTCTTTGGGCTAGAAGTAATGGTCTAATAGTTGCTTGCATACACGATGCATTCAGGACGATGAATATAATGCATCATTGCAAGCTGACAGAGAAAAAGAGTTGAAGGCAATTCAAGAAGCTGAAGCTTGCCGTTTAGAGGAGGAAGCAGCTAGAAAAGCTGCTCTTGAAGAAGAAAAACGGAAAGAGGAAGAGTCCCGCAGGAAAATGGAGGAGGAACAGGTAATTAATTATGCTCTGATCATTGGTAAATCAGCTCAATCCATTTATTATGGAAAATGAAATGTTCTGTCTCATATCTTGTTTCCTGAGATAAAGGGTGAGATTCTATCAGTAACTTTTTTATCTACATGTTTGCTTTTAACTTTATATGGGATGATTTAGATTTTACCAGTAAAACTTGTAAAAACCTTGAACTACTTGTCGACTTTACTTCAACAAGTTATGCTGTGGATGTCTTACTGATTATATAATTTGCATTTTATTTTTAGGATAATTTACGTTTCTCTATACTAGAATAAATAAGTATTCATCTGTTTGTTGCTTTTCTCTGCAATTGACATAACATCATGCTAACATACTCCATTCGGGCTTAACTGAATAGTTACACTGTAGATATGCAGTTTTCTTGGTTCTGAATTGCATTATATGTGATTCTTACCTGCAGGAATGTGAGAGACAATTAGCTGCTAAAGAAGCTTCTCTGCCTCTGGAGCCATCAGCCGATGAGGAAAATGCTGTAAACCTTCTAGTGCGAATGCCAGATGGCAGTCGAAGGGGCCGTTTATTTCTCAAGTCTGACACGCTGCAGGTAAATTCATGAATAAAAGTTCACATCTATCGCATTTCCTTGTGCAGAAGGCTTAAAACTTGATCTGATTTTGGTCCGCTTTGCAGTCTCTCTATGACTTCATAGATATCAGTAGAGGAGTCAAGCCAGGCACTTACCGATTGGTAAAGTTTTTGTCCGAAGCTTTTTGCCTAGTTCCATATCATTCTTCGCTTCTTGTTAATCTAGATGGATGCATGATTTATTTTACACTATTTAAGGATTAGTTTTCACTTATATTGCTCTGACTTTCTTTTTCTTGTGAAATACCTATCTCCTATGTTTGTGCCCGACACATTTCGAATTTGGGTATGCGAGTATGGTTCTCTAAGAACCCTCTAAATATATGGAAAAAAGTCTGAACATACTTGTGTTGGACACACCCGCATCCAGTGCTCACTCCACATTCGGAGTGATTTTGCTATTGACTACTTGCCTTCCTACAAGGAACATTTTTGACATTAATTTGATCATTTCAACAGGTGAGGCCGTACCCAAGGCGTGCTTTCGGTGATGATGAATGCAGCTTGACGCTGAATGAACTTGGATTAGCAAACAAACAAGAAGCCCTATTTCTGGAGTTGATCTAATAACATCTTAACTATTACTTGAGTATCATAGAATACCACTAGGTAATTTTAGTTCATTTAGATAATGGAATTTCTTAAGGGTTCGTGTATGTTTGAAGCATATGAAATTTCAGGAAGGGTACAATTTACCTGAGCGACAATGGCCTGTGTTTTACTTCTGTGAGTGGTGTTCAATTTGATGGGGTCACAATTGGAGTGACAATTATTATTACTTGGCATCATATTAGGGTTCGAATACTGTCACCCCTCTCAAATTTGTAAGATTAAAAAAAAGAGAAAGAAATTGATTGGAAGGGAAATAGGGAATATATTGTATATATGTGTGGATCTATTAAAATGGTCATCGTCATGAAGCACAGTTTAAATCATATCTTATTAAAACCATTTAGTGTTTAATTTCAATATTTACGAGTCTTATTTATTTTTGTTATAAATTTAGTTTTCAACATTTATGTCTCTTATCAACATTTACATCTTCTGCAAGTGAATTTTTTTTTTCAAAAAAAAAATTGATCTTAATTTTTAAAATCAAGATAAATGTGATTAAAACACTATTTTTTTTATGGTATTGGTATGGCAACTCGATTGGTAGAGGGGCACTTCCAAAAGTGTTTCAAAGAGAAGGGTTATCTTGATGGTGGTTTGCTTATGGCCTTATTCAACTTAAGTTGTATGGATTTTCTATCATCTTGATTAAAAAATCAAATATGAAACATTATATACAGTAAGATTTAGATTTATAGGATGAAAAAGCTTTTTTGAGGCCTTTATAGTCATTATGCTTAGCGTTGAATAAATCGAGTATTCACCTTATCAATATCTCAAATTAAAGACGGGTTTGATTCAGATCCTACTTAAACGATATCCGAATCGGACCGAACCATTTGTCTGGATATCATTTTTTTGTTGTGTTCCTTTAAAATAATAGAGTAAGACATTGATTTCTCAAAAGGATCAATTTTTTTAATTATATGATAGATTTTCTTGAAAAATATTGGTGCACGTGTAAATAAGGTTCAACCAACTGAGGTTGCTATATCTAAAATTTTAATATTTTAGTTTGTTTTTTTTTTTTTTGCTAAAGACAACAATTTAACTATTTTTAACAAGTTGATTGAATTTAATTTCTTTTAAAAAGTTTAACTAAAAAAAATAAAGTTCAAAATAATATATACAAAACGCCAAAATTTTAATATATTTTTTATTATTTATTTTACTACGACCTCTACTTTTAAATCAGCTTTATGAAGTTGTAATACTCATGGGTGCCCATTCTCTTTCCGACCATCATAGTTCGTCTTACTCTTTTACTGGATAACAATAAAGATACAAAACCATTTTTGGCTTTTTCTGAAGATTTGCAAATGTTTGTTTTTATCAGCTATCAACATAACATAATATTCTTGTTTCCAATATATCAAAATGCTGATATCTACTTGTATTATCAATCGGTTTATAATATTTAGATGTTAGGTTTATCACTATTTTTGGTTCATCCAACAACAACAATATAACTTAGAGAATGCATTCGTCTTTTCACGTCATTTCTCGAGTTAGCACCTCCGACCATTTGCATGTACCCCTATCATTTATATTAATATTCATGTAATCTCTATTAAAATATCTTATTTAATAATTTAAATTTATGGGATACAACAGTTAATTTGATATTTGGAAAAAATTATGTGACAAATAACTTGTCGGATATTTTTCAAGTCTTATTTTAGAACTGAAAAAATAAAAATAAAAAGAAGTATAAATTTGATACAGCATGTAGTGTACCGTACAATTGGAGGAAATAAATACAAAAAACAAGTTGATGGTGATGAGAGGCCCACATTACTGTGCGAGTTCGCCGCTAATGTCAGCATCATATTTAAGGCTAACATTAGCCTTTGAATTATTAACGTTGTCTTCTTGTTCTCCCATCAACATCAATATTAGCTGTCTTTCATGATCTTCCACAACCAAATGGAATGACACGTCCACTCTCGGGCTTCATCGTATAATTACAAAAATAAAGACAACTTACAAAAACAAAGTAATGCCCTTCCCATGGTGGTTTTGTTTCGGAGATATTTTATTTTCCTTTCATTTCTGGTCAATAATTTTTCACTCACATCTTTCAACTTCCATGGATGTCACCTTCTAAAAAAAACTTTCATCCATCGCTCATGCCAAACAGTCATGTATAATTACATGAGTTATAGTATAATGTGATAGTTGTTCACCTCATTCTTTATTCATGTGATAGAGGAAGGTTTGATCCTCGCCCATAGGAGTGAAGCACATTTCATAACTAATTGTTTACCTCTTCGGAGAGCACCTGCAACAAGGGGTTTAGTCACTACTACTAGCAATAGATAGCTTGGTTACGAAAAAAATATAATTACAGTTTAAAGCCTTAACAAATGTGATGTTGCAAATTAATATAAGGTAAATTACACCCCTAGGTCACTAAACTATTAATGAGTTTGTGTTTTGATCACTCAACTTTAAAAGGTTTACGTTATTGAACAATTTTAAAATTTTCATTTAAGTCATTGGGTTGTTAAAATTATTATTATTTAGTTTTCTTTGTTCGCACTACCTATACCAATTTAAAGCTCTCTCTCCACTTCTATTCTATACTTCAATCTTCTTCTTTTTTCTTCTTCTTCTTCTTCTTTTCCGTGAAATAGCTTTGAATATCACAAATTTATAAATCAAAATCCAAAGAACTTTCTTCTCTGATCTCTAACACTAATCGTTAGATCGACTTGGATCTAAGGTATGTTCTTCTACCCATCAATGGGTAATAATCTACCGTACTAATCATCAAATCATCACTTAGAGCTAGCTATCGAAATGGGCTTTTAAAAAAAAAGCATCCCAATAATTTAAATAAAAAATACCAAATAGTTCAATGACTTAAATGAAAATTTTAGAATAGTTCATTGATTATTTTGTAACTTTTTAAAGTTGAGTGACCAATAATTTAGTGAACTCCAAGTATAGTTTACTCTTAATATAATGATAAAATATTTTCAACAATATTAAGTAATCTGAATTTAAAGAATTATATCTCGTACTTGTATTGCAATCCGAATTGTTTGCCATTAACATTGTAAAATGTAAACTACAAGTGAAATTTCGAATTTCGTTATTAGTAAGTTGCAGAATTAATGTTATACTTTAATCGGCCAATTTAAGTTTTTGTTGTTTTCAAAATCAACCAAATAACCACTAAATCAATTAATTAAAATGGCGTGACAATTTCACAAGAATTAGTACGATATTACATAGACATTTAGATCAAGTCAAGATTAAAATTTTAAATTTAAAAAAAAAATTAAAAATTAAAAATTTCAAAATTTACTCATAACATAAGAATTAATAACAGAATTCGAAATAGATGATGAAAAATAAGGTGGTTTAAAGGTGCTTGAGAAAGGACCAAACATTCAACAAAACAATAGTTAGGCAATTTGGCAGCACTCATGTAAAAGACATTTCCAGACAAATACATCCCTATTACTATAAGCTGACAATAATAAAGCAAATCAACCTAATAATCTCCAGCTACATTGAATGTTGCACCTCACTCTATTGGCCACTATTACATTTGTTTTTATAGTACTTTGTTATTCTTTTCAAATATTTGTATTTGGCATGTGTTATTCTTTTCGTTATATTATTGATAAAAATAAGATTGAGGAATGTTTTTTTTTTATAAATAATTTGTTTGAGAATAGAATGATAAAAACATGGTGTATGTTAATTTATTTAGGGTTTAATTAAACTATATTATAAAATGTTCCCATAGATGTAATAAGCCATTTGTTTTATCCAAATAATTGTATTTAATGATTTTAATAAACCAACTAATATGTGAAAACTTCATATTTTTGGACTTATTACTGTCCCTATCGAAAGTCTCCCTATGAATGTAGAACTGTCCAGCACCATTTTTTTATTAGTGTTACATTTTAAAATAAAATAAAAAATTCACTTAATAATTATATAACAAAAAACTAAGGTTTATATTAATAATGTTAATCATGAACTTACATCTTTAAAATCTAAACCTCAAAATAAAATTTTAAAATAAATTCTAAATATAAAAAATTACGAATATTTACCATCTATTTTAATCATTTAATTTTTTTTATTTAAATGTATGGATTCCATTCTTTCTTTACCCAAATTAAGAGGTTATTTTTTGAGTCAGAAGGTGTATTTTCTCAAGAAAATAAATCGTTTAACTTATTTGTAAATACTGAAAATTTTATTATATGCATATACATATGGAAATAACAAATTTAGAAGATTAATAATTTGTAAAATGTTATTTATTATGTATCTATTATAAATTTAAAAATTTTATAATTTAATTAATATTTCTTAAAAGAAAGAAAACATATGTCTTATAAACAATACAACGGTGCATAATATTTTTAGGGATAATAAATATTTTCCTTGTTTAACAATGAACGAACTAATATTTAATAGTACAAAATTAATTTAAAACTTGTCAAGTTGCTAATATATTGTTGATGTTGAAAAAATAAAACACGTGTCCATTTTTGAGAGGTTGGAAAGGACGGCTGGCTTCTTTGAACATTGTTAATGTTCTCGAGTAAACTGCACGAAAGAAATTAACTTTTTAAGAATCAAAACATTAAGAAAATTATTTTAAATAACCAAACGGGGAAAAAAAAACGAAATACTTTGAGGACAAATAATGCCCTTAAAATAATATTGAATAAAAAGAAATCCGTATGCATTATCATTCATAAAAATATATTCATGAATGATATAGTAATATAACGCTGAGAGTTGGTAGCCAAAATAAAATGTACATTTTCTCATATTTATAATAATTTCACCTTTACAAAATTAAAATAAATTGGATTTAAAAATTTAAATTACACTTT
The DNA here is from genome assembly GCF_007990345.1 of Gossypium hirsutum. Taxonomy (NCBI): domain Eukaryota; kingdom Viridiplantae; phylum Streptophyta; class Magnoliopsida; order Malvales; family Malvaceae; genus Gossypium; species Gossypium hirsutum. The sequence continues at coordinate 79,708,461 of NC_053432.1, forward strand.
TTTTTACAATATTACATTTTTTATATAAAGAAATATAGAGAAAAAATGAAATTTCTTTTTGTAATAAAATGATTTTTTTTTCTAAACAAGGGGAAAAATCATAGCTATCAAACTAAGATATTTCAAAAATGGAGAAATAGGTGTCGTGGTCATACTTGGCTCGCCATGTACTAGTGGGCCGTTTTTTCATCTTTTCCTTTTACTTGTGTTTTCCAATTTTCTCCCAAATTTCCAAACCTAGTAATACCTAGATTTATACAACCCCATGAATAATAATAATAATAATAATAAATAATTAGCCCTGAATCAAAATATAACGTAGCTTCTAATCCATGGTATATTTAAAATATTAAATAAATATAACAATAATAAAAAGTTAGAGGAAGAAAATATCCAAAATTTAAATCAGAAGTCAACAGGAAAACTCGAATCAACATGAATCTTTTGCAATTATATGTCTTGACAGAATCGATATAATTTTTATTGTATAAAATTTTAATATTAAAATACTAAATTAATTAATCAAAATCCAACAGCCTTCCTTTCCTTAGTACACCATCCAAAGTATTTCCTTTCCTATTGTCGCTCCTTTCTTTTATCCGTAGATATAATAACAGACAAAACACATTAAAAAAGGAGAGAAAAAAAAAAAGCAAAGATCCTCAAAAACCAAGCACGCGTCCATCTTCGCCACCTCTCTGTTTTTCTAGCTCTATCTCTTTACCTCCTTCTTTTATGATTTATAAAGCAATACTCTGCCTTAAGAACTCTCTAGTTCTCTGTTTTGTTTCTCTTGATGGGTGCCTATTTCTCTGCTTTGTTCATTAACCAAGGGGGTTTATCATCTGTTTCATCATCGTCACCCAGTTTGGGAGATTTACCAGAGAGCTGTGTGGCATCAATTATTGGGTATTTGGATCCTCCGGAGATATGTAAATTGGGAAAGTTGAACAGAGCATTTAGAGGTGCTTCTTGGGCTGATTTTGTTTGGGAATCGAAATTGCCATCTAATTATCAAGTCCTTGTTGATAAAATTCTAACTTTTGTGCCTGAAAATTTGGGTAAACGAGAAATATATTCATTGCTCTGTACAACAAATACTCTTGATGGTGGTACCAAGGTGTGGTCTTTTACTTCCCTTTCTTTCATTGTTTTTGTTTGGATACCGAGAAAACTGGGGTTGAAATCCTGGGTCTTTCAACTTCTCTTTTGTGTTTTTATTCTTGTAAAGACTCGAAATTTCACTGTTATTTTCCCCTATGAGTCCTTTTGGCTTTCACTATTAGATAATCCTGGGTCTTCATGACTTGATACTTCTTTATTTGTTGAAAAACAACGTAGCAGAGCTGAGTAAGTCCAGGTCTTTATTCTTTTTTTAAGAAATAAACAATTATAAATTCGTAATTTTCATGGCTAGCCCTTGAGGATTTTTTTTCTTTTCAGAAAATATGGCTAGATAAGAGCAGTGGTGGTTTATGCATGTCAATATCTTCAAAGGTATTACATATAACAGGGATTGATGATCGAAGATATTGGAATCATATTCCAACTGATGAATCTAGGTGAGGTTCAGGAGCTTTTCTTTATCATATTAAATTGAGGGAAAATGGTAGGATTTCTAGTTTCTTATCATGGATTCTTTTAGATTGGCTGATCAAAATCAAGAATTTTTGGGGCATATCGTGCCGAATCGATCCACAGTATGTAATTTTATGTTCCTTTTTTTGGTTAAATTTCAGTGTAATCCATGGATCTCCATTTCTAGATGCATGGTGATGATTATGATGATTGTCTAAATGGTATTTTATTCTTTAAAAACTTGCCCCTTTAAGGGAAAAAAAAAACTATTTTTTTGGTTGGCTGTTCACTGCTTTTGATTTTGACTTCATCCATGGTTTTGTCATTCCCATAGTTAGAGTTGTATTAGTGGTTTAAAGCAACTGCGTTTGACATTCAAATCTCTATATTGAGTTGCAGAGACGAATACTTAACCCTTTATTTACATAAACTCGAGGATTTATTACACAACTAGTTAGAATTCTCACAAAAAGATTCAGTCTCTTGTTCTTTATATTGCTTTTTATTTTTTGAATAATCTCATTATAGATTTTGAGCCCCTTCTAAACCCATAAATAGGTGGATAATGAGCTGAAGCGTACTCAAATCCACGTCTTCCTGCATTGGCAACAATGCCTATGCCAATCGAGTTAAGACTCATTCGGCATTATATTGCTTTTTATTAAGGACTAAGTAAACATATATTTGTTAAGCTGTTAAGTAGTTAAAGTAGTTATTCTGTTAAGAAATAGTTAAAGCAGTTCAAGTCCTGTATAAATACAGTATGTCAGTTTCTATGAAGTATCTTTTATTGAGGAATGAAATTCATCTTTTTGGTTCATCCTCTTGCTGCGTTTCTCTACACTTTTGATTAAACTATAAAAGCATAGCCTTTAATTTTTTTTTTTTGAGCGTTTGAAGGATATGATTCATACGAATACTGTCGGTATGCAAAAGCATAAATACGAGGTCGATTTGCCAACATTGTGAAGTACAAGCTAGAATCTAAGAATTACATAATTTACCAACACTGGTTTGATCATTTATGTCAGACCTTAAGTAATGACTCATTGCTTGTTGACCTTTATTTGAAATTCATTATATTTCATACATATTTCTAATTTGGTCGAACGTCGGAGTAATTGTTGGGATAGATGGTGTTGAAATGGAATGCTGGATGCTAATGTCAATTTCCGTTCCATTGCGATTTAGGTTCCATTCGATCGCATATCTGCAGCAAACCTGGTGGTTTGAAGTCGATGGAGAGGTGGAATTTCCCTTTCCAGCAGGAAGCTATAGCGTTTTCTTCAGACTGCAGCTAGGTCGTTCCTCTAAGAGGTTTGGTCGCCAAATCTGCAACTCAGAGCACATCCATGGTTGGGATAAAAAACCCGTAAGGTTTCAACTATGGACATCAGATGGTCAGCATGCCAGATCTCAATGTACTTTGAATGAACCTGGAAAATGGTTTCACTACCATATCGGAGATTTCAATGTCGAGAACTCGAATTCATCAACAAAGATTAAGCTATCGATGACTCAAATCGATTGCACGCATACGAAAGGGGGTCTATGTTTAGACTCTGTTGTCATATACCCAAGCAAATACAGGGAAAAATTACAGCAGAAAGGGTTTTTAAGGTGCTAAACCCTATGTTTTTAGAAGTTGATATTTTGTAGTACGGTATATGTATATTCGAGAGTCTGTGTTTAAGTTTTCTAGCTGGTTTTTTTGAGAGTTAGAGACTTAAAAGAAGAAGTCGATTTTTGTGTGCATAAAAGTTGTCTCCATTTGTTTAATTACTATGTACCTTTGAGCTTTTGAGGGTAGAATAATTTCCCACTCTTGTTCTTTCTTGGGAGCTAAGCATTATCTCAATAAATCCATTCCGAAATTCGTGTGCGATATACGGGTATTTTCAGTAAATAATCCATCCTAGCTAACGTACTTTATCAATTTGAAAAGCTTGGACTTTGTGTTGTACTTGAGAGTTAGAGTTGTACATGCGGACCAGGATTTCTTTTGGTACGGGCCCGGCCCGGCCGGATTTGCAAAAAAATAGATTTTCCTTGTTTTTTTTTTACTATTTTGTTGTTATTTTATTGTTTTCTTTTACTATTTTGCTACAATTTCATTATTAAGTTATTATTATTTAAATATTGTATAATTCTTATTTTATTATTAATTTTGTTAGTATTTTAGAGACATTTATTACTATTATTAATTTTATACTACCACTTTTATTCTCATATAATTTTTTAAAAAAAATGCTTAATATAAATATTAAAATAGAAGAAGATTACTTTTATGTTCTATTATTATAACCCTTAAATTTTTTATTATATTGATTTATAATTTAAATTTATTTTAATTAAAAATTCTCTTAATTAATATCATTTAATTGTCTATATTATTATTTAAGTGTGTGATTAAATTGGTGTTACGAGTCAACTCAATATGAATTCGATCAATATTATATTATTATAATATTTTTTTATCTTTTTCTTATTTAAAAGAATTGCAAAATTTGAGATTTAAACCTAATTCACTATTATCTATAAAATGTTTTCTTTACAACTTCAATCAAAATTTTATTTTAATATTTTTATACATTTCAATTTTATTACACAAATTGTTTCACCCACGTTGTTTATATATTTATACTATTATTTAGATTAGATTCCGAATTGGTGTCACCTTCAACTAATTCCCAACTTGATTAAGGGAATTACGAAAATTCCCTTCTATATATAAATAAAGAAAATTATTTAATACATCGTCGGTGGAGGTTTCTAAACTCCACAAGCGGATTAAATGTTTGACAAGTATATTATGAGGGTGTAGTAAAAAAATTAAAAATAAATTACATAAATAAATGTGACACTTGTTATGTTCTCAATCTACTTGTGGAGTCTAAAAAACTTCACTGGCAGTCTATCAAATAACTACCCTATAAATAAATTATTTTATTGTGGGAGTACTTCTAAATTTTTATATTCTTAATAAAACTAGTAAAAAATTTGTAAATGATAAGATTTGAATCCATGCCACAAATATCTATAAAAACTTTTATTTATCACTTCAATCCAAATTTTATTTTAATTTTTTTATACATTTCAAAGTTATTACATGAATTTTTTTTTCCACATTGTTTGTATATATTGATATGATATAGTTAGGATCAAGATTGTTCAAGTATTGAAGACTCGATGTCTAATCAATTACCTAATCAATCAAGACATTAGGATAGTCTGAGAGTCTTATTGACTTATTTGACTTGAGTTTTTTCATGTGATGTAAATGCACTTCTAGTGATTTATGGATGAGATTTATTATACATCATGATCGTGATCAAATTTGAAATTTTAAAAAAGACAATATCGACTTAACTTTGTAGATAAAGCTTGTATTTATTCTTTGCACTTAACTTAGGCACTGATTTAAAGGAGATTAATTATACTTTATCTTGCGATAATATTAGAGACTATTTGTCTTGATTATTTTATGGAAGAAGAGTTAATCTTGGACAATGTTAATCGAATAGGCTGTCATATTAAGCCTATAAATAGGCAACCAATAAGCATGGAAGATGCATCAATCTCGGGAATGTTGTGCTGATTTGCTAAAGGTATCTTTGCTAGTTTCTTTTGTATTTTTACACTGAATTATTAGGTATTATTTGTGAAAGATTCAACTTTTGTATGTGAGGCTTTTGTGTAAGTGGTTATAATAAGTTAAAACTAATTATTGGGGCTGCAATTACTTCTTTGTGTAAGAGTAAATTAAATTTTAGCTAATAGATGGTTGAATCAATTGTGGAATGAAAATATTCATTGAGCGAGGCTCCGAAAAATAGGATTATTTTTTAACCGCATTAGCAAACGATTGTGTGCAAAATCTCTCCTTACTTTCTTTGTTTCCATTTTTGTTTCATTGGATATTCAATATCATGATTGAACACGTGTTCGGACAATCATGTTCAACTTATAGCAAACTAACGTGACGTGTTTTTTAAATACATTTACCTATTTAAATCTCCTTTTACTCACAATTTAAATTATTTTTTAATTTCATATATAATATATATTCTATATATGTTATTATTATTAGTTTCAAATCTTACGTTTCATTATATATTGTAGGTAATTTTTAAACACAAAATTATATTCTAAATACATGATCCCACACGTATGTGTTATATAGAATTTTTAATATTTATATAAAAGTTATTAAATTAATTTTTATATTAACATTTAAACGTGCATAGCACGTCACATTGAGGTTATATATATGCGCATATATAAAATAACAAAAAGGTGGAATTTATTAGGCTCCGTTTGTTTCTGGAAAATAATTTCTAGAAATGATTTATTTTTTTGGTGATTGAATAAATTTGTATAAAATATTTTTTTGTTGTTTCTTAGATTTCCTGAAAATATTTTATAAAAGCTGTTTTAAATTAAACAAATATATATTTAAGAATTTAATATATTTTCATTGTTTATCTGAGTTTATTATTATATATCTGTTAATACATACTTCATCCGGTTAAGTTATGTCTGTTTATTTCTTTCTCTCCTTTTTACAATGCCATTTGGTTTTTCTAGCTTAATAATTTTTCTAGACAAAAACTGCAACCGAAATTTGAAATTAATTACCAAATAATATAAGCAATTTCGTGCTAGAAAAATTAGAATATTTTATCTTGTAACAATTATTTTCATTCAATTGGCATTGTAAAATGAGAGAAAGAACTTTATAAATAATATAATTTTCACTCAAATGCATATTTTAACCAGATGAATTATGTATTAATAGAATATGGTGAGAGTGGAGGAAGATTTTTCGGAAAATGTCTTACCGATTAAAAATCTGTAAGACATTTTTCCCTAAAATCCCTTCTCATTTTTCCGTGTTTCTAAAAACGTTTTACAAATGTAAATTATTTTCAAGCAAACAAACACTGGAAAACCAGGAAAACAATTTTCGAAAAATGTTTTCTTGATAAACAAACGGACCCTTAATGTTTTTGAAATTAATATTAAATAAATTATTAAAAATTCATAAAAATTAGAATAAAAAATATTAAAAATTATTTAATTCGATTTGATCGATTAAATTAATTTTTTATTCAATTTAACTAATTTATAAATCAATCAATTTTTTACTTAATTATGAATTGATATACTGATTAATCTTTCGATCTACTCCGTCCGACTGAAGACGTAATATTGATATGACATCTTCCAGTTAGGATGGCAAGTTGCCTACTTTCATGGGTGATAGAAAACCGAACATTTCCAATTCCATGCTCTAAAAGCACAACTTCCATTCCATGTTGAAAGGATACATATTTAAAATACTATTTTATATAAATATCTATATATCTTTTATAAATTAAAATTTGATAAAATATTTTTAAATATTAAATAGTAATTAAGATTAACTTTATAAAATATTATTTAAGTAGATTAAATTATCAGTAAAGTAGCAAAAAAAATTATGTTTTAAGTTTTCGATTAACATCAATAATATAAAATTAAATTAATTAATCAATAATTAAATCAATTGAGTCAACTATTCAGCAATAATGTAATAAAAATAAAAAAGATGTTTAAAAAATCATAAACCGATTAAACTCTAGTTTTTATGTCTGTTTCTAATTTTGTGATGAATCATAATGATTTACTCTATATTCAAATTTGTACCAATGAATGGGACTACTAAATCCTTGCAAATTGGAGGAACAATCGGAAGATGGGCATGCAATTCTATGACGATAAATTGTTGACAATGAACAATTGTTAGATAAACCAAAATTAATGTTGACGGATCATTATCAAGTTGAGTGGCAATTGGTGGAGTGGCAAGAGGACTAAGCGGTGGCTGGTTGTTTGGGTTCAAAATATCTAATAGGTATCATAGATATTTTCCAGATTGAAGCAAAAGTTATTCTTGAAGGCCTGACACTAGCTTGGAATAAATGATTTAGACAAGTTAAATTGAGGAGTCGTAATGATTTGCTTATTTAAATTCTTCAAAAGGGACTTGTATGGATTAGTAATGTTCTTAAAATTCAGATGATTAATGACTTGTATCTCAAAGATTTGAGAGTAAAATTCAAGAGTATTTGAAAAATAAATAATAAATTAACAGATCGTCTGTCCAAGATGATTAGTAATGATATTGAGCATTTTGTAATACTTAAAAAATTGCCGCATGAAATTAAAACCTTATTAAAAGATGATACTCAATCGAGTATTATTGTAAAATCAAATAATAATTAACATATTTTTTTTATCTAAGCTTTCTTTCTAAAAAAAAATGAATTGAGTTTGGCGCTAACATCACTAGTTGACATTAATCCCGGATTTCAGGCATTAGAGGCAAGCAGGAATCAAGGAACCTTGGCTCCAATAATATTAAATTTAGAACTTATCCATTTAAAATAAAATCAAAAGTAAATCACATTTTAATACTTAAAAAATTTAAGATATTTCAATGCGAAGCAAATTTTCAGTTCAAAGGATAAAATATATTTTCTTAAATTATATTTAAAATTATAAAAAAATAGGCTTTTTTATAAAAGTAACCTTAAAAAATAAATTAATTATCAAAATAACCCACCTTTTTAATTATGTACAAAAATAACCTATTTTCTACAGTAAAAAGTGGTGAAGCCATATGATATGGCGTCACCACTTTGCCACGTCAGCCAAGGGTATGAAAAAATTATTTTTTGGTGGAGCCATGTTGAATGGCGCCACCAGTATAAAATACTAGTAATACTAAAAAATCTAGAAAAACGGGGGACTTAAAAAAAATTTCTATTTTTAGGTGGAGCCATTCTAAATGGCGCCACCACTTTTCTGATTTGTCAGGTTCTTATATTTTTTTTTACTTTTTTTACTTTTTGAACTTTTTTATTTTTTTTCTTATATTTTGTCTCTTTCTTAGATTTTTTTCTTTTTTAAGTTTTATATTATTTTCTTAATTTATTTTACTTATTTAATTTATATTATTAATTTTAAAAAAATTGTAATATATATTTAAAATGTTTTATAATATTTTTTTAAATTTTTAATTATTATTTTTAAAAATATTTTTTAACTTTATATATATATTTGTGAAATTATTTATTTATAAATTTTAAAAATGTATTTTTCAAATTAATTTTTTAAAATTTAAAAAAAAATAATTTTTTTTTTAGTTTTTGGAAGTATAATTTTTTTCTTATTTTATTTTGTTTATCTATTTTATTTATTTTTATTATACATTTCAAATTAAATTTTAGATTAATTTTTCATAGATTTTGTCTTTTTCTTTAATTTTTTTTCTTTTTTTAAGTTTTATATTATTTTCTTATTGTATTTTATTTATTAGTTTTATAATATTTGAAATGTATATTTAATATATTATTAATTTTACATAGAATTTTTAAATTAAGATTTTATAATTTTTTTGTTATTTTATTTTAGTTTATTTAATTTATTTATTTCTTATTATTAATTTTTAAAAGTTTGTAATGTATATTTGAAATGTTCTATAATATATATTTGTTAAAATTTTAAATATCAGTTTTATATTTTTTTTAAAATTTTAAATGTATATTTCTTAAATTAATTTTTGAAAATTATAAATATTATTTTTTAAATATTAACCATATTTTTAATAATATAAAATATTAAAATAATTTAAAGATATGATCTTTCAAATTTATTATTTGTTTTTATTTTTTAATAATATAAAACATTTAAACATTTAAATTTTTAAATAAAATTTGTATAAAAAATTTAAAAAATGTTAAATATTTTTAAAAATAAATAAAAATTATAAATTTCAAAATTCTATGTAAATTTTAAAAAATATTTAAAATCATTTAAAATATTAAAAAATATTTTAAATCATTTTAAATGTTTTATAATATTAAAAATATATTTAATATTTAAAAAATAATTTGAAAATATATTTTTAATATTTATAAAAAATTATATTATAAAACATTTTTAAAAAGTACATTTCAAGTTTTTCGAAATAAATAAAATAAATAAGGACTTAAAAAAGAAAAAAGAAAGTCAAAACTTAAAAAAAAAAAGGCTGAAACAAATAAGTTGGTTGTCAGACTTGAAAACTGGTGGTGCCAAATTATTTGGCTCCACTAGGAAATGGAAAAATTGTTACGGGGCCCCCTATACTCTAAAAAATCATAGTATTTTGGTGGAGCTATTCTTTATGGCTCCACCTCTTGGTTCTCTTAGAGTGGTGTAGTTGCTGTGTTAAGTGGAAAAGTTCAAAAAATTTGTTAAAAATGAATAATGAGGTGTTTTTAGTGTATGTTGTTTTTGATGGTGAAATTGTAGAAGGTGATATTGGCTGTGTATTTCAAGGCCGGCAAAGAGTAGGTTTGCGATTCAAAAAAAATGTGAAGCTAGCAGAAATGAAAAGGAAGATCAGTGCGAAAATAGCTATCCGTTGTGGAAGGGCGATGTCCAAATTATTTTACAAGTTTCTAATCTCTACAGATCCGTTCAAATTTTGTGCGATGCAACTGTTAGATGATGATGACTTGGGCACTATGATGGAAATATGGTGGTCCACTGGGAGTGTGAACCCCCAACCAGTTGAATTATTTGTCGAGTTAGCAGACTTAGAGCCTGTTGAGAATGTTAGCCCAATAAGTCAACATCGCGAATTTGATTTTGATCTTAATGTTGGATGGACAGGCCAATTAGAATTCGGTGGAACGTCGCAGATACCCAAAATTCCTAATTATGGTGGGAGTTCGTACAACAAGCCAACCCTCGGTCCCCGTCTACAAATACATCCGGAGGTGATAATAAGCACTGAGACAAATGTCAGAGAAATGACCAATAATGGTGAAGATTCTGATCAAGACGTTGAAGATTTTAGTGACCCCGATATTGATGAGGTTCCGGACGATATCGATGATGAAGGCTCGGAGGAGGTTGAAGATGTTCACGGCCCTTCATTCTGTAACCCGAGTCATGGTATTATTTTACGAAATGAACTTGGGGGCAACATGTTGAACGTAGATCCAGATGCAGTGCATGTATCCGAGTTCCCTGAGTACGCTGATATAGTACCTGCTCATAGATTGGTGTCAAATTCACAATTCGATGAGTTGTTCTTTAGGCAACAGTTCGAGAACAAGGCGGATTGTGTGTTTACCATCAAACAATACAGCATGAAGTTGTCGATTGATTACAAGGTTGCCAAATCTACACCGACATTATACGTTGAGGAATGTTAGAGAGCCGACGATGGGTGTGGTTGGCGAGTTCGTGCTGCATTTATACAGAGGACTCAATAGTGGCAAATACGAAAATTAGAAGGGCGTCATACATGTACTGTCGCACGCATGTCTCAAGACCATCGAAAATTGGATGCCAAAAGTATTTGCAACTGCATCATGCCACTGGTGAAAGATAGCCCAATCATTCCTGTGTCGACATTGATTGCAGACATGCAAGTTCGATTTCAGTACAGAGTGTCATGCAGGAAAGCGTGGTGGGCGAAACAAATGGCCATGCAACAATTGTACGGTAACTGGGATGAGTCATACAATGAATTTCAGAGTTGGATTTCAGCAATGGTAGAGTATGTCCTAGGAACTGTCGTGGACTTGCAAACGTTGCCTTATAAAGGCCCTAATGGAGAATTAGAACTGGGAAAAAGAGTGTTTCGTCGATTGTTCTAGACTTTCGATCCATGTGTTAGGGCCTTTTCCCACTGCAAACCGGTAGTGCAAGTTGATGGAACATGGCTTTATGGAAAATACAAGCAGATACTTCTGATTGTGGTTGCACAAGACGGTAATGGAAATGTACTACCAATCGCTTTTTCCATCGTAGAGTCGGAGAACTCTGAATCATGGGCATATTTCATTCGAAACTTACATAGACATGTTGCCAGGCAAGACAACATTTGCATTATATCTGACGGATCGAAGGGCCTTGTTGTTGCAATTCGGAAATCGGAAGTTTCGTGGAGGTCTGCCTATTGTATTCGTCACATAGTTGTGAACTTCCACGATGAGTATAAGAACAAAGACTGGCGCAAACGAATTGTCAACATGGGTAAAAATATCGTATTTAAATTCATATTTGTAATTATTTCTAGTCCATTTCCTAATTTTAACTCATTTTATCGGAATATATACATAGGGTATGAGCTGGAACCACACCAATTTAGACATAAGTTGGCGAGGTTAGAGACTAATATGGCTGGCTACAAACCTTCTCTTACACAGTGGTTGAGTAGCATGGAGCCGTAGCAATGGGCTCAATGTTTTGACGAGGGGTACCGTTATGGCCATATGACAACTAACCTTGTTGAGGCCGTTAACTCCGTCTTAAGGCGTACGCGTCACTTGCCAATTTCAGCTATTTTTTCAGCTACATTTTACAGGTTAGCAACCTTAATGCCAAAAATAGGGTTGAAACAAGCAAAACGGTTAGAGGCAGGACACGTGTACGTCGAAAAAATCAGAGATGCCATGAAAGATAACACTCAAAGAGTTAGGTTGATGAATGTAGAACTATATTCTCGAAATTTGGAAACTTTTCGAGTGACAGAGTATATCAGTCGTCGGGGATCCCGCCACGGTCCTATGGAGTTGATCTCCGAAACAGGCTGTGTAAGTGCGGGATGTTCCAAGCACTACGGTACCCGTGTGCGCATATGATTGCAGCTTGTGCTACCTATAGTTTGAATGTCGAACAATATATCGATGATGTATACACACTTGAACGTATGTTGCGTATTTGGGGTAACGAGTTGCCTATATTAAGGGATATATCGACATGGGAAGTGCAATCGCCTGCATTTGAGATGTTGCCTGATCGGTCACTACGTATGAGAGTCAAAGGTAGACCGACAATAACGAGGATTCGAAACGACATGGATGTAAGAAAACAAGTCGATCCAAAGCGTTGCACCATATGTAGAACAGTTGGCCACAATCGGAGCAAAAGTCCCCATGGAAACGTCTACACTGGCCAAACTTCACGGTCTGAAAGAAATTAAATGTTGTAACTGAGGTCTGTCTATATTATGATCTTTTAGAAATAAAGTTTGTATTATTTAGTGTTAAAATTATATTTAAAATTAATAGTTGCAACTTTTAATACTTTAAAAGATTTTATAATAAATTAAATAAAAAAACACTAATATATAAGTTGTGAAACCTTAAACCAATACAACAAACATCATATAATACTTGAAATTTGCATAACTTACAATTGGAAAGAACCAGGAGTGGTATCATCATTCGAGGTATAACAGTTTACGGGCCTTCGTTGACGGGGTGGACGTTGAGGTGTATTGTACACATCTGAAGGATTGGCAACTGGGTCGATCGTGGCCTGAGGCGGGGTGGAGTACATGTTATTACCAAACATAACAACTGATGTCGGTGGTTGCTCTAGGTCAAATGGACTCGAACCGCCTATATTCGGGTGATATGAACTTGAACCACCCATGTCCGGGTGATATGAACTCGAACCACCCATGTCCGGGTTATATGAACTGCTCTGGGACTCATCACAAAAAGTGTCAACCCATTGCTCCGATGTGTTTAAAACTTGGTCCTCCGAGTCAGGCTCCGCCATATGTTGATCCTCTACCTCCACTGTAGGTTGATTTCCACGTCTGTAGCCGTGACCTGGTACTATCGTAAGTTTTCCACCATATAAATAAACTCGCCATCGATTCATGTACCACTGCATATATTCAGTCAAGGAACTGAAGTCAAACATGCAGGAGTGCATCTCAGGCCGCCTGTAGTACCGAGTATTCCATAGTGCTACATAACATTGATGTTTCACACTCCAATCTAATGTATGTCTCCCCTGCATGGTCTTACCGTGGACATCAACAAACTGTTGTGGCTCGACCGGCACAAATTGTTTACACCCAAATTGCCGCATAAGTCGATCACCGTTGTACCACTCAACGGTTGAGAAATTGAGCACCGGCATTTTAATGCACCACATACGAGCTTCAGCGTGAACCCTCTGAGGAATAAGGGTTGCAATGTTTACTGCAGAATACGACATCCACAACAACTGCACAATATAACATAATGAGTCAATTCACATCACATACTGTAAGTGGATAAGTTAAATAAACGTTGCTTAAACTATATTAATATATATTACTTTCTCTCCGGCGTACACCTCTATCATTTGACGGTAAATGATTAATGTCTGGCTCGCACCAATTTCCGGAGACGTCGCCCATCTGAAATCGAAACAAATATGTTGGCAGTTAAACTTTGAAAAATATTATCCACACTTATGAGTCGTTAAATGTTAAGTATAATTTTGTTTTTACCTATTTATAAGTGACCACGAATATGGTTGGTGCCTAACAGCCGCTTGAAACGGCATCCTGTATAGAGCCCAAGACTGCAGTAGACCTAGACAACCAGCCATATTACTAACCTCATGTTTTGTTGCACGACAGAGCTCATAGTATAATGCAGCCAACACTGCAGATCCCCAGCTGTAACTACCGGCACGAGAAAAATCCTCCAATAGAGGCAAGTACTTTAAATGGACTCTATTAGACGTGTTGTTCGGCAAAAGTACCCCCCAATCAGCTGCATAATATAGGCTCGAGCAGCATACATCACCTCCTGCTCAGTGGCAGTGCTCGATAACTGTAACGCCCCTAACCCGAATCCGTCACCGGAATAGAGTTACGGAGCATTAACGGAGTTACCGATTCATTTATCAGATATTTCATTAATCCGATATCTTTTCTTTTCCACGTTCAAGTCTCGTATTCAAGTCATCCGGATCTTTATAAAGAAATTTGATCGTCGTTTTCATTTATTTCATGTTATAATACATTCAACTAATGCTTTAAACAAAATTATCATTTTACACCTAAACTTTTAATTAATGATGATTTCGTCCTTAGGTTAAAATAAAATAAAATTATTGCAATTTAATCCTTATTTCCAGCCGTTATTCTCACACAAATTGATAACAACCGATGAATTCTATAAAGTGTCAGAATTTTCCATAATTTCAACACTTTTCAATTTAATCCTTAAAACATGTTTTTCCCTGATCTTGAGCTAAATTAATAATTTCATTCAATTTTGTAATTTAAATAATAAAATAATCCATTTTATGCAAATTGGTCATTTCTAACATTTTTTTTACAAAATTGCCCATAAAATTTTACTTTTATTCAATTTAGTCCATGAGCCTAAAACATACAAATTAGCCATGGTAGCTGAATATTCATACATATTTTCCTCCTCCTCCTCTCCATTCCACATCCTTAATTTATATAACATGCAACAAGTAACATTATCAATAATTTCACTATTTACTTATGTATATTCAAAACTATCCATTTGCGTCATAGTCACTAAATTATTTATATCTTAAGCTACAGAGCTCGAAATTAAGATCCGCTAATTTTCCCTAAAACTAGAATTACTTATCTTATTACCATAAAATTTTCAAAATTTTTGGTTTAGCCAATAAGTACAGTTTATTCTTTAAAGTTGCCCATGTTCTGCTGTCTGACAGTTTCGACCCTTCTTCATTAAGAATTAATTATCTCATCGTACGAGATTCGGATGATGTTCCCACTTATTTCTATTGAAAATAGACTCTTTAAGGATTTTAAACAAATAAATTTATTCCCTTAATTATTTTTCTCCAATTTTTGATGATTTTCCAAAGTCATAACAGGGGAACCCGAAATCATTCTGACATTATCTCACAAAACTTATTATATCTTATGATTTACAATTCCATTGCTTACACCGTTTCTTCTATAAGAAACTAGACTCAATAAGATTTAATTTCATATTTTATTCATCCTCTAATTCGATTTCTAAAATTTTTTGTGATTTTTCAAAGTTAGACTATTGCTGCTGTCCAAAACTATTTTAGTGCAAAATGTTGATTTTCATTTTGCCCCAAATTTCACAGTTCATACAATTCAGTCCTTACTTAATTAACCCCTCAATTAAACTAATTTTATCAATTAATACTTTTCCTAGACATTATAAGTTATTTCATAACTATTGAAATTCAGAATTTCCACATAAAACTCTAACTTCAAACTCTTTTATAATTTAGGTCCCAAACATTCAGTTTTTATTCAATTCTTTCAATAAAATCAGCATATAAACAATTTAAAGCTCTAATTCTATATCAAATCATCATATACTTCCAGCACATATTCATAGAAACTTTCAATTTCTTTCATAGAATCAAGAACTAATGAATTCAACAAATGGACTTAGTTGTAAAAGTCACAAAAACACAAAAATTTCAAGAAATAATCAAGAATTGAACTTACTTGCAGTAAAAATATGAAACACCAGCTTAAGGGAACTCTTCCATGGTGTTTTTTCTGATGAGAATGCAGAAAAATAAAGAGAAATCTAGATAATTCCACTTTAGTTCTAGTTTTATTAAGTAAATTTTGCAATTTTCTAATTTTGCCCTTATTTTCTTGGTGATTTCATGCTCTTTCCGTCCAGCCCAAATAGACCTTGGGTCTATTTGGCTTTTAAACCCTCTTTCTTTTATCATTTAAGCTATTTAATCATTTCCCATAATTTTGCATTTGATACAATTTAGTCCTTTTTGTTCAATTAGCTATCAGTACTTTAAAATTTCTTGACGAAACTTTAATACTAACTTATTAACACTTCATAAATATTTATAAAAATATTTATGGCTCAATTTAAAATTTTTGAGGTCTCGATACCTCGTTTTCAATTCTAATTATTTTAATATATATATATTTGTACATTTCACTATTTCAAAATTTTTCCTAACTTCACATTTAACTTATACTCACTAAATTAATAATATTTCCTACTCATTTGTCAGATTTAGTGATCTCGAATCACTGTTCCGACACCACTGAAAATTAGGCTGTTACAATAACTACTTAAAATTTGCTCTCAACCATGCTAATGTCAAGCATGTGAAATTCTGTTCCCCATCACGAGGGGACCGTCCAAGCAGTCTGTAGCATACTACAGAAGGTTCCAACACTTTGCTTCGACCCGTGACCACAGCACCGTCAACTTGTAATCCAAGTTGCATAGCGACGTCTTGTAATGTGATAGTGCACTCCCCGCACGGCATAATGAAGGTGTGGGTCTCCGTACACCACCGCTCAACCAAGGCGGATAGTAAGCTTGGCCTCAAGTCAAACCTCCGGATCAATGCGATGTACCCAAATCTGGCCAACCGTAAGTATGGCATAATCCGCTCGTCCGGATCGTACTTGGGAAAATGACACCGCAACCTCAAAACCCGATAACCATCTTGTATGGTAAATTTTTTATAAAAATATGATAAATCAATTATCTATATAATTTAAACATAAAAAAAATATATTCAAGAGTAAAATTGAAAGGTTGAGAAAACAAAAACATCACACTTATATTATACCAACGTAACCATTCTAAGTATTTTTTTTATTTAAGTTAAATTAAATAAGTAATAATATATTAATAATAGAATGGAAATTTGTCATAAAATATTAATAATAACACGTAGAAATCAAATGTGATTATTATATCCTAACCATAGTTAAGCATTAAATTAATTAAAATAAATATATTAATAATAAAAGAATGGGAGAAATTATAGGAATATGAACGGGGGACTAGTAAAATTACAAGAAAAGAGAAATTTATTGAGCAGCAACTCAAACTCCACCAGTGTAAAAAATAAGTCCAAACCAAAAAGTAACCCAAGAGAAGATGATTGGTTCAAGCAAGTTCAATTTGACACCAATGGCTACAATACGTATATATTTCTAATTTTAAAATTTTATGATATCTTATTCAAATTTTAAAGTGAGTAATAGCGAAAAATTGTTTTTCAAGGAATACTAATATTTTTTTTATGATAAAATTTAAAAACATAAAGTATTTTTTAAACAAATACTTATGTTTTCTAGTTATTTATAAATTAACTAGTAAATAATCAAATATATTCAATTTTATTATTATTGTATTAATATATATATATATTAAAATTAAAAGAATTTTTTTCATAAATCGAGCTCGTCAAGTAATAGTTTTGCGTATTAATCCCTACACACCGTCTAATAAATTAAGTATGAAATCAATAAAAATAGAGTAAAGTTTTAAGTAAGTCGATTTTAAGGGGTAGTTATTTAAAAAAAATGAAAATATCCTAATTTTTTTTTATAATATATCTATTCTATTATAATTTGTGTGATTAAATTAGATGTTTGGAGGTGAGTGCTACTAACTTTTTTTTAAAGTATACAAATATAATTACAAATAATGTATATCTAAATCAATTATAATAAAAATAAAGTGTAACGACCCGAATTTTACCGTTACTGAAAAAGTGTATTTTCGGGTCTCCGTTTCTGAAAAATGGATTCGTAAATATTTATTAAAAATATTTACGAAGTCAATTGAGTGGTTAATTAGAGTTTAATTAAGTAAATTTAGTTTAATTAAGAGTAATTAGGAAAAATGACTAAATTGAATAAAGGATGAAAGTTGAATTGTAGAATAAAAGAAAATGAAGAGGACCAAAATGGCAATTATGCCATTTGTCCTAAGTGAGGCGGCATAAACATAAAAATTTGAGATTTTTTATGTGTTAAAATATATATATTAAATTATTATTATATTATAGTATATTATATTATAAATTATATTATATAAATAAGTAAAGAAACATAAGAAACAGAATGAAAGCAAACGAAACAGAGAAGAAACAGGGGAGAAAGAAAGAAAGAAAAAGAAAAAGGAAAATTTGGGTTTCAAGGCTCAAAGTTTAATTTGGTAAGTCAATTAAGTCATTTCTTCTTAAATTTTGATGTTTTAGAAGCTTTGGAACAAGACTTTGATGAAATTAAGTTGATATTTTGAGAGTTTATAGATTTTCAAGTATAGTTCATGTTGAATAAAATAGTGAATTAAGGGTTTAATTGAGTAAATTTCAAGCTAGAATTGATAATAGGATCAAATTGTAAAGTAAGTTATAAGTTTTATGTTGTAGGGACTAAATTGATGAAATTTTGAAATTAGGAGAGTATGCTGGAAATTTAATATTTAAATGAGAGTATGGATGAAATTTGAATAGAAATAAAGTATGAATTAAGATAGAAAAGTAAGTGAATTTAGTTAGAATTAAATTGAAATTAAAGTAAATCAACATTTTGTACTAAGACTATTTTGGACAGCAGCAGTAGTCTAAGTTTGAAAAATCACCAAAAATTGTAGAAATTGAATTAGAGGATGAATAAAATATGAAATTAAATATTATTGAGTCTAGTTTCTTATAGAAGAAACGATATAAGCAATTGAATTGTAAATTATGAGATATAATGAATTTTGTGAGACAATGTCAGAATGAATTCGGGTTCCCCTGTTCTGACTTTGGAAAATCACCAAAAATTGAATAAAATAATTAGAGGCTTAAAGTTATATGTTTAGAATCCCTAATGAGTCTATTTTCATTAGAAATCAACGAGAATGTTATCCGAGTTCTGTACTGTGAGATAATTAATTTTTAGTGAAGAAGGGATGAAACTGTCAGACAGCAGAATAGGGGTGAATTTAAAGAATAAACTGTACTTAATGGCTAAACCAAAAATTCTGAAAATTTTATTGTAAGAAGATTTGTGAGTCTAGTTTCAGGAAAAATTAGCGGATCTTAATTTAGAATTCTATAACTCAAGATATGAATTAGTAATGTATTAATGATTATGAATTGTATTAATTTCGTAGTCAATGTGGTACCAGAAATCTCGGCTAAGAAAGGACAAGACAAAGTCAACGGGAGTTAGCTCGAAAATTACGGTTTGTATTTCTATAATCCGAACCTAATACTTAGTTGTTGAATTTATTTCTTAATATGTATATTAAGTGTTTTGAAGTAAGAATTATTATGTTTTGCAAATGAAATGGATTGGTATAGTATGTGATGAAATTATTGAATTTATATTGATTGAATTGGCGTATATATATAGATATATATATTGAATATTGAATATATATTGATTATTTGAATTGAATTGAAATATAAATTGTTTTAAAATTTTAAATATGAGATTTGTGATATTTGGATATTTGTTATTGAAAAGTGAATTGAATTGTATTGAATTATGAATTTATGTAATTAATTAAAATGTGTATTGATTGAAAAAAATTGAAAGTGAATTGAATACCCTATTAACAGTATCAGGCTGAGTCGGATATAGTTGGCATGCCATAGAATTGGAAGTGTTCAGGGATTCTTCGACCTCGAGTCGATAAGACACTGGGTGTCACTATATTTCTTCGGATAGATTCGATGAGGTACTGGGTACCAACTTTACTTCGGCTAGGCCGATGAGACACTGGGTGTCAAATATTGCTTCGAACTATCCGATGAGGCACTGGGTGCCATATTGGTGTGTTTGGTTGGATCCGTGTATCCGCCAAGGTCCGAGTCTTGTTAATAGGGGTAAATAAGTGAAAAGATAAGTCGAGTAAATTTGATTGATTGAGCTATTGGAATGAAATGAGAAATTGAATTGAGAATTGAAATTGAGATATGAGATTGAAAACATGAACCAAAAGGTTCATGAAATGAGTGAAGTTCAAATGGATGATGATTGATGTTAAAATGAATTAAAATGGTATATTGTTAAGAAATAAAGTGTGAAAACAAGTGAATTGTGAATATATTGTATAGAATTTATACGGTAAGTAAATGAAAAGAATTGAACAAATATGTTATTGTGTTTGTTATATGACTTGTATAGAATTTATATGGTAAGTAATTGAAAATTTATCTATAAAACAAATAAATGAATACTTATAATTGTTATTGTGATTTTAAGTTTAATTTTTATATTATTAAGTGTTCGGATTATGGAAATACCACTGAGTATACCATACTCAGCATACGGTTTGTTTCCGTGGGTAGGTTTAGTAAAGATAGAACATTGAATCAGCATCCCAGTTCGATCCCGAATTCATTAAGGTAAAGTGTGTTAATTATTGGTAATGGCATGTACCTAGGATGTTTTATGAGAGTCATTTAGGTTGTAGATGTACTCATGAAATGAGTAAATTATGGTTGGCAACGGTATGTAGTATGAATTTTGAAATTTACTAAAAATTCGTAGTGATTCTAAATTAGTCTCGAATTGAATTTACTGTTCATATTGGACCGCGAGGGCCCATTAAAGGGACGACATCTTAAAACTAAGATGTGTGTAAATATTTATTTTAATTAATGACCGAAATTGGACTGTACTGACTGGTAATGTCTCGTAACCCTGTTCTGATGACGGTATAGGGTTAGGGAGCGTTACATAAAGTATTACAAAGTATAATCAAATTAATAATCTAAAATGTTCAACAGAAGCTAAATAACAACTAATTAGAGATAAGTATTTTAAAGCAGTCAAAACATGTTCAACAGAGTAGCGATTAGCAAAAAAAAAATTGGGAAACTAAACCAAAATTTTTTTAATTTATAATAAATTTTACTGTTTTGTCGATCATCGATGAAGTGTGATCCGTATTTGCTCCAGAAGACATCTTCAAATCTGTATAATATAAAAAAACAAACATACAATACAATTATTTATTTTATTACATTAACTATAAAATATAAAAACAAAAAAATAAAATTTTAACAAACGTACCTTTTTTTTCCCTCACTCAACTTCTTCATCTATACAAAGGGGGACCAAGCCCCACCCATATATATAACAAATTTTTTTTTTAAAAACAAAACAATAAAAAGAGTCAAAATAAAAAAATATATATTTAATATATATTTTTTAAATTTAAATTTATATTTAAATTTATTAATAGTCACATCACTAACATGATGTGACAAGTTATAATAAATATATATATATTAATTTAAACTTTAAAATTTAAATACATATATCTAATGTTAAAAAAAAAGAATTTAAAAAAATATTTAAAATTGTAAAAAAATATATTATAAAACATTTTAAATATACATTACAAAATTTTTAAAATTAATAATAAAATAAATAAACAAAATAAAATAAGAAAAAAACATAAAATTTCAAAAAAGTAAAAAAAAGGAAAAAGACAAAATTTTAAAAAAATATTTAAAATATTATGATTTCTTATATTATTAAAAAGTTATAATTTTTTAAATGTATTTAAAAATTGTATTTAAAATTTTAAAAAATAATCTTAAAATACATATCTAAAATTTAAAAATATATATATTAATAAAATATTTCAAATTTTTTAAAGTTAATAATAATAATTAAACATAAAAGAAAAAAACAAAACAATAAAAAGAGTCAAAAAAAGAAAAAAAATATTTAATATTTATAAAATAATATTTATATATTTTTTTAAAAATTTACATTTATATTTAAATTTATTAATAATCACATCACTGACATGATGTGACTAGTTATAATAAATATGTATATTTTTTAATTTAAACTTTAAAATTTAAATATATAAACCTAATGATAAAAAAAGGATTTAAAAATAATATTTAAAATTCTATGTAAATTTAATAAAATATTAAACATACATTTCAAATATTATAAAACTAATAATTTCAAAACTAATTTGAAAAATATATTTTTAAAATTTATAAAAAATTAATTTCACAAATATATATATAAAGTTAAAAAATATTTTCAAAAATAATAATTAAATTTTTAAAAAAATATTATAAAATATTTTAAATATATATTACAAATTTTTTAAAATTAATAATATAAATTAAATAAGAAAAATAAATTAAGAAAATAATATAAAACTTAAAAAATAAAAAAATCTAAGAAAGAGACAAAATATAAGAAAAAAAGTAAAAAAAAATATAAGAATCTGACAAATCAGAAAAGTAGTGGCCCCATTTAGAATGGCTTCACCCAAAAATGGAATTTTTTTTAAGTCTCCCGTTTTTCTAAATTTTTTAGTATTTTTTTAGTATTTTATATTGGTGGCGCCATTAAACATGGCTCCACAAAAAAATAATTTTTTAATACCCCTGGCTGATGTGACAAAGTGGTGGCGCTATATCATATGGTTCCACCATTTTTACTGTAGAAAATAAGTTATTTTTGTACATAATTAAAAAGATAAATTATTTTAATAATTAATTTATTTTTTAGAGTTACTTTTATAAAAAATTAAAAAAATAAAAAGATATGTCATCATCGATTAATTTATTTTCTGTTCACATGTTGTGTAGTCAATAATAATAAATTTATACCGAAAAATGAAAAATATAAAGGTTCGGTGGATTTCAGTGTGTGATATGTCGGGCCCTACTTTTACCAGATGTACACGTGGATTATAAAGGAAATGCAAAGTGCCAACCATCGGTGAGGTCATCAACAGACCACCGTTTCTTATATCTCGTGTCTCTTCCGGTTTGCGATAAATTCACCACTATATCATATCGTTCTCCTCCATTCCATTTACAATAATTCTTCACTCAAATACATAACTCATCCATTTTTTTTATTTGGTTTAAATAATTATTTACTTTCATATTAAAAATCTCTCATCGTTACATAATAATAATTTGTTGAAATAATTCTATTTTTGTTCACTTATATATAAGCGTGATAAAATTTAATATAATTAATGGATCTCAACATCATAAAGTGTTAAGTTCATTGAAAAGTATTTAAAATTTAAATAATAACAATTTAATTTAATTTCAAAACATATGAAGATAATATTTAATTTTATATTTGACATTTACAGGTGTCTAATCATGCACAATAATTTAATTTTTCACACAAACGTACAAAAAAAAATCAAAACAAATTCTCTTCCACATTAAAGCTTATATAAATAAATATCTGAAAATTATAATTTCCAAGCATGTCGCAATAATTGTCCACTTATTGAGATTTGAATGAGGGCATGTTGCAGAGAATTTAAC
This sequence comes from Gossypium hirsutum, assembly GCF_007990345.1. Lineage (NCBI taxonomy): Eukaryota > Viridiplantae > Streptophyta > Magnoliopsida > Malvales > Malvaceae > Gossypium > Gossypium hirsutum. The sequence continues at coordinate 79,731,966 of NC_053432.1, forward strand.
AACATTAAACTATTTTTCTTGAGGCTCAACGGCAATATGGGTATAAACATGGTTGACAATAGAATTATTCCCCAATTAGCAAATGCTAATTTTAATCATGCTAGCTAAATGGGGAAGTTGCATTCATACTTTCTGCCCTATTCGTTCTGATTGAATGATGGAAGCCTGAAACTCGTACATATCATCTCTTATATGATGAAACAACAATAATATTGAAATACTGACGAGACTTCTAGTAGATGGGCGTCCTGTAATGGAAAGATCTGAACACAAACTAGGGCAAGTCTTTATAAAGCTTTTAGTACAAGTATCGACCTTTTTTCCGATTTAAAAGGCTTTACTTGATTTTAGGGTTATATATAAAGTGTTCAAGACATGTCTTTATTTCGAGGTTGGAACTCTCCTACGCTAGAAGGATTAGTAGAGGAAAGAGTTAACATATTCTAAAAGTTGGTTGTGGTCCATGGAAGGATTTTCCCGATGTTTTGTACAATCCAAAAAATATGTAAGCAACCACTAATACACCTCTGACAATTGCCTAGGAGCAATATGATAAACTCGCAAAACCTTCACAATTAGACCTATTCATATGTTGGGTTGAGTCTTAACAAAATTTTAGACTCGTTTGATAGGCTTGGGCTTGGCTTGGCCTAGCACAAAAAACGAGCCTAAATTTTTGTCCAATCTTGACTCAGATTGTAGATCCTAAACTCGGGCTCGACCAATATTAAAATTTTTTATTTTATTTTTATATAAAAAATTAAAAATATAATACGTAAAAAGACACTAAAAATATTAAAATAAATATTTTCCAACAGATTAAAAAATATTTATACTTAAATAACACTAAGATAGGTGCAACTTAACAAGTAAATACCTCTAAAATAGTAGTAAAATTAACAATAAAATAAGAGTTATGTAATATCTAAACAATATAAACAAAATAATAGCAACATAATAATGACAAAAAAAAATAAGAAAACAACAGCAAAATAGCATTTTTTTTTTTGCAAATTCAGTGCCCTAGCTAAAAAGTTTTACTCAAGGCTTGTCCTATTTTCTAAACGATTTTTTTTTTTACAAAACTTATTTTTAGGCATATATTTTTATCCAAACTTACACTTTCTACACCAAAATTTTTTGAAACTCAAATAACTAAGCTAGAATCCAAAAATTCTATATATTATATATATGACTAGTTTTTTTACCTTCATGATGCACGGGCGGATTGAGTGGATTAATTAAAATTGTGACAGCCCTAATTTGACCTAGTCAGAAAGTGGTTTCGGGATCACAAAATCGAGTCACAAAAATAATTAAATGTTATATCCTATGATTATTACATATGAAAGTGCATGTGTGAAAATCTCATGCTTTGATTTTGCCATTTGTGAGTGAAATTATGAAATAGGACCTATGTGAAAATTTTTAAAAATGCTATAGGCAAATTTGTAATGGCCAAATAAATGGTAGTACAAAATAGGAGGATTTGCATGTCAAACTCCCCATTTTTTTGTGTAGTGGCCGGCCATGATGTTAATGGTAGACAACATGTGCAATTTTTTTATTGAAGTTATGGCATAGGTATGACACAAATTAATATATGCCATTTTGTATCATAAAATGTTTAGGAATAAAGAATAATAAGAATAACAAAATGAAAAAAAAGGAGAAGGTTTGTTCATTCTTGTTCTTCATAGCCGAAATTTAGAGAAAAAGAGAGGAGGAAACTCTTGAAAAATTCGGTCACTAAGGAGGGAGAAGATGCAAGGTAAGTTCATGGTAATTTGCTTTTATTTTGATGTTCTTGAGTTCTTCTTGATTCTACCTTAACCCATGAAACATATTGTAACAGTCAAATTATTCAGTGGTGTCAGAAACAGTGATTCGAGATCACTAAATCCGACGAGTAATTTTAGAAATTTTAACAAATAATAATTATAGGCCAAGCGCGAACTTAAAAGAATTATTTTTTAATTAGTGAGTTTTGCGACTTTAAAAGAATTAATCAAGAAATTAGGGTGAAAACGAGGTATCGAGACCTCGGATTCATAAACCGAGCCATAAATATTTTTATAAATATTTATGGAGTGTTATTAAGTTAGTATTAAAGTTTCGTTAGAAAATTTTAACGTTTGGTTAGTCAATTAATTAAAAAGGACTAAATTGAAAATAGTGTCAAATTTATTAAATTGTGATTAAATAGTTTAAGTGATTAAAAAGGAGGGATTTAAAAGGCAATTGGACCCAAATTGTATGGGCTGGACGGTTGGGCAAGAAAATCAACAAAAAAGACAAGGAGAAACAAGGGCAAAATGGGAAATTTTGTAAATTAAACATATAAAACAAGACAAATTTGAAAAATCTAGAAATATCATCATTTTTCTTCAGCAAAAACGCCATGGGAGGTCTGAAAGCTGCTGGTTTTTCATACTTTGACATATGTGAGTTCAATTCTTGCCATTTTCTTTGATATTTTTATATTTTTGTGACTTTTACAATTAGGTCCAAGTGTTTAATTCATTAGTTTTTGATTTTATGAACAAAATTAAAAGCTATCATTGATAAGTGTTGGCTGTTTATGATGATATAAAATGAATTTGAAGCTTTGATTTTGTTGTTTGATGATTTTATCAAGTAATTTCAATAGAAATTGATTTTAGGACCTAAATTGTGTAAAAGTTGTGAATTAAGGTTTAGTGTTAAAATTCTGATTTTCAAAGGTTGTGTAATAGTTTAGAATGATGGAATAAAATGTTAATTGAGAAAAATTAGCTTAATAGACGGGCTAATTGAGCAAGGACTGAATTGTATGAGCTGTGAAATTTAGAGGAAAAATGGTAATAAACATCTTGAACTAAAACAGTTTTGGACAGCAGCAGTAGGTTGACTTTGAAAAATCACCATAAATTGTATAAATTGAATTAGAGGATGAATAAAATATGGAATTAAAGCTTATTGAGTCTAGTTTCTTATAGAAGAAACGGTGTAAGCAATTGAATTGTAAATTATGAGATATAATGAATTTTGTGAGACAAGGTTAGAACAAATTCGGGTTCCCCTGTTTTGGCTTTGGAAAATCACCAAAAATTGGATAAAATTAATTAGAGGCTCAAATTTATATGCTTAGAATCCTTAATGAGTCTATTTTCAATTGAAATCAATGGGAACATTATCTGAGTTCTGTACTGTGATATAATTAATTTTTAGTGAAGAGAGGTCAGAACCATAGGATAGTGAAATAGGGGAAAATTAAATGAATAAACTGTACTAATTGGATAAACCAAAAATTCTAAAAATTTTATGGTGGAATGATATGTGAGTCTAGTTTCAGGGAAAATTTACGGATCTTAATTTCGAGCTCTGTAGCTCGAATTATAAATGATTGAGTGACTATGACTCGTGTGAACAGCTTGATGTGAGCATTAATAAGTAAATTGTGAAATTGTACTTACAAGAATGTTATATACATTAAGGATGCGAAATAGAGAGGAGGAGGAGGAAAACAAATGATATATGTTTATAAGAAAACAGTATGAGAATGATACATATCATGACATGTATATATATGACTAGTTTCAATATGATGCTTGTTGGGTATGAAGTTAGATTGAAATGTCTAAGGCAAGTATTTTATTCCGCGCATCTGAAATGTGGTATTTTATAAAGATATGATCTAGCTTTAAATATATATGCTTGATGATTAAGCTGAAAATATTTGGTAAGATGATAATCATGGTATAAAAGTATAAGTGGTACCATAATAGACAAGGTAAAATGAGTATGAGAGACACATGTATGATGACATACAAATGCTATGTTTGTAGTTTAATTGAGAATGTTTAATCATTAAATGAATACCATGTTATATGCTTTTGATTTTGTATAAGTGTGTAAGAGATTAAGGTCGACCAAGGCTTGGAAAATAGCTTAGATATTGACCACACAGGCAGAGACACGGCCGTGTGTCTCAGCCGTATATGGAACACGACTTTAGGACACGGGCGTGCGATGTGGCCGTGTGCCCCTAAATTGATGATGATGTCATAAACAGAAAGCTCCACGGACAAGGGACACGGGCGTGTCCCAAGCCACACAGGCGAGTGGAATCCACACGGCCTAATCACACGGGCGTGTGGGTACTGCTCACAAGTAAACTTTTAAAAAAAAATAATTAAGCGAAAAATTTTACGAGAAATCAGTTGAGCTCCAACTTGATTTTAATGTTCATGTTGGGCTTCAAGGGCCTAAATAAAGGTCGTTATATATATATATGATCTCAGAAAGTGAATAGTAATGTTTCGATTAATCTGTAAATGTTCTGTATGTATTGGTAACACTCTGTAACCCTGTTTCGGCGATGGATACGGGTTAGGGGTATTACACATATTTTTTATTTTTGGTTGTGTTGTGAGCATTCGATCATGAATGGAAATGAAGGAAATGGTTGTTGTTTCATGCTCTTTTGACGAATAATGGAATATAGGTGAAGTTGAGCCAAACAAATGAGCATGCATGTACATTAGATGCTAAAGGGAAAAAATCGGCTAACATGTTGTGTGTATTATGGCCGAATGTGAACTTGGATAATATTGAGTAATGTTTGTGCTTTAAAATGATGAAGTGGAGATTATACTTAAGTAAAATCATAGATATATGATGATTGATTGGTGATATACATGTTTAAAAAACATGCATGCAAGGTATGTGTGAAAGAGCAATTTGGTAATAAATCTGCTTGGGACAGCAGCAGTAACGTGACTTTGGAAAATCACCATAAATTGTGGGAGATGAGTTAGAAGCATAGTAAATTATGTAATTAAATCTTAATGAGTCTAGTTTCTTATAAAAGAAACCATGTAAGCAAAATAATTTCCGATAATGAGATATTTGAAGTGATGTGGGACAGGGTCAGAATGACTTCTAGATCCTCTGTTCTGTTTTTATAAAATCATTATAAATTGTACAAAAATGGTCCTAAGATGAAATTTATATGATTAGCCTCCTTAATGAGTCTAGTTTCAAATGAAATAAGCGAGAATATATTTTGAATTCTGTACAATGAGAAATTTGATTCGTAGTGAAGAGTGGTCAGATTAGTCAAACAGTGGAACAGGGGAAATTTTAAGAAAAATCTGGTATTGATTGGCTAAACAAAAAAATTCTGAAAATTTTATTGATGGAAGATACATGAGTCTATTTTCAGGGAAAATTAACGGCACTTGGTTTGGAGTTTCGTAGCTCCAGTTATAAATGATTTAGTGACTGTTGCTCAGGAAGACAGCTTGCAGTGAAATTATAATTATGTGGTAAACATTGACAAAAATTTGTTAATGAGTTGCTTATTGATTTCTTATAAGCTTACTATGATCAGTAGATGTGAAAGTCGAATGTGTATATATATTATATTTTGAAAGTGATGCTTGAATAGTCGAATAATGACTAGTTTAAAATCTTTGAATTTAAGCTCAAGAGCATAGAGGGGCAAATTCGGATAAGGAAAAAAAAAAGTAATCGAATAGCCGTTGTAATCGTTCGGCAACATTCAAGGTAAGTTCTTAAGTTTTTAAGCTTGATTCCTTTTCATATGCCTAAGAGTTAAATTAATATGGCAAGGAGAATGTAAATTTTATTTAGTTAATGTGCCAAATATGTAATGATTTAAGGCTATAAGCCGATTATGACTATTATGCTTAAGTTGAATTGGATTTGGAAATTTGATGATTGATGTGAATCGAACATATAAGAAATGGTTTCATGTTTACGTTCAACTATGAGACCTTGTGTTAAATGGACAATCGATTTCGTTCAATACATTAAGTTGGTCAGGTATGCGATATGTACTTATGCATATTAAATCGATTGGAATTGAATCATGAATGTGAATTGAGAAGCATAGGTAAAAATGCCTATGTCATATATGTGAGTAAGGGTAAAACCATCGTAAATCATCGATAAGGATGGGCTATGTGCGGAACCATCTTATAATTGCTAATTTGAAAGGTTATGTGCGAATCAGTGAGCAATATGTATATATTAGATGAATTGTGACCTTTTGGTTCTACTTGAATTAAGTTGTGCGATAAATAATTTATGAATATGACTTATAGTCGAATGGTCACTATGGGTTAAGTTTGAATGGTGAAATGGATATGTGATATTTATGTATGACCTTTGAACCGAAATGTAAATGATGGTGTTCATATGGAGCTTATATCCGAATGTAGCAAATGACTACTAATGTGATATGTTGAATGAGATGTATTAATATATGATTAAATATGCATGATATTTGATGTGTATCCGGGTTAAATCCCGCAGGCTTCGTGCTGGTATTATATCCGGGATAAATCCCGCAAGCCTAGTGCTGGTATTATATTCGGGCCTTCGTGCCTAGCAGGCTTCGTGTCGGTGATGTGTATTTGGGCCTTCGTGCCTAGCAGGCTTCGTGCCGGTGATGTGTATTCGGGCCTTCGTGCCTAGCAGGTTTCGTGCCGGTGATGTGTATTCGGGACTTCGTGCCTAGCAGGCGTAATGCCGGTGAAAAGATATGTTACGTGAATTCGGTGTTCCTTGTAAGATAAGGGTTTAGCCGAATGTTAAAGATGAAATGATAGTGTATTGTATCATGCTTATATGGCCTAATGACAAGTATAACATGTTGGTAAATATGCAATGTGCTTTTATAATCGAACGATAAGTTTGAAATGAATGTGAGTGAAATGTTATGCATAAGCTATCAAATGCTAAGTGTGAAAATGAGATGAAAGAAAAGTGTTTGAGATGTATAATTACATACGTTCGAATGATGTTAGTACTTAATTGATATGAATATGTTATATGGAACTTGTTGTTTTGATTATTCGAGCCTTTGAGCTTAGCAGACTATAATGTCAGTGAGATACTATTCGGGCTTTCGAGCCTAGCAGGCTATAATGCCGATGAAATGATATCGGGCCTCGAGTCTAGCAAGCGTAATGCCGGTAAAATGATATGTTACGTGAATTCGGTGTTCCTTGTAAGATAAGGGTTTAGCCGAATGTTAAAGATGAAATGATAGTGTATTGTATCATGCTTATATGGCCTAATGGCAAGTATAAAATGTTTGTAAATATGCAATGTGCTTTTATAATCGAACGATAAGTTTGAAATGAATGTGAGTGAAATGTTATGCCTAAGCTATCAAATGCTAAGTGTGAAAATGAGATGAAAGAAAAGTGTTTGAGATGTATAATTACATACGTTCGAATGATGTTAGTACTTAATTGATATGAATATGTTATATGGAACTTGTTGATTTGATTATTCGAGCCTTTGAGCTTAGCAAACTATAATGCCAGTGAGATACTATTCGGGCTTTCGAGCCTAGCAGACTATAATGCCGGTGAAATGATATCGGGCCTCGAGCCTAGCAGGCGAAATGCCGGTGATTTGAGAAAAGCCAATGACTAAGGTACCTCGTGTTAGATTGTCAAATGAATACATTTAATACGTTAAGTGGGCCAGGTACACAGTAGGTACTCATATGTGAGTTTGATTTGAAGTGAATCATAAGTGAGTAATATGATACGTACGTGAATAAATGTTAAAACTATACCTATGATCATGATACATCTGGTCAGGGTGTGAAAGTATGTGAAAGTATTTGATTTAATTATGTTATATGAATTCAGATTAAGTGTGATAAGAATGCTGAACGTGCATTATGTGCTTGTGTATATTCGGCCAGATGGCAATATCCCTAGAATTTGGCCTCTTAAGAAATTGAAAAATCGAAGTATAATTGCGTTTATTTGTTTGCATTGCTTAAGACTTACTAAGCTTATGAAAGCTTACTCCGTTGTTACATTCCTCTGTTTTATAGATTGTTGACTTCAGTTACCTGCTCGGGTTGGAGTTCGCCGGAGATATTATCACACTGTCGAGCTCACGCTATTGGTGTAAGTAAATCCTAGTATTTCGAGTTTATGGCATGTATAGGGTTTTAATGTTGAGTATGTGATATTATAATTTAGCCAAAGGTGTTGGCTAGTGATGTTTTGGGCCTCGTAAGCCCATATATGGGACAGATTGCATGTGAAAAGAATAGTTTTAAATTGATTGAATTTTTTTTGGCACGGTTTTTGTGTGATTGACTGAGTTTAAGTCGAGTAACACCTCGAACCCTATTCCGGCGAGGGATACGGGCGAGGGGTGTTACAAAAATATATAAAAATATTTTAAAAATTGAAGTGTTTTGCTTAAAATTTGATTGATTTAATTAAGGTAAATGTAAACAAATTAAAAGGATATTAAATATATATTAATTAGATATTTTTGTTTTCGACCCGGCCCAATTTAAATTTCAATTAAATAATTTTTAAAATATTTTTATTTAAATTTAATTATGGAAATAAATAGATAATAATATAAAATTTTATATTGTAATATTGTAAATTATTAAAAATGAAATAGAAATGCAACAAATTACATTTTTCTAAAGATTACACAATTATCTTATTCTTAGTTAAAATGAGGTAAAATAATATATTTTCTTATTTTTAAAAAGTCAATAGTAAGACACGTTATGAAGACATTTGTTTAAATTTTAAGGATAATATTATTAAGAGGACAATTACAAACATCGAATATGAATAAAAACAGACACGAATAATAAAAAATTAATATTTATTATTGTATTTATTAAATAGTATAATTTATTATTAAAAATCAATTCTAAAAAATAGAATTCACTCTAAATATAACCAAATAAAGATGTATTTTGTAATTAAAAGAACTAAGCATAAAACTTAAGGTTTCCTTTCGGTTCTTTTTTTATGTGGTGTATGTTACAAATAAAACCACTTAATTGTATTTAAAACTTAATTTAAAAATAAAACATATTTTAAATATAATTATATATATATTCCCAATGATATCGCTTAATTACATTTAACGTAATTTAAAATCTGATGCATTCAACCCCACCATAATAATCTAGTCTAATTAAATTCACAGAAGTTTAGGAACGGATAAAAACCAAGAAACCCAGAAGTCAAACTTCTCGTATGTAGTATTATCTCGAGAAAACAAATTTCCTAGAATTTTCAGATAAATCTCCCACCAAAACCGAAGTTGCTGCCGTGTTGAAGGGGGGCTTGATGTCGATTATTGACTTGGAGAGACTCCCCCCATTTTCTTTACATTTCTCTCATCTTTCTATGCCCTGTTTGCCACCATTTTTCCTAAAGAGAGAAAGATCCCTAAAACTCCACCGATCTCTACATATCCCCTAAATCTGATGCACCCACCATTTCCAGTAAGGTGGAGAGAGAGAGATATAAGTGAAGTCTTTTAAAAGATACCATTTTCTTTTTGATACTTTACTTCTTCTAGTAACAATAAAAATTCTAGCTTTTTTAGCTTTCAGGGTGATAAAAATAAACAATGGAACCGTTTTTTAAACACCCTTTTTTCATCTGTTTTATGGGCTTTATTCAGATTTTTCATTGAAAGGGGGGGGTTGAGGTTTGGTAAATTAAACTCGTTCAGACTTTGTTGAAAGGAAGATGAAAGGCGAGGATCAAGCAAGGTCTTTGTTTGGAATTCCCCTTACAGATAGGCCAAAATGGCAACAGTTTCTTATTTGTTCGTCTGGGTTCTTCTTTGGTTACCTTGTTAATGGCATTTGTGAGGTTTGTTCTTCCTAACTCTTACCTGTTATTTGATCACTGTTTTAGGGGAGTGTTGATCAGCTAGAAACTTTTCATTTTATTGTTGTTTTGATCCAGTCACTTCATTTGAAATAGTTTTTTGGCTCTGCATGTGACCAATTCCCAGCCATGCATGCCTGGTTTTTCCCTTTCTGGGTTTCTGTTTGGTTGCTGAGAAAATTACGGAAAAGGAAGAGAGATAGGAAATTCTAATAGTTTTGCTTTTTTTGCATGTTCAATTGCTTGGTTGTACCAAAAAAAAAAAGTTGGCAGTAGATTAGTTGAAGGATTTATATGGTCAAAAATAATTCAATGAATGCATGCAACTGTTTTATTGGATTCATATTCCCATTTCAATCTCCAAAAGAAAAAAAAAATCCCATTTCAGTATGATAATTGATGAGTTCATTTGCTTGCTTGTAGGAATATGTATATAATAGGCTTCAATTCAGGTACATTCATCATCCTTCCCATTATTAGATAATATATATTTCTTGAAATTATGTATATACTTGGGATTTTTCTCGACTTAAAAATCATGCAAATGTTTCAGCTATGGATGGTATTTCACTTTTGTACAAGGATTTGTTTACCTGATATTGATAAGGCTTCAAGGCTTTACCACGAAGCAAATGGTGAATCCATGGAAAACATATGTGAAACTCTCAGCTGTTCTCATGGGTTCTCATGGATTAACCAAAGGTTCTTTGGCTTACCTCAACTACCCAGCACAAATTATGTTTAAATCTACAAAGGTAACTAACTATTTCAAGAAATTTGTATACAAATTGCTTGTTACTACCCTTTCTTTAGCTGAATAAACTTTTCTTTAAACAGTTTATCAGAATTAAAAAATAAGTATAGATATTGTAGTGTTTTGAAGTATCCGTATCCGATGCATAACGGGAGACGATGAGTATACACAAAACTTTTGAAACATTGAACATATTTGTATTGGACAAATACTCAGTATTTGTCACTCACACCTGAGTCCGAGTACCATAGATCAAAGCATTCTGCAAATTTAAGATGCTCGCTTTTCTTTTTCTTCTTTTAACTCTTTACTTTTTATGGAATTTTAGGTGCTGCCTGTTATGATTATGGGTGCCTTCATCCCTGGGCTGAGAAGGAAATATCCATTTCATGAATACATCTCTGCTCTGCTTCTTGTTATTGGTCTCATCCTTTTCACCTTAGCCGATGCCCAAACATCTCCTAATTTTAGCATCATCGGTATTATAATGATTTTGGGTGCTTTGGTTATGGATGCCTTTCTGGGTAATTTCCAAGAAGCAATATTCACCATGAATCCGGAGACAACTCAGGTAGCTATAAAATTTTTTCATTTCTATTTGTAAGAACGATCACTTTATCTATAATTTTATGTTGTATTGTGTATTTATTCATTTTCTTTTACAGATGGAGATGTTGTTTTGCTCAACAGTAGTTGGGATTCCTTTCTTAGTTTTGCCAATGATTCTAACAGGAGAGCTTGTTACGGCATGGAATTCTTGTTCTCAGGTAAATAGCATCCCTCAAGTGCATACAATAACATTGTATTATGCGACTTAAACAAGTACCCATTTCCAATGTATATTTGGACTTGAGTATGGGGATATGGCCCTCCAAGATCTAACAATCTAGAAGAAACTTAAACATATCTATTTTATTCGGACTTCAGTGTAAGTACTGAATACATGTATGAGTTTGGACAAGTATGGTCTCATTTTTTTAAGCTTTTTTTAATGTATTTGGAAGATCTTTGGAAGTTATATCCTAATACCATATGTCAGACACGGTATTTCAAGATGGGAGAAACTTAGGCACATGTGCAAATGCACGTAAAGGCTACCAAAATTATTCTACTTGCATGCTCTTTGGCTTGGTTTTAAGCAAAATTTACCATGATCTCTTGTTTCTATGTGTTTTACTTATGCCAATAACTTGCAGCATCCTTACGTGTATGGGGTGTTGGTGTTCGAAGCTATGGCCACATTCATCGGTCAAGTGTCAGTTTTATCTCTCATTGCTATCTTTGGTGCTGCAGCGACGGCCATGGTAAAAGAAACATACTTGTATTTTCTTTTAGACATAATGATTTCTAAAAATTTCATTCTCAAAACCATTCATGATCCCATTTAACTACTAGTGTTCTTGTTTCATCTGCTTGTAGATAACAACTGCTAGAAAAGCTGTCACTTTGTTGCTGTCATACATGATATTTACAAAACCTTTAACCGAACAGCACGGATCCGGGCTGTTGCTCATAGCCATGGGAATCTTATTAAAGATGTTGCCGGATAGTAAACCAGCACCCTGGATTCCAACATCAAATGTAAATGCGAGGCATCATCGGGAAACCTCTTCTGAAGAAGTGGAAAGTGTAGAACTTGAAGATGAAGAGAAAAAGCCCCTCGTTTGAAAGCTTTAAAAAAGGTGCAATTATTCTGCAATTTTCTTTATGATTTCCTTACTGAAACCCCACTGCATTATAGACCTGCTACTTCTGTAGGGTGTAGGATATCTGTAAACAGATAGTAAATTACCTGGTTTTTTGTTGAATAAAGTTATCCATTACTGTAAAACTAATCTTGCAAAGTGCTGTAAGGGCAGTCGTTAATCATTTTTGGAAATTTACAATTTTACAAACAATCAAGGCATCAAAATTGTTTCTCTCAATGTTACAGTGCACCTTGTTAGAGATGATTAAGCAGGATAATATTACAATTTGTGACTGTACATATGAAAATCACTTACAAATTCAAAAAAGAATCATCACTCAACACAACAGGCTTAAGCAAACAAAATTATTCTAAACTCGGATTTCTCTTGTACCTATCTCAGAGAATTCGAATGTCAGTGTCTGCAATTCTTTCTCTATTTTCTCGTTCTATTTACTCCATTCGGCCCAGCAATATGGTCAATCTTGGTATGAACACTTTCTAGCAGACTAGTGATAATCTAAGTGATGGGGCTCTAGGAATATGCGTACAGGATGCCCAACGGATTACCGACTCGTTCACCACGAGATCGAAGTGATTGATCTCACCGAGACTGATTGTGTGGTTCCGTTTACTATGAATGCCTGCAAGCCGGGATCCGTTAGGTCCTCCCTCCCCTAACAGATACTGGAACCAAAGAATCCGGCAACATAGACAGCTTTACTAAGTTTGATTCTGTGGAGTGAAAGAACAGATCAGCATAATTCTACGTTAGACACTCATAATTTCCATGCCAAGAACAAAACGGAAACAGATACCTCTGTATTCGGCACTCATCTCCGATGTCTCGGCTTTATTTGCCACCGAAACATTTAGTGGTTCAATAGCAGATATTGTACTGAAGAAAGTAAAACTTGGCATTGACGGAATTGGAGATGAGAACTCTGCTGCAGTGGATTCACAACAGCTTGTAAATGAAAATCCTTCAGATTCGGAACAAGGACTGCCATTTTCAACTAAGAAACAAGATAACGATGATTTGCAGGTCAATGCAGGGGTTCCAGGTTGACCATTAAAAGATACTAGTGATCCATCGCTAAAGCTATAATCTTGATTTCTTTTGATGAAGAGTGTTGAGAAAGAACTTCCTCCCACTTCAAGCTCTCGGCAAGCAGGGTTGTTTTGCTGATCTGCTTCTTTACCCACTTGTCTGCAATCCTCAACCCATGGATGCTCTGCTAACAGTGACTTTCATATTAGCATCCATGCCTGATTCCCATGGTCAGATATCTTTCAAGAATCCTAAAAGGAATGGATATCAACTTACCTAGAACCTGTGCAGAAGTGAGCCTCTTAGAAGGATCAACACAAAGCATACCAGTGACCAAATCCCTGGCAGATAAAGAGATGTGATCCCAGGGATCAATGGGGAACCTTAGCTCAGCCGCCCTAACGGCATCAAATATCTTTGATTTAGTCTTTCCCCCAAAAGGAGGCATTCCACTTAAAAGAATATACAATATAACCCCAGCACTCCACACATCCGCTGCTTCATCATATCCCCCTGTTAAAACCTCTGGTGCTATATAAAATGGGCTCCCTACAGTTCCATGCAAATTTTCCCCTGTTTGCAAAATATCACAAATTTTAGTGATCAAAATGTTGTCTTCTAATGGAAATAAACAAAGCACACAATGGAGACCTCACCCTGTTTTATATAAGTTGCAAGGCCAAAATCTGCAAGTTTAATCGGAGAGGACGAGGATTTAGTTGCTAAGAGAATGTTTTCCGGTTTCAGATCCCTATGAACGATGCCATTGTCGTGACAGTACTTGACTACTTGCATCAAGTGCTTGAAAAGAACACGAGCCTCGGACTCTGAAAACCTTCCGTATTTCTCGAGCCGATGGAAAAGTTCCCCTCTGCACATAACTCCATGACCAAATGCACGAAGTCCTCATCTTCATAAACTGCTTTCAAGTCCACAACATTCGGGTGCCCTGATAACTTAGTCATTATTTCAATCTCAAGCTTGATGCTGCAGAAATCGTCTAGTGTGACCAATCTATCTTTAGCAATGGATTTACAAGCCAAAACCTGGCCGGTTAATTTATCGGAGCAGACTCTAATTACGCCAAATTGTCCCCATCCTAATTGTCCTCCGAGGACATACCGGTCTCTTAGGTTCGATATTTGTATCGTGTCTAAAATTGTCTTCGTAAGGCTTGCAACCTTGTAACAGTTGCGGAATCCGACTGCAGGGAGGTGGATGTTCTCAACAGTGGCGATTTCCATGCCAATTAGGGGCAAGGAAAACTATAATTATACCAAACTAATACTGAATTATCGGATTTTCTTCTCAGTTTTCTAATCTAATCCATTAATTTGCAGAGAGTACTCAGACCAGACATGAGATCAGTTGTCGAAATAGCAAGCAAGTTCTAACATCAGCTTCTCAAGAAATGACAACCTTGTTGAATGTTGACACTCTCCATAAACTGAAAATTTCCAGCAGCTATGAATTTCAGACAACTTGATTAAATCCCAATAATCTTTTCAAATTCTGTTTGCAGATCCATGACCAAAATTTAGACATAGCATAAAAAAACTAAACCTAACAAAGCAAAAACTCAAACCAAAGCTCTAAAACCCATGACCTTAACCACACCAGGGTTCCCATAAATAATCATAGCATAAAAAGAAGACAAGAAAACAACATAGTTTAGAAAGAAAAATAAACTATACGAATTAACATAAAAAAGGAAAGCCCAGCAAAATTTACATGAGAAAAAGACATAAAGTTCAAAGCTTTTTTTGAATATAAACAAAACCGAAAACATTGCATCAAAAGAACACACATTTCTCAATCAACAGTAGAGAGAAAAGACTGACCGGCTTAGCAACTGCGTTGAACAAAGTACATAACAAATACCGGTCTTTGGTTGAGTCCTTGGCTTTTTTCTGGTTCAAACAAGACAGCTTCCTCCACTATAACCGGCAACCTAAGGGAACTTGATTCCATGTTCGTGGTACTATTATTTTAATATTACTAGTAAGCATTACCCAACAATGTGCAAGATAGAAAGGTACACAGTCACCACATGAGTTCGCAACGTGTCCCAGCACATCCTATTGGTGATCCTGGTCCCATAAATTTCGTGATTTCTTTTACCAAATTGCCCTCCTCATTTGACATGTGCAATGATGATTAGCTCCCACACAACCAGCATGTGGAGACAGCATCAACCCTGTATTTTTTTAGTCCAAGGAAACTTCTCTTTATTATTTTATATCAATTTACGTTTTTCTTGAGTAAAATGGAAGAAAAAAAGATGGTAAAAATTTTGGAGGTTAGAATCTTGAAAACCCAACATATTCTAAAATATGCTTTTAATTTCATTTTCAAGCATGGGAATTAGAATATTAGCTTAGTGGGATAGGAGGTACAAGAGTGTATAATAGTCCCCATCAGATGAAAATTGGGACCCAAATGACCGATGGGTTGATATCACTGGTCCCTGAGGGGTACAGAGTAGAGGTTGGGACATCCAATTATTCATGTTTTTTCTGTTATTAGATTGCCATGGAAGGAAAGTGTTGGTAAGCAAAAATGTAGGCAAAGTGTTGCTGTTGAATTCATATGTTTTTCCGAAAGCATTACTGTTGTGAGCAGAGTCTATACACAGACGATACAAATATATCACATGTCATTTTTGTAGTTAAGTGCTCAAAAACCCTAAATCTTTATCTTAATCATCAATATCAATTTTTCATTAGCTAATGATTGGAAGGTAAGCTATGTTCAAAATGCTGATAAGCCACGTTTAAAATTCTCACATTACATGATCGATAACACTTCTTTTTAGGTCAAAAGGATCTGCAATGCCATATTGATTGTTACAAGCTTATGTTAGAACATTTAGTTGGACAGTCGATATTCCAACAATAAAAAATGATTTTTTAGTGAATTTTCAGTTGAATTAATATTAGTTGACTTAGTAAAACTAAACTTGTGTTTTATACAAAGATAATTGTTAAATTTTTTATAAATGTATAAAGGTTATCCTGTCCACTTTCAGTTGAATTTTTTAACTCTATAAAGAGGGTTTAGTCCATGAAACGATTATGCTTTAATTTTTTTTAATATTCCCTTAGAGCACATAATTTTTAAAGAAAATGATAAAAAATATAAATACAATATAAATATATGAATTTCTTAAATAAAATAAGTATATAGCAATTTTTAAAGGGAAAAAAGATACATGAATGAATTATTATTTTATCTACTGTTCGTGAAAATTTTTAACTCTACATATAGATTTAGTTGAATAATACATGTCTGTTTTGATTAACTTTTATTTTTTTAATATTACTTAAGGACACATGTCAATATTTTACTTTTACTTGTAGAATTTTTGAAACTCTATTTGCAAAGAACCAAACAATTTTCCTTTATTTAAATTATATATATTTGACATAAATTTTTTTAAAGTTCAGAATTAAATTATATATTTTTATGATAGTAAAAATGTAATCATTTTAATAGTTTATATCTTTCTAATTTTAAAAAATTAAATCAAAATTTTATAATTTTGAAGGGTCAAAGTGTAATTTACTCATATATTAATTTAAAAATTTATAAATATAAATGGGCTAAAAGTCAAAATTTTTATTTCAAGGGGTTGAGGCAGAGGGGAAGCTAGGGGGCGGCTTTGGCCCTCCTAAAAATGAAAATTTTTAATTTAGTCCTTCCAGAAATAATAAAATTAACAAATAATTTATAATAAAATTACACTTTACCCCTTAAATATGAAAAACATATATTTAATCCCTTAAAAATAATAAAATTATAAATTAATATATAGTACATTTACATCTCTTAAAAATTTTAGAATTCAATTCCACTAATAATTTGTGTTATATAAATTTTTATATATGAATATATCATTATCGTGTTCGTGTTCGTGTTTTCTACACATGTTTCATGTCTCGTTAATTAAATTTTCATGTTATGTTGGTATGTTTCCAATATTCATGATGCGTGGGTTTGTTTGATTCGATTTTATTTGATTTTTACATGTTTTTCCAATTGATTTGCGATTTTTCATGTCTAAACTGGATAATGAAAATTAATCGACAATTAATATTACATACCCTAATCCAACCGAATATGAAGAAAAAATCGTTGAATTTAATTAATATTCCAATCCAACCTAAAATGAGAGCAAATAGTTGGATTTAATTAATATATTTTATTATTAAACTAGTGACTAGTGTTACGAGATTAGAATTTTTGTCTGTAAATCGCACCGTTTTAGGTGATAGGTTTTAATTCATGACCCGTGACACTAAATTGAAGATAAGCGTATACTTATATTATGGGGAAAATAAAACATATTATCTTTCAACTTAACAAAAATCTCTAAACAACAACGTATTTATTTAACTTACAAAAAAATCAAAATTTATTTAAATTAACGATGATCTCATGCATCAAATTAGTATCACACGTCATACATTTAAATATTATAAAAAAATATAATACATAAAATTTAAATTAAAGGTTAAGAAGTAGCCCATGAAAAATTAAAGGCTTCCATTCTATTAACAATCGACAGTTAAAACCCTAATCTCATCTTATAAGTAAAAAAAGAAATTTATTAATAGTTAAAGTAATTATTTTGTAATTTTTTATAATTGGATGATGAAAATAAAATTTATTACTAATTCGATGACTATTAGTGGAATTTACCCAGAAAACTTTTAGGGGGAGAAATAGAAGAATCTCATTTTTAGTGTTGATAAAAAACGCATCTCTTTTCTGGTCCTAAATCTCATCTTAAAACCCTAATCTTCAAACACAAAATCCCCAAAAACCAAAGATCTCAAAGCCAAATACTTCCACAACTTGAGCTAAGATGCCGAACCTCGAATGTCGAATGTACGAAGCCAAGTATCCGGAGGTGGATATGGCGGTGATGATACAAGTAAAGAACATCGCCGACATGGGTGCGTACGTTTCGCTCCTTGAATACAACAACATCGAAGGCATGATCTTGTTCTCGGAGCTCTCCCGCCGTCGGATTCGTAGCGTCAGCAGTCTAATCAAGGTCGGACGAACCGAGCCCGTCATGGTCCTACGTGTCGACAAGGAAAAGGGTTACATCGATTTGAGTAAGAGGAGAGTTAGCGAGGAAGATATTCAAGCTTGTGAAGAAAGGTATAATAAGAGTAAACTTGTTCACTCTATCATGCGACATGTTGCCGAGACTTTGGATATCGATTTGGAGGTAAATTTTTTTGTCCTTTTTGTTTTCACTCATTGAAACTGAGGGAATAATTTATTTGCTATGTTTGGTTTATGGGACTTAATAGTTTCTTTCATTTGGATATGAAGAATTTTTTAGAGATTAGAAATGGTTTATGGGTAATGAATTGGAAGTAAATTTGGGTTTTTTGGTTGATTGAAGTGATTTGGTAACTATTTTACTGGCTTTTGTTTTAAGTTTTGGTTCTGGGTTTTCTTTTGCTGAGTGATAATACGGGATACTTGTTAATTGTCTACGTATTAGTGTTCACGAACGGAATTATGTGTTTTTATAGAAGAAACAGAATGACAAATGATTTGATGATTTCCTTGGTGTAGTTTTAGTTTAAAATGTGGTAATTTGGTTATTTTCAGATTCGTTTTTACCTAAGTTTAATACGAAACCAGTCACTTCATTAAAAAATAGTGAGAATTCAATGATTAAGGTGAAGATTTTGATTCATGTGAGGTGAGTGCAATGAGGAGAAGTGAGCATCTTTATGTTGGCCAATGATAGAAGGCATTTCTATTGTCAACTTGCAACTCGCTAACAATTATAATGTGCGACAGGAATTGTACATTAAAATTGGTTGGCCTCTATACCGGAAATATGGTCATGCTTTTGAGGTATGAAGCTACGCCTTATTTTGAAGTGTCATTTTCTCTCTTATCGCTGTCTTAATTTTTATGTTTTCAGGCTTTCAAAATCATTGTGACCGATCCTGATTCTGTCTTGAACACCCTCACCTGTGAAGTAAAAAAACCCGGCCCTGATGGGCAAGAGGTAAATTTTCAGTTTGTGAGATGCATGGAACTATATTTTTTCCAGCCGATTTATGTCTTTAACAATTTCTCTCTTTAGGTGACTGAAGTGGTTCCTGCTGTGACGGAGGAAGTCAAAGATGCTTTGGTGAAAAACATTAGGAGAAGAATGACCCCACAACCTTTGAAGATTCGGGCTGATATTGAAATGAAATGTTTCCAGTTTGATGGCGTTCTTCACATCAAGGTCTTATTTGCCGAAATTCTCTGCCTCTGACTATATGTGCTTTGTTGTTGGTTTATAGATATTTCTTGTCGAATTTGCAGGAGGCCATGCGCAAAGCTGAGGCTGCTGGGAATGATGATTGTCCTGTTAAAATCAAGCTTGTTGCTCCTCCACTTTATGTTCTTACCACTCAAACTCTTGACAAGGTCAGCTTAATGCCCTTTTTCATCTAATGTGCCTCTGAAGTTTGAACTCATGGCTTTTAGTTTTGGAAGCATTTGCACGCCATGCTTTTATGAAATTTTCTTCTGTTAATCTTGTTGAACACTGTCTAAGATTATTTGCCCAGCTGAAGTTATCATCTTCTCAACTTGTTTACTTCATATTCATGTATTGATATTTACATTGCATATTTTCGTTTCTGTTTGACATATTTGTTTTTGTTTATGTTATTCTTTCTTGTATTCGTCAGGAGCAAGGTATAACTATCCTCAGTAAAGCAATTGCAGCTTGCACTGAAGCAATAGAGCATCACAAGGGTAAACTTGTTGTCAAGGAGCAGCCTAGAGCCGTGAGTGCCCATCCTTTAAGTTCCAATTTAGTTGCTCTCTCTGTTTTAATTCTCCAGTTCCATTTATTTCAGTCTCAATGCATCGATGTGTTAACTTGAAAATTTCAACCTTTCTCTTGAGAGTCTCACATGGTGCACTGTTTTAGGTGAGCGAACGGGATGATAAACTGCTGGCTGAGCACATGGCTAAGTTGCGGAATGATAATGAAGAGGTGAGTGGAGATGAAGATAGCGAAGAAGAGGAAGACACAGGCATGGGTGAAGTTGATGTTGAGAATGCAGGTCATGGGATAATGGAATAGCGGTGCTTCTTCATACAGGGAGAAGGATAATTATCAATTTTGTTTTGACCAAAACTTATTTCAATTGGCCTCATCTCATGGATAGTTGTAAACCTCTGAGGAAAGTATTTTGTTTTGTTGAGTTGGGATTTCTAATTTACGGTATATTTAAGCAAAGTTTAATGGAGTATACAGATGGATGACCTATCGGTTCTCTAGTATTAAATATCTCAAGACGGTGGTGCTCTGGTTGAGTTCTTTCTGTTGGATTTTTCTTTTCTTTTTTTTTGTGAATTTGAATAATGCAAATTCGGATGATGTTTATATCCGAGTATTATAAATTTATAATTAATGTGTAGATATTAGCATTCCAATATGCATTATCAGTATGTAAGTTTATAATTTATCTTTTTTGTGCAAATGCAAAAGTTGATAAAATTAATTTGATTTATGATTTAAATATTTGACATCAAATAGATTTAATATATTATTTAAATATTCGATAAATAGTATTTATTTAATTTAAATTTAAATAATAATATTTGGATTAATGCTCAAATCTTAGATGTTATAAAAACACAATATTTACATAAAAAAACAAACGCAATATTTAAAACGATTAAACAACTTACCAATTGAAGAAAAAGGAAATTATAATTAAGAAAGGGAAATTATAATGTAATCTTGATTTTGCAAAATACTGAAACCGATCCTCCTATAATTGTATCAATTGGTTTTTATAATCTTAATCGATCTAACATGAATAGAATCGATTGATTAATCGACTGATATTATATATATATATCTATTATATATTTAAAACAATTAATAAATAACATATAAATCAGTTAAGTTGATTGATTTAATTTTAAATTTTAATAATTGATAGCCGACTAACAAAACCATCTTAGATGAGACTATAACCAATTTATGAGAAAACTGAATTAACTGAAACCAACAACTAGATGGTCAATTAAATTGATTTTAACCAACTCCTGCTCTCTCATACAAAACGGGTTTAATCTTTTATGGGTTTATCTATAAATGTCAAAACCCTATAAAATGTTCAAATATGGCCAAATGTATTGGAGTCGGTTCAAATAAGAGTTTATTTGGTTTGGATCAAGTTATATTGCATTGTTTATATACTATATATACATCATTTTCTACAATCAAACATTTTTTCCAAAATGACATTAAAGGTATCAGGGTTCTTATTAAGCGTCAAAAATACAAACCTACTATTACCAAAGACAAACTATTTACAGACCTAGGCTTGCCGAATACAATACACCTGTTAACTTACATCACGATACATTTTTCTTTAGATTTTGTCTCTTGCCTTGACGATGAAGACGAAGAGCTCCTTCCACTGTTTTGTGACGCCTGCAAAATCTCACTTCCGTTATTCGAATTTTTCATTTTCTTAAAAGTAGCCATATTCGACATTTGTGTCCACACATAGGCATGCGAGTAACAGGATATCAATATACTCATGCTGGATACTTGTACATCCAAAATTCACAGCTAAGCCTGGATGCTGTCATTTACAACTAAATATTCCACAAGGTAACAATTAACTCAATCTATGGATTTAACACAGAAACGCTAACAGGACAAGCTTGATGGTCTAATCCGGCGTAAGCATCTAATGAAGTTCCACCAAAGTCACATACTCTGCCGTTCAGGCAGGCAACCAGTATATCATCAGTCTTGAGTCTAAGCCATGACTTCATTTAGGTGTTAATCAAAAAGACTAATTAAGGTTGTATTTGCTCCACTGAAAACAAGTTTTGAAAAATATTTCTGAATTGATGACAACCATACTTCATTTAGGTACTAATAGAATCAGTGATCAGATCCTAAGATGAATGTTATTTAAGAATATCTAGAAGGAAGAGGGAACACAATACCTTTGGACCTGTTACTAATCTTGTAGCACCTACAATCGGTGGCGGCCGCACATTCTGACGCTGCGGCTGTTGTTCATACTCTTCTTGCTGTAAAGCTATTGCAAGCTGTAAATCCGAGCTGCAATGATAACATCACACATTAATAACTGTCATCCCTGAGCATAATAAGAACCAATGAAAATGGTTTTAGAAAATTTAGAACATTCAGAAAATATTGAAAAGATTGTTTTAACTTGACCACTATTCCAAATAAATAATTATTAGAAGCATCAATATTTCAGAAATATTTTCTGATGGATGTCTAAATCCACCAAATAATTGCATCCAAGAATTAGGCAGTAAAAATTAATACAAATACAGACAACTGAAGGGAAGGATAATTACATTTCATCCGATCTTGCATGCGCTGAACCATCAATGCCAGCAATGTAGTCCTGCATCGCGTAAATCATAGTTAAGGTTCATTAAAATCAATCAAACCAACAGTCAAAATTCGCTTGCCAAAGGGGAAAAAACTTTCTCGCGGAAGGGAAACACGTACAGCAGTTGCATTTTGTTCATCCCAAGTACCAGTGGCATGACTATCCACCTTGAATTCCTTGAAGTTTCCAGTCATAAAAAGAGTGTCTCCGTTGACCTGAAAATGAGTTAAATATTGGATATCAAACTTAAAAAAAGAATCAATAACAAAAACAACATAGGATTACGATTTAAAAGATTGAAATTTTAAATTTAAGATTTTTAACAAAATGTTTCTCATTGAAAAAACATTTTTATTACAAAGTTAAAAGGGACAAAAAACAATAAAAAAATATAACAAATGGAACACCAGAGACCACAAAACCTCCAATTTAAAACCATGGCTACTGTAGATTTTTGTTTCCTTAATCTAGATGATTTCCATTTCTTCATAATGCCAAAGCAAAAGGCATTTAATTATCCCAGTTAAACATCATGACATAAGAACCATGATGCAGTGGCCACTGGTCTACTGGTTAAGGATATTTTGTTAGTTAAAGACTTTAAAATTAACAACAATGTAAGTAATCTACCTCACTATATTTACTACAATTATAACTAACACTCAAATTTCAACAAAGTAATTGTTGGTAGAAAAGAGTACAAGGTAACAAAGCCTTACCTCATTTAGTTTCTCCCAAACCAAATCTGGTTGATTCAGATAGCCTTGGTCAGTAGCTAAAAGATAAAGCTCACCATCATACTGCAAATAAAATGAGATTCAATGGATGAAGAGATTGGAGTTGAGAGAACAAAGAAAACTGGTTCTCAAATTCGTTTATTAATTTAGTGAGTTGCTCAAGTGTTACAAGCATCGTTGGCAGTTCACAGACAGCTACAGGCACAATTAACAGAAAAAGTGGTTCCAACTTCTAACCTTAAACATCGTGCTGAAATGATTGTTGCGAAAGAAAACACAGAGCTCACGTTCTTTAAGACCATCTTGTAAGCAAAAAAGCCTGCAAAAATATATTAATAATCACTCAATTACGACCACATACCATGAAGATATAACAATGTGATAAACTCAACAGTACTTTAGATCTTTAAACAGGCAAAAAGCTACTCAACATACCCATAAAAGGTCAATTGATTGGCATTGTTCTTCAAGAAGTTTGCAATTAGTTCACCTAAATAGCATTAAGAAAACGAAAGGTAGGTTATTTTGAATGAGTGCATGAAAATAGTAAGAACAAAGGAGTGCACTTTGCTTTAAAAGAAAAGACTTCTTTAAGAATTTAAAAATTGAACTTAACCGGATAAGAAAATATTTTAATTTCCATTTATGATAATTCTTGAGGAAGCAACAAGCAACTAACAGAAGTAATGAAAATGGAGCTCAAGCTACGGAAGAAAGATAATACATGCTTTACAAGGATATAGAGTTGCATTTCCTGTGAGGTGAACCACTAACCTTGTTGTGGAGTAATTTCTTCTTTGGACCTCACAGTACAGACCTCTACAGAAATGTTGTCAGCTTGCTTTGCAAGAATAACCTCACCTTCGTAGATAGGTTCCCGGTTCTCATATGTAGTTACTGAATCTAATATGCAATCTTCTCCTTCATATATAGGCTCACTTCCATCGAGACTAGAACTAAAAGCTTCTAGCACATCAGCATTATGTATTCTGTCACTAGACGAATCTGAACCAGCTTTTTGTAGGGAGATAGATGATACTTCTGTTGGGTCAAACCCATTTATGTTACCCGGAATGTAATGAGCATCGGTAGCAGAAGTGGATTGAATCTCAATGTTTTCACCCCCTTGTGAATTTTCAGTGTTGTTTCCATCTATAGGTGCAGTATCCTCTGCAAGAGAAATAGGAACTGCACCTTCAATCTGGAGCAAATCATCAGCACTACTCACCTTAACAGCCATATTCTCAACTGCATCATTGGAAAGGGTACCATCTCCAGATTTAACATAAGAAGAATTCTGATTAATCCCATCAGTCTTTGGGGATACTTCACCTCTGAGGGTCTCAAAACATGCTTTACTACAACTACCATTTCTCAAGGAACGGCAATCATCTGAGAAGTAAGGTTCATGCAGGGGCATGCTCTCATTTCCAATACTTCTGTCCCCCTCTTGTGCATCTACAGAAACAAGGTTCTTTGAACATGATCTTTCAGCTAAACTGCCAGAACCACCAACAGAGGTCGGTGATTTAGCCTCTGATAATTTCAAGACTCTCAATAGCTCTGCTTCCTCCTCAAGGTCCCCTTTTCTTAATATTTGCTGATCTGAAGCAGAACGAGGAGACTCATCAAAAGATCTGGTTTTTGACAGGCTAGGAGAGGGAACTCCTAAAGTTGCAGTAGTAGCAGCAACAAAATCCACACAATCTTCAGAATTATTTTTGTGTGAAACCTCCATATTTCGTGTTTCCAGTGCAACAAGCTCCTCCATAATTGCATTGTAGGATTTTGACCCAATAGCACTAGCAGTTTCATAGTCCTGCCACATGTGCACCGTGGAAAAAAAAAAGGTCAAATCCTGGCCCAATTGATATGTATTGCATGTATACAAAACCTTGTAAACCTGAAACCTAGAACTATAGGGAAGACAGTTGGACATCTCTGAACAATAACAGAACCAGTAATATAAATGCTAATTAGAAACAAAGCGGTATATACTATACACCAATTTAATGCATACAATCTAACAAATGGTCATAATGTTTAAAAACATAGTGGGCATCATCAGAAATTGCATGCCTTGACCAACAATCTCCAACAATAAACATAAAAAACAACCATACCAGTTCTGTTCAAAGCATTAAACTTACTTTTAAGAAAACATTAAACTAAAATATTTCCCATGATAACATGACTTTACTGAATCTTAATTATTCTACCAAGAAAGCAAGCTAATGGTCCCACCAGCCCATTCAATCATGTTCCAACTAAAACCATCACTAAATGTGATAGTAGTCAAACTACAAAATCCTCTCTGAGCCACATTTTCGATCAAACAACCAAAACAGCACTGGTTGTTGAATCCACAATCATATTTACGTTACACATCTATACTGGGATTGGTTCTATCTCAAACTTTAGAAATTTGATACGAGTCAGAATCTGAGCTCCAATGCAAATTACTTCATAAAATGAATGTCTATCCAAAATGGTCATATACTCTACACGCACCCTTGTTAACTACAAAGAGATATCAGTCCATTAATGCTACCAGAGTCAAATACCTAGCTATGTCATCTCAAGGAGGTAAACAGCCGAGCCAGTTGAAAACAAATTTTCCTTACCTAAGGGTTAGTGTGTTTATCTTGAAGAGTTAGGTCAGTATTTACCTCAGCAGCCCTTAATGGTTTCAAAATTGGAAGTTAAACACCATATAGCAGAACTATAGTCATATAAGAACCTATACATTCTTCGGCACATTGCTTCAACTATTGCACCCCCAATGCTATAAAGAGCATACCTGGGGATCAACTATCCAACCATGATAGAGGGGAATATCAAGCAGATCAAATATGGCACACTCTGGAGTGAACTCAAAATCATCTATTCTGCAAGTTGTACACAATAATTCACTAAAGGCTGCAGAAAGAGACAAATTGCCAGAGAAAAAAAAGAGAGAGAAAGAAAGGAAAAAGCTAACCTCCTGAATTTGATATTTACATCAATCCCTGTAGCAAGACGTGGAAGTAAATCAATTGCATCTGCAATATTCTGCTGCTGATTTTCAACAAAACCTTCATCTTTATTCTACATGCCAAAATGATTCATCAGTATCATGTACTATACCATTACCAGCAACAAGCAGATGATTTGAGCTATGCTGCTCCAACTCTTTATTTTGCTTGAAGTACCCATGTCTGACACATATTCCGACATGGATACGGAGATATCACCCTCAAAAGACATGGAAAGACTTATAAAAGTAGTGGACACCAGTGTCAGATACATACCCGACACTTGACACCCGAGTTCAAGTAAAGATAGGATGCAAGCATAAGAAGAGGAAAGAAATTACATTGACATTACTGTTGGAATCAATGAGGCGTTCGGCCACCAGTGAAAGCAATTTCTCCTGTGAAACTTCTGCTATATCAGGGCTAAGGTTCAAATTGTTCCTTAAAAGGAGAACATTACCTGTCACAACCCCCCCCCCAAACAAAAAAAAAAAGAGCTCATTTTAAATAACTTAAATTAGCTCCACTTTTAATCTCCATAAAAAAGGGGAAAAAAAACATATCACAATATGGATCAATTAGAAATTTTGTCATGTTTCTAAACCTTATCCATTTTCTTCTTTCATTCATGCTCTAAGGTCTAAAACGATAAACCCTAACATAGCCAAACATTAGAAATGTTCAAAAGAGGGATACTTGATCACTTCCAAAAACCAATCAATAGAAAAGTGAATAAAAATTCTTCAGCTTCTTTTTACTAAAGTTAGAAACCAAAGATTAAATAAATAAATAAATAAACTAAACTAAACTAAACTAAACTAAACTAAACTAAACTAAAGAACATTCAATCCGAATATCCTGAGCAACGATACACCGGTAACAGACGAAGAAAAGAACAAAACGCAAAACCCTAGAAATGGGAAGAGAGAAAGAGGGAAGTTACAGATAGCGAGGAGAGGGCAAGGTCCATTGTCGTTTTGGAGAATAATAGGCGTGGTACGACCTAAGAACTGAATTGTCTTAGTCTTATGCATGCATCCTTTAATCCCTTCTTGCTTTTGTTGTTCTTGATTCTGTCCTTCTCGTATTGGTGCTGCTTCTACTACTTGTTTTTCCTTGGAAAGCGACGATGAAAAGTCACCGTCGGCAGCAACACCGGTCATTTCTTCTTTTGCTTTAAAACAATTTGATAACAGAGGATAATATTTACTAATGAAACCAAGGCAACAATTATATATATATATCGTTAACGCACTTTCTTCTTCTTCTAGAGAGGTTCTGAACTTTTTAGAGAGAAATCACAAGAAAGAGACAAAAACAATTTGGCCGGCAATAATAAACCCCCAAATATTAAATTTTTATGAGTATACTTAAAATATAATTGAGACTATAAAATTTTCGCATGCTTGGTTGAACTGAAAGTTTTTAATATATATATGTGGGTTATGAAGTTTTGAGCATTCACATTAGAGTTTTACCATGCATTACAATCTCTAATTCTTCAATTCCATTCTATTTTTCTGATTTTTCGTTAATTCGGAATAGTAAACTTTTCCAAAACCAACAGTCTGTGAGCCTAATTTCCAGAAAAAAGCAAATCAATACACTACTTTCAGGCTTGTTATTGTTTTTGGCTTAATGTTAAATTTAGTTCAGACTGTCGAATTTTAATTATTGACATAGTAGTTGGCATGGAAATTTGCATTTCTTGATTATATTTTTTTCCTTAAATTTTATGAAATATACCCGATGTGGATTGTGGCGTTACTGTTAGTTTAGTTAAATCTTTTTCCTCCAAACCTGGTCGAGTGCTCAAGTGTTAAAATTAAGAATGTATTTGGTTGAATAAAAAATAAAATAAAATTTGAACCTCGAAAAGAAAATAGAAGATATTATTATTTTCTACTATAATGCATGAAAGCCCATATAAATGGTAAGATTGCATGGTTTGGTGGAGCAGTTAAAATTCTTGCGCCACAATAACTGATTGTTATCTACAAGGTTTAGTACTCGATGTTAAACATTTTAAAATCATAAATTGATACTTATTTTAAGTGAAAAATAAATGCTTTCTTCAAATAACTGTGTGCCTTTCAAATATAAGTAATCTCATAAAAAATGAAATGTATCCATATCCCGCATTTACTTACATCTAAATCCCACTAACTTACAACTTACTTTTAATTTACAGTGGAAGGGAAGGGAGCTGCTACCAACAATTAATAGCATCTCCCCCAACTCTATTTTAACCAAAAAGAAAATTGGGATTAAAAAACAATGAGTTGCAAGAAACTAGCAATAAATTAGCTCTTGCACCTGTTGCTATTTCTTTCAATGCTTTTGTGGTAGGTTTGCTTCACAATTTGATATTTCGGAGCATTCCACTATATTTCTCATGACCAAGTCTGATCATCCAGAACTCGAGTATGCTGTCCACTCAATTTTCCTTGACGCACTCAACGAATTGTGGTTCTTCCAAACGATGATGCTCCAATTTCACTATCCGTGTTCTGCATTAAAGATCATTGTGCACGATAGGCACACCGGCAATCAGTGAAAAGTTTGAATTAAACAGTCCTAAAAAGAAACTAGCTTTTTTATCAAGAAAATGTTAATCATCTGCACTCCAAACAAATGGAAAGAGAAAATATATTTTCTTTCTATTTTTCTACTCAGCTTTTGTGCAATAATAAAACTAATGTCCGACTAAAACAGTACCAAAGGGAAGACTAAACAATTTGTGAGAATATAAAGATGTTCAGATATCCTGTAATCCAAGTGTGATTACCTGGGATTTTGGGGACGGGAAAACGTTCCAAAATCTTAGTGTCTCATCTCCAGCTCCAGTAACTATCGTCTGTAAGAGAGGGGAAGAAGAAACCATTTCAGCCATGGCAAATCAAGAGAAAATAAAAATTCTAGAATTTGTTCTATATTTCATCTATTATGTTTAGAAACCGAGGGAAACTATAAAGTGTGGGAAGTTGAGCTACCTGTCCATCAGGTGAGATTGCAAGATAAAGAACTCTGTATGTGTGACCCGTAAGAGTAGCCAGCTGCATTAGTAGAAAATTTTCAAAGGGGAAAAGTAGATGATGAGAGATTGTCATCATATTATATATACTTAGAACACTGTTTTCCCAAACTATGTATACCTTCGACATGGTGGGGTATCTCCAGACGATTATTTGGTTTTGAGAGTATCCATGAGTGCTGACGAGTTCATTGACATTCTTAGACCACACAAGATTGCATACCTGCCATACATAAAGTTGACATTAGAATTGTCGAGAATTTGTAACTCTAGAACTAAGAATCGCCACCAAGGCATAGTCTCTGTTAATCTATAATAAAATGCTGTCATTGTACACAATCCAATAACTTATAGAACTTAAAATTAAATGTGTAGATTAAAAAAATTTAATCACTAATTATCTTCTTATTATTGGTAAGGCTACTGTGACAGTGTGATCCATTATTTCAAACTAGTTGGAGAAAGATCAACTAAAGCAATGCAGTTAAGGAAGAAACTTTATGCACCAAAAAGTCCATTCAACGCACATTTAAAGCCAATCTTAAATGGGCACTATACGATAGGGAAGAAAAATAATCACCTGACTGCCAGTGTCCATGCAGCTCAAGTGTGTGTTAGTGGTTGTATTCCAGAATCGAATACATCGATCAGCTGTACCACCTCCAGATGCAAGAAGGCCATGCAAATGAGGAGACCATGCGATTGCTTTTACAGCAGCGGTATGTTCACAGTATTTCAGGACAGGTTGAGTGGAAAGTTGATTCCAAACAAAAAGCTGCATATGGATGAAATTTGCCACTCAATCAGTTAAAAGGCTATATTAAGCATCTGAATAAATTAGACATGCAAAGAACCGCCATTATGTACTTTGTTGTCATTTCCGCCTGATGCTAGTTCACGGTTATCATAAGACCACTTCAGTCCACAAACCTACACAATGACAAATAGAGCTTCAGGCTCAGAGTTTTAGAACACGAGCATAGCATGAATGAACATTTTTCAAATACAAGCATGAGACAATGAATCCATGACAAAAAACAGGAGTATAACCTCGGACTTGTGACCAGAGAGTTTACTAGCAAAATCATCTGGAGCACGTATATCTCTTTGAAGAATGCTCTTGTCACGACTACCAGAAGATAACAGAGAAGAGCTCCAAGCTAAAGCCCCAACGCGTAATCGATGCCCCTCCATTGTTCTTACCCTCTGGCAGCGAGAAGCATCCCAAATCTACAAAGTGATAGCCATTAACTAACTACAGTATCCTACAAGTATAAATACAGGAAGTTGAATCTAGACAAGGTTAGAAGATTCAATGCGAAGGCAATAAATGAGCAAAGATGACCTAAGAAAATGTCCACTGCAGGGAAGAAAGGTTGGACACCTTATATAACCATGGTGGAAGTATTAGGTTACTGACTTGCATCAATGTTCATTAAAGCCCGTTGATTCAAAGAAATTATGAAGAATCAGACCAAAATTTTCGTATTTCCGAGTAGCGAAATTCTTAGAAATTAAAGAATATATTTTTGCTAAATGAGTTGGTTATAACGAGATTTTGATATGGTAATAAATGGAATGAAGTTTCAGTCTCAAATTATCAAAGTTGCCTCACAAAGGTACCCATGCTTTCATTTAACGAGACCACTAAACAGGCTTCTAGTTTCTCATTGGCCTGAATCCATAAACCATGTATGGAAGCTTTCGCTTTAGGTTCATATCTGACAAATGAAGCAGATTCCAACTAAGTTTCAGGCTTTTCTACCCTCCTATTTATCCAAAAATGGTCTATAAAATTTAAGTTTTCTAAGCTACATTGTAAAAGGAAGCTATTACACTTGATTGCAACTTGACTATGACGCGTTAGCTTGATAATCCCATAAAGGCAACCAACATATAGAAGCATCAGTGAACTCAATAACAATTCCAAAGAGAACAAAATGAAAAATTTTCAGCTAAATCAAATGAATGAAAATAATTATATACTCTTAATATTTTTCAGATTAGGCAATACATGTTTTTGCGACACAAAGCTTTCTCGCTTTGCACGCTTTCAGTCTCTGCCTTTCATACTTTAAAAGCATTATTATGCTAGCTAAGAACTATTGCCTTGATTCTTAATTATAATTACTTGGGCTCAGGCATTATCGAATGCATAATGACGCTAACTAATTGAAACAGCCTAAGATAAAACTAACACATCCAGAATCGGAATGCAAGCCGACACTTAGACAAACGTAATATATTGGCAACCGATGATGCTGACTCTTGATTTACACTGATGTCCTACACTCGTCCAGACATGGACATAGGAATATCATCCTCCAAGAAATTCAAATATATGGAAATATTAGGAAAACTTGAAAATGCTCATATCTGTCACTAACATTAACATCCAAGTCCGAGTAACATAGTTGGCAATAATAAAGACTTTTATCAACTAATAGTAACAAAAATAAAATCAAACCTCAACTTCCCCGTCGCTAGTCCCAACTGCGAGATGAGTTCCACGTTGAGCCCAACTAACCGAACAAACACTATCATCAATCCCCAGATCGCACAGCTTTGTCACCTTACTACTACAAGCATTCCACAAATAAACACAATTCCCCAACCCCACCGCCAACACATTATTCGAAGACCAATCCACCAAATTCAAATAAAAATCATCTTGCAATGCAGGTGCATCCAAAACCTACAAAACCAGAATAACAAACATTAACCCTGAAAAGAAGTTTTTCAAATTTCAACCAAATTTACCTCAAAAAGCCTAAAAAACTCACCTTGTAAGGTGACCTGGGAACTTTCCTAGGAGCTTTAACGGGGCTATGGCTAATCCCCGGGACCGAGTCATCGAGCCCAAAAGGAGAAAGCGAGTGTAACGACCGTTTAGTTTCAGTTTTATACCGGAAAATATTCCGGCAAGCCGGAGCGTCCAACGAGTCCTTCTTGTCGGGCGTATCGGGACCGAAAAGAGCGGCGCGTAAAAGGCTGTTATAAGTACCGGAACCGTCTTCTTTTCCTTCGGTTGAAGTGGGAGAATTGGAGATGTCGAAAAGGGCGAAATTGGAGCCGGATCTGCTAGGGATGAACCTATCGGAGTAAATTGTGCGCGATGGAGAGCGGTTGTAGCTGGAGTTGATCATCCGGTTGATGTGCATTGTCCGAGACGGAAGGTTTTCGAGGTGGAAGGAAGAGTCGGACATTGTGGTCGGGACGTTGAGACTTGGAGTTGAAGGAACAGATTGATTGCGTTGATTGCTTAGCGTAGGATCGTCCATAGATGATAACTATGATTTTGTGGGGTTGATCACTTGATAATCAGGGAAACCCTAATGATTGAGAGGTTGAAGATGAGTTCTTTGCTTTTGTTTTTGAGTTTTTCTTTTGCGATGACGGAAAACGTTATCACCGTTATAATTTTGCGCGAAAAGTAGGGATTGGCTGTGGACGAATACATGGACAGAAGGTTAGGATTACGAGAATCGTATTTCTCTTTGAAAAATTTTATTTAGGCTGAATTATAAAATAGACCCTCAACAAAAAATCGAAAAATCAATTGAACTCTAATGACTCAATCAGACCAAATTTACCCCTTAAATTTTAGGGTAAATTGCAAAAATAGTTATTTTTATTTTTCTTAAATTATATTTTAGTCACTTATGTTTGAAATGTTACGTTTTGATCGTTTACGTTATCATTTTGTTACGAAGTGGTCACTCTACCGTTAAGCTCCATTCCTCCCTAATAGCGGTCCTACGTGATAGTCCAAATGAATTTTAAATGCCAACTTGGATGTCCTATATGGCAGTCCAAATTAAATTTATTTAATTAAAAACTTATTTTCATGCCAGCAACTAGACATCCAAGTTGGCATTTAAAATTCCTTTGGACTGCCACATAAGATTTTTGTTAGGGAGTTAACAGAGTTTAACGGTAGAATGACTACTTTATAACAAAACGATAACTTAACATTTTAAAACATAAATGACTAAAATATAATTTGAAACAAATAAAAATGATTGTTTTTATACTTTACCCTAAATTGAACTATACTATACGAAATATATTTAACCATTTTATTTATTTAAAACACCAATCAAAATAAATGGGTGAAAAAAAGAGTGCATCCCACAATCATCCATTTATATAATTAATTATCAGTACATTGTCAACATTAAACAAAGCAAATCTACCTAAATAATGAGTCGGTTGATTATCAACTAATGCATGCAAAAACAAAATACCTTTAAACTCTCAAGATACAGATTTAATAATTCTAACTAATTATTATAGATTTTCTTTGGTACATTAAAGTGGATGGTGAGCTTTAATAGTTTTTTTTTAAGTACATTAAACCAAAAAAACTTTGTGCTTATATATAAATATTATAGATTTTCTTTTATAATTATATATAAATTTAAGAGATTTCTTAGGGTATTCAATTAGTATATATATATTATATTTACAATAAATTGATGCCATCCGCTTAAGGATGGCAACTGTGCTGTACTGACTTATTGTATTGGTGCTAGTGGACTTACAGAGCTGTAAAGAGTACTATCTTGACTGGTAAAAAGAAAGCGTCTGATCAGATCTATCAAGAGATAGTGGTTCGCCCTCACTTCGATCGCCTAAGCAAGGACTAGGCTGTCGAGTGAGGCCCTCGAGCCGAATTTTTTTACCGAGTTCCCTCTCGGCTGACACGCTGCTCGGGATCAGCGCGAACGGTGGTGAAGCTGCGATTTCACTACGATCTTGTACAGTCTGAACTCGTAACCCGCCATCTTTGGGGCATGAGTCGTCAGATCTTGCCCAGGCAAAGGAGCGATCGACACTCAGTATTAAGTCAAGATATACGTTGCTCATGACAATTAGGACAAGCTTCTTTGAAGCCTTAATACCATTCAGAGGGTGAGGATGTTGGATTGTATATATGTGCACAAAATCTAATGAATGAGGCATCATTCTAACTTTTGTCTTTCCCATAGGTACGATGAATTTGTGGAATCTACGCTACACCACCTCAGCTCTTGGGTTTTCTTCCTGCCCTGAATGGTGGTCTGATCTTGGACATGCTGGAACGCTATAAATGCTTCTGCTTTTAAGGAATCAATATGAGCCCAATTCAGGTGTGGAAGCTTGTTAGATCCATGCATAATGAATTCAAGGCCCAAGGATTAATCAAGATCAACATCTAGAGACCTTTTAAGGAAAATCAGACATAGCCAGCCAACACCCAAATTGCCTTGTGGCTTGGTTTTGAATTAATTAAGTGAAATGATTGACAATTGGCGGTTGTTGAAATCAGTTAATCGCTCTAAACAGTTGTTGCGGTGTTCTTTTGGAGGTTCATGTTATCTTACTTGACATTCGCTTTTTAATTTCATCATGTACTGTAAGAAGGAAATAGCTTAGAGAACCACAAAAAAAAAGGAATGTCTGACTAATTAGCTCTCTACCTTGTTGAAAAAAAGTACAAATTTCAATTTGTTTAAATATAACATACACACACGCCAGTGTTGTTGCTCATAAGAACATGTGGCCACCACCAACAAGTTTCAACCCTAAACAAAACTTAAATTCGAAGGCTGTTCGCCTCATGATTGTGTTTGACCCACAGGTGACAACCGTGATTTCAGCCAACAGCTTCTCAACCACTAGTACAATATTATATTTTCTTCTTCCACATTTTTTATTGGAGATATAACAACATTTTCTATACCATGTCTTCGATAATATGAATTATGACGAAAAGGAACAAGGAAAAAGCAGTACCCAAAGTTTTCTTGCTTTGTTGATGTGATCTCTAATCTTTAAACCTAAGAAATTGTTCAACGTAGAGAGCAAAGTGTTCAGAAACAGATCCCAGAATTAGCATTGTCATGTTCCAAGACATGGAACCTATCAACATTTTTGTAAGCAGTTGATGGATATGATATACTTAATAAAGATTGAAAGATTTGGGTAATACAAGAGAAAGAATGATCATACATTTAAAGAGAATCAAATAACTAAGGTTTCAAGAAGGATGATGAGGTATGTACTGATATTCGATTGTGGGCGTTGTTCGAGTGACAGAAGCTGTTGGAGCTCTGAAATGTCCAACCATGGATACCTGAAGAGCTTCCTCTTCATATGCTCTCCTTTCCATTTCCTCCATTCTTGCTTTCTTCTTCACCTTAATAAACATTGCCACCAAAAGCAACCCCAAGAGGATAGCACCCAATGCAGCTCCGATCGAGCTTCCGACCACCAGTTTCCACCTGCTTATCTTCTTCCTCACAGGCATCAAGGGCGGCGACTCGACCACCAAACCGAAATGGCCATCCCTTGTTGCAAAACAAACATTGGGTGACACTTGGTTTTTCAATGTAACTTTGCCATCCCCTTCGAAACCAGCACACAATGGCCTCGTTGATGATCTAGTCATGTTGGAAGCCATTGTAATGTTGCTGAAATCTATTTTAATTGGCTTTTCCCTTGCAAGAATCCCAAGCTGAAAAGGGCTACCAAAACTCACATCACTGCCTGCATTATAAGCTAAAAGGCCCAACACAGGTGACACAAGCTGGTAACCTGATAGATCATAGTTTGCATAATACATGGATGACCAATTATAGCCCAAGGTTTGTCTCACCACAATGACTCTCTCAGCACAAGGCTGAACAATCACACCAATTCCCAAATGAAATTCCTTAACTTTTGCACCATATCTTCGGAGACTCCCACATCGAAACCTTGCAGTATCAACTTCGATGCCGGATAAGTTTGCAGGTAAATGTACAGCGTGTAAAGTACCTGTTTTGAAATGCCTGTCAAAGGACTTTACTGTGTAGTCCCTAATGAGAAGATCAAGAAGGCGAGCTGATCTGATCCCATCAGCTTTGGTTGAGGGCAATGATGCCAATGAAAGGATTATCAATATTAGAAAGAAAGGAGAGCCCATGAGAAGGGCTAAGCGTTATGTTGGCTAGGTAGAAACTGGTGTATTGAAGGAACTTGATTTCTTTGTGAAGTTGCAAAGAGAAAAATATGATGTGTTTTGGGAGAAAGTTTATAGATGATAGAGGCTTTGAATTGAAGAGAAAGGAAGTCCTGGTAAAAAAGGATAAGAAAGTTCTTGTTTTTCCTTTCATAATGGGGGGTCTTGAATGATGTGAGAACATCAGGCATTTTTTATCTGCAGTTTTCTCCAATGGCTTCAATTTCAATATCAGTTTGCCGCAGTGGTGAATGTAAATGAGGAGTCTTGGAGTTTATCATCTGCACAGTAAAATTGACCCAATACTATATGATTCTCAAGTGGGATTTTGGAGTTTAAAGCAAGCAAAAGGCACTTGTGTTAATTAATTCCTTTGAATTTGCCTAAAAGCTTGTGGAAAATGAAGCTTCTTTTTGGCTGTGGCATTTACAAAAAAAGAGAACTTTGACAAGCTAGGCCAGGGGAGGATTAAGGTTGGGAGAAATGATGACCCTTTTGTATCATTTGGGGGCTCAGTACTCAATTTGTTTTGTCTTTAACATGTTCTCCACTTTAATCAAGTTTGTGGGTCTCTTGTAGCTTAAACCATATGGCATCCCATCCTTTCCTTTCCCTTCCCATCACATTTCTTTTTATCCCTTTTGAGTTGGTCCACATGCATATACATGTAGAATAAAGGGAAAAGAAATAGCAGCATAAGAGTCAAAATCATAATGATCCCTAATATTTTTCTTATCCCAAGCTAAGCCATATAACATCCCTTCGCAGTTCTCTTATCCCTTTGAGTTGGTCCACATATATACGTCTTGAAATAAAATAGAAAGATATATAATTTGTGCTTATTATGAAGCACAGTCTCTTTCGATTCAAAAATTATGTTCAACTAGTTGATGTAAGATTGTTTTTTTTTTCCAACAGTACAGAACTATAGTAGAGCTGTTCCGAACTAAGGTTGAATTTCAAGAAAAAGGGAAAGCCGAGAAAACAAGAACAGTGAAATAACCAAAAGGAAGAGAAGATAATAATTGTCCAGGCAATTCTGAAGTAGTTGTTTAATGGAAGTTCACATCTGTCTTGTAAGTTGACCCTACATTCCAATTTTCAGGTGCAACATTCCGAGCTATGATGGTTTCCTTGGTTGAATATGAAGTAAGCTTGAAAGAAAGTGATTGGCCACCAAGTGTGGCAAATGCCTGAAACGAAGCTCCCCAGTTATGGCTCATGCTAATCCACCCTGTTTTGCTTCCTTTGACCCACATGTTTGCAATGTCACCACCTCCTCCTACGTTCATCACATACACCAATAACCAATACCCATTGCCTTGGAATGAAAATCTAACCCCTCCTGGCCTCTCACAAGGTACCCTAAAAGGATTTAAACACATATTTCAACCGGTTCATGTAATCACTTTTAAGAGATCGAAGATGTTGTGTACCTTCGGTACATGACGGGGACAATGCCAGCTTTCCATGTTGCGATTTTCATGAAAGCAGGCTTGGACATGTCGAAATGGGCTCGAGGAGGGTTGCACCAGCCGCCATTGTTGGAGTCTTGGGCCCAGTTTGGAGGGCAAATGTTGGTTGCTGTCACTGTGGTGGATGGAACCCCAGAGTAGCACCAAGGTGAGTCAACACACTTTATTCGGTAACAAGTCCCACAAGCAAAGCCATCGTTGAACAATGTTGTGCTTAGTGCAGCAGTGTCTGTACCATAACCATTGCTGAACAAATCCCCGTACCCACAAGCTCCTCCTATAAGCTCAGCAATAATAGAAAAAGATGATCGAAGATAATTACAGATATTAATATTCGAATTTTAAACCTGCAATATATGATTTTAAAGATGAAACGGATATATAATATAAAAAAAAATCGAAAAATACCCATTGTTTGAGAGGCAGATTCATCGCCATAAAAGGTGGCATGGGCAGCAGCCCAAGGGCTTGATTGGAAAACCGGAACCGCAACCGCAAGGGAAGGTTTGCTGATGATGGCAAAGGTTGCAAGTGTCATAAACAATAACTTAAAGCTCCATGAAGTAAAAGAGGCCATGGTGAGACAAATGAGAACAATGCCTATTTACGAACATATGTTTTCCTTTATATATATATATGTATATATTATAGTTTTGCAAACTACCAAACTGCAGGAGAAGATTAAATTAAACAACTTGAAAGCCATCGTGACATTCACGAAGATAAAATTCCCTAAAGTCAAACTCAAATGTTTTAGAAAATGGGTGCAATGCTTCTTCCGTTAGATTATTATGAACGTGCTTGCACCTTTTTATTTTTCCCTTTTAATTGAATCAGATTGATAAGAAATCTTTAATGTGACAAATGTAATAGTTGTTCACTTCATTCTTTAATTACGTGATCGAGTAATGAAAAAGTCCTCAATCATGAACCGATTTTTGATTCAGCCCTAAAGTATGGATTGCTTATCTTCAATTGATTAAAGATTTTACTAGGGCCTTCGTGGCTAAAAGACGAACCCTTTCCAGTTCCATGTATCATATTCTTTTTACTCGGTAAATCAAATTCAAAAATCCTAATGTTTGATCTGATTAGCTGACAAAATCAATGTTTTTTTTTTTAATTTTCAATTACTGAAAAATCATAATTCAAATTCAAACTTAAGCATAAATAATCAAATCAAGAATCAAATGAAAATTAGGTTTATTTTGGCAAAGTTTGACGATGAGAGCCAATGTTGTTTTTACTAATGTAAAGAAGCTTAAGTGAACCTAATGGATTGAGTTCAAACAGACTTTTCTATTATTATTTGGAATTAAGTTAAACTTTAAAGGCTAAACTTGGTCCAACATTAAGCGATGAATTAACAATGGAGCTCAAAACCAAACTTCCTACTGCAGTTTTACACGTCTATTACAGGCTAAATATTTAAACTCGATTTCTACGACAATTGGTGCCCATGATTCTATGATCTTAAAACCACTGATTGAATTACGAACAAACAGAAGCCGGTAATGATTGACGTTAGCTGGTTAAGATTATTGTGGTAATAATCCTTCTTTCTTGGCCATTTCATAGATTGCGATTGCCATGAGTGCCTTTGCATCAGGTGTCGTGTGCCAGAGTTTCTCATATGGAACTACACGAACCTTGATCAGTTCACCGTGTTTGACACAACCCGTTTCTTTTCCTTCAAGCTGTGTGATAATGTTTTTATCAACACGCCCTCTGTACAGAAATAGCCCAAGTTCTTCATCACAGCCTCCCTAACATGGAAAAGACGAGAAATAATTATCATAAACCTAAGCTGAATCAAGTCATGACATGACCAAATGTCCTGAAAAAGGACTATCGGAACCTTTGAGGATTTGGAACTGTAATGCAAAGATTCCAAGCAAATAGTGCACATCATGGATCCATAATTAGATAATCAAAGTTATACGCAGTTAATTACGGAAAGAACACTCATCAGCACTGCCAACATACAGGAGAAGGAAAAACTTTGAATCCAGTAGATGGATCAAGGAACGCAGAGAGGTCAACCATGTCTTCTAGTTTCAATCGAATACCAATCTCCTCCTCAACCTATCAGTTTCAACGCATTAAGAAATCATTTATATAACAGAGGAAAAGAAGAACAAGTAAAAAGAAGCTAATCCTATGGAGTTTTTAACAAAATGTTATGTCAAAAATAGTAAGTTGTCTCAACTGAAAGGCAGAACATCAGCATATCTGTAAAGATGACAAAGGCTGGAGTATAATCTATAAGAAAAACCAGCAAAGTGGAGAAATGGTCTCATAGCAGAGACTTGGATATGGAAGAGTAACGACTTAGACATCAAGAGGAAACGAGATGGCTGGAAAAGTAAATTCCAGTTCATTAGTATACAATTCTTGACATAAAAAAGTGGTAAATTTCATAAACCAAAGTGAATCATTTTACAAACTTTATAGACATGTATAATATGTGTTTGGGTTTGTGCAAGTGCTGCAAAGAGAAACGGGAAGAGAGAGAGAGAGAGCAGACCTCACGAACTGCAGTGCCAACAAAATCACCCTTGTCATCATCCAACATTCCAGCAGGCAATTCGAGTACAACCCTCCCAGTGGGGACCCTCACCTTAGATAAGAATGAGGAACTCATTAGCTTTGGACGAAGTATATATATTTAAATAGCCAGCTTCAAAAGCCGATCTCTCCTCTGCTCAATTGTATTATCATACTTGATAGACAAACTGCTAAGAAGAACAATTATACTAAAACATTTCTCTACCTGTTCGGTGAGAACAGCATATGTCGTGCCCTCAGACTCCAAAAGAATTAGCACAGTTACAGCTGGTCCTCGTGCAAATACTATACCTGGAACCTTAAGCATGTTTTAGTTCATAAGAAAAGACATTCAACAACTGCATGAATAATTACAACAAATGCTCCAAGCTCGAATTAATAATCAATTCCAACATCAAGCAGTTTCACATGTTTAGAAAGCTATTAAGGAAGATGATCAAATACCTTCTTTCCCGTTCCTTTATCGATAATATCAGCTTTGAATTTGAGGAAGCCGATTCGCTTTCCAAACATATCAACTCCCTGTTATCAAAGAAAACAATCAATCTAAACTTCTGTCATCAAAGGAAAAACTTAAGTACTAAAGGAGATATTTGACATTTCCTTGTAAGATTAGCAAGTCCAAAATTTGCATAAAACCCACTGCAACATCCACCAGACACAGCTTCCTATAATTTATTTAAGTAACAATTCTTCCATGATTTTCAGTATGAGAATGATAAAAGCAAGTAAAAGTAAAACAAAAAACACCCAAACCAAAAGATGCAATGATCAATGCAAGTATTATAGACGGATAGATACCTGAATAAGCACTTGAGTTAAAGTCATGTTCCCATTAGCCAAAATCCCATTGTCACACTCCAGATTCTTTAACCATTGTCTAAACAAAGATGACTCAATAGCGGCCCTGTAAAATTCACGTTCGTGAATGATCAAACAATGGGTACTTACCAATTTCGAAATATCAAAGAACTAAAACCAGAAAAGAAAAAAAAGGCGACTCACCTGAACTCGGAATCGGACAGGCCAGGGGCTGCAAGGACTTGGACAGGTTGACCGAGTTGAGTGGGCAAGGAGATGGAGTGAGTCAGGGAAGTTGATGGCGTGGCGGACATTCTGGAGCAGAAGGGTTTGGGTGTTGTGTGACGGTGAAGAAGCTGAGCGAGAGGAAAGGAAACGACAAGTCGCTTTGGGAGGGCGAAAGCAGACAGAGGCATCGGAGACCGGAGAAGATGAGTCATGCTTTTGCCTATCTCTGTCCACATTCCAGATTCCTCTAGGCTTCTAGTTTAATGTTTTTTAAGGGTAAAGTACATGATCGGTCCCCGAACTTAAAAAAATTACCATATGATTTATCGATTCCTTATATTTTGATTATCGTTAATAGTTTGACGAAAATCTCATCTGGCAACAAAATTAGCCGTTAAAGCACACGTGGAATCCATATTATTTTCTCAAAGTATAAATTAGTAGACTTTTTTACTATTTGACCCCTTAATTTACTAGACATTTTGAATATTTGACCATCTTTCTCTTTCATTCCACCTTTCCTCTTTTTCCTCTCGCTTCCACCACCACTATCGGTTCCAGCAGCAGCGTCGCCTGTTCGCCACTCATGCCGAATCCGAGATTGGCGCTCAGTTCTTCTTCATTAGTTTGAATGTTTCTTCGAAAACGACAATTATATGATATGAGAAGATTGTTGCATTTTTTTCAATGCCTTGAGCTTTGTTTTTATGGAAGAAGCAATCACTTGGCGAGCTCCAAGTATTTGTCACAGCCAACCTATCCTATCCTACTAAACGTTTTCTTGATCTCAGCCATCAAATTCCTAACTAAATAACATTGACTTTCGCATCGTTTGCCTCCATAAAGGGATATGATAAGCAAGATTTTTATTTTAATCCCATTGGGGCTTTTTGCTACTTTTAGATCCATTCAAAGTCTTTCATTTCCTACCCTTTCTTAGATTGTGTTCTCATTTGAATATAAGGAAGTTGCTTCAGCCTTCATGAACTACGAGCTGGTTGATGACAAATGGATGTTTTTCAGGTCTTTGACTCAGCTTATCTCACAAATGGGTTCAACCGTTTGGTTATTTTTGTTGGCTAATATCGTAGCAGCTGCAATTCATCTTGATGATAATAAGCCCAGATTCACCGATTTGCATACAGTTGGTAATGCAGAAATGTAACTGTTTTACAATATGATGATTTAATTGTCCCTTTGAGAATCGATTCATTTCTCCTCATTTTTTATAAGTAACATAATCATAGTTTCTCTCATTCTTCTTGATTTTCTCATCCTACTTTACTTTTTTCTAAAAGTTTAATATATTACTAAAATTACATAAGAGGAAATTTTATTGAGGATATTGGATTTTAAGTGGGATCGTCTGTGACTCTTCCAATCTTTCTTGAGAATTTAATTCTGAAAAGGTTTTTTCAACCAAGTTTAAAATTTTATTTTTATCTTATTTCCTGATTTCTAGGTAAAAAGCAATACCAATTCTTCCTCATTTCTGTGTACGAATTTAGAAGCATTATGTTAACTTTGGGGACGGTCCATTTTTAATTACACTGATCAGGACGAAATTGCTTCTAAAACAATGGTTCTCCACGACGCAGTATTTATTTATACCTTCTTATTTGTATTTGTCAGTGTTAACATTTTTATTTTATAGTAGTAATTATCCAACAATTTAAAAGCGAATTATCTGCTACTGTAGAAACAATATCTCTAGTCATTAAAAAAAAACATCCCTAATCTGCCCAAACTCAAACCACTACATGGAACCAACTACTGGAATCTTCTGAAGCATAAGAAATGAGACATGTCATTGGAGGAACTGATCTGCCACATGCAAATCAAGAAA
This sequence comes from Gossypium hirsutum, assembly GCF_007990345.1. Classification (NCBI taxonomy): domain Eukaryota; kingdom Viridiplantae; phylum Streptophyta; class Magnoliopsida; order Malvales; family Malvaceae; genus Gossypium; species Gossypium hirsutum. The sequence goes on from NC_053432.1 coordinate 79,775,269, forward strand.
GCCAACAGTCTTAAAGATAAGGTTTTTGTCACTGCTAGTGAATTATCTTTTAAGGTTAACCTCGTGGAATCTTCTTTTGGTCCTAAACTTAACAGATTTAAGAACGTTGGGAATCAAAAGAAGAAAGTCAAGCCTCAATCCAAGAAGCTTGCTAACTTCAAGAAACCGGGAAAGAATGAAACATCCAACAATCCGATGAGTTGTTATGAAACATCCAACAACCCGATAAGTTGTTATGTATGTGGCAAGCTAGGACACAAACCATACCAATGCTTTCGGCGCTCTGGAAGTCACAATCAGAATTAGAACAAACCACTAGTGCATTTGATTGAAGATCTAGACGAAGTGATCACCATTGTGGTCTCCAAGGTCATCCTAGTGGAAAATAACATTGAGTGGATAGTAGACACATGCACTTCTAAACATTTATGCACCAATAAAGAAATGTTCATTGGATTTGAGAATGAAGCTGAAGGTGAACAAGTATACATGGGTAATTCTAGCAATTCGGAAGTACTCGTTAAAGGAAACGTTTTACTTAAGCTTACTTCTGATAGAATATTTGTTTTAAATAATGTTTTGTATGTTCTTGCTTTACGTAGAAATTTGATTAGTGGTGGACTTCTGAATAAGGTAGACATTAAACATGTCCGATTCAAAGAATAGTTTAATGCATGCTTTATTCATAAGTCCACCACTAATCAAATTTCTACGTAAAGCAGGATCATGCAAAATATTATTTGAAGCAAGTATTCTGCCAGAAGTAAGCTTAAGTAAAATAATTCAGTACTTGTTGGATTTGTGGCCTCAAATTACTGTTTCTGATACAACTAAAAAAACGAGCTGTTACACATTGTTTCTACAGTAGTAGGTAAAATCGCTTTTAAATTGTTGGATAATTACTACTACTACTACAAAAAAAAACGTTAGCACTGATAAGTACAAATAAGAAGGGAAAAATAAATAAATAATGCGTCATGGAAAACCACGACCTTAGAAGTGATTTCACCCTGACCAATGAAATCGGAAATGGAAGTCTCACCCCCAAGGATAACACACTGTTTTCAAATTTATACACCTGAATAAGGAAGATATAATACAATTGATATTGCTCTTCTTAAGTTTACGAGAAATAAAATAAAAAAAATAATGTTAAAGTACTTAAGAGATTTAGTAGGAAAAAAAATCATACTAGGATTAATTTCCAGGTTGCGCATCATATAGATGTGAAAATTATTTCTTTAAATGGTGATTTAGACGAAGAAATCTATATGAAACAATTTTCAAAGTTTGTGACATATGAAAAAGAAGACAAAATATGCAAGCTTAAAAAATCTCTATAGAGTTTCAAACAAGTTCCAAAACAATAATATGATAAATTTGATAGAACTATGTGGGCCAATAAATTATAAAGTTATGGGGGTCATTAAATTTTAATTAACGATTATTATTTTATTACACGTTTTAAGCTTTGAAAAATGTGTATTTTTACCTTATACGTTTTAGTTTTTCTTTCAAAAATGTCATCTATTAATTATTAGCAAGTGGGTAGTAAACCACTAGGGCTCAAAAATTGACTTTGTATACCTTGTGATGTATGGTCGGTTGGGTTTATTACCATTATAAATTTTTTAGAAGGAATTTCTTATTTTAATGCATTATTAAATAGTTTTAAAATTTTAGTTTTAAATTGAATTTTTTATATTTATATATATAATAATAAATTTAGCTTTCAATTTTTACGTAGTTATTTAATTTGTCTCTAACATTTTAGTAAAAGTAAATTAAAAAAATAAAATTAATAAGACTAAAGAGTAAAAAAGATCTTAATAAAAAATTAAAAAAAATCAATTAAGCCATTTGAAAATTTAAAAACTATTAAAAATCATAAAATTTATAAAAAAAACTGTAAAAATTTTAAATATCAACTCAATAAATGAGTAGGGGTCGAATTTTTTATTTTAATGGGTCAGTATTGTTATTTTTTAATAAATTTTTTATAACTTTTTTATGTTTTTTATTTTCATTTTAATTTTAAAAGGGTTTAATTGCTTTTTTTAATTTTTTTACTAATGCCTTTTTGACCTTTAGTCTTATTAATTTCAAAATTTTCTAATTTACTTGCAATAAAGGGGTAGGGATCAAATTGAAAATGTGTAAAGGTTGAGGGTTAAATTTATTATTATATTTTATTTATAAACACCAAATTGTAATGAATGGGTTATTTTGTTCACTCATCTTACGAATAAGGATAATTTACCTATTTTCTCAATAGAAGGGCTATAATGTAATCCATGATATAGTAAGGGATTTTGTGGTACTTTTGCCAAATTTAATTATTTTATGACGATATTTAAGATTTTGAATTTTGATCCAAAATTTACGAGGTAAACTACACAAATAGTTATCTAACTATAAACTTTTGATATATTTTTTAAAATTATTATATATTATATATTTTATATTTTTATATATTTCTTTAATTTTTTTAGAGTTAGTACCAAATTAAGAATATTTGTAAATTTTGAGAGTTAATTTTTTAAAATTATAACACAATCGATATAATAGATAAAATTGAGGGATAAATTTGGTATTATACTAATTTTTTAATAACCATGTCAACTTACAATTTGTGATTTTAATAGAGTGGCTAAAATGACCACACTATGTAATATGAGTGCCTAAATTACAATTTTTTATTTTTATTTTGAATGACTAAAATAAACAATTTAAAATATTAAAATCTTAACTGATTGGAAAGTAGATGGAATATGAAAATTAAGAATATGTTTCATAAGTCTCATATTTTGAAGTGAAATCAGTGAGAAGTGCATGATACGATTATATCAGCAACACCGAAATAACAATGATAGAAATAGACAGGCTTCTGATCATTTGTTTGAAAAACAACATTGTCCTAAGATAAGATAAAGCCAATAAGCTACGAACATTTTCACTTGGAGTTTAAACAGGCTTTTCAGACAACAACAGGGATACATTGTCCTCACATAAGATAAAGCCAGTAACAAACTACGAACATTTTCACTTGGATTTTAAACAGGCTTTTCAGATAACAACAGGGATACATTGTCCTAAGAGAAGATAAAGCCATTAACAAGCTACGAACATTTTCACTTGGATTTTAAACAGGCTTTTCAGATAACAACAGGGACTGCTTGCAAAGGTTCAGCCATTTGAACGGTGAGTCCAAACTTCTCTTCCATGTTCATCTCTTTTGGTGAGATCCCACCTTCAAGTTTCCAATCAAAAGAGTTAATAAGAGATCCTAACATCAAATACAACATTCGATTCGCCAAAGGTAATCCTGAGCATATTCGGCGTCCAGCTCCGAACGGAATCAACCCAAAATCCCTACCTTTGACATCAATTTCGGACCCCAAGAATCTCTCTGGCATAAAACTGTTTGGATTTTCCCAAATGCTTGGATCTCTACCGATGGCCCATACATTAACTAACACTTGTGAACCCTCTGGAACGTTGAAACCACAAAGGTCTGTGTCAGAGCCAGCTCTACGAGGAAGTAATAGCGGGACTGCAGGATGCATTCGAAAGGTTTCTTTGATAATTGCTTGCAAATATGGTAAACGATTTATGTCTGATTCTTCAATTAGTTTCCCTTTACCGATTACTTGATCTAATTCTTTCTTGGCTTTAAGTAAAACATGTGGATTTCGAAGTATTTCTGCCATCGCCCACTCTAATGTATTTGATGTTGTATCCGTTCCAGCAGCAAACAGAACCTGTCATCTAACATGATTAAGCCAAAGATGTAGCATTCTTAATGAATAGATGTCAGGATATCATTTTTTTTTCTATTTATTAATGTGTAAAGATAAGGCGAGAAGAATATTTTATAACCAAATCACTTCAAGACAGTCTGTTTCATACATATCGATACGCAAGACAATATGAGAAAAAAAGGTACTAGAACCAGGCACGCTGTCCCCCAGATATCTTTTTGTGATTTAACGAAGAATTAGCAAAAAAAATGGAGATGAAAAACTCTGGTTAGCAAACATGAATAATGAATATGAATGTAACTATATAAGTGCTGTTTCTTATAATGTAATAAATTCTGTAACTGGATCATTTATAAAGAGAATAATTAAGGTAGATAGAAAAAATTACCAGAAATAAGTGTGATAAGATTTTTGTTAAGTTCTTCGATATCGCCTTCAATGATGTCGAGAAGAGTATCCAAAACATCATTTGATGCGGTATAATCTTGGGATTTTCTTGATTGCTGTCTTTCATCGATCATATTGCCGAAAAGTTTAAGCAACTTGTCGAAATGAACAGTTATCCGGTGCCGTACACCTTGTGGATCCATCTTTCTAAGCAAAGGGAAATAATCAGCCAAATTAGGCGTCCCTGCCTCTACCATGATACTGTAAACTGTTTTCCTGAATTCTTCCGCTCTAGCTGAATTTGGGTCAACCAAATCCACTGAAAACATAGTGTTGGACAACAAATTAATGGTAGTATCAAAAGCAGCTTGGCCTATGTTAACGGCTTCACCTTTAAGGCGACTTTCGCCAACTTTAGCAATCAGTTGTTGAATCTTGTGCCGACGCAGGTATTCATTGGAATCGAGTTTCAGACTAGAGAAAATATGGGTATTACTGACTTTGCGAAGAGTTCTCCAAAGCGGCGACACAGGCAACCATGGCAGCCCAAATTCATAGTGTTGGCTGGCTCGAACTGCATCCACAATGGTTCGGTTGCAGAATATAAGATCCTGTTTTTGAAGGATCTCTTTGGCCGTTGTTTCCGAGGAGACGACGACGGTGATTAAGCTGCCGAGTTTGAGACTCATAACAGGGCCATGAATCCGAGCAAACTTTGCCAAAGACCTGTGGGGTTTATCCCCAAGATCGAAGAGGTTGCCGAAGATTGGAATCCGGCGTGGACCAGGCGGGAGCTTGCGTTGGCTTGATTTATTTCCATTTTTAATGGAGAGGAAAGCTTGCAGCAGGAGCCAAGTCAATAGCAAACCCAGCAAGGAAGTTGCTAATAAATCCATTTATCACTCTCACACTTTCTAATACAAGCTAAACTAGCTCTTAGTGGTGGGATAGTATATCTTATATGTCGTGCACAGTGTTAGCCGTAAGAGTCTGGATCAGTTGGGGTGGGAGTCACTTGCGGATCAATCTAGAGTTGATGCCCTTCCATTTTTGGGTTAAATTATTTTTTAGATTTCAACTTGATAATTTTTTTATCTTGAAATTTAATTTTTTTAAGTTGGATTTTAAATTTTAAAATTGTTATCACATTATGGTCTGAATTTATTTTTATTCAAGTTAGGACTTAAATTTGACAATTGTTATTACATTAGGGTTTGAATTTTTTTTATCCAAGTAGCCTTTGAAAATTTTAATATTGAAACAATTGCTAAGTTTAAGTCCTAATATGGGAATAAATGTCAAATTTAAGGATTAATTTGGACAAAAAAAAGTTCAAGCCCTAATGCGGATTGCCTAATTCAAGCCTCAATGTGGAAATATTTGCAAGTTCAGGGCCAAATTTTAAAAAAATATATAGTTCAAGCCCCAATGTGAGAAAAATGGTTAAGTTCGAAGAAATTAATTTTATCTCTAAGTCATTTCTTATTTGTAGGGAGAAAACGCATTCATTGCGGATAGTGATACATACTGTATATATATATGTATATATATAATTAATCATTTTTGTTTTATTTATGATATCTGTAATATCCTGAATTAGGGCCTAATCGAAATAGTGGTTTCGTGACCACAAATCTGAGATAGAAATAATTATTTTATAATTATTTTGATGATTATGATATGATTGCATGATTGTGTGAAAATTTCGTGATGAAATTCTATGCCTAAAGTGCTTAAATTGAAAGTAGGGACTAAATCGAATAAGTTGCAAAACTTGCATTCTAGAAGTTTTTAGTATGAAATTGTTTTGGAATATTAATGAGGAGGTCTTAAATAGCAATTTGACCAATTTTAAGTTCATGGACAAAATTAGGACATGGAAGGAATTTTTGGAAAGTTTAGTAGTAAGGGTATTTTGGTCATTTAGTTATTAAAATGAATTAAAAACAAAATTAAAAGCCAATTTTTGTCCATCTTCTTCATTAGGCCGAAATTTCAAGGGTTCTCCATAGCTAGGGTTTGTTTCAAGCTTCCAAGCTCCATAGTAAGTGATTCCAAGCCCAGTTTTTAATGTTCTTTACGTTTTTGGAATCCCGGTAGCTCGATTAAGCTTATGTTAGCAATAATTCAACCTAGGGTTTATATTTGGAAAAATACCCATAGGTGAAATTTGTGTATTTTGATGTTTTATGATAGAATATGGGGTTTTAAATTATGTTAGACAACTTGTACTACTCGATTTTAAGCAAAAACGAGTAAAAGGGCTTAATCGGTAAAAATACCTAATAGTCACAAGTACATGTTAGAGTGAGAATTTGATGTTGCCATAGAAGAGAAAAGTGATCAGCATGTTGTAAAACATAAGAATAAGGAATAAAGTTTAATCCCGAGCCTAGGGGCAAAAATGTAAATATGCAAAAGTTTAGGGGCAAAATTGTAATTTTGCCAAAATTTGAGTTAAGGATTAATTTGATAATGTGAGTATTAAATGAGTGTTATTTTAGATCAAGAAAGACGTGGAATCAACCTCAATCGAGGAAAAGAAAAGATTGTGGACTAAATTGCAAAATCTTTGTATTTTGGTACCAAGGTAAGTTCATGTGTAAATAATGTAGCATAATTGTTATTTTTAAGTTATTGATATTAATTATGTGTTATGCTGAATTTCATTATGAAATGTATGCTTTGTGGTTAATTTCAAATAATATGTAAATTATGTGAGCTACTTGTTAAATATAATTGTTACCGAGTATTGATTTCGGCATTCTACGGAAGATGGCAAGGATAAGTGTTCGAGGAAAATCCCGTTTGAACCTTAGGAATAGATTAGGATACAAGTGACATGTCACTAGGATGGTTGAGCATCCGAACTCATTGAGTTGAGTCCGAGTTCACTTATGGATGCGAATGTCCGAACTCGTTGAGTTGAGTCCGAGTTCGTGAGATGTAACTAGGCATCCGAACTCGTTGAGTTGAGTCCGAGTTCACTTATGGATGCGAACGCCCGAGCTCATTGAGTTGAGTCCGAGTTCGCTTATGGGCGGGTTACATGATGGCTTGATTGAATATGTGGCACTTATATGCAAATTATCCATGTATCCGAATTATATTCCGATGTGTTCAACGGGTAAAGTTTTACTCAAATGGAGGAATACTCGAGATGAAAAGAGACGTATTGGTAAGTGATGAGAAATGGATATTTTGGACAGGTATGTATTTAACCCTCGGGTTGAGTGTTGATTACAACCACGATAAGGTAATAAGATGATGAAAAATGATTAAAAAATGTGATAAGTGTGTTGATGATATATGCTAATGTTGATTAGTTTGATTGTTTGTTATGTTATTTATTATTTACATATGAACTTACTAAGCATTTATGCTTACTCCCTCCTTCTTACTCATTGTAGTTTTGGACAAGCCAGTTCAGGAGTCGGGATAGGTCGAAGGCTCAGTCACACTATCCGGAAGATTTTTGGTAAATGGCTTGTAAATTTAAGTATGGCATGTATAGCAATATACTTATTTTGTGTAAATGATCTTATGATATAGTGACAGAATGGTTGAGAAAATATTTGATAATGATAAATTATGAAAATGGTAAGTTTAGATTATGTTTGATGTTAAGGAAAATTATTAAGATACTTAGTGCATAAAAACTCATAAGAGGGATGAAATTTGCCATAAACAGAATACTGCAGCAACACTGACGCGAGTCTGAAAATTTACTAAAAATCATAGCAATTGAATTTGGTGATGGACTACATATCAAATTGAAGCTTATTATGTCTAGTTTCACATGAAAGAAATGAAACAGGTAAAGGAATTATATGTTAGAAGATATTTGAATTTTAGTGAAACAGGGTCATAGCAGTTTCTGAATCCCCTGTTCCTCCTTTAGAAATTCACCATAAATTGTAAAGATATATTTAGGTGGTGTATTTTATATCCTCAGAATCCTTATTGAGTCTAGTTTTAGGAGAAACAAACCTCATAGTCATATGAATTTTGTACAGAGAGAAATGTGGTTCGTAGTAAACAGAGGTCAGACCAGTCAAGTCCTGAAACAGGGGTAACTTTAACTAATAAACTGTACTAATTGGCCCTACCAAAAATTTTATAAAAAAATTAGTAGATAGGTATATGAGTCTAGATTTAGGGAAAATTTACGGATCTTGATTTCGAGTTTCGTAACTCGAGATATGATTTTTCTTGTGACTGTGACGCAAGTAGCTTAAAAGCTGTGAATGTAGAAACAAATAATCCAAAGTTCTAAAAATGTTAAACTAAGCTTAGTAACACCTCATACTCGACTCCGGCGACGGTCTCGGGCGTGGGGGCGTTACAATATCGATTCAAATACAAACTGTCAAAGGTTATACCAAGTTAGCGGAAAGACCAATTGAAAATATATAATTAGAGCTTAGATAATTTGCAATTAAGTTTCAACTTTTTGTCTACTGATTACAATATTATTTAGTCAATTAGTCATTCTACTAATATACCATAACTAAAGTAACTTATCAAGTGTATACCCAATAACCATGTCATATGTATATGAATTACCCTTATAGGATACCTTTAATTTCTTTGGGTTAAATCCGTTCACCTAATATGATCATATTTTATTTTATGTTAATCATTATATCTTACTTCATGAAAAGGTCAATTATTAATGTATAGTAATTAAATTATTCATCCTAGAAAAATGACTCATGGCCATGTTATTCTCCCATCTATCATGTAATGCCTATGAGACTATATCATTTACCCTTTATTGGACTATGAATTCTATTATTGTAAATAAAATAATGCCATGTAGAAGTCTTATAGCCGACGTACCAACTTTCAGCTCTACTACTAATTGTGTAACAACCCATTTTTAGTAGTATCCGAAAATGGTGATTTTGAAATCCCATTTTCTGATGATCGAGTTAGTAAATATTAATATTTACTAGTCTACTATAGAGTTATATTAAATTTTGATCCAAAAATTTTAGTGGTCATATGGTTAAAGAAGGTACAAAAATTAAATCTTTAAAATCGTAAAAATTAATCGTTGTTGATTTTTATGTTTTAAATGGTAAAAAAAATGGAAATTAAGCCATAATGCTTCATAGTGGACTGTTGGTGCTAAAAGCTTTTTATAATGTTAATGTATTAATAATATACAAATTATCGCCGCCTCTTCCTACAAATTGAATTCAATTTTCCTAAAGAGCTTAGGACCAACCAATTGCCTAACCCTGTCAACAGCTTCAATAGCATGGCTATCTTCAAAGCTTTCATTGAGAAGCTGGACCCCTGTGTGGCTGCCAATGAACCCAAATGATTTTCTATGAACCATTCATTTGAAAAATAAAATAAAATAATAAAATATTTTAAAAACGATTACAACGTCTATTTATTACTTGCAATTGGATGAAAATGATTTTGTACGAGGCATTCACAAAAAAGTTGGAAGAAATTAATTTAATTTTTAAATCATATTTTATGAACAAGGAAAAAATATATTCACCACAAATAATGATACATATATACGATATATATTCACTAACAAGTAAAAAAATGATAAATAGAGGATAACGTTAGCAACACTAAATTACAATGATAAGAACATATAAAATTTTCATAAAAAAAACATAATAATTTTTTTATCATTTGTCTGAAAATTAACAGTGGTGTCTAAAGACTAGAAAATGTATTTGAACTGAATTCTCAAACAAGAACAGGTATTGCCTGCAAAGGTTCCGCCATTTGAACTGTGATGGCTAACTTCTCCTCCATATTTATCTCATTTGGCGAGATCCCACCTTCAAGTTTCCAATCAAAGGAGTTTATAAGAGACCCTAACATCAAATGCAGCATTCGATTCGCCAAAGGTAATCCTGGGCATATTCGTCGTCCAGCGCCGAATGGAATCAGCCCAAAATCCCTACCTTTGACATCAATTTCAGACCCCAAAAACCTCTCCGGCATGAAACTATTAGGGTTTTTCCAAATGCTTGGATCTCTACCAATGGCCCACACGTTAACTAACACTTGTGAACCCTTTGGAACTTTGAAACCACAAAGTTCCGCATCGGAGCCAGCTCTGCGAGGGAGTAACAATGGGACAACCGGGTGCATTCGGAAGGTTTCTTTGATGATTGCTTGCAAATATGGTAAATGATTTATGTCTGATTCCTCGATAGGTTTCCCTTTTTCGTTGCTTGGTTTAGTTCTTTCTTGGCTTTAAGTAAAACTTGTGGGTTCTGAAGTAATTCCGCCATTGCCCACTCTAATGTGCTTGATGTTGTATCGGTTCCAGCAACAAATAAAACCTATCATTTGACATGGTTAAACCAAATATTTAAGATTCGTATTGACATGATGTCAATATGTCCTTTTTGATGTCTCGATGCATAGAGATAATACAAGAAAAAAAAAGTCGTATAACCTAGCAACAATGATGTGGAGTTGCCTATGCATTGATGCATAAGATGACATGAGAAAAAAAATTTATATTACCTAACAGTGTCAAGATATTTCTTTCGTGTTGCATACACATTAATTTATCATGTAAGAGGATATAAAAAAATATCTTAGAACTTGACAACATGTAAAAAAAGTCCTAAATGCATCTCCTCCATAGCATCTACACATCAATGCATGAGATGATTTGGAAAAAACGTCTTTAAGCCCAGTGGACAATGATGTCAAGACATATTTTCTGGCTCACCTATGCATCGATGTGTCTTATAACCCAAGTATGTCAAGATATTTTATCCATGTTGCCTATTCAATGATGCATAAATGAAATGGGAAAAATGTTTTATACATAGCGACATGAATAAAATAGAAAAGGTATAGGAAGATAAAGAGATTACCAAAAATAAATGTATGACATGATTTTTATTAAGCTCCTCAATATCGTCTTCAATAATATGAAGAAGAGTATCGAAAACATCATTTGATGCCATATAATCTTGGGATTTTCTTGATTGCAATCTTTCATCAAATATATTTCCAAAAAAATTAAGCAAATTCTCGTAACGAACAGTCATCCGACGCCTTACTCCTTGTGGATCAATCTTTCTAAGAAAAGGGAAAAAATCTGCCAAATTAGGCATCCCTACCTCATCCATCATCCCCCTAACTGTTTTCTTGAATTCTCGAGCAATAGATGAGTTTGGGTCAACCAAATCCATTGAAAAGACAGTGTTGGACAACAAATTAATGGTAGTATCAAAAGCAACTTGGCCTATGTTGACGGCTTCACTTTAAGGCAACTTTCGCCAACATTGGCAATCAGTTCCTGAATCTTGTTCTGACGCAAGTATTCATTGGCGTCAAGCTTAATACTAGCGAAAATATGGGTCTTACAGACTTTGCGAAGAGTTCTCCAAAGTGGGGACACAGGTATCCATGGCAGCCCAACTTCATAATGTTGGCTGGCTCTAACAGCATCCACAATGGTTCGGTTACAGAATGTGAGGTCCTGTTTCTGAAGAATCTCTTTTGCAGTTGTTTCCGATGAAACGACGATGGTGAGTATGCTGCCAAGTTTAAGACTCATAACGGGGCCATGAATCTGAGCAAGCTTAGCCAATGATCTGTGGGGTTTATCCCCAAGATCGAAGAGATTGCCGATGATTGGCTTAGGCCAAGGACCAGGTGGGAGCTTGCGTTGGCTTGATTTACGTCCATTTCTAAATGAGTTGAAAGCCTGAAGCAGGAACCAAGTGAAGAGCAGACATAGCAAGGAGCTTGTCAACAAATCCATCTCTCTGTTATCCGTATCAAAGAACGGTTTCAGTTTTAAAGGGATGTGAATGTTAGTGAACATTAGTCAAAACACATGCGGGACTTCGTACATGAAAACCAATCTATAGTGTTCCACACGTTAACAATGTTGAATTCAAATCCTATATTATATATATATATCTCCAAAGTAGAATATGTCTCGTCCAGCATTGCTTGAGTGCTAAGGGAAGGCATGCATGAATAGCGGAAAGTTCAATTTAGTAACTTTTTCTCTTTTTGATCTTTAAATTTTATTTATCAACTTTAATTTTGAAACTTAGGATATTTTATCCACATCCAACCCATGAGAAATTAACACTAACATGTATCAGCTAAGTAGAAAAAATCTTTTAATTATTTTGTTTATAACTTTATATTCTTTTTAGGTTTATTTTTTACACTATACAAGTTGTCACTTAATTATTTCTGTGTTTCTGTTCTAGTCATCCAATTTTTTTTTTAAATTTAGGTACTAAATTTTGTATTCGTTTCTATTTTGATCACCTGTCGTTAAATTGATAACGTAAATAATAGCATGGGATTTTTCTAACTGGTATAATAACACATTTAGTCATCAATACTTACACATTCTATCAATTTGAAACTTGTTGTTTGTGATTTTGATGGGAGTGACAAAAATGATCGAACTATATAATGTAAGTGTTTAAATTATAAACTTTTCATTCTAGGTGTCTAAAATGATTTTTTTTATAATTAGGTGACTATCTATACAATTTACCTTTAAAATAATATATATTTTGTTGTATAGATTTTAATATGTATTTATATAATGTTCATATTATTTTAAAATTTTAAAATTATTTTTTCATATCATGTAATTATATCGTACCTATAATTATTAAATACAATGTTAATTATAAAATATCAACATTTTAATTTGAAAAATACTAAAGATAATAAAAAATTAGATGTTAAGTCTATCTTAATCATGGATGTAACTCTCCAAAATTCTATAAGAAAATAAGTTTTCTATATGCAATTATGTTAGAAAGCTTATAATGTTAGAAAATCCATAACTAGAGGCACCGGCAATGCTTGTAATGTATCCAAGCAAAAGGAAATTTATTTTCTCAATTTATACTCATAGGAGGAGTCAGAAAAATTTTTTGGGATCGGAATTAATTTGTGTATTTTTACAATAGTAAAAATGTAACATCATCATTTTAATAATAGTTTATATTTTTATAATTTTTAAAGAATTAGATCAAATTTTTATTATTTTTAGGAGGTCAAAGTGTAATTTCATCATTATTAATTTAAAATTTTATAAATTATAAATGATCTAAATAGAAAATTTCCCATTTTAGGGGGACCGTGCACCTACTAATCCCCTTGGCTCTGGTACCGTTTATATTTTATATTTCTCTCCTTTTATCTTGTTATTGTTATAATTTTCTTAAATTTTATAAAACATTTCCAGGACGATAGTTTTTTATATTAAAAATTAGATTTAACTTTTATGATTTTTCATTTAAGATATTAGACAATAAAATGTAGAGTTTTAGATGAGAAATTTCAAATATTTTTACGAAGGTTTTTTTTTTGTTTTTACTTAAAGCTTGTATCTAGATTTAACTTTTAATTAGCTAATTTGTGATTTATTATGAGTGTTTTGATTAATTTATTTTTTATTTTTTGAAAAAAAACTTATTTTATTTCTATCTTCTAATAATGGTGAAATATTTAACTACATTATGAATCTTGATTTTGTTATTGTGGTTGTGGTTGTGATTGTGATTGTGATTGTTTTGCAATTTAATTTGGTGAATTTAATCCATGTATTTTTCGAATTAGTCAATTTTAGTCTCTGTACTTCTTAAAATTTAAAATTTTAGTCCTGATCCAAACAGTAGCCATTAAATTTGTCTGGTTAAATTCAATTACCAATGTTGAACGATGCATAGAGTGGTAGATTTAGTCCATATTTTTCACTTTTAAAATCTTAGCCTTACATTAATGACAGTTATTAATCCATTATCTGGATTTTTAGTGAATGATATGTGAAAATAACAAGCTGATATGATTTTTTTTTAGTTTTAAAAAATAGAAGTAAACTTTTTATTATACGACTCTACTGAGAGTCCACCCATATTCTAGACTGTTGAATATCATTTTTCAATAAGATTCGAACACACTCAGGTGGCTCACCAAAGTAACATTTCATATTCAAATCTCCATTTGACATCTTTACTATGCAATCCGCAACCTTGTTCTGCTCCCTCGGAACATGCTGAAATCTAACTCGCCATTCCTTCGAAAAATTTAATATCAAGCTGACGTGATATTATATTTATGATAATCTATTTGTGTAACACTCCTAACCCTAATCCGTTGCCGGAACAAGGTTACAGAGTATTATTGAACTTTTCAGATCAAAAACGAATATTTTATATCTTTTAACATACATATTAGAAACTAATCATAATAACTCATACCGTCCCTTATATGAGCCCTCGAGGCCCAAAATATATGTTAGAAATGAATCGGGACTAAACCGGAAACTTAGGGAATTTTTCGCAAAATTTCAAAATTTTCCTAAGGTGCAAGAGACACACGCCCGTGTGGCTAGGCCGTTGGCTCACACAGTAAAGAGACACACCTGTGTCTTAGGCCATGTGGGTGTTCGATGTGAGGCATAAGGCCGTGTCTCAACCCGTGTTCATGCCCATGTACTCTCTGACTTGGGTTACACGGCCAAGCCACACGCTCATGTGCTAGGCCGTGTAAACATACTAATTTATGAAATTAAGGTGCAAGGGTCACACGGCCAAGCCATACGCTCGTGTGCTAGGCCGTGTGAAAATACCTGGGCATTCTATTTCTAAATTTTAAGGATGCAGGGGACACACGGCCAGACCACACGCCCATGTGTTAGGTTGTGTATCACACACGGCTGAGACACATGCGCATCTCTTTGCCTGTGTGGACGAAAATAAGCCATTTCAAGGTCACATTTCTTACCCATTTTGATATTAACCTAAACACAACATTTTAACGCATCAACATACCACAACAAAGCAATCAAAACAAACCAAAATCATGTTTTATACACAATATATCATCTCATATACTCTAAATACTTACCTATTTAGTCCATTAAACAAAATTTCACTAAGGTTTACTACTAGTAAAATACCTATAAGCATATATTACTCACATTCATTGTAATGACCCGAATATTACTGTTATCAGAAAAGTGAATTTTCGGGTCTCCGTTTCTGAAAAATGGATTCGTAAATATTTTTAATAAATATTTATGAAGTTAATTGAGTGGTTAATTAGAGTTTAATTAAGTAAATTTAGCTTAATTAAGGATAATTGGATAAAAGGATTAAGTTGAATAAAGTGTTAAAGTTTAATTATAGAATAAAGAGAATTGAAAGGACTAAATAAGTAAATAAGCCAAAATAAATGCCAAGTGTATGGTAAAAATAAAATATATGTGTAATAAATATTAACATACATTTGTAATACATGTATGTATTTACTTATTATTTAAGTAAATATTAATGTATTTATTATTATTAAATTGATATTATATGATGAATAAATTAAAAGAAAGACAAGTGTGATAATATATATGCATATAAGTGTTAAATAAGTATTTGTTATTAAATAAATTTTTATTAATAGATATCATTATTGTTAATATTAATATATATATATATAATAATAATAAAACGAGACAAAGAAAAAAAAAGAAACAGAATTGAAATCGAAACAGGGGAAGGAAAGAAGGAAAAAGAAAGGAAAGAAAGAAAAAGGAAAAATTGGGATTTTGATGTTTGAAGGTTTAATTGGTAAGTTAATTTAGCCATTTTTACTTAATTTTGATGTTTTAGAAGCTTTGGAACAAGGTTTTGATGAAATTAAGTTGATATATTGAAAGTTATTAGATGTCTAAATATTGTTCATGTTGAATAAAATGATGAATTAGGGATTAAATTGATAGAAATTCAAGTTAGAAGTGAAATAAGGATTGAATTGTAAAGTAATTCATAAGTTTTATGCTTTAGGGCTAAATTGAAAGAATTTTGAAATTATGGTTTTATGGTGAAATTAGAGTATTGAAATTAGTCTAAAGTGGAAATTGAATGAAAATATTGAGTTAAATGTGAAGAATAAAAGTTAGTCTCGGTTTAAGGATTAAACTGGAATTTAGGCAAAAGATGGATAGAAATTGAAATATTCAATATGAAAATTGAATGGTAATGTATTGATAATATTTAATTGATTTTCGTAGCTAGTGTTGTGCAGGAAAATCTCGGCTAAGCAAGGAAAAGATAAAGCCGACGAGGGATAGCTCGAAAATTATGGTTTGTATTTCTATAATCCGAACTTAGTTATTAATTGTTATATTTTATTTAAAGTATATGACAAATGTTAAGATAAGAATTATTGTGTTTTATGATTGAAACGAATTAACTGGTATATGTTAAAATTTATTGAATTTATTTGAATATATGTGATTGGTGTGGTATTGAATATGAATGTATGTTATATTGAAAAATATATTGATTTGGGAAATGATGAAATTGATATGAAAATATATGATTAATGAGAAATTTGAACATTTGATAATGTAAATGAATTGAAATATATATTGAACTGAAAATAGATATGATTAGCTGAAATATGTACTGAATGAAAACTGAAAGTTTACTCAATACCCTATTAACATTATCGGGCTAGTCGGATATAGTTGGCATGCCATAGGATTGGAAGTGTTCAGGGATATTCCAACTTTGTGTCGATGAGACACTATAAGTGTCACCTTATCGTTACTGTTCCGGATTCGTTCAGAAGAGGTATTCTGTACCTTATTGTTACTGTTACTGTTCCGGATTTGATCCGATGAGGTACTCTATGTACCTCTACTGTTACTGTTACCGTTACTATTACCGATACTGTGTATTTCGACTTCGACCGATGAAACACTGTATGCTATCCCGATGCGTGGGTTGAATCCGTGTATCCGTCCGATCCGGGTCTTGTTAATAGGGAAAAATAAAGGTACTGAATAACTGACTGCTACTAAATAAATGACTGTTACTGAATAACTGATTATTACTGAATAATTGACTGTGACTTAATAAATGACTGTTACTGAATAACTTATTATTACTAAATAATTGACTGTGACTGAATAAATGACTGTTACTAAATAAATGATTATTACTGAATAACTGATTAATACTGATGACTGACCGATAATGAACAATAAAGATCAATTGATTGTTACTAAAGAATATTGACTATTATTGAAATGGAATAGTACAAAATATTGAATGAAAGGTGAATAATCTTATTATTCAAAGTGAATTGTAAATATATATATATTGAAAACTGATTACCAAAGAATAATTGATTGTTACTGAATGATATTGATAAATTGATTGACATTGAAAGATATTAACGATATAGAGGTTGGATTAAAAT
Organism: Gossypium hirsutum; assembly: GCF_007990345.1. Taxonomy (NCBI): domain Eukaryota; kingdom Viridiplantae; phylum Streptophyta; class Magnoliopsida; order Malvales; family Malvaceae; genus Gossypium; species Gossypium hirsutum. The sequence continues at coordinate 79,792,662 of NC_053432.1, forward strand.
AGATTACTGATTGAAAAGTAAATAGTTGATTATTATTTAAAGATATCGAACAATTATACTATTGAGTTTATTATATGATTTTAAGAGTTTGTAATATAGTTTATTATATGATTTTAAGAGTTTGTAATATTTTTCTTACATTATTAACTGTTCGAATTATAGAAATACCACTGAGTTCATACTCAGAGTACGGTTTGTTTCCGTGCGCAAGATAAAATAAAGCTAGACCGTTGAATCAGCATCCCAAGTCGATCTCGAATTCAATGAGGTAAAGCATGTTAATTATCGGTAATGACATGTACCTAGGATGTCTTAAGTGTGTTATTTTTCATTGTGATTGTAATAGTGTAATAAGTAAATTGATAATTGATAATGATACATGATACATGATAAGTGTTTTAAGTCAAGTATTGGATTGGTTATGATTTTTCATTTAAGAAAGTTTTTTTTTACTTAAAGCTCGTATCTAGATTTAACTTTTAATTAGATAATTTGTGATTTATTATGAGTGTTTTGATTAATTTATTTTTTATTTTTTGAAAAATACTTATTTTATTTCTATCTTCTAATGATGGTGAAAGATTTAACTACATTATGAATCTTGATTTTGTTGTTGTGGTTGTGATTGTGATTGTGATTGTTTTGCAATTTAATTTGATGAATTTAATCCATGTATTTTTGGATTTAGTCAATTTTAGTCTCTGTACTTCTTAAAATTTAAAATTTTAGTCCTGATCCAAATAGTAGCCATTAAATTTGTCTGGTTAAATTCCATTACCAATGTTGAAGATGCATAGAGTTGTAGATTTAGTCCATATTTTTCACTTTTAAAATCTTAGGCTTACACTAATGACAGTCATTAATCCATTATTTAGATTTCTAGTGAATGATATGTGAAAATAACAAGCTGACATGATTTTTTTTTTTGTTTAAGAAAATAGAAGTGAACTTTTTATTACACGACTCTACTGAGAGTCCACCCATATTCTAGACTGTTGAATATCATTCTCCAGTAAGATTCGAACACTCAGGTGGCTCACCAAAGTAACATTTCACATTCAAATCTCCATTTGACATCTTTGCTATGCAATTTGCAACCTTGTTCTGCTCCCTTGGAACATGCTGAAATCTAACTCGCCATTCCTTCAGAAAATTTAATATCAAGCTGACGTGATATTATATTTATGATAATATATTTGTGTAACACTCCTAACCCTAATTCGTCGCCGGAATAAGGTTACAGAATATTACTGAACTTTTCAGATAAAATACGAATATTTCATATCTTTCAACATACATATTAGAAACTAATCATAATAACTCATATTGTCCCTTATATGAGCCCTTGAGGCCCAAAATATATGTTAGAAATGAATTAGGACTAAACCGAAAACTTAGGGAATTTTTCGCAAAATTTCAAAAGTTTCCTAAGTTGCCGGGGACACACGCCCATGTGGCCAGACCGTGTGCCTCACACGGCAAAGAGACACCCCCGTGTCTTAGGCCGTGTGGGCATTCGATGTGAGGCACACAGTCGTGTCCCAGCCTGTGTTTATACCCATGTAACTCTCTAACTTGGGTTACACGACCAAGCCACACGCTCATGTGCTAGGCCGTGTGAACATACTAATTTATGAAATTAAGGTGCAAGGGTCACACGGTTAAGCCATACGCCCATGCGCTAGGCTAGGTGAAAATTATTGGGCATTCTGTTTTTAAATTTTAAGGATGCAAGGGACACACGGCCAGACTACACGCCCATGTGTTAGGATGTGTATCACACATGACTGAGACACACATATGTTTTTCTGCCTGTGTGGATGAAAATAGGTCATTACAAGTTCACATTTCTCACCCATTTTGATATTAACCTAAACACAACATTTTAACACATCAACATACCACAACAAAGCAATCAAAACAAACCAAAATCATGTTTTATACACTATATATCATCTCATATACTCTAAATACTTACCTATTTAGTCCATTAAACAAAATTTCACTAAGGTTTACTACTAGTAAAATACCTATAAGCGTATATGTAACACCCCTCACCCGTATCCAACGTCGGGACAGGGTTCGAGGCGTTAACGGGCTTAAACATTCACAACAACACATAACATATTACCAACCGTGCATGGCAACCAAGCATATACACATCACCATTATCAAACATAACATATATAGCTAGATTTGTAAGTTAGAATCATTAGTTCACTAAAGAACAATATATTCTGCCAAATTATAATAAGACATGTTATAAAACTAGGTCCCTATACATGCCATTCACTTGATAATTCTAGCATATGTGTTTATACTGTCAAGGTGTTGGCTTGATAGTGTGATGATGCCTCTGACGATCTCCAACCCTGAGCTAACCTGACAACACTAAAAGAAATGGAAAGGAGGGGGTAAGCTTTACGCTTAGTAAGCTCGCATGAAATAATAAGAAGCAATTTACTAACATGCTTTCCATAGTAAAACTAACTCAATTGTACATTTACACATGTTCTGGTTAAGCTGCTTTCTTGAGTCACAGTCACTAAATCATTTATATCTGGAGTTACGAAACTTCAAATTAAGATCTGTAAATTTTCCCAGAAACTAGACTCATATATCTTTCCACTATAAAATTTTAAGAATTTTTGGTCTAGCCAATAAGTACAGTTTATTATTCAAAGTCTCCCCTGTTTCTCTGTTTGACAGCTTCGACCTTTCTTCACTAAAATTTATTTATCTCATAGTATGAGACTCGGATAATGTTCACAATTGTTTCTATTAAAAGTAGACAGTGTTCCCAATTGTTTCTATTAAAAGTAGACTCATAAAATATTCTAAGCATATAAATTACAATCCATAGTTATTTTTCTACAATTTTTAACAATTTTTCCAAGTCATAACAAGGGATCTCAAATTCATTCTGACACTGTCTCACAAAAATTAGAATATCACATAATATACAACTCTGTTGCTCCCCCCGTTTCTTTTATATGAAAATATACTCATTAAGCTTTAATTCCATAATTTATTTGAAATTTAATTCAACTTACAAAATCTTTGGTGAATTTTCAAAGTCACACAACTGCTGCTGTCCAACACTATTTTACTACTAAAATTCACTCTTACATAATTTCACTTAATCCATTTTGTCTTTTCGAAGTTCACTCAAATATCGAGCATATTGCTCAAAATTTTCTTAAACATATACCTGCACTTATTCATCATATAATCATGTTCACATGTATTTTTACTTAATCGATTTTCCTGTTGAACTCTTCGGAATAATAACTGGTACTCAATTGCCTGCACATATTTTCACACTTATAGCCAAAGCTATCTGGTACGCATAGTAACCTGCACTTAGTACTACACATACGACCAATTATCCGGTACATGTAGTAGCTTGCACTAAGTACTACACACGTGACCTAACCATCCGATACACGTTGTAATAGCCTGAATTTCAACGATGTCGAAAATAGTGGTTCGAGACCATCAAATCTGACAAATGAACTCGTAGATTATATTATTTAATATTTACGAGACAAATGTAGCTTTTAAAAGATTTTTGGAATAGTAAATTGTGTTTTATAAAGATTTATTTAGTCAAGAAATTGAGAAAAAGAGGTATCGAGATCTCGATGTTATAAAATGAGCCATAAATATTTTTATAAATATTTACGGAATGTCAATAAGGTAGTATTAAAATTTCGTTAGAAAATTTTGACGTTTGGGTGGTCAATTAAATAAAAAGGATTAAATTGGAAAATATGTAAAAGTTGCTAAAAGGATTAAATAGCTCAATTGTTAAATGAGGAAGGACCTAAATTTAAAATAAGCCCAAAGGAGATATTTTGGGCGGCAAAAAAATCAGGAAATGGGTGAAATAAGGGCAAAATTGGAAAATTGCCAAAATTAGCTAAATAAAAATGGGACTAAATTGGAATATCTAGTATTCTCTTCATTTCTCTTCATATTCATCATCTGAAAAACAACCATGGAAGAGGGTTCAAGCTGGTTTTCATGCTCTAGCTTCTTGTAAGTTTAATTCTTCCTTTCTCCTTGAAGTTTCTATGTTTTTGGAATTTTACAATTGGGTCCAACTTACTATTTCATTAGTTTTTTGATTCCATGGCTAATTTTTAAAGTTTTTATGGATGAGTGCTGAAATAATATGATGAATAATCATAGAATTGAAGCTTTACTTTTGGTATATGATGATTTTATCAAGTAAAATTGATGGAAATTCATTTTAGGACTTAATTAAGAAAGAGTTTAGAATTAATGTCTAATGCTAAAGTTCTGATTTTTAGGGGTTATGAAGAAGTTTAAAATGATAGACTAAAGTATTAATTGAGAAAAATTAGCTCAATTGAGGGGTTAATTAAGCAAGGACTGAATTGTATAAACTGTGAAATTTGGGGCAAAATGGAAATTAATATTTTTCACTAAAACTGTTTTGGACAGCAGCAGTAGTGTAACTTTGAAAAATCACCAAAAATTGTATAAATCGAATTAGAGGATGAATAAAATATGAAATTAAAGCTTATTTAGTCTAGTTTCTTATAAAAGAAACGATGTAGTAATGGAATTGTGAATCATGAGATATAATAAATTTTATGAGACAAGGTCAGAATGATTTCGGGTTCCCCTGTTTTGAATTTGGAAAATCATAAAAAATTGGAGAAAAATAATTATGGGCTTAAATTTATATATTTAGAATCCTTAATGAGCCTATTTTCCATATAAACAAACGACAACATCATTTGAATCTTGTACGAGGATATAATTATTTTTTAGTGAAGAAGAGTCGGAACTGTTAGGCAGCAGAACAGGGGTACATTTAAAGAATAAACTGTACTTATTGGCTAAACCAAAAATTCTGAAAATTTTATGGTAAGAAGATATATGAGTCTAGTTTCAGGGAAAATTATCAGATCTTAATTTGGAGTTATATAGCTCCAGATATAAATAATTTAGTGACTATGACATAAATGGCCAGCTTGAATATTCATAAAAGTAAATAATAAAGATTATAGATAATGTTACTTACAAGTGTGTTATATACATTAAGGATGTGGAATGGAGAGGAAGAGGAGGAAAATATATATGAATATCCAGCTAGCATGGCTAATTTGCATGTTTTAGGCTTAAGGACTGAATTAAATAAAAGTAAAACTTCAGGGGGTAATTTTGTAAAAATGTCAAAAATAACCAAATTGAAGGGAATGAATTTTTTTATTATTTATATTAATAAATTGAAAAAAATTTCAATTTAAGATTGGGTGAAAATTGGGAAAATGGTAAATTACCAAAATGCCCCTTAATCTTGATATTTTTGCAATTTTGCCAAGTAAGTTCGTGTAACTTAAATTATATTCTTAAATGCTTGAAATGCATGTTTTTTTTATATGAATATGATTTGAATGTTCATTATATGGAAATTTATGAAACATTGATATATTTGAAAAAAAAAGGGAAAAAAAATCCCGGTTGAATGGAAGGAAAATTTGATGGATCTTTGAAAAGGAATTAACGGTAAAAAGGATTTAGCTCGGACACCTATCCTAATATAGCCCTCCCGAAGAATATGTGGAAAATGGATTTAGCCCGGACGGGTAATCCGAATTAGGGTCTGAATTTAGCTTGGACTGGTAATTCAGATCCAAGCTCATTAAAGTAATTGTCGTTGCAGGGGATTTAGCCTGGACTGGTAATCCCGACAATACTCTATGAGTTTATATTACAGGGGATTTAGCCTGGACGGGTAATCCCACTGTAAGGATGAGGTTCGCGAGAGTGTGCTCTCTGATATGGAATGTGTAAGACCATGGTTGAAAGATACCATGGCAACGTGATATGAAATGTGTAAGACCATGGTTGAAAGATACCATGGCAACGTGATATGAAATGTGTAAGACCATGGTTGAAAGATACCATGGCAACGTGATATAAAATGAATAAGACCATGGTTGAAAGATACCATGGCAGCATGACAGAAAACGAGTAAAACCATAGTTGAAAGATACTATGACATCATGTCGAAGATAAATAAGATCGAGGAAGAGAAACGCCAAGATATCTATTGAACAATCGATATTCAGGTAATATGTATCAGATGGAATGGTTATATGAAATGGTTGTGTGAAATGTTTACAGGAATTGGTCATATGGAAATATATGTACAAAATAGTTGTATAAAATAATTAAGAAGATAGATAAATGAAATAAGTATAGATACATGGAATTTAATTTATGTTAAGTTTAATACGAACTATTACCGAAAGAAATATATACAAGATATAAGGAAATGATGGTGCATGAAATATTGATATAACGAAATGAATGATATATGCTTATGAAGAAACAGTAAGAGGATAATATATTTTGTGACATGTACATATATAATTATCTTTGATATGTTGATACAAGGAAATTATGTAAGTTGAGACTATTATTAAACTCAAGTGTGATATGTTGAGAAAATAGGTATATCAATGTTGAATTTATATGAAATATGTGCAAGTATGCTAACAATGTTGTTGTTTGACGCTTAGACAAGTGCCAAGCTATTGATTGAATGGTAACATGTTTAATTATAAAGAGCATTGAAATGGTAAGTACTTAGATGAAAATATAATTTAAGATTTTGCGAAATTTTTTATGATCTCGATTTTATTCCAGTTGGTTTCTAATGTATGTTTTGGGCTTCAAGGGCCCAATAGAGGGACGTTATGATTATTTCAAAATATGAATAATAAATGACTCAAAATTATCTGAAAATGTTCAGTAAACTCCGGTAATGCCTCGTACCCTATTCCGGCAATGAATACGGGTAGGGGGTGTTACACACGTAGTAGCCAGCACTTCGTGCTACACACGTGATCAAAGTTATCGGGTACGCATAGTAGCCTGCACTTAGTACTACACATGCGACCAATTATCCGGTACACGTAGTAGCCTGCACTTAGTACTACACACGTGACCTCACAATAGATCATTCGTATCGTTTCTATTCCAAAGGCTCAACTGGGAAATTCCTCACTTACCAACATGTTACAAATTTATTCATAGTCCTTTTTCAATTTGCAATTTACAACAAATAGTCATTCTATAGACAGCCACATTTCATATGATAACAAAATATAATAAAATAAAAAGAATCGATAAATTATATAAGTAAAAACTTGTCGAAATCTCATCAGGTACAACCATGTAGCAATTCATACAACCCATGTAATAGTAATTTAACATTCTATTCATGTAACAATAATTTACCATTCAATTTCACATTACACAACAAGCATCACATTTTCCATATCATACGCACCATCCATCAACTTCTTGTAAACATATTAAATCCTACAATTTATGCCATAACAATATAAAATTACAATTCAAGTATGGTATTGCATTATTATTAACACACGAACTTACCTCGTATACGAAAATGGTCATTTTTACCATTTTATCCACAACTTGGTATTTGGCCGATTTTAGCCCGAATTTCAATTTTTCTTGCTCTATCATTACAAATATAGCCTAATTAGGACTCACATTATTCAAATTGACCAAAATCATATTTTGGAAAAATTACAATTTTACCCCTAAAGTTTGTCAAAATTATATTTTTCCCCTAGGCTTGTAAATTAAACTTATTCCTATTTTCATATGTTTTATGACATGCTGATCATTTTTTCCTTCTATCGAAACATCAAATTCTCACTCTAACATGTACTTATGAACATTAGGTATTTTTACCGATTATATCGTTTTACTCGTTTTCACGTAAAATCGCTTAGTAAAAGTTGTTTAACACAATTTCAAGCTTCATATTCTACCATAAAACATCAAAATAAACATATTTCACCTATGGGTATTTTTCCAAATATAAACCCTAGGTTAAATTATTGCTAGAATAAGTTTAACCAAGTTACCGAGATTTCAAAAATACATAGAACATTAAAAACGGAGCTCAAAATCACTTACTATTAAGCTTGGAAGCTTGGCCAAACCCTAACCATGGCTGCTCTTGGTACATTCTACTGTAGCAAGAAGAAAGGGACACATTTGGAGTTTAAAATTTGTCTTTTAATTCATTTTACCCTTAAATGACCAAAATGCCCTTTTTACTATTCTTTTAAAATTAACCCAATCAAGGCCATTTTTGTCCAAAAAGTTATACAATGGTTTAATTATCATTTAAGGACCTCCCATTTAAAAGTTCATAACATTTTGATACCTCTAACATGTAGAACTCAACTTTTGCACTTTTTACAATTTAGTCATTTTTACTAAATTGAGTGCCCAAACGTCGAAATTTTCGAACGAAATATTCACAAAATCATTTCGTGAAATCGTAGACCATAAAAATATAATAAAAATAAAATTTTCCTCATCAGATTTGTGGTCCGGAACCACTGTTCCGACTAAGCCCAAAATCAGGATGTTACAGTATATTACTCACACTCACATTACAAATTTACTTCATTACCATACCAAAATATATTCCTAAGTTGATTATGTAAAAAAAACACCATTCATAACATCTATACAAGCCCACTTTGATATAATCTACATCAAACCCTATACATGCCATATAAACCATAATGTACATTGCAAAAATTACTATAACAAGTTGGATAGTGTGGCTTGATGTGTTGATCTGATCTTCCGACCTCACATTAATTTACAAGAACATTAAACAACACAAGTAAACTTAATGAAGCTTAGTAAGTTCGATAGGTTAAACATAAATCTTACCGAACCTATTATAACACATCAATTA